>NC_142566.1:21997500-22638500 GCF_041283825.1 Pyrus communis | reverse complement strand
GCAATGGGAGTCTACAAAAAGGAAAAAGAATAGAAGATATAAAATAGTAGACAAATGGTCATAATTATATTAATTGAAATTGTTCAAAAAAAAAAAAAAACAATGATGAATACATACTTCCTTAGAATAAAAAAATTGATTAATTCATTATAATGGTTTCTTGGAACCCAAGTAGAAAAGGATACAACTTAATAACAATGGAAGCCACAAACCTATGTCATTTCTTGTTCGGGATCAAATAGAGCATATTTCTTATTCGGGAACCAGAAATTTAAGATTGCAAGCTCGAGACTTCCATACCTCAAACCGAAGTCGGCGTGTTGTCTAGTAGTCCAAACCTTGATCCTTGATAAATTGAACTTCCTTCTTTGATCGAACAATCGAAAAGTCGAGAAATAGATAAATTAGGCAGCATGTCATATCAATATAACACCCCTATACGTACACACACATACCAAAACAGCCTACATTCAGATTTGCATCATATCCTTGTTTCTAACTCTCTGGGGAATTTTCACAAACACCTAATAGGCAAGATTTGCTTCCATTTAAAAGAAATCTGATTTAATCAGTGATCTCAATTGCATGTATATCTGAACGACCATGCTTGTTAGTCAGTCATGTTATAGGATGTATTTAACACTTACCAAGCGGTTCCAAAACAACATCCTACATACATTTTATGTTGCCAAACTATGAATCAAGACCAAACTTTCCTACTTTGGTAATGTAATCTCCTAGTCTAGTTTGGTTCCTGTATTTTGACCTGAAAACAATTTTGGTCCCCTAGAAGTTGCCAATGGCACCCAAATTGTAACTGGAAAACAACTCAGACACAACTATGAAAAATTAAAACTCGAGGCACTAAAGCGTGAGAACAAAGAAACCAAAATAGTTAAATCTACCCTTTTATATCATACATACCATTAAAAATTTGTTTAGAGATAAAAATGGTAGTCATAGTAGAGAATCCAATGACCAAAGAAAGTGGATTTCCTCACTTTCTAGTGCTATTATATTTACCGTGCTTGAGACTATTCAAAGATGAAAAAAGTGGAAATTTCATGCAATATGAAAACAAATCCCTGATCGTTAACACTGCTTACCATAGAAGCTAACAATCTTATTTTGTACGAAAAACATGAAGATCACTAAAAGACACCAGAATATAACTTTCATCAATGACATACTTTATGAGAATTTTGGATCCAAAAGTGGCTCCAATAAAATAAATTTAGGCTTGTATATGCAATATATTAACATGAGAAAAAAAAACATGCATCCCTAATGAAATAATGAGGAGAATGGCCTTTGACCATTTGTTGTCTTTGATACAACTCTTTTCATCCATGCCTTCATGTTTGTATCCTTTGGGACATTGACATGAATAATTTCCAGGTGAATTTATGCATGTTTCAATATCTGGAAAGTAAGGAACCATGGACGAACATCAGTTAAAATCCCAATTTTTAAATTGGTTGAATTGGGAAAGAACTATTTGTACATTCACATGGTGTTGAGAGAAATAACCTTGAAAATAAAGCACTATACATACACAAAATCTGTTTAGTATAAAAAGTAGCAAGAAACAAATGTAATTTTCAGCTTCTAACTCATCCATTTGATCAACATATTGATGGAACAAATGTAACTTTCAGTTTCTAACTCATTCATTTGATCAATATCATCCAAGTCAGAAAAGATAGAACATAAAAATGATCAGGATATATAAATAGGGGCTTCATCTGAGTCAATATGAGCCATCATTCCCTAAAAAATTGATGTCAAGACTCTGCCAAGCATCTATGAAGCCCCTTCAAAGAAAGACACTTGTTAAGGAACAAAACGGTGAAGAATACAAAAGGTAAGTAGCGACAATCATCAACTCAGCTACATATCCAGCACAATAGCCAATGTCTTCCTCTCTTTTGGCAATATGCAAATCCCTAATCTGCAAACAATAATTTGGAATCTTGAGATACCAAATCAACTTCAACAGGGTTTGAAGGTTGCATTTTTCATAAAATTTAAAAACTAAAAGCAACAACAATATTAATAAGTGAGCACTCACCAAAAAATAAAGGAATGGAAAGAGCGATGATATTGTCAGTGCTACAAAACGATCATCAAACAATAGATCAAGGTTAAAACATTTATAAAAAAGTTAGAAGATGGTGCAGATATAAACATTACTTAATAAAATTGATAAATGATTTCGAGTGTGACAAAGCAATCAAATTACAGGATCAGCTCTTCCGCCTTCAAACACTCTCATCAACACCATATTAAATTTCAGATTTTTAGGCGACGGTAAACTACCAGAAACGAAAAGGATTTATACCTTTTATCAAAGATCTACAGCCTTGGTTCCTCCGCCATTGCTTGTCTTCTCCTGTCTGGGTTTTACATTCCTGGCAGTCTCCTCCTTCCCTGGTAGTTTTTGGTCCTGCAAAGAGAAAAAAATTAGGATTAAATTCTAATGCAGTTCCTTGATTCTTCTGCTTCAGAAATTTGTTGTCGCATAGCCAAAAATTAGAGAAAATAAGCTTTGGTTCAGAACTTACTCAGTCTCTGCAGACATGAGTTCCTCCTCAATTTTTGTCATCCTCCTTTTTCTGCGATCTCTCTCTGTCTCTCTCCTTGTCTCTGTGCAATCGTTCCCACCCTCTCCCCCTCTCTCTCTCTCTCGTTTTTTGCGTTCTTCCCTCTGTGCAAGCCCATACTCACCAACTCCCTCAATCAACTCTCTCCATTCTCTGTCCGTGAAGCATCAATAATCTGAAAACCCAATTCGATTTTTCATTGCTCGGATGGAGAAAATTGAGGAATGAAAGAACAAATTAGGCTTAGCACTAAAGTTGAGAGAGATGGACAGTTGGGAGAAAGGAAGAGTCTAAAAGAGAGAGAAAGAGAAAGGATTAGAGAGAGGTTGAGTGTGACAGAGATGAGGGGAAAACACGGGATGGGATTACCAATCCCTGAAATCACTCTCCCTACCCCCAAATCCCTCAAATCACTCATCTGAACGTGCAACAGAGCATGGTCCCATCGACCCCATTCCGGTTCAGAAACAAAGGAAATGAAAGTTCCACTCTAACCAATGCTCGTTCAATCACCGACAACAACAATTGATTTTAGGATAAAAAATCAATCCTAACCCCCTTTTTGGCAGCCTCACTCCTTCCTCTCCCTTCCCCTCCCTGCCATCCCATGCCTCTCTCCCTGAAATCCGTCCACAAATCCTCCTACACCAAATTTAGATCAAACCCTAATTTCCAGAATAATGATAAAAATCGACGAAAAATATATACAATTGGCACGTTACCATTGATTCGAGTTCTGGTAAGGAGTGCGGCGGCGAGGTAAGGCGAGGTGTGCGACGGCGAGGGGAAGGCGAGGTGTACGACGATGAGGCGCTGAATCGACTTTGTCGTTGAAGAGCTCTGGAGCAAAATGGGCTTGTCGTCGAAGAGATCTCTGGAACAAAATCGGGTTTGCTTCCATCCCCCACCCTTTCTACGATGGTCGACACGTGCACGCTGAAGGGTGGCAATTTCGTAAATAAATCGAAATTTTCAATCTGAAACTGGAGAGGCGGTGGCAATCTTGTAAATAAACTGAAATGTGGTGCAAAACACTGTTCATTTCTACAGTGCAATTTTGCTAGCTTCTTTAGACTAAAGTAATGTCGAGCGATGTTTGAATTGACGACTAATAAGATTGAGGAGCAACTTGACAAACAAGTTCAAAAACAGTAAAATTACCTAAACTTTTGCATATTTAGCTCTGGGTTTCGATTTGGGTCAAATTCTATATTGTATACTAGGTTAAAAACTAGAAAACTTTAACGAAAAGCTTTTGGTACTGTTCACTTTAACGAAAAACCACATTTTTACACTAAAAAGTCAATCATGGTACTATTCACTTTACCTTTTATTTTGTCATTTTTGTTAAAAATCAAAGTTTTTAAATCCTTTTTATTAGTTTTCCTTAAAAACTATGGTTTCAGTTTTGAGGTAGTTATATTTTAAAAGAGATTTTAGTTAACAGACCATAGAGTAATTAAGGGTATTTTTGTATTAAGATGATTTCAAGTCAAGGGTATAAGCCATTTTTAATTTGAAAATGTGCAAAATTCGTCTTCAATAAGCGGGCTATATGGTTGTCAGCATAAATGGATGGGTATTTGTTGTAGTCCTCAAGTGGGATACATTTAGGTCTCTTACAATTTATGGGTATTTGTAGTCCTGTGGGATACATTTAGGTCTCTTACAAAGCTTTTTGGGGAGCTCACGTGGGCTTCCTTTCTCCTTATTTTTTATTTTTCCCTCTCTCTAAATACTATGAATTATTAGTATATAACCATGTATGTAATAGTCAGCAGTGGAGATGGAAATAATATAGTTGAGACTACACGTTAGAAGAACAATATTTGGAGGAAGTGCTGCATGCTCGTTTTGATCGGGAGCGGGGTGGGCAACTTCAGCCGGTGCTAGCGCCTGCGGCGGTGCCTCGTGAGTTGCAGCTTAAAATGTGGCTCTCCTCACTCTTTAGCTCTCTACTATTGGGGATGACCAAAGATTGTTATCCTATATTATCAATAAAAAACTTTGAGTTTCTTTCATATTTCATGTGTTTTACGTTATCGTTTGATTTACTTCATTACTTGAGCTTGTGAGCTTGCCAACTTGCCAATACAAATTTTAAATTAGTCAATACACATGCCTCTGTGGTTCTTTGAAGCAGGACACAAGACCAATCACTGACAGGAGCATGAGAACATTATTGTAGACAAATCACTGACAAGAGCATGACAAAATTAATTGTAACATGAAAAACTAAAAACCAAAAAAGGGCTAAGACCCTCAACTTCAACTAACGTCGAACATCGCTTGAACGAGAGCAAATTCCTTGCGCCAAGTTATGCCGAAATAACTCTTACCTGAATTCACTCCCCCATTCCCAAAAGTTCGAATTACTCTGTCTTCCTCGGAACTTTCGTTTTCCTTCCTCTGTAAAAGTGAAAAGGTCAAGTCATCTTTCGCTTCCGGTCGAAGAGTGTAAACTTACCTTCTTCTTACTAATTATAAGCCTGCACTGACTTCTTTGCCTCATTTTCCCGCATCAAAAAGACAGATCTTAGTCATAGACTATTTTCTTTCTCCCTCTTTATAAGTTCTTAAAGAGGATTATGATATGTCACAACTCTAGAATAGAGTAGTCTCCCGTCTCTCTAAACTTGTTCTCACAAAAAAAAGAAGGAAAAAAAAAAAAAAAAAAAAAAAAAGGGAAAAAAACTATGTCAGAACTGAAACATAACCATTAGAAAATTAGATATTGTACAACACAGTAATTGTAAGAAACAAAAATGTTAAATGCTGATGAATTAAGGTTATGGGTGAGAATTTGAGAGGCATATCATGTATGAATCTATGATGTTGGGGAGGAATAACAGCAAGGCTGCAAATAAATGGTGTGCAGTATTATTCGTAATGGGCTGATGGAGAGCCTGCAGCAGTTTTTCACGTTTTCAAGAACATACAGATGCATCATGCATGATATAATATATACAACTAATGTTAGAGAGATCAAATTTGTAGACTATATTTGCAAACTAAATAATGTGTTACGAATAAAAAATAAGCACGTTAATCTACACTTAAGTAATAATCGAATCATCAACTTCGATATTATTTAATCCATAAAATTTAATATCTTTAATATTACATAATATATGCGCCACTCATCTCATCGCATGCTCCAGCCTCCAATGCGATTAAAAGAAAGTGTTTTATGTTGTCTTAATTTGTTGGAGTATGATTCTTTCCTTTCTTTTTTTTCCTTTTCCTTCCCTCTCCTTCTATTTGAACAGTCATGGTTAAGTCACGTTAACATCTTATATTTATTTTTTATAGTAAGAGAAAGACAAAATAAGAGAATGTTAAAGGAGAAGATGGAAAAGAATGAGAAGAGGAGAGGAGATAATCTCAGTCCTAAATTGTTGGCAAATAAAGTTGCAGGGGGGACGTCATATTTTAGGGATTTGGATACTCTCCGGATCCCCTTCCTGGGGATCCCGGGGATCATGACATAAGGACCGTTCATCAAAGATCGTGCGGTCATAATTAAATGTTTTTTACGCAAAACAAAATTGTTTTACTTCTAAAAATATAAAAAATATTTAATTATAGCCGCATAATCTTTGATGAACGGTCATTGTGCCTTGATCCCTGGAATTCCCAAAGAAGGGATCCGAAGAGGATCCAAATCCATATTTTAGAGCGATGATGAGAGCGAAGACAGGGGTAGACCCACGTTGCGTGCCGTCACAGACTCACATGCATGCGTATGGGATCTGCATGCTTTGGGATCGATGACCTATACGAAAGAGCTCGATTCCTTCATATCTAATCAACTAATATTTCCTCGAAAAGAAAATAATAACCAACTAATACATTTCCTCTTCATAAAAAGGAGTCACTATATAGGTAATTGTCATTGGTCACCTTCTAAAGCTTTACTTTACTGGAAGAGTAATGTTATTCATACTATATTTTTGTACCATATTTTCATACCATTTTAATAGGTATTTGATGTGGGCAGCCACATCATCTGAATTAATCAGATTTTTAATTTTAGTTCATTATTTAATAAACTAATAATTAAGAAAAACTAGTTAATTAAATGATGATTGTGGTATACGAGGAGTCTTTCTCCTTCATTTCCTTGGGTTTTGTAAATTTTTCAAATGATGTGGCTATCCACATCAGATGCCACCTAAAATGGTATAGAAATGTGGTATAAAAATATGGTATGAATAACATTATTCTTACTGGAAATTCCTCCCAAACCCTACTACTGAAAACCTATCTACCATCATATTAGAATTTTCACTTTCATAAGCCAGCTAACTCTAGGTAAACCCATCCAAAAATGAGATAACAAAGAAAAAAAAAACAGCACCTGTCTGCTTTGCAAGATTAATTTCAACAAAAAATACAACTAAAATTCTCCGTTCTCCAATGATTTTTGGTGCAAAGACTAGAGAGAGATAATTAAGCAGAGATCACCACTTGTATCTTACAAAGCTAGAATGTAAAATAATAAATATTCAATATATGATTTGGTACTCAAGTCCAATCCATCCGTTACAACTTAAAATTTCAAGGAAATATCATGATGTGATTCAAGAACTTGGGTATCAGTTGTATTTGATTGTAAGGCTATATATACATTACAAATGCATAGCAGAAAATATAATCCCAAAGGAATCCTAAAAAATGCGGATGGCTTGAGGATTTTTTGATACATATACATGGCCTTTGAGAGCACATTATTGTAAGATTATGTTCAAAAGAAAAGCTCCTGTTTTAATCATGCCCCTAAAAACGCTCTCTAAACCATTCTCAAGGCCTTCAATGGTTACTTCCAAAGCCTCCAATCTTTTATTTGAACATTCAAATGTAGCGGTTGATGATTTGCATAGATTGTATAGAGCAGCATCAACACCATCAAACTCATGGCCATTAATGTATTCCTTCTGATCTTCACATGCTATCACTCCTTTATGCATGAACTTTGGTACCAAAGACCACTTGTTTGACTTTGGCTTTGAAACTGGAACTGCTAAAAAGACCAAGAGGGATTGGAAGATAGACATGTTCTCCACACAAACTTCTCTAAGAACTCGAATCACGGCAGTGAGATGGTGATCTTGCTCAAGAAGTGGCGATGTTGCAATTTTATTGTCTACTTGTTTCAAAGATGTGATCAATTTCTTGGCATCCTTGTTCATCTTCTTTCTGAAGCAAGTGTACTTGGAAATGCTGCTTTCAAGGCTTGAGTCTCCCTTTCTCCTCCTAAGAGTAGATTGAAGATCTCTAACATGTTCCTTGATTGTTGAAATGGCATCTCTTGTGATGCTACATATGTCCAAGAGCCTCATGAGTGATCCATCCAACAACTCATCCATGAACTTCTTTTGTTGGTGTTGAGAAAGGAGCTGTTGGGTTGATGCCATCTGTAAAATATCATCTACACACTCATACAACTCGTCTAGCCCACATAGAGGTTTGCAGATTGAGTCTGAAGTTGAATAAAAAGATGACGATGTTTGGAGCCTGTTCAGCTCCTCTTCAACCCCAAGAGTAGTAGGGTGAGACCTTGAGGGCAAGCTGATTGATCTAATAACATGGTGCTTGGCAGCCATCGTTTAGGGTTTGACAAAAAGCTCAAAGTTGAGATTGTTCTTTGTTTTTTAAAGAGCTCAATTTTGAGGTGTTTGATCCTTACTATCTTTGGGAATGCCTATGTGTAGAATTATCAGAGAGTGGTGCCAAAGGCCCACTTTCAATAACACCGATACTGTCTCCAACTTGGTAATTACCATCTGCACAATCTGTCAAGTGTGAGGTTTTTATTACAAAATGCCTCGGTTTTAGTTGGAGTTAGGTTAGGATATTTAAACTCTTCTTTTCTCATTGATATGGTCGATGTGAGATATTTCAACACACCCCCTCAAGTGAGACCCAATTAGTGGGTCACAAGTGGGAGATCCACACATCGACAACCACGTGGAATCAAGGGGACTCACCCTACACGCGGGGCCAAGGGACCCACCATCATCGCGCTAGGCCAAGGGAACCCACCCATCACGTGGCAGTACAGTACAAGCCCGTTCCCTGGCTCTAATACCATGTAGAATTATCAAACAGACGAGCCAAATGCCCAATTTCAACAATACCGATATTGTCCCCAACTTGGTAATTACCACATGCCCAATCCGTCAGGTGTGAGATTTTTATAACAAACAACCTCGGTTTTAGTGAGAGTGTGATTAGCATATTTATACTCTTCTTTTTTCATAATACGGTCGATATGAGACATTGCAACACTATATTATATACTAATACAGAGAGGAGAGAGGAGAGAGGGGAGAGGGGGTAGGGGGAGGGGGGACCAGGACTGTTCAAGTCAATGTGGAGCAGGTGGAGCCAGAGTGGGCTTTCCTTGATTTTGGTTACCTTGTCACGTATTTGGGTAACATTGCCTCAATAATTTGCAATTTCTTTAGGTATGGCAATTAGCATGAGGATCTTGTCATTGGTGCATTGGTTAGGGCAAAAGCATCACGAGTCATCACAAACATTGCTCCGCTAGTGCCACATTACCCTTCAATTTGTATTTATTAATGTGTCTTGTCTTAATTTTGGAGAAACTTCAACACCAAGACAAGATTGCATTACACAAAAACGTAACGTGTTACATATATATATATATGATGGTAGTTAGTAAGCCAAGATTAACATCATCATTATTGGAATTAATCAGTTTTATATTATGTGCCCGAATGGTTTGTACTATTCATGTCTCCATTAAAATTATGGTAAATGCATATTAAAATTGGTTAATTCAGGACAAAAGGTTCCCAAACTGTTTCATTTGTGTATAGGAGGTGTGAAACGTACGTTGCTGCTTATGTAGACACGTGTTGCTACTCCTTCGATAGTATAGAAGTAAAGAGTTGATAAAATTTGTCACTTAGTACTATAGACTAGTATTATTTCTCTTCATTTGTAAGTGAGAGGTCTTAGATTTTATTCTCTACTTGGTTCTCTCATTTGAGTCTCTCATCACCAAATCATTGAAGTAGATTTATTGTTGAAATTTCCTTTTTGTTTCTTGCATCTCTGATTCCTATCAAACTCTAACCAACTAGCACATCAAGTCTAAAGGAACTTGTGAAGAATTTCCATAGTTAAAACAGCATTTGATCAACATCTACAACATTTCAAATTCTCCAAAAAAAAAATATCGATGCTTCTATACATCTCTCTGTTGGGTTCCTTAGTGCTAGGAAAAATCCTTTTGATCTTGGTTAGTTTTGGCGCACCATTAATTTACAATTCAAATTATGCCAGACATTATTCACTTCATAAGAGATCCCTGTGCTTATTCATATTCGTGTGTGTAAAGTTGTAAACATAACGTATGCTCAAGCCCAAATAAGTTTTGAGTTCCCTCCACTACTAAATCTCTTTATTGGTTTCATCGAGACTTGGATTTTTGGGCTTAGCTCCAACAGCACTCTCCTTGTCCTCCCTTAGTCTTCATTGGAGAATAACATTTTAGTTTTCACAATAGAATAACGTAAAATTTCAGTGTGATTATAACGTCATGTGAATTTATAAACGTGAACTTAATGGTTAAAGTTCGAGATTACAGTTACACTGATTTTATTTTCTTTTTGCTCATCAAAAATTAAAAAAGAAAAAGGTTGCTTTCTAGTTTACTTGGCAATGACATGCTAGTTTTTCTCTACCCTATATCTTAACCATGCTTATTGTTAATTAATTTATCAACTTCACACAAAGTCAGCTAGCCATCTCTTTCGACATTTATCTGTACTTTTCTTTTGTTGTTTTTACTAACCAAATGTATTAGAGTAATAATATAAGAAGTAAGACGTCGTACCATTGTAAACAATTTATGAAGTGACTGGTCCTTCCCAACAAATTATTCAAGATTTTTAAGAATGTGAATGTGACATATTTCATTTTAAAGTCTCCATTTCCCACTATATATGGTGGAGTCATTTCCTTTTGCAATAATATGATGTGCAAACTAATTATTGAATATGCTTTAGCTGTCCTCGCGCAGCTTGCTTAAGGACACTTGGCAAGGAAGCTCAAGTATTTTCTAACATGTGGCTTTCTGTTAAATGTGAAATAATATAGTAATATACCTTAAAATCTTCTCACCTTGTCTCTTTCCCAAGCCAAAGTCACGAAATCAAATAAATTGATATATTTGGAAGCAACACTAATCTTAACCCCTTCGGAGTTTGTTCATACTAAGCGATCTGATCAACTAAAGAAGCTAGTTTCACTTGCAAGAGGTGTTATAGTTTGATATGAACCACCTTATGTCATATTTTATTCTCTATATATGAATCGAGCTGTGATAACTTTGATTATATGATATGCTATCTTTCTAAGCTAAGAAGACATGTTTCACGCTTTCATATATAGAGAACACTCAATGATAAGTTGTTATTATATGACAATTCTTATAACTAGTTTTTTTATTGTACATCACGCTTTTTCCTTGAATCAAAATAAGAGTTATAGCAAGGATTTTTAACGAGGGCCACTTTCACGTTTTCTTAATCTCTTTTTCATGTTCTCTTCATTTCTTAATGAATATCATAACTTATCTTAAAAATTGAAGCAAATTCACCTGTCCCATATATAAAAAATATTGAATCAAATTGTCGAATGCATGTGCTTCATATGGAGTTTTCTTTCTTGACTTTTCACCCCTTTCCATTGAGTCCGTCCCAAAACTTATGAAACTTTCAAATAAGTGGTCAAAAATACTTCTACTTCAAACCACTGATTAAGAAGTACCTTGAAAACTTCTTATTCAAACCTGTCAGCAAACATGAAGAAAAATTTGGCTAAATAGTCAAAGATCCGTCAAAAAGTTACCAAGAAATCATCGTTTCCTTCTTTTAAGGCCAAAGCAAGAAGAAAAAGGAGGAAAGATCAAAGAAAACATCAATCTCACTACTCATAAAATTAAAGGAAAACTAATGAAAATGACTTGAAAACTTTGAGTTTTAATGATAATGACAAAATAAAGAGTAAAATGAATAGTACTAAGTTTGACTTTTTAGTATAAAAATGTGATTTTTCTTTAAAATAAATAGTACCGTGAGTATTTTGTTAAAACTTCCTAAAATTAAAAGGACCACAATCAGATTCCAAGACCAAGTATGAAACCTAGTAGTTACACGCATCAAATTCTACATAATCAAGTACTATAAACTGATGTGGGTTTAATTACATTTGGAAGGGTGCAAGCCTTCAAGGGAACATCGAAAGACGTGACACTCGTGCAACCCACATACATATATATTATGAATATAATTTTGCTTTCAATTTTGTTTAACACCCCACATTTCCAACCAAATTCCAAAACTAATTAAAAAAAATGGTTTCATGATCTTGTTGGATGTATGGATTTCTCGATATTCAACATTCTAAGGCTTTCTCAGCGAAAGAACTTTGAAATGCTCAACCTCTTTAAATTTTTGCTACCAACTTTCTACGAATTTGGGTTATTTGACCACATAAGAAACCAAAATTTAACAACGCTGGCCAATTAATTTTTAAAAGTATTCATAATACAGTCCAGTAATAATATATTATCCACGATTGAACTGATTTTTTAGACCGCAAACAAAAAAAATCAATTTTTAAATGATACCGTACCCAAAAAATACTAAGCTGATTTTAAAATTAGACAAATATTTAGTTCATATTTAATGCAAGAAACGTGACAACATAACTCACGCCATGAAATAATAGCCCATCGGCCTCCACATGTTGATCGCATTGACCTAAGGACCCAAAAGATGCTTCTAGCGAATCTGGCCTCCCCTCCCATCTTCTTTCAAATTTGTACCTCGGTATATATATGCGACTTCGAAATCTGAACCATACAACACAACTTCTTCAATCCAATTCCTATAAGTTTCTATAAGTTCTTATAACTTTCACAAAATTTCAACCTTTCTATGATGAAAAGAGCAACAATGGCTTCGTTCTCTCCAAAACCCTCAAAGCTTTACAATGTTGGATCAATTAGTATGCCGGTTAGGTCACATCCAAGCACATCCAAAACTGAGGAAAAGCTGAACAAGCTCAAGGTCTGGGAGGCACAGTTGACCTCTTCGTCGTCGTCGTCGCCTGTGTCATCAGAAGCGGATTCAATATGCAAGGGGCTAGGTGGTCTCAAAGAGTTGTACGTTTGTATTGAGGAGCTTCTTCACCTGTCATTGGCGCAACAAGCTCTAGCCCTTCACCAAAACGAGAAATGGGTTGAAGAGCTGTTGGATAGTTCTGTCAAGTATTTGGATGTATGTGGAAACACAAAGGATTCCATTGGGACCATGAAGGAAAGCTTGAGAGGTCTTCAATCTGCGCTTCGGAGAAGAAAGGTGGGAGATTCGAGCTTCGAAGACATTGTAAGTTCATATGTTTGCATAAGAAAAAAAATGAACGAGGAAATTGTGCAGTTTGTGGCATCATTGAAGCAAATGGATCAAAAGTACGAAGCATTTCCTTTGGATCTCGACAACCATCTGGCCCCGATGGTGCGGGTGTTCAGAGAGGCAAGTTTGATCACCAGCTCCATTTTTCAGTCACTTTCTTCATTTCTGTCCACTCCAATTTTGAAGCCAAGGCCTAGCAGATGGTCGTTGGTTTCGATTTTGTTGCGCAAAGGGGTGTTGGTTTGTGACAACAACCAACGCAAAAGCATGAACGAGCTGGAAAAGGTAGATATTTCAGTTAGCAACATTGTTGTGCATAATTCAGGTGAAGATTTTGTGGATGCTCAGAAGGTTCAATTTGTACAACGAAAGTTGGAGGTCCTGGCTTCAAGCATTGAAGGCATTGAAAATGGTTTGGAGGGATTGTTTAAGGTCTTGATCCACATCAGAGTTTCTCTCCTAAACATACTTTCTTGTTAAGATCATCCGTCGGTTGGTTTCCATTTGCACCATATAATCTCCTTAGCGGCAGAATTTAAAGGATCAACGTATATTCTTTTTCATATTTTTGTCTAAACTAGCTATTAGTGCCCGCGCGATGTTGTGAGGATTAAACATATGTTAAACATGTCAAAAATTCTAAGTATATATATGATAAACAATACTATTTATATACACATGATTCATACCTTGTTGTCCATTAAAAGAAACGCAAACTGAAAAAATGCAAAGCAAAAATATGAATTGTACATGAAATTGTCTTCGATCCAAAATAGATACTATCTACAGTCCGACAGACAACGGGCAGAGGTAGAATAGAGTAGTCTCCCGTCTCTCTAAACTTGTTCTTACCCAAACAAAAAAAAAAAAACTATGTCAGAACTGAAACATAACCATTAGAAAATTAGATATTGTACAACACAGTAATTGTAAGAAACAAAAATGTTAAATACTGATGAATTAAGGTTATCGGTGAGAATTTGAGAGGCATATCATGTATGAATCTATGATGTTGGGGAGGCAACAACAGCACGGCATGCAAATAAATGGTGTGCGGTATTATTCGTAATGGGCTGATGGAGAGCCTGCAGCAGTTGTTCACGTTTTCAAGTATAGATGCACCATGCATGATATAATATATACAACTAATGTTTGAAAGATTAAATTTATAAACTATATTTGTAAATTAAATAACATGTCGTTAATAAAAAAATAAACACGTTAATCTACATTTAGTGTAACATCCCACATCGTCCAAGGGAGTGGATTCTGTAAGCATCATATGTATATTCTTATCTCTACCTAGCACGAGGTCTTTTGGGAGCTCACTAGCTTCGAGTTCCGTAGGAACTCCAAAGTTAAGCGAGTTCGCACAAGAGCAATCCCAAGATGGGCGACCCACTGGGAAGTTTTCGTGTGAGTTCCCAGAAACAAAACCGTGAGGGTGTAGTCAGGGCCCAAAGCGGACAATATCGTGCTACAATGGAGTCGAGCTCAGGAAGTGGTGGGGACCCGGGCTGGGATGTGACAATTTGGTATCAGAGCCAATCCCTGGCCAAAAGTGTGCCGACGAGGACGTCGGGTCCCTAAGGGTGGTGGATTGAAACATCCTACATCGCCTAGGGGAGTGGATCCTGTAAGCCTTATATATATATTCTCATCTCTATCTAGCACGAGGCCTTTTGGGAGCTCAGCTTCACATTTCATAGGTACTCCGAAGTTAAGCGAGTTCGCGCGAGAGCAATCCCAGAATGGGTGACCCATTGGAAAACCGTCTAAGTTCCAAGAAACAAAACCGTGAGGGCGTGGTCAGGGCCCAAAGCGAACAATATCGTGCTACGGTGGAGTCGAGCCCGGAATGTGGTGGGGACTCGAACTGAGATATGACACTTAAATAATAATCGAATTATATCAACTTTCATATTATTTAGTCTATAAAATCTAATCTCCTTAACATTACTCAATATATGCGCTACTCATCTCATCGCATGCTCCAACCTCCAATGCGATTAAAAGAAATGTTTTTTGTTGTCTTAATTTGTTGGCAAATAAAGTTGCAAGGGACGTCATATTTCAGAGCGATGATGAGAGTGAAGACAGGGGTAGACCCACGTTGCATGCCATCACAGACTCACATGCGTGCGTATGGGATCTGCATGCTTTGGGATCGATAACTTATACGAAAGAGCTCAATTCCTTCAGATCTAATCAACTAATATTTCCTCGAAAAGAAAATAATAACCAACTAATACATTTCCTCTTCATTAAAAGGAGTCACTATATAGGTAATTGCCATTGGTCACCTTCTAAAGCTTTGCTTTACTGGAAATTCCTCCCAAACCCTAATACTGAAAACTATCTACCATCATATTAGAATTTTCACTTTCATAAGCTAGCTAACTCTAGGTAAACCCATCCAAAAATGAGATAACAAAGAAAAAAAAACAGCTCCTATCTGCTTTGCAAGATTAATTTAAACAAAAAATACAACTAAAATTCTCCGTTCTCCAATGATTTTTGGTGCAAAGACTTGAGAGAGATAATTAAGCAGAGATCACCACCTGTCTCTTACAAAGCTAGAATGTAAAATAATAAATGTTCAATATATGATTTGGTACTCAAGTCCAATCCATCCATTACAACTTAAAATTTCAAGGAAATATCATGATGTGATTCAAGAACTTGGGCATCAATTGTATTTGATTGTAAGGCTATATATACATTACAAATGCATAGCAGAAAAAATAATCCCAAAGGAATCCTAAAAAATGTGGATGCCTTGAGGATTTTTTGATACATATATATACATGGCCTTTGGGAACACATTATTGTGAGATTCTGTTCAAAAGAGAAGCTCTTGTTTTAATCATGCACCTAAAAACGCTCTCTAAACCATTCTCAAGGCTCTCAATGGTTACTTCCAAAGCCTCCAATCTTTTATTTGCACATTCAAATGTAGCAGTTGATGATTTTCATAGATTGTATAAAGCAGCATCAAGGCGATGTTGCAAGACCAAGAGGGATTGGAAGATAGACATGTTCTTCACACGAACTTCTCTAAGAACTCAAATCACGGCAGTGAGATGGTGATCTTGCTCAAGAAGTGGCGATGTTGCAATTTTATTGTCTACTTGTTTCAAAGATGTGATCAATTTCTTGGCATCCTTGTTCATCTTCTTTCTGAAGCAAGTGTACTTGGAAATGCTGCTTTCAAGGCTTGAGTCTCCCTTTCTCCTCATAAGAGCAGATTGAAGATCTCTAACATGTTCCTTGATTGTTGAAATGGCATCTCCTGTGATGCCACATATGTCCAAGAGCCTCATGAGTGATCCATCCAACAACTCATCCATGCACTTCTTTTGTTGGTGTTGAGAAAGGAGCTGTTGGGTTGATGCCATCTGTAAAAGATCATCTACACACTCATACAACTCGTCTAGCCCACATAGAGATTTGCAGATTGAGTCTGAAGTTGAATCACAAGATGACGATGTTTGGAGCCTGTTCAGCTCCTCTTCAACCCTAAGAGTAGTAGGGTGAGACCTTGAGGGCAAGCTGATTGATCTAATAACATGGTGCTTGGCAGCCATCGTTTAAGGTTTGACAAAAAGCTCAAAGTTGAGATTGTTCTTTGTTTTTTAAAGAGCTCAAGTTTGAGGTGTTTTTGATCCTTACTATCTTTGGGAATGCCTATATTATATGCTAACACAGAGAGGGGAGAGGGGAGAGGGGAGAGGGGGTTTTTTTTTGGTGGGAGGGGGGGGGGGGGGGGGAGGGTGGTGGAACCAAGACTGTTCAAGTCAATATGGAGCATGTGGAGCCCTCAATAATATGCAATTTCTTTAGGTATGGCTATTAGCATGAGGATCTTGTCTTTGGTGCATTGGTTAGGGCAAAAGCATCACGAGTCATCACAAACATTGCTCCGCTAGTGCCACATTACCCTTCAATTTGTATTTATTAATGTGTCTTGTCTTAATTTTGGAGAAACTTCAACACCAAGACAATATTGCATTAAACAAAAAACGTAACAGGTTATATAGATGTATGGTAGTTAGAAAGCCAAGATTAACATCATCATTATTGGAATTAATCAGTTTTATATTATGTGCACGAGTGGTTTGTACTATTCATGTCTCCATTAAAATTATGGTAAATGCATTTTAAAATTGGTTAATTCAAGACAAAAGGTCCCCAAACTATTTCATTTGTGTATAGGAGGTGTGAAGCGTACGTTGCTGCTTATGCAGACACGTGTTGCTACTCCTTCGGTTGTATAGAAGTAAAGAGTTGATAAAATTTGTCACTTAGTACTATTTCTCTTCACTTATAAGTGAGATGTCTTAGATTTGATTCTCTGTTTGGTTCTCTCATTTGAGTCCTCTCATCACCAAATCATTAAAGTAGATTTCTTGTTGAAATTTCCTTTTTGTTTCTTGCATCTCTGATTCCTATCAAACTCTAAACAACTAGCACATCAAGGCTAAAGGACCTTGTGAAGAATTTCCATAGTTAAAACAGCATTTGATCAACATCTACAACATTTCAAATTCTCCAAAAAAAATATATATATATATATATATATATATATATATATCGATGCTTCTATACATCTTTCTGTTGGGTTCCTTAGTGCTAGGCAAAATCCTTTTGATCTTGGTTATTTTTGGCACACCATTAGTTTACAATTCAAATTATGCCGAACATTATTCACTTCATATGATATCCCTATGCTTTTTCATATTCGTGTGCGTAAAGTTGTAAACAGTACGTGTGTTCAAGCCCAAATAAGTTTTGAGTACCCTCCACTACTAACTCTTTATTTGTTTCATAAAGAATTAGATATTTGGGCTTGGCTCCAACGCCACTCTTTTTGTCCTCCCTTAGAGCAAGCCCAGGGTTGCTGGTTGCTCGGGGGACGGGGGAGAGAAAAGGGGCCCGAGGCCCTGTGGACCGGCTCCAGCGTTGGAGAGCCCGAGTGAAGGTGGAGGCCTGAGCTCCGGGCCCGTGGAGAATTGCCAGCCCAAGAGCCTAAGGCCCTGTGACGCCAGCGCTGACGTCAGCCTGGCGTCAGGCCTTATTTAATTTTTTTTCTGTCAGGCGCGTGCACCCCACTCACGCGTGGGGGTGCGTCGCCGACACAAAATCAAAAAAAAAAAAAATTCTTTTTCAGTTACCGTTGGGAAGCCACGTGGCTTCCCACGGTACGTTCAATCTCAACGGATATTTAATTTGGACCGTTCGATCTCAACGGTAAAAAAAAAAAGTCTTATTTAATATCCACCATTCGATCTGAGATCAACGGTGGATATTAATATGCTTTATAAAGATAAAATAGTTTTAAAATTAAGAAAAGTTACCGTTGTGACACGTGGCACAATCTGGAGTGTTGGAATTCAAATTTTTTTATATCCAACGGCAGAGATTAATTACTTGAATAAAAATTTAAAAAAAATTGTAACAAATTCAAAAAAAAATTGTTTTTACTTTTCTATAAATATCCTCAAATATTGTAAACAGATTATAACAGGTTGTCATATCCCGGCCCGGGGCGGATCACTTCCCGGGCCCGCTCCACCATCGTAGCACGATATTGTCCGCTTTGGGCTTACCATTCCCTCACGGTTTTGTTTTTGGGAACTCACGAGCAACTTCCCAGTGGGTCACCCATCATGGGATTGCTTAAGCCCCCTTCTCGCTTAACTTCGGAGTTCCTACGGAACCCGAAGCCAGTGAGCTCCCAAAAGGCCTCGTGCTAGGTAAGGATGGGAATATACATTTAAGGATCACTCCCCTGGGCGATGTGGGATGTTACAATCCACTCCCCTTAGGGGCCCGACGTCCTCGTCGGCACACCACGGCCAGGGTTAGGCTCTAATACCAAACTGTCACATCCCGTCCCGGGGCGGATCACTTCCCAGGCCCGCTCCACCACCGTAGCACGATATTGTCCGCTTTGAGCTTACCATTCCCTCACGGTTTTGTTTTTGGGAACTCACGAGCAACTTCCCAGTGGGTCACCCATCATGGGATTGCTCTAGCCCCCTTCTCGCTTAACTTCGGAGTTCCCATGGAACCCGACGCCAGTGAGCTCCCAAAAGGCCTCGTACTAGGTAGGGATGAGAATATACATATAAGGATCACTCCCCTGGGCGATGTGGGATATTACACAGGTGGCGCGACGTGATTGATTAATAATCTTATCAGAAATCCATCATCAATAATTGTATTTTCGGATAATGACACGTGGCATAACGAGTACGATTAAAAAATTTATTGGAAATCCATCCCCAATAATTGTCTTTTCAGATTTTATGACAAGTGGCGCAACGACAACGATTAAAAATCTTATCCGAAATTACAAATAAAATTATTTTGTATTATTTAATAATACTTCGGATAATGACACGTAGCGTAACGAGAACGATTAAAAATCTTATCCGATATTACAATTAAAATTATTTTGTATTATTTTATAAATAAAAAAAATACTAATATTTTATTGCCTATTGTCAGGGCTATTGAAGTGTAACGGTGGCCAGGGCTATTACTGTTCATTAAGGGCAGAACTGTTCATAAGGTGGATTGAATAGTGCATAGCCTGGGGGGAGGGCTCCAACGCTGGAGTTGCTCTTAGAAAGTCTTCATTGGGGAAGCACGTTTAGTTTTCACAATAGGACAACGTGAATTTTCAGTGTGATTATAGCATCACGTGAATTTATAAACGTGAACTTAAGATGACTAATGGTCAAGATTACAGTCACACTGAATTTTTTTTTTTTTTTTTTTTTTTTTGCTCATCTAAAAAAGAAAAAGGTTGCTCTCTAGTTTACTTGGCAATGATATGCTAATTTTTCTCTACCCTATATCTTAACCATGCTTATTGTTAATTAATTTATCAACTTTACAAAGTCAGCTAGCCATCTCTTTCTACATTTATCTGTACTTTTTTTTGTTGTTTTTGCTAACCAAATGTATTAGAGTAATAATATATGAAGTAAGACGTCGTACCATTGTAAACAATTTATGATGTGACTGGTACTTGCCAACAAATTATTCAAGATTTTTAAGGATGTGAATGTGACATGTGTCATTTTTAAGTCTCAATTTCCCACGATATATGGTGGAGTCATTTCCCTTTGCAATAATATGATGTGCAAATCAATTATTGAATATGCTTTAGTTCAAGTATTTTAAATTGAAAGAATATAGTAATATACCTTAAAATCTTCTCAACTAGTCTCTTATCCAAGCCAAAGTCACGAAATCAAATAAATTGATATATTTGGAAGCAACACTAATCTTAACCTCCTCTGAGTTTGTTCATACTAAGCGATCCTGATCAACTAGGGAAGGTAGTTTCATTTGCAAGAGGTGTAATGGTTTGATATGAACCATCTTATGTCATTTTCTATTCTCTATATATAAATCGAGCTGTGATAACGTTGATTATATGATATGTCATCTTTCTAAGTCAAGAATATATATTTCACGCTGTCATATATAGAGAACACTTAGTAATAAGTTATTATAATAGGACAATTCTTATAATTAGTTTCTTTATAGTACATCATGTTTTTTCTTTGAATCAAAATAAGAGTTGTAGCAAAGGTTTTTAGCGAGAGCCACTTTCATGTTTTCTTGATCTCTTGTACATGTTATCTTCATTTCTTAATGAATATCACAGCTTATCTTTTAAAAAATGAAGCAAGTTCACATGTCCCATAAATAAAAAAATTGAATCAAATTGTCGAATGGATATGGAGTTTTCTTTCTTGACTTTTCAGCTTTTCCCTTTCCATTGAGTCCGTCCCAAAACTTATGAAACTTTCAAATAAGTGGTCAAAAATACTTCTAATTCAAACCACTGATTACGGAGAAAATTTTCATTGTGATAGGAATATCGATGGAATATACTACATATTTTAATGTAAGTGGTGAAAATATTTATTTTTTTAAGTTATTAACTTTTTAACACATATATCATACTATTTGTATAATAACACGTTATGTAACATCCTATATACCGAACACACTAAAAAATTTCTCCTAATTAAGAAGTACTTGAAAAACTTCTTATTCAAACCTGTCAGCAAAGATGAAGAAAAATTTGGCCAAATAGTCAAAAGATCTGTCAAAAAGTTACCAAGAAATCATCGTTTCCTTCTTTTAAGGCCAAATCAAGAAGAAAAAGGAGGACAGATCACAGAAAACAACAATCTCGCTCACTAATCATAAAATTAAAGGGACCACAATCAGATTCGAAGACCAAGTATGAAACCTAGTAGTTACACGCATCAAATTCTACATAATCAAGTACTATAAACTGATGTAGGTTTAATTGCATTTGGAAGGGTGCAAGCCTTCAAGGGAGCATCGAAAGACATGACACATGTGCAACCCATATACATAGTTATTATGAATATAATTTTTGCTTTCAATTTTGTTTAACACCCCACATTTCCAACCAAATTCCGAAACTAATTATAAAAAAACTGATTTCATGATCTTGATGGATATATGGATTTCTCGATATTCAACATTCTAAGGCTTTCTCAGCGAAAGAACTTTGAAATGCTCAACCTCTTTAAATTTTTGCTACCAACCTTCTTTGAATTTGGGTTATTTGACCACATAAGAAACCAAAATTTAACAGCGCCGGCCAATTAATTTTTAAAAGTACTTAGAATACAGTCATGTAATAATATATTATTTACGATTGGATTGATTTTTTATACCGCAAACAAAAATAATTAATTTTTGAATAACACCTTACCCAAAAAATAATATTAAGCTGATATTAAAATTGAACAGATATTTAGTTCATATTTCATGCGAGAGACGTGACAATATAACTCACGCCATGAAACAATAGCTCACCGGCCTCCACATGTCGATCACATTGACCTAAGGACCCAAAAGATGCTTCTGGCGAATCTGGCCTCCCCTCCCATCTTCTTTCAAATTTGTACCTCGGTATATATATGCGACTTCGAAATCTAAACCATACAACACAACTTCTTCAATCCAATTCCTATAAGTTTCTATAAGTTGTTTTAACTTTCACAAAATTTCAACCTTTCTATGATGAAGAGAGCAACAATGGCTTCGTTCTCTCCAAAACCCTCAAAGCTTTACAATGTTGGATCAATTAGTATGCCGGTTAGGTCACATCCAAGCACATCCAAAACTGAGGAAGAGCTGAACAAGCTCAAGGTCTGGGAGGCACAGTTGACATCTTCATCGTCGTCGTCACCTGTGTCATCAGAAGCGGATTCAATATGCAAAGGGCTAGGTGGTCTCAAGGAGTTGTACGTTTGTATTGAGGAGCTTCTTCACCTGCCATTGGCACAGCAAGCTCTAGCCCTTCACCAAAACGAGAAATGGGTTGAAGAGCTGTTGGATAGTTCTGTCAAATACTTGGATGTATGTGGAAACACAAAAGATTCCATTTTGACCATGAAGGAAAGCGTTAGAGATCTTCAATCTGCGCTTCGGAGAAGAAAGGTGGGAGATTCGAGCTTCGAAGACATTGTAAGTTCATATGTTTGCATAAGAAAAAAGATGAACAAGGAAATTGTGCAGTTTGTGGCATCATTCAAGCAAATGGATCAAAAGTACGAAGCATTTCCTTTGGATCTCGACAACCATCTGACCCCGATGGTGCGGGTGTTCAGAGAGGCAAGTTTGATCACCAGCTCCGTTTTTCAGTCACTTTCTTCATTTCTGTCCACTCCAATTTTGAAGCCAAGGCCTAGCAGATGGTCGTTGGTTTCGATTTTGTTGCGCAAAGGGGTGTTGGTTTGTGACAACAACCAACGCAAAAGCATGAACGAGCTGGAAAAGGTAGATATTGCAGTTAGCAACATTGTTGTGCATAATTCAGGTGAAGATTTTGTGGATGCTCAGAAGGTTCAATCTGTACAACGGAAGTTGGAGGTCTTGGATTCAAGCATTGAAGGCATTGAAAATGGTTTGGAGGGATTGTTTAGGGTCTTGATCCACATGAGAGTTTCTCTCCTAAACATACTTTCTTGTTAAGATCATCCGTCGATTAGTTTCCACTAGTAGGGGAGCCCGCACTATGCTGTGGTTTTTAAAACTGTATAAAATATATATAACTATTTATATACATGTAGAAATATCAAATCCATGCATACTGATCACCTGACATTAAGAACAAAATAAGGAGCAAAATAGCCCTCTCATCTCAACAACTACAGAGTGACTTTACAAAAGTTTTTGCAACAGAGTACATCAAATATCGATCAACAACTTGGAGGCAACATCTCACCACCTGAACCATATAAGGGATCAAAATATCCGTCAATTATCTACACAATATTTCAATTCTATTTATGAAATTCATGATACAGAAACCTACTTTGGTTTGATTAATGATTCCAACCACCATTAAATCGTCATAGTTTCCCACTGACAACCAAATTTGCAATCACTTGAAAGTTTTTTTTTTTATTTTTTTTATATTTTTTTATAGAGTATGTATGATTTGTGTATATAAATTCCATCTACATATGCAGTAGTACATCACCCTGTATTGAACTAAATTAATTACATATGAAGTGCTGCAGGACTATCCTGCAACGCCAGTTTCAGCCGAATCAACAGGCAGATAGAGGAGCCATCTTTCGATGTATTGCCTTGTAACACTGGACACCGCATAGAGGGAGCTTCAACTGCGAATCCTGGTATTTGAGTGGATTTGTACAATACGGTCCGGCACACTTTTCACGGCCTATGACAGTAACTGAAATAAAAAAAACATAAAAATAAAAATAATGATTAACAGATAAACTTCATGATATATGTATATATGTATTTCTTTAAACGGAGAGATGTGCTTGAAAACCAGGTTTGAGACGTAATGATCTCCGAAAATTTTACATGAAGGGAAAAAAATAGTGCATCGAAAGTCTAAATTTATATGTCCAATAATGTTTACAAATGTATTTACACATATTTACGACTATGTTAACAACTCTATTTATACATATGTACAACATATTTACAATCCTGTTTACATGTAATATCCTAATCAACATTTAATTGAAATGAATAATTAGTGAATTGCTCAATAAGCTCCGAGTTCTTTTCACTTAGCCAAGAGTAATGGCCTGCATGAGGAAAGTTGAAGGTGGTGACATCAAATTTCCTCCATTGGAGACAAGATGGATGTCCATCTAATACACATAAACTTCATGCAACACCAAGAACCCCATCCTCGTTTGCTCTTCCAAATATGACCAACTGCTCCAATGCTCTGCCTACAAAGAACCTAGAACATCGAATCGATTAATCACAAATTTAAACAACCCCAAAATTTAATTTGTAGCCCAAAAAACTAGAGGAATAGTAATTGTGACATTTGATGAGTACATATATGAAAAATGTACCTGAAGATCGAAACTTTCATCAAATAAATCATACAAAAAAAAAAAAAAAAAAAAAAACAGAAATAGAGAAACCCAAAATTATAATTGCATAAAATTAGATCATCCATTTCAGTCTTGCGTAAATATACCATCACACATAACAAATTTGCCTATATGACGGTGATACACAATGTGATTGTTCAGATTCAAACCACACATAAAGCACTTGTAGCTCCCAAGTATACATGTATCACATTCTAATGTTTGCTTGTTGACTTTGCTCCTGGAGTCCTGACTAATGTGATCTCCTTTAGCGGTGCATGAGCTTTTTTCTCCAAAGTTGCTTCCTTAAACATCCCTCTTTCCTAAAAATAAAAGACCCAAAACATATCATATAAGGCATCAACGCTATTAACGCTTATTAAAGAAATTGGTCATAATAGGTTTCACATACATCAATTCTAAACCTAAAACATGAGCATTGCTGGCAACAGATGTAGAGTTTTCTTTTTCATGTTATGGTGATTCCGACAACGATTACTATCGATCACCACCACCAATAGACTTCCCTCAACTCCTGGAGTAAGGCCCAAGCATTGGATGAGGCATCGGAGTTCGTTTTGGCCATGAATCGAGGAACACCCATTTCTAGGTTTTACGTTGGGTTCAAGGGCAATTGGAGCTTTTCCCGGCCAAATTGGACTTGGCCATAGGTATGAAACTCGTTCCACTCACTAAGATCTATTTTGCCTGTAAAATTTGGTAATTTTTTGAAATAGTTGAATTTTCCGGCAACTCGGAGCGGCGAGTGCAGCGGCTCGTGGCCAGTGGGCCGACGATGTCTTTCTAAGTCCAATTAGATGCCTTGAAATCATAATTGATATCCGTATGAAGTGTTTTGACTGTTTGAACCTAGTTTCATTATGATACATCACTTGATCAAATTTTGAATCACCAATCCGATCGTTGGATCGTCACCAAATCCTAATGCGTTATAGAACATAATATTTGAGGATAACCGGAACTGATGGATTGGGAATCCGACGTACGGATCTTCCCGAATTAGATTTCTAAGTTAGTAAAATTAATTGTTAACCGCCACCTAATTCTAGCAATTGGCAGAGATCCGACCATTGGATCACAATGAAATTTTAGTATGTTGTTCTTTGAGCATAATGTGGACCTTAAGAAGTTACGGATCTAGATTATGATGTGCGGATCTTCCGGATTAAATTGCTAGGGTGTGGACCCCACCGTTGACGTTTGGTCAACGTGTCTTGAACCATTTGAATTACTAAAATTAGTATTACTAGAGATTCAATGAAGCTTTGAGGACTTATCTCAGAGAGTGACTTTAACATATGTGATATGGTGTTTACCTGATTCTTGATATTAATATCATTTGTGGATATGACATGGTTTTATAAATGTGTTTTCTATTAAAATGTGATTCTTTTATAATTGACCATCGATCTATTGTTATTAAATGTGATTTGATTCATGGATTGGAAATATTTATGGAAAAGTGATTCGAATTGCGTATTGAAATGTTTTGTAAATTGAAGGCTAGTAGGAGACTATGACCTTGCTTGGTTAATCTGCATTGTGGGGTCATTAATGGTCTTGCTTGGTTAATCCGCATTGGGGGACCATACTATATATGGATCGCACTTGGTTAATCCGTATTGGGTGATCACTGCCTAATAATTCTGTAGGTGTGACTCTGCTTGGTTAATCTGCGTTGTAGGGTCACTACCTACCTGATTATCTTGACCTTGCTTGGTTAATTCACATTGGGGGGTCACTAGTGGTCCTGCTTGGTTAATCCGCATTGAGGGACCATACTATATATGGATCGCGCTTGGTTAATCCGCGTTGGGCGATCCTTATGGCTATGTATGCTTAGGAGTGATCATGCTTGGTTAATCTGCATTGGGTGATCACTTCCTAATAGTTGTAGGAGTGACTCTACTTGGTTAATCCGTATTAGTGGGTCATTGCCTACTTGGTTACTTTCTGAGGGGTGGCTCTGCTTGGTTAATCCGCTTGGGAGGGCCATTTCCTGTTTAGTTACTTATGTAGGTTTCGGCCGAACTACGTCCCTCTAGCCCTAGTTTTTAATGTACATATGAACAATGGTTTTTGAGAATCTTGTGGTTTGAATTAGAAATGTCGTTGGATGTCTGGGTGACTCCTTCGGTGTTCTCAGCGACTTGATTATGATATCATAAAGCATGATTCTGTATTTGATACTTATAGATTGTGATCGATGGTCTGTTTTATTGAATATCACATACTTGTATTATTGTCACTCACCCGAGTTTCGCAGCTTAACTGAGTTCTGATTTTCCAGTGCACCATTCCCTTGATGTAGGCATTGATTTTACATATGACAGGTCTAGGTAAAGTATGAGAAACAGGTTGGTATTTTGGTTCCGTTGAGTGGTTCGGAACCCGATGTTGTTGGATTCCGTTGAGTTGTTCGGAATCCTTGCTTTTGCTAATTCCCATAAGATTAGTCTAGAACCCTAGATTCAAGTGAATGGGAATTACCCACAATAGATCTTGTGAACGTAAATTAGAATTACAATGTTTATTACTCATAATCCAAGTAGGGAATTATATAGAGTTCCTTAGTTAAATTTGTGAAATGATAAGTTATTGCATTGATTGATTAACGTAAATAAATGCTAAGATCATGCATTTTTTATTCATGAATTGATTAATTAACGGGATTGCGGAATGACTTTGGATATAGATGTCATTATTATGATTATTTTAGTTGATCAATGTGGCTTGAGAAGAATATTGTGCTTCGTCATTGGTTCTTTGACATATTGCATGGTATGCATTGTGATATATTGTTGAGACATAGTGATTTATATGATGGATGTTTGAGTGTAGTGAAATGACAAACTACAAATGGCTTAATCCCTATTGAGGGTACGTAGGCAGTCTAACTGGAGGTTAGATGCAACCATAAAGTGTAGAAAAAATTACTACACAATTCGAGGCATGGCATGTGCTTGGTACATATCTCGAAGGCGGGTATGTTAGATATATGGTTATTTGATGAAGTCACGTGTCGATCCTGGACGTATGTTGGGATCGGGGCGTGACACCAGTAATCCAGAAAAGCAGAGTGAAGAAAAGAAGAGGAAAGAGAAAAACAACCCGATAGCCACGCACGCATAACACACATGACCAAGGGAAAAATCGCCACTCCACTATAAAATCCCACCAAAATCAAAAAACGTTGAAGAAAATAAGGAGCAAATCCGTCCGCACAATAGTAAGTGAGGAACCCAAAAACTGGGTTTTTTTTTTTTTTTTTTTTTTTTTTTTGGTGAACCAAAAACTGAGTTTCAGTATATATAAATTTGTACCATATAATCTCCTTAACGGCAGCATTTAAAGGATCAACGTATATTATTCTTCATATTTTTATCTAAACTAGCTATTGGTGCCTGTACAGTGTTGCAGGGATTAAACCTATGTTAAACATGTCAAAAGTTCTAAACATATATATGATAAACAATATTATTTATATACATGTGATTCATGCCTTGTTGCCCATTAAAAGAAACACAAACAAAATGCAAAGCAAAAATATGAATTGTACATGAAATTGTCTTCGATCCAAAACAGCCACTATCATCGGTCGGACAAACAACGGGCAGAGGTATAGGTCTTACTGCATTACTTCGGACTAGAATTTTCTCCCCTCCTCTTTCCATCCCTTTCCATCTCTTTCTCTCACATTCTCTATTTTGTTTTTCTCTTTCTATAAAAAAAATAAATAAATAAATAATATAAGATGTTGGCGTGACTTAAATGTGACCGTTCAATTCGGAGAATAGGGAAAGGGAGGAAAAAAAAAAGGGGAGATAATCCAACTTCCATTACTTCAGGCTTGCTTCGGGGTCCAATCTGAAGTTGGTTATAAAACCCTTCCCTTGAAAAGGATCTTCCGCTTAAGAAGCCGCTAGTGTCAAAAGAAAACAAAAAAGATATCATTGACTGACTATGTCAGCATCAAACCCAGAAAGAAAAGAAAACAATGGCAACATTGTAATTAATTCAAAATCGAGGCCCCATTCCATATGCAACATGAATAGTGCAATTTGAATCTCTAGTCTAAACTATGATTATGTGAATTTTCATGTACTTGTGTGTGTGTAAGGAAATGCTATTGGCATTTCAAAAATTGCATTCTACATTCCTCATAAGTGTATTTTTCTTTCCAAATATAAAAAGTTTGGAGTGTAGAATGTAAGTTTTGGAGTGCCAATAACAATTCCATATATATGTGTGTGTGTGTGTGTGTCAGGCCCTTTATACAAATGGATTCCTATTTTTTGAAAAAATGAGGATTAGGTGTGGACCTCACTCCACATCGAATTTCAACAATCTGAACCGTCTATGTTATTAGTCTCGATTCATAGATCATCCTTGCAAAAATTCAATTCAATCCGAAACAATTTGCCTATTTAATTATCAAGATCAAATTTCATTCTTTCTTATATAACAAAGTATTCGTTCATTTCTTTGAACCCAATTAGATGTCCCTAATATTTCCGATTTGGCTAATATTTTGTAAGGATGATCTATAAGGTACAACTTAAAAAATAGACGGTTCAGATCATTAAAATTTGATGTGGTGTGGACCCCACAACTAATTCCCACTTTTATAAAAAAAAAATGAGAATCTCTTCCCTTGAAGGTTTCCTGTATGTATATATACACGTTTGAGGCTGAATTTTATTCTGAATCGTTATTGCTCCCATTCAGTTAAATCTTATATTAGTTATTAGTCTTAAAACTAGTGCTAGAAAATTCTTAGAGGTGTTCTGTATAAGAAATTCTAAACACATGCTTATGTTTCTCGATGGGTAGATTTTTATCTGATTACAATTCAATGTGACAAAATTAAATTAGAAATGAATGATGATTTTAATATGAACATCTAGCAATGATCCGGAGTTAACAATTTACCATGCATGATTCTGATTAGTTTGAAGGTTTATTAGTCGAAATACTCCCTAAAATGATAATTGAGTCTCATATTACCTTTTAACACTGGTTTTGTCTCACTTTGTCTCTTGAAACTGACATTTTCAACTCTTTTGTCTCACTTTACCCACTTATGTTAATTTATTATTAAATTTAAGGGTATTTTAGATATTTCAGTTTTTACACATTTATTTACCTATATCCTACACACTAAATAAGTCTCAATTTTCTTTTTAACAACTCTAATTCAAGTGTATAAATTTTGAGCATTTTTAAAAATAAATTATTCAATCAATAGAAAATTTTCGAACAACAAAATCATTGTATCATAGTTTGAAACAAAAAAATTTCACATTGTTGAGCACTGATTCCACTAGGCATGAGCTTTTTCAAACTGTGCACGTTTGCTTTAAATGATCTTTTCGGTTTGGGAAGTATTTTGGGTACGATAGCTTAATGGTATAATGATTTTGTTGTAATGAATATTTTTCAGTTGCAAAGTTTCGAGCCAATACATGGATGTCTTGCAAGTAAAATGACTATACAAACAAATGTAACCCTTATTTTGGTTGATACAATGATTTTGTTACTCGGAAAAATTTCTATTGATTGAATAATTTATTTTAAAAAATGTCCAAAATTTATGCATTTGAATTAGAGTTGTCGAACATAAAATTGAGACTTGTTTAGTGTTTAGGCTAGAAGTAAATAAATGTGTAAAAACTAAAATGTCTAAAATACCATTCAATTTAACAATCCATTAACAGAAATGGGTAAAGTTAGAGAAGAGCAACTCCAGCGTTGGAGCCCTCCCCCCAGGCTATGCACTATTCAATCCACATAATGAACAGTAACTGCCCTTAATGAACAATAATAGCCCAGGCAATAGCATTTGCATCTCCACCGTTACACTTCAATAGCCCTGGCAATAGGCAATAAAATATTAGTATTTTTTTTATTTATAAAATCATACAAAATAATTTTAATTGTAATATCAGATAAGATTTTTAATCGTTCTCGTTGCGCCACGTGTCATTATCCGAAGTATTATTAAATAATACAAAATAATTTTATTTGTAATTTCGGATAAGATTTTTAACCGTTGTCGTTGCGCCATTTGTCATAAAATCTGAAAAGACAATTATTGGGGATGGATTTCCTATAAATTTTTTAATCGTACTCGTTATGCCACGTGTCATTATTCAAAAATACAATTATTGGTGATGGATTTCTGATAAGATTATTAACCAATCACGTCGCGCCACGTGTCATAATCTGTTCACAATCTTTGAGGATAGATTTCCATTAGATTTTTAACGAATGACGGCATGCCACGTGTCATAATCTATTCACAATCTTTGAGGATAGATTTCCATCATATTTTTAACGAATGACGGCATGCCACGTGGCATTATGTACAACATAATCCTTTATGAATCCTCCATATAATCCACCATCCATCCTCACAAATCTCACACAAATTTTCTCAAGATCTCTATCATTATTCATAGTTTCTGCTTCCTTCTTCACAAAAATCTGTATCATTATTCATAGTTTTTACTTCTTTCTTACAATGTCTTCTTCTTCCTTAAGGATGATGTGGGAACTCGATCAAGAAGAGGAAGAATTGTTTAACCAATCAGAAGCAATGTTCAATCACCAGGGGGCAAAAAATGAGAGGGAAGAGGATGAGGAGTGTAGAATGAGAGATGACGAAGTAAGAATGGGTAGAGCCTCACATTCCCGTCGAGTCATCCAAGCTATGGCTCAGATCTGCAGGCCAAGCCGTTCCGGAAACCTTGATAGAAGCAGGCAACGACAAGGTATGGAACTCTTGGATGATTATTTTGTTCCTAATAGTGCATTCCCTGATACGTACTTTAGACGTCGTTTTAGAATGGAACGACATTTGTTCAACAAAATCATGATTGTTGTTTGCAACCATGATTCTTACTTTGTGCAAAAAAAAGATGTTTTTGGTGCTATGGGTCTACTGCTTGAGCAAAAAATTAATACTGCCTTGCAAATGCTTGCATATGGAGCATCTGTAGACCAAGTGGATGAGATAACGAGGATGGGAAAATCAACCATTCTTGAGTCCCTGATGAGGTTTTGCGAAGCAATCGAATATATCTACACTGCTGAGTACCTCCGCAAACCTACAAACATGGACTTGGAACGGCTGTTGAAGAAGGCCGAGATGCGTGGTTTTCCTAGGATGATTGGAAGCATTGATTGTATGCACTGGACGTGGAAAAACTGTCCAAGTGCATGGCAAGACGCTTATGGGGACAGAAAAGGAACAAAAAGTATCATTCTAGAGGCGGTGACATCTTTTGATACATGGATTTGGCACGCCTTTTTCGGGGTCCCGGGAGCTCAAAATGACATCAACGTCCTTGCCCAATCCCCAGTGTTCAACGATGTTCTGCAAAGAAAGACACCAAAAGTCACGTATGAGGTCAACGGACGTATGTACGACGGGCCATACTACCTAGCTGATGACATTTACCCGCGATGGTCAACATTTGTCAAAACAGTGCCACGTCCGCGAAATGCAAAGGAAAAACACTTTGCAAGCTATCAAGAGGGGTGCAGGAAGGATGTGGAGCGTTGTTTCGGTATCCTCCAAGCTCGCTGGGCGATCGTCAGGGGTGCTGCCAGATCGTTTGATGTAGAGTCGCTTCGATCCATCATGATGACGTGCATCATTCTTCACAACATGATTGTGGAAGATGAGCATAATTATGAAGCCGTTGATGAATATGAGCCAGACACAATGAACAATTCAAGAACACGTATAGATTGTGCTCATGACGCCACCGATGAGCCCGTGCAACATAAGCCATTACAAAGGGATGGACGTTACAACGAAAGGCTCATTCAACGATATACTGCATTTCAAATGCCAGACATGCACAATTCCCCGCAAATTGACTTGATAGAGCACCAATAGGCATTGAAACAAGCTGAAGATAATTAAGTTCATTTAGTGTGTTTTTTTGAATTTGGTATGTTTATGTAATTTTATTTGGTGTATTTATTATTTGATATGTTTATATAATTTTTTTAGTGAGTTTTTAATTATTTCGTATGCTTATGTAATTTTATTTGGTGTGTTTTTGTCATTTCAATAAATATTCTCTTAATATAAATAACTTACCAAATTAATTTGAATAAATATTCCATAAATTGGAAACAACATAAACAATACAAACAATAAATAATAAATTACAACCCAAAGTGATTGGAAAATTATGGGCTCCGATTACAAAAAGTACTATATTCATCATCACTTAACCAATTTGTGGTGCTAGGATGATCTTCTCTTGTGGTGCTAGGACTATCTTAGCTTGTTATCGCTTCTCTTGCAAGCCTCCTTCGCACCACGTCCGTTTTCTCTGACTTACAAAAAAATTTAGAATTTGAAGACTTCCCTTTCTTGCCTAAGTAGCTATTTTTCTCTCTCATTAGCCTGAAATTCTCTCTCAATAGCTGCAACTTTTGCATCCTCTCTAGCCTTATCAGCCTCATATTTCGCCAGTTCCCTCGCCAAAGTCAATTCACCTTGGCGAGTAAGTTCTTCCATGAACTTTGCATAATCATTCTTGGAAGCACTCCCTTTTCTCTTTGAAGCCTTCTTACCTTGAGGCCTAATTGGATAACGGGTCGAACCCGACACTTGTTCAAGGAGGGGCGTTTCGGGCACTTCTTCTGCATCATCTTCATGAACATGCGAGACATGATCGGGTGTAGAGTGTAGAGGGGTGCTGTTCATGTGTACTTCTGGACCGACTGACACAACTCTAAATTTAGGACAATCTTTGACAATATTCCAACATTCCCACCGGTTGAATGATTTATTTTTGCTTTTGGTTTTGGCAGCGTACCAAGCTTGTGCTTGAAGTTCCTACACAATGCGGGAGAAGAAATAATTATAATGAAAATAAGTAACAAATAAATAATACAAACAACATAATTATAATGTAAGTAGGTAACAAATAAATAATACAAACAATAAATAATAAATTATGTAGGTAACAAATAAATAATACAAACAAATAATTATAATGTAAATTTGGGTATCAAATAAATAATATATTGTTACTTGATCCGAGTAATTTTCCTCACTTTGAATATTACTACTAGCTTGTGCCAAGGCGTCTCTCCACATACTAAACGATTGGCTAAATAATTTCCAACGATTGGACATCGATTCTTTGGTTCTTTTCCCACCAATTTTCTCAAGATAATTGGTATGAATAAGACTCCACATTTCTCGCAACTGCATCTCATTACCCGTAAGCGAACTATGAGTAACTTCAACCCAGCTAGTACACAACGCAACATCTTCAATAAGCGACCAATTCGTACCTGCACCAGTGATCATTTTGTTGAAAAAAATGTATTCAAACTTTGAGACAAAGAAAGGAATGTGATTGAAAGTAGTTGAGAAAATATGAAATTGTTGTGTAAGGTAGATGATAATGAGAAGGTATTTATAGAAAAAAGTAAAAACAATTTTTTTTAAAAAAATTTCAGATTTTTTTTGAATTTTTTTTGAATTTTTATTCAATTAATTAATCTTTGCCGTTAGATATAAAAAAGATTTGAATTCCAACACCCACGTGTTACAACGGTAACTTTTCTTAATTTTAAAACTATTTTTTCTTTTATTTTTTTATTTATAAAGCATATTAATATTCACCGTTGATCTCAGATCGAACGATGGATATTAAATAAGACTTTTTTTTATTTTTTTTGGCCGTTGAGATCGAACGGTCCAAATTAAATATCCATTGAGATTGAACGGACCGTGGGAAGCCACGTGGCTTCCCAATGGTAACTGAAAAAGTAAATTTTTTTTCTAATTTTGTGTTGGCGACGCGCCTCTACGCGCGAGTGGGGTGCACGCGCCTGACACAAAAAAGAAAAAAAAAATAATAAATAATGCCTGACGGCAGGCTGACGTCAGCGCTAGCGTCACAGGGCCTCAGGCTCTCGGGCTGGCAATTCTCCACAGGCCCGGAGCTCGGGCCTCCACCTTCACTCGGGCTTGCCCACGCTCGAGCCGGTCCACAGGGCCTCGGGCCCCTGTTCTCTCCCCCGGCCCCCGAGCAAATGCCCACACTGGGCTTGCTCTAAAAGAGTTGAAAATGTCAATTTCAGATGACAAAGTGAGACAAAATCAGTTTAAAAAGGTAAAATGAGACTCAATGATAGTTTATAGGGCATTTCAACTAATAAGCCTAGTTTTAAAGTATCTTGAAACCAAATTTATACAATTATCTAATTTACATAATTCTGATTGGATTAAAAATATATGTATCCAAAACGAACAAAACAAGCAACATTTAATCATTATATGGTGTTATATAGAGTTGCATCAAATTTATTTTTGCAGTACCGACGTGTAACAAAACAAATCACTCCTAAGAGCAACTTCATCCCTATCCACTTTGCGCCAGCACCCAGCCCATTTATCCACTTAATTGAACAGTAATAGACCCAATGAACAGTAATAGGCCAAAGCATCTCCACCCCAAAAAAAATGTGCTGGCACCTAGTCTAAAAATGCGCTGGCACAAACGATCTCCACCCCTACAAAATGCGCTGGCACCCAGTCCATTTAAACTATTAAATAATTTTTTTATAAAATAATAAAAAAAAAATAGTTTTAATTTCGGATAGGATTTTTAACCAATCTCGTCACGCCACGTGTCATTATCCGAACGTACTATTTTTTGAAGATGAGGGTTAGGTATTTATAGAAAAAAAAAATTAATTTTTTAAAATTTTTCTGTATTTTTTAAAAAATTTTTGACATTTTTTAATTAATTTTTAATAAATTTTAATGTTGTAATTAATCTGGACCGTTTGATTTGAAAAATAATCAAATCCAACAGCCAACACGCTGCCACGTGGCCAACGGTCAAATTTCTGACCGTTGGGCCTTTTTTTTTTTTTTTTTTAATTTTTGGTCAAATAAACGTGGACCGTTGATCTGTGATCGGACGGTCCAATTTAAAATTTAAATTTAAATTTTTTTTACCGTTGGAAATCCAACGGCTCTGAGGAGGGCCACGTAGCCCTTTGACAGACTCAGCCACTTGCCCTGCACCGCGGGCCCCACTGCCTGCAGAAGCTGTCGGCTACTCGCCATCTCCCCCGCGTGTTGTGCACGCGCCAACAAACGGACCGGCCTCTGGGTCTGTCCATTTTGGGCTGGCCTGCTGCCTGGCATGGGTTGGGTGCCAGACTGTTTCACGGGCTGGAGGGTGTGGACTGGGTGCTGGGCTGCTAATTTGACAGGGTACTGGGCAATTTATTGTGAGGTGGATCTGCTCTAACAATAAAAATCTGAATTTTACTGCAAAATAATTGTGAAAAGTTAAAAGTACGAAATAATTGTCAAACAATACGTATTAAGAATGTTCATCGTCGCTCAAAATTAATGTAAATATTTTATTGCCCGTATAATAGAGTGAAAAGGTTGGCTTGATTTTACACCGACTTCTGTCATTGGATTCTTCTCACACGATCCAGCTTTCTCCCACGCGTGTCAAACTCACAACGGCTATATTTTCCTTTTACAGGCCCAATTGCAGCGCAAAGGTCGGTCATCAAGTGGGCCCCGCAGAGGATCTGCTGTATAATTCCATATCTTGTTTCCCATTCCAATTCAGGCGACCGTTAAAAACCCAAAAAAAAAAAAAAAACCATCTTTCTCTCTCTGTGACCATGACGGTCGCCGCCGCAGCCACCACCCACACCAAGAAGCTGGTGAAGCTCGGCCGCTCTCTCTTCCGATGGGGATTCAACTCATCCAAATGGTACATTCTTCTCTCTCTCCGCCTTTCCCCTTTCTGGGTTTCTCTACTTTAGCTCCTTCCTCTGTTTGGTTGCCTAGAAAATTTTGGATAATAGGAGTTATTAAGACCTTAGATTGTGAAAGGTTGAAAATTGTGTTCAATGTTTGTATTATCTGGGAAATTTTTAATAGGGTGGGAGTTAGTCTTAGTCCCTTTGTTTGGTTGCCTGGAATATGTGGGAAGGGGAAATTATAGAGACCCAGATAGTGAAAAGTTGTTAGAGTTGAGATATTTGTTCAATGTTTGCATTATACCGGCAATTTAGCAGGGTAGGAGTTAGTCCCTCTGTTTGGTTGCCTAGAAAATTTGGGTAGTAGGAAGAATTGAGACTCTGATAGTGAAAAGTTGTTAAAGTTGAAATCTTTATTCGATGTTTGCATTATCGGTGGAATTTAACAGGGAGGGAATTAGTCCCTCTGTTTGAATGCCTCGAGAATTTAGATTGTAGGAGTAAATGAGATTTGAGACCCAAATAGTGAAAAGTTGTTAAAGTTAGAATCTTTGTTACCATGTTTTCTCTTTCTCGGCAATGTAATAGGCCGGGAGAGATTCCCCCTGTTTGGTTGCCTAGAATATGTGGGTGGTTGGAGCTATTGAGACCCAGATTGTGAAAAGTTGAAATTTTTGTTCCATGTTTTGCATTTTTTGACAATTTAATAGGGTGGGGGGAATTTTTTTTTGGGCTGAATGATTGTTCTTGCTCATTATTTTGCTAATGGGGATCAATGGCATGAATGTTGAAACAGCAAAATGCAAGCGAAGATGGCGGTGGCCAGAATAAAGCTGCTGAGGAACAAGAGGCAGGCGGTGGTGAAGCAGATGAGGCGTGACATCGCCTTACTCCTACAATCTGGTCAAGACGCCACTGCTCGAATCCGGGTACTACATTTTAAAGTCTCATGAATTTTGCTATTGACTAAGTAACAATTGTGTGACTGGATTTCCCCGCAAGTTATTTGAACAACTTCCTCAATTTTTTGTTTCCTTGCATGTTTTATTGACCCTGTAGTGGGTATAACTGCATCTTTTATATTTATGCATTTGTGAGGATTGTGTCCCTTATTCATTATAGTACCCAAACTTCTGCTTCAGTCGATGTATTAAAAGGCGAAGGCGTAGGCGAGGCGTTCTATGAATAGCCCCGCCTTGAGGCGTGAACCGAAGCCTCATGAGACTTAAGATTTCTAGTATAACTTACATATAATTATATATATTATGAATATTTTGGTGAAATACTTAAGAGTCTTAAAAGAAAAAACAAGAATAATATAACATTTTAAGAAGAAGAAAAAATATAACTACACAAAAATAAAAACAAATAAATACTTATTTTTTCTTGTTGGCTACTTACTTTTTAAGGAATAAACGTATAAAGTTATAAGTGTTGTAGGGTTTAGGGTTTAGGATTACTCAAACAAAACATCGCATCAGGTCTTCAGCAGATGAAGTACATCAGTTCTAGAATAACCTCATGTGTTGGAATAGTTGAGTAAGCGATGGTTGGATTCATACTAGGGTCACTAGTTTGTGTCGTTTTCCTCTTATGAGGTTGTGAATCTTTTGAACCAAGGGATCTGCCACCTTTAGGAAAAGATGATTGGCTAGCTACTAGTGTACTAGGCCGTGTGGGAGGTGCGGCCAACCCTCATTTGGGGACAACTTGTCCTTCTGGGGCGATGTTTCAGTGTTTGATAGGTACGTTAATCCTTGCAAGTGCGTATGCATCTGAACACATGTAAGTGTGAGACGTCAGGCTCGTACCTAACAAACAATTGTAATAGTGAATGAGGTTAGGTAGTGGTGGGCCTCAGGTAGACCAGTACCGGCAATTTGGTTCGCATAACCAAAGTTTGAGCTATTGATTGAAGATGCTTTTTAAAAGCTTATACCAGGCCGTTTTGGGCAGTGTTCTAAAAATCGGCCTAGGCGGCCGCCTGGGCGCTAGCTAGGCGCCTTAGGTGGGCTAGGTGGCCGTCTAGGCGGTTTGAATCTCACTGCAGTTTTTGCAATCGGATCTACAACTTCTGATCTTGTACATAGCAGCAGAGCTCCGGCGAATTTCTACGTCTTTGTGAAGATGAGGGAAGAGAGAGGGTATTAAACATTTCAATCTGTGGTGGTGCAAGTTGGATTTGAGATCCAATTTTGAGGTTCTGAAAGTGAAGGGCCCAAGAAGAAGAACGAAGATGAGGCATGAGGGAAGAGAATGCTAAGAGAGAGAAAGAGAGAGAGAGAGAGAGAGAGAGAGAGACTAAAAGATTAGGTTCTGAAAGGGTAAAGAAGAAGAAACAAAATTCAAAAGTTGGTGATGGGTTTTTGGGTGATGTGAAAGAGTCAGATGGTATGGGTTCTTGGGTGATGTGAAAGAGTGGTTTTAATTATGAAACCACCCGCTCATCAGATGGTTTTAAATGTGAAACCACCCACTTGCGTGGGTTTTTTTATAGTTTTAAAAGTTTGGGATGTATATTATATGTATATAAATGTTATATAAATTATAAATCATTTAGATAATATTTTGTTTTTTGTTTTTTCCTAGGAAAGCATATTGGATATGTACATAAAACATTCACATGTGTATGTTCTTCTATAAGAAATAACATATTATTCAATAATTATTTACATCTGATATAGTAAATTTAACTAATTCATATAATATATAAGAAATTTACCTAAATCCGCCTAAGCCGCCTAGGCGCCTGCCTAAATCTCGTCTAGTCGCCTAGCGTTTTTTAGAACCTTGATTTTGGGTATGAACATGGGATACTGGATGTTCAACTTCAATCCTAACAGACGTGCAATATTCATCAAAAGTCTTTGACGTAAACTCTCCATCATTATACAGTCGAATTGACTTAATCGGACAATCAGGGTGGTGAACCCTAAGCTTAAAGATTTGAGCTAGGAGTTTCGCAAATGGTCCGCATGTTGGTTGGATAGGTCCACAAATATCCCCTTGAATCCTCTGGAGAAACTTAGGTGAGTTGTGAATGATCTTTGTAGTTGAGGGTTGAGTGAACTTCCCCAGGTAGCATGCTTTGCAAGACGGATGTCTAGGATAAGAGGTTAGATGATGCTCGTGTTATACTTTGGGAAAGGCGCATCGTATCTCTTCTGGGATGTCCCATATGGTCATGCCAAGCAACAAAGTGCTCTGGATCCCAAGCTCGGAGCCGACCACATGTTAGGTCTCTATAGCTTGAATGGTTGTGATGTACAACTCAATCGGGAGACATTCCAGCTTCTCGTGAATATGTTTCTGGCCATATTCGTAAGAAGTGACACAAAGAAATTCAGAACCATTCTCTTAAGTAGTTTCAATATGATATTTATTATCTTGAATATCTCTAAAATTCAGCAACGATTTGATATTTTAAAAAAAAAAAAAAAAAAAAATCTCAGTAACGTTCTTCCAGAACGGGGAGAGAATAGAGGGCATCTTTAATGGTTAATTCGGTACTATTGTACAACATTATACGGGCCTTTTTATTTTTCAAGTTTTTAATTATATAAAAATAAAACTTGTTTTTAATTAGACTTGTGGGACCCAATTATGTGCCACATCAGCACATAACAGAATTTTTAACGAAATTGTGATGGAAAGACCACATTGAAACTCCTATTTTCAGGGATTACATTGATCGATTTTTAATTTCAAGAACCATCTTAATTAGGTGGTCAATTTCAGGACTTTGTGGTAAAAACCCTTTTTTTTTTAAATATTCTACACACCACTAATACTTGATAGAAAAATATTAAAAAATTAAAAGGATGTGTGGGAAGTAATTTGGGGTGTGAATATAATCTCTCATATAGTAAATTCCTTACCCCAATAGGATTAAAATTTTAATAGGATAATATCTAGCCTAAGATATATGATAGAATCCCAAAAGGGTATCTCAAATATGCTAGGATTTACACAATTATATTCCTAAACTAATAGAACTGCAACAATAAGATAGTTTTATAGAAATGAGTCTCTTGAAATCTATAATATAATATTAAAAATAAAATCTGACATATATAATGGGAGAATAACCTGAAGAATATGTTGGAAGTTGGGACATATGCTAATAGCTGGAAGTCAATTTAAAGAGAAAAAAAAATCAGCCAAAAAAATAATATAAAAAAATGAAAAGTAAGCAAATGAAAGCACAACAAACGACACCTTGCTATTCATCTTTTCAACTTTCAGATTCAACTGAAAAATTTCTAGATTCCAGCAACTTTTACACAAAAACGACGCCCAATCTACCGCCTTAGGCACGCCTTGACCACGTCTAGGCGAGTTTTCGCTTAATCCTACTTGTAGACTTGACAATTTCTGACGAGACCCGTTAACACGACACGTTAGTGACACGAAAGTAAGGGTTTTGGGTCAACACGATAACTAATCGAGTCGTTATCGGGTCCCACGATAAGAACCCGTTAATAACGGGTCCTGAACAGGTTTACATGTGACATCCCACATCGTCCAGGGGAGTGATCCTTAAATGTATATTCTCATCCCTACCTAGCACGAGGCCTTTTGGGAACTCACTGGCTTCGGGTTCCGTAGGAACTCCGAAGTTAAGCGAGAAGGGGCTAGAGCAATCCCATGATGGGTGACCCACTGGGAAGTTGCTCGTGAGTTCCCAAAAACAAAACCGTGAGGGAATGGTAAGCCCAAAGCGGACAATATTGTGCTACGGTGGTGGAGCGGGCCCGGGAAGTGATCCGCCCGGGCCGGGATGTGACAATTTGGTATCAGAGTCTAACCATGGTCGTGGTGTGCCGACGAGGACGTCGGGCCCCTAAGGGGGGTGGATTGTGACATCCCACATCGCCCCGGGGAGTGATCCTTAAATGTATATTCTCATCCCTACCTAGTATAAGGCCTTTTGGGAACTCACTGGCTTCGGGTTTCGTAGGAACTCCGAAGTTAAGCGAGAAGGAGGCTAGAGCAATCCCATGATGGGTGACCCACTGGGAAGTTGCTCGTGAGTTCCCAAAAACAAAACCGTGAGGGAATGGTAAGCCCAAAGCGGATAATATCGTGCTACGGTAGTGGAGCGGGCCCGGGAAGTGATTCGCCCCGGGCCGGGATGTGACATTACACGAGAGTGATACACAGGTAAACCGTTTCAACATGTTAAGAAAAAAGTTATTTTGATAATTTTAATTTTTTAAACTACTATAAAATACAACAGTCATAGTGTATTATTATTCTATATTGCAATTGAAATATATATTATTGTATTATTATTCTATATAAATTTAAAATTTTAAGTTTTACTTATATATTTGTTTTTATAGTATACTATAGGCAAAGAGTGAGATTAAAAAAATTATAAAACACATTAAAAATAAATATATCAAGTAACTTAAAAATACCAAACATATTAAAAATAAAAATATCAAGTAATTTAAAAATATCAAACACATTTGAATGGTTTACAATGTTCAGTTTTTTATGCTTAGTTTATGTGGAAGAGAGTGCTAATGTGGAAAGCCTTAATGAAAACATCGTCAAGATAACTCTTGAAGACAATATATCTAGCCAAAGTTTCAATTCCATTTCTCTTGGTGATTGATGAAATTGAAGGGTTTTATTGTAAATGCATTTTGAACATTTGGTATTTTGTTGTAATGTAATAATGTTTTTTCATTAGGCTCTTATTTTTAGGTATTTAATACTTGAAAGACAATTGTTTTTATTTTTTTTATTTTTTTATGTTTTGAAGTAATATTTATGTGATAACGTGGTATGCTATACTAATTTAGTATTATGTTTTCTATTTTTCGAGTCAAATTATGTTTTCCATTTTCATTATTTATTGATTTAAAATCTTAACGGTAATCGGTCAAGTCATATTATCCGTTTACTTTAACGGGTGTTATACGACATAACCCGTTAAGATATTAGGTATGTGACGACAACGATATGAACACGAAAAACATGACACCAATGCCAGGTCTACCCACTGGGCATAGGCGATTTCACCGACACCCTGCTCCGAAGCCGGCTAGACGCGCCTCATGGCGCGTTTTTTAAAGCACTGGCTTCAGTTTGTTATGGACTCAAACTGATGCTCAGGCATGTGGCTATGCAGTTAGGTTGGCGCTTTGCAATATGGTTAACGAAATAATTTGGCACTAATTACTAACGAATTCTTTGTTATGTAGGTTGAACATGTGATCAGGGAACAGAACATTTTGGCTGCCAACGAGTTCATTGAGCTCTTTTGTGAATTAGTAGTATCTAGACTTTCTATCATCGCAAAGCAAAGGTGATGATATTGTATTATCTTTGTTGCATTTCGCAGCTGTGAGATAGTCTCTTAATCCCAATGTTTCTCGTATTTGTTACAGGGAGTGTCCGCCTGATCTCAAAGAAGGGATTGCTAGTTTAATCTTTGCCTCCCCCAGGTGCTCTGAGATTCCTGAACTAATTTCCCTAAGGAATATTTTTGAGAAAAAGTATGGTACAGATTTTGTATCTGCGGCTGTTGATGTACGTCCCAGCTGTGGTGTGAATCGCATGGTAAGCATGGTCTCCCTCTCATATAATTCTTTTATTGTTATTGTATGTACTATATTACTTTTCTGCTTTCGGTTCATATTTTAGTTTCTATGGTAGTTGAGTGCTTTTGTTTTCTTACACAGCTGATTGACAAGCTCTCTGTTAGAACCCCTACGGGTGAAGTAAAGTTGAAACTCCTCAAGGAGATAGCCAAGGAATACCAGGTTGAATGGGATACATCGGAATCTGAACAGGAACTTCTCAAGCCCCCAGAAGAGCTTATAGTGCGTTCCTCTCTCTCTCTCTCTCTCTCATTAAGATTTACCATTTTTAGATTTCTGATTAGTGATCACTCCTTTCGTTTCTCACGTTATATGCAAGACATTTTCCGATTACTATTTCTCTTTACTTTTATTTTAACAGCAAGGACCATGCAATTTTGTTAGTGCTACCAGCATGCCTGTGCACAATGTGCAGCCTCAATCTGTTGAGACTAATAAGCCAGACACTAGGTAACTTGGCTATTCCTTTTGTCTGATCTAATTTAAAACCTGACCATACTTCGATTATCCATTTATTTTATCGTACTTTCGTTTAGTTCTTCACACAGAACAAGTGGTGGTGGAGAACGCAGAACGTCAAGTGGTGGTGGAGAACGCAGAACATCAAGTGGTGGTGGTGATCGCAGATCAAGTAGTGGTGGTGAAAGGGGACAAATGCACTTTGTAGACTCCGCATCAGCTGCTGAAGCAGCCGCAAAATCTGCCAGTGATGCAATGGCTGCTGCACAAGTTGCTGCATATTTGGCCAACAAAGACTGCAATCAAGCGGCTCAATCATTTTCGAGCGTCAATAATGGATTCGGAACCCCTTCAGGAAATTCCAGTGGCCACTTTATGCCAGATTCTCCACCAGTCGCCTCTCAGAATAGGGTCAATAATGGATTTGGAACCCCTTCTGGCAATTCCACTGGCTTCTTTACGCCAGATTCTCCATCAGTTGGCTCTCAGAATATCGATCACCAATCTAAAGCTCGTGGAGTCGATAGGTCTCACTCTTCAAGAGATGAAACAATGGATAGCCATGGACATGAGAAGTTCATCTACAGGAGGTCCAGCTACAATAATGCCCCATCAGAACATTCGGATATTAAGTTTGATGACTCGGACTGTGATGAAGAAGTTGAAATGGAGTCACCTTCCAAGGGCTTTCATCAAGCACCTGAGCGTACTCCACCACCAGTACCTTCAGCTGCAAGGCAAGACTCGACTCCTCGAGTTCATCCCAAGTTACCAGATTATGACGCACTTGCTGCACGCTTTGATGCCCTCAAGAATCGGAAGTCATCCTAAATGTTTGGATAAGATTGCTTCTGCATCATTTTTGGTTGCTTGTATAATTCGTATACAATACATACAGCAAATCGAAAACGTATCGTCTAGATTGCTTCTGCACCAGTTTAGGCTTTACTTTTGTATAACTGATACATATGGTGGATGCTTGTCATTCCATCATTTTAATACTAAATAATGCACACGGCAGAAATTTTGTATGTTGGGCCCCTTTTGTTCTTCAACTTCTTCCACAATAAACCACCCGGTTTCTGATTCAACTTCAACTGCTTCAACAAGAAATTTTGTGTGTTTGCCCTCTCTGTCATTTGTTGTTCCTAACTTCAAATGTTTAGAAAATAAAATACTCTTAGGTTCCGAACATCTAGTGATCCAAGGAGAGGGTCTTCGCCAATAAATCATAAATCCGCTTCTAAATACATTAAAAAGATTTCTTTAATGCTCACTGAAAATATTTCAAAAAAATAAAAAATTTACATTTTTTACACTAAAAAAAAAAAAAAAAACGTGTATTAACGCTTACGGTTTTCTATCGGTTTTGCAAATTCGTATATAAATCACCTTTCAACCTATTTATTTCACCTTTGCCTCACTATGAAGTTTGGAAAATTAAGGTGGGACTTTCCGTCGAGATTATTGAGTGTAGAACCTCTTTTGACAATGTTCTATGCCTCACTACTATATTTTTCACTTATTTTTTTTAGTTTTCTAAAAATGTATTTGTTGCTCAATAAACCCAAAAAATGCTTCCAAATTCATTAAAAAGTTTAACTTAATGCTCATGAAAAATATTTTGCGAAAAATAAAAAAAATTGCATTTTTGTCAAAAAAACATAGGTGTTAGGCAAACATGACGCACGCAAAACGAAGCAGCCTTAGCCCACACAAAACGAGGCGAACCATGGTACAAAAAACAAGGTGGGCTCCGCTCGCTAAAAACAGGGCCAGCTTTTGGCAAGCAAAACGAGGCGAGCTCCGTGCACACCAAAAACGACGTGAGCTCTGTGGACGTAAAAAGGGGCGAGGTTCTAGCACACAAAACGATGTAGACACCTCACATGCAGAATGAGGCAAACCCATGCACACAAGACAAGGCAAGCTCCGCGCACTCAGAATGAGGCGAACTCCTAGGTGCTTAGAAAACCAGTCGAGCTCCACGCATGAAAAAATATATTTTGAAGAACATGAATATGACAGTTTGTTGTAGTGGCAACAGAAATAAAAGAAAAATTAACAAAAATGTACAAAGCATTGCAGTGCGTAATTGACTGTGAAAACTTCTTATATTTCCCCGCATGGTTAATTTCTCTTATACATCGGTTTATAACTCTTTGGTTTTTGGTTTTTCACTTCTTTTTTTTTTTTTTTTTTTTGAGATGTCACTAAAGTATATAAGAGAAATGAGGGATGAATGAATGAAAACAAAATCTTAACGTGAAAACAACTCAAAATAGATTTTTGTTTTTATTTTTACTGTTCATTATATGTGTGTTTTTTCTTATACATTTCTCTCACCATTCTTCATCCCTAGTTTCCTTTTTTATTTTTTTCACTATTACTAAAAATTAAGTGATTATCAAACCATCATTTAAGTTGCCCCCATTTCGCACCTTTTCTTGTCGATCTTATACATATATGGGCTTAATTTGAAGTCCGTGGAACTTAGAAATATGACCAGAAAAAAAAAGAAACTAAATTGACAATCAATAGTGTGGGAAACTAAATTGACAGTCAACTAGCTAGTCAATCACCACCTGATTCATGAATTCATGGTCTTCTAAATCCTTAAGCCGCCCACTTGGAATTAATGTATCCGGGGTGTGACTTGGACACAACTAGCTACAAGCTACGTACGTGTTCAGATTTCAGAGAAACGGAATACAATTTACAATTAGTTACACCTATTTTGTTTTCCAAGTTGCATTAGATCACGTGCACAACAAATTTGTTGTAAGTTTTCCAATTGTTGTGATTGGAAGCAAACCATATAAGTCATTTTAATTTTGTAAGTTTTTCTGATGTGAGATTCTTATGAAGTTGCAGGTGGTCTTGCTTAGAGTGTCCTAGTCCATACTGAGACTAGGGAACTGGTGGATTCTATTCTCGGATTAGTGTAGGTTTTGTTTGTGCCGCGTTTGGCAGATGATATGGTCTCACCTTTGAGCGACGGCTTGTTGTGATCTTGCCTTCAAGTGATGGTTCTATGATCTTGTCTTTTAGCGGTGACTTTATGTGGTCTCACATTTGAGCGACGACTTGATGTGGTCTCATCTTTGAGCGATGATTATGTGGTCTTGTCTTTCAGCAATGACTTTATGTGGTCGTGCTTTCCAGCGATGACATTGTGTGGGCTCATCAGAGAAGATCAGTGTGCGCATTGGTATAGGTTTGTTGCGTTTATCCTTATTGTGACAAATTTGTATTGGTGCACCTATGCTTGTAGTAGCCGTGTAGGAGTTTTAAATTGATCGCTTGTTTGTGCAAATTCACTCTAGATCAATGTGTTGGTCAATGGAGCAATGTACTCAATTTGCACCCGAATATTTGTTTGTAATGATCAATGAAATACTGCTATCATTTCTTGTAAAAAAATAATAATAAATAAAAATTAGAAAATAAATAAAAAACGACATGTACGTGCTATTTGACAATAACTTACTTTAATACCTAAAGGAACGAACTCAGGATTTCGAAACTGAATGGGTTGTTAAACTTATGAACTAACAAGTCGAAAATATGTTAAATGTGATGAATGATATATTCAAAGTTAATCAATTATAATCCGAATACATGAAACATGTAGCTAGATTTGTTGGTTCTGGAGGTGTGCTTTTGGCTGAAGCTTCTGCTCCCAGGTGGAGCCTAATCCATGCTAGAAGACACGAGTGTGCTTGTGGAAGAGGATTTCCAAGTTTTTGGTGCACTATAAGTGCTGGGAAGTAGTTTAGCTGATCTTTGGTGCGGCCACCGTTTGTGGTTCCCCTTCCGTGGTGTGAGAGGAGTGGGACACAATGAAGCCAGGTGCACATGGAAAAATTCTGGGTGTGGCCATTGTTGGTGGTGGCCCTTCCGTGTTGTGTGAGAGGAGGGTGGGACACAATGGGGTCGGGTGGACATGGAAAAAGAGAACATGGGGTAGGGATGAGGGAAAGGGATCCTCTTTGGATCTCTTCCATCAAGTCCATTTATCTGTACCGTTGAAATTTGATCTAACGGCTAAAGTTATTATAACTTTTAAAGGAGCCCCCTATTTGTAGCCGTTGAATCAAATTTCAAGAACCCAGATGGATGAACTTGGTGGAAGGGGATGAGTGATCCGGTCCGAATATTCAAGAATTTTCGTATTTCAAGACAAAGACATAAAACCAAACAACACACTTTGGAGCAATTTTTCAAGAATGTTGCTAAACTCAGCCTATTATCTTATTTTTTTCAAGCCACGTATTATTGAAAATGTTAATGACATATTTATCATTTTAAAATAAAACTTTTATTTACCAAAAAAAATCTTCCAAGAAATTATACTCACATGGCATGTGCTAAGTGTTAGGTCATCTCCAATGGAGAAATCGCTTGATTTGACCAAAAACTCATCTTCAACAGATGACTCGACTATAATCCTATGGAGCTCACCACACCATTATTTAGCCAAATGCACATCAGGTTGACCAAATGTAGTCCTCCTCATCAGTTACAATAATTGATTCAAATTCAACGGCTAGATATGAAATCATCATATAGTCTAGTGGTATTCCTCTTCACTTGTAAGTGAGAAGTCTTATGTTTGATTCTCGCTAAAGCAAGTTTGAATCACATTATCACTACCCATTGTGAGGCTAAGCCCACCCCCTCCCCTTAATGTAGGTAATATCGTTTGTTTAAAAAAAAAAAAAAATTTAAGTATAAATTTACAAAATTATAATTAGCACTCTAAAAATCTCATTTGGCATTCCAAACTTTCTATAATTAGAAAGAAAAATACACTTGCAAGGAGTTTAGAATGAGATTTTTGAAGTGTTAATAACAGTTCTTTAAATTTAAAACTAATAAATTATGAGTAGTATTATACTCACCCCATTGTCTTATCTTACCAGCCACCTTATATTCCCACCCTCCATAAAAAGTGAAAAAACACAAACTCTTTCCACACCCACCAATATTCCCCAAACAACCCTACATATTTTCTTTTTAGATTTTAAAAAAAAAAAAAAAGTAAAATAATTTTAAAAAGCAATTATTATTAAGACCTTAGTTAGTTACAACAATGGAGGATGGGTGCTATTCTCGTTGATGCGAATTTGTTCTCATCATCTCTTTACACCCATGCCAAACCACCATCGACACCCCAAAACCTGCCCACCCCCTCCTCTCTCTCCCCCCCCCCCCCCACCCCAATGTCAAACGTACCAACACCCTCAAAACGACGTCACACCGATACCCAGTTCGCCACCTTGGTCGCCAACCATCGCAATACCATCAAGCCTCAATACCGCTCTGGTGCAGAATCTCTATCATTATCCACTTTAATATAAATCTTCTGTGAAATCTTCCATGAAATCCTCTGTGGAAAGCTCGTGACGAGAATTCTAACAACTCACTCAATATTGTGTTCGCCTTCCTCCACTTTGGTTCCTTGGCAACCAAAGAATATAAAACCAGTAAATGCAAGGATGGGAAAACCAAAATCACCAAATCCTATTGCAATGACTGATACAAATACAAATCCTGACAATGATTTTTCATTTTATTGGAATGTTCATTAAGGCCAAAGCAATCGCCAACTTTTAGGTCTTGGGAGGTCATTTTACCCAAGGATAAATTTGTCAATAAAATTATTATTTTCAAGTAGGTGAGAAAATAAAACAATGAAGTAAGTTTAGTAGCACTCTAAATTATTGAGAGAGTTACGTTTGGTCCATTCCGTCCAAGATGGTATATGAGCATGGTTCATTTAAAAATAATTTTTTATAAGACGGTTAGTCTGGACAGGCTATGTTTAGCCATTTTCGGTTGGGAATGGCCTTAATACCCTCTATTTAGACACGTGTATGATTAAACTTTGCTCTAAAACGTCGTTTGCTTGCCCCATTACCATAAATCAAATCCAAATTACAATTTTTTTTGTTTGCGTTTTTATGCAGTTCTAGCTTGCAGAAATTTACCCGGAAAAGAAAACGCAGAACAGAATCAACAACAAAACGAACAATAATTTGAGAACAACCCAGAAGCAACATCACATCACTGCTGATTCAAATATAACCTCCAACATAATCCAACACTTCCAAATACAACTAAACAAAAATAAAGCCTTTTGTTTCTTAATCTACGAAGACATTGTCATCTTTTCAAAGCTTGAATCTTTGCCCTACTTCTCAGACGAGTTGGGTCCCCTCTTCTTTCCGAAGCCAACCACTGCAACGATCAAACAACACACACAATGATTTAATCAAAATTAACAAAACATTGGCTTCTCATAAAACATAAATTCCCAATTGCCCTTTTCATTAAATGGTTTAATTTCACAAAATATTAACTCGACTTGTTATACAAAATTGATTTCAGGAGGATAATAAAGCTGGAATATTGGAAGGGAAACGGTGGTATTACCAGCGGTGACGAATCGGCGGTTGTATTGCAGGCGCTTGTGGGCGCGGCCGCGAGGCTTCTTCTTCTTGTCCTGCTTGGCCACTTTGGGAGTTTGGCCTCTCACCTTACCGGCACGAGCCAAAGAACCGTGGACCTTTCCTGAAGATTTTGACAAATACACACATTAATAAACAAAAAAATGGAAGATAAAAAGGTGAAGTAAATGAGACCTAAAGGGTGAGAAACGGGGCCGAAAGAGATGAACTGAGCTCACCCATGGCCGCAGAGTGGTGTAGTTGCAGAGAAGATCGGGAGGACAGGTAAACGGCGCGGCGGTTAAGAGACGAGTGCTGTGAGAAGTAGGGTTTTTGGTTGTTGCTTCGTTTTAAAGGATCGATCTTCAGATTTGTTTGTGTTCACCTAGGCCCAGCGCATTTATGTTGGGCTGAAAGAGTTTATTGAAATAAGCCCATTTCTTTTAGTTGGCCCTGTGAGATTGTTTCCGTCCACCAAATTTAACATATTCACGAGAGAATGATTAAATAACCACGATATGTCAACAAATCAATCAACAATTGGAATTTTGAAAATGACCATTTTGTGAATTTTTCTATACTTTTACTCCAGGAGGTGCGATATGAGAAATTTATGAGTGCAACTGTCATTCTGTTACGTGTTGTTTCTAATTCATGTGTTATAAGTAAATGATATGGCTAATATGTCATGTACCTATGATATTAATTAGGGAAATCGACTAAAATGATTAGAAATCAAATCCGAATTGCTAATCTGGTCAAAGTAATGATTTCAAATCTCTCCCGCATATTTTGGTAAAGTTTATGGAGTGCATTTTTAATCTCTTTTAGCTATTGTTGGATACTCTTACGGAAGACAACTCTTTATAATTTTGCTTGTTTTCTCTCTTGGTGTGAGGATAGGTAAAGTTAGTTGTTCATGCGGGATGCTCTTTTTCTTTTCGATCGGGTTGAAAGCCTCGGCAAGGTTTTTATCAAGGCCCATTTAAGCACACTATCATCTGCTTTGTACGTTTTTATCTTATATCAATAAATATCATACTTCTCTAAAAATAAAAATAAAACATTTTATCGTCCATTTCTTACTTCGTTTTTTTTTTGTAATGATTTACCTACTCCCCATATCTTGAGACTTAAAAATTCATCTCAAAAACACAACACTAGTGTTTTTCCTTATGTATGTTGCCACTCAATTGTTGAGTTGCTCTTTGGGATTGTCAATAAGTTGCCTGGTCCTTTTGATGGGTCAACAAGTTTGATCACATGGGTCGAAAACAACACATCCTCGTCTACGATGATAGGATGAAAGTAAACTTTTCCGACCACTTAGTCTCTTATCCATCCAACCAAACCAAATCAAACTTTGAGAGGAAGGAAGCGCAAATCGAATTATCTTATCCAAGTAATTAAACTGATGTTGTTGGGTAAACTGATCTTGTTGGATTATTGTTGCTGTGTCAATGTCAGAACACAAAAATGTATGTGTGACAAGACGATTTTTAACTTCTTTTTTAACTGTCTCCCACCGATACTTGAGTTAACTATTTGAATGTTTTTTCCCGATTTACAATCATGTTCATGAGAAATTTTCTCTAGTTCTGATGTCAGATGATGAAGTAAGATTATAAAGGAGGGAAATCTGAAAACTAATCAAGTATTAACTAATTGAACCAATAAATATACTGGGTAGATACAATTTGGCTTGAAAAAATAAGAGACTTTTATGCCAGCTAAGAGACGAGAATGATTTGTCGTGGTGGTTACGCATCTTAGGCTAATAATGGGACAGATGAAGGAGAGTGAAAGAGACTATTGGTGAAGCAATTATTTTGGGATAAAATGTTATTAGAGTTATAATGAAATCATCGCATAAAGATATAGAAGAAATATCTATCATGTAATGAGATATATATCTCTTTCAATTCTCTCATCACGTGATTTAACGTATTAATGTCAAGAAAATAGACACTTTTTCTTTGATAGTTTCATTTGGAAATCATCAAGCGATTATATGGGAGATGTAAAATGCCTTAAAATGGGAATTTTACATATTTTCTTTGTTGGAAAATTTTCTAATAGCAGAATGTAAATTATACATTTTCTTCAAAAGATGTAAATAAAACAATAAAAACATAATTTACATCTTTTGGTGATAAGTATCACTACTCAAGAGAGAAAAATTAAATGGAGTCTTAAATTTACATCCCTATCATTAGAGTAAAACTTTTATTACATCTACCGAAAATATAAAAAAGTTGTAAGAATAATTTTCATCTCAAAATTGCATTTCATTTTCCCATTAAATGCACACCGGCTAAATTCCACTCCAATGAAATTAGTGTGCAAAGTTGAACTGACATATCGTAAGACCAAGTTACGACTATTTATTAATTTCTTTTTGTTGTTCATTGATGCCATGTATACGAGAGTTTTAATGAAAAGCTCACGGTACTGTTTATTTTAACGAAAAATCATATTTTTACACTAAAAAATCAATACTGATACTATTCACTTTACCCTTTATTTTGTCTTTATCATTAAAACTCAAAATTTTAAAACTATTTTCATTAGTTTTCCTATATATTTATGTTTAGGATAATACATAGAAGAGAAAAACACTTTCAAACTAGACTTGGATGTTAGCTGCACTGTTTTGACTTAGGTGGCAATGATGACCGGTGTACTAATTCTAGAACTTCAAAAGTTTGAATCAAGGGGAAAGATGGTCGATGATACCAACACTACTTTTTTACCTCTGCAAATTATGTCGAAAAAGTTTGTGAAGTGCACACTTGATCTAAAATTCAACACTTGCCATTGGTAAGTCTCATCGCAGCAGCCATGCATCTTTCTCCTGGGAATATAGTTTGTGTTTAGATGCACTGAGATTTAACTATGAGATATTTCTATGCCAATTAATCACATACTCCCTCAATCCAGTCATATATACCATATCATGTTCATAAGATATTTCTGGGATGGAGACGTTGAAGCGCTCGTCCATTTTAACCTAATATATTTAGTTATTAGTCATGTGTACATAGTGAATTCGCATATAGGTATCTCCCTAACTGGAACTTCAAGATAAACATAAAACGAAAATTCTATGGAATCTGCTAAATCTCAAACCCCAAACCTTGGAAATCAAATTTTTTGTGTTAATTTTGACCTCACATGAATAGGGATTGGAATCATTTTTATTCTTTAGTGCCTTGCATTTACTAAAAATTATTTCACTATTTAATCTTCCTTTATGTTTACTAACACATATGAAATCAAACCAACTATAGAGGGGATATAGCTAGTTGATCCCACTTCATTTCCTTACTTCCTCTATTTCTAACTTATCTCTCATTTCTATTAAACAAACATGTCTTACGAATTAATAGCCAATCAAAACATAACATGATAATTTAATCTGCACAAGGTCCATGTATGTCAACAAGAAAAAAACAGTCATGCATGCACATTCCGTTTTTGGAGTAAAGTATGCCAAATATATGTTAGCATCATCATGTAGCATTTTAAAATAACATTAGAGGCGATTTTCAATTGAGTCGCTCTAGTAATGAAACTAAGGATCTCTTTTTTGAATCGCTGATGGCTATTTAAGCCAAGAAGGTGACCAGCAGGAGACTTTTTTGCTACCTTCATGTTTTGAGGGGTCTAAGAAAGTACAAATCCACGATTCCAAAAGAACACTAATATTGACCAATGTGTTTATCTTTGAAACCAACTTTGTTTTTTTAAATTTTTAATTTTCCTTTTCGAAAATATCCGCATGCTAAAATGGGACAAATAATATTAAAAAATACCCTAAGTTCTCCACAAATTACATTTAATAGCCCTTTTGGCCTCTTTCCCACTATTTCCTGAGGAGGAATACGTTGACCAAGTCATTCTCCCATACTGTAAAATTAACATGGAGCTCTAAATCCTACGTTATATTATATATGTCAAACAATTCAAATGCATAAAGCAAGAAAAATAAGCAGCCAATATTGCCCCGTCAAACAATTGCTTTAATTATTTTCCAACTAACTCACATTCTTAAGGTCATACAAAGCTGTCTGAAACGAACCAAAGAATACAGACTCCACAGCAGTTTCACAAACAAGACCCACCGGCTCTTTCCTTGTACGTACCGACTTCCATCTTTTACACTATTTGCATAACTTTCCCTTCCCTATATCCCTATATATATATTTTGCTATCTACGTTTTCTCTCCAAGCCACGGAGGGAGCTAAATAGAGTGCAAGGAGCAAGTAAAATATAGGGGAAAGCAAAATATCAAAAATGAGTAGAGAAGCAAACGAGATTAGCTCAGCTCCTATTACACCGAGGCCGGCAGCTGGGGATCCAAAGCCTCCGGTGGCACCACAGCCTGCGGTGTCTTGCCCGCCTTCGCAGTACAACTCACCGTCTTTGTCTAGGTCACCGCTTCTTGATGGAGTCTCAGATCAACCAGCTGCGGGAGGAGCCGTTGTGCCGGCCAGCAAGACCCCCAAGGGCTCAAGAACCCCAGCTGGTATAAGGACTCCAAGGATGTCTTTGACTCCATTCATGACTCCCATTGGTAGCCCAGTCAGGAAGGCTTTAAAGATGACTAGGCTTGATCCTCAGGATGCTTGGCTTCCCATCACTGAGTCTAGAAATGGCAACCAGTACTATGCTGCCTTCCACACTCTTTGTTCTGGGATTGGTATCCAAGCTTTGGTGCTTCCTGTTGCTTTCACAATTCTTGGCTGGTAACCCTCTACAAAAACCCAAAATTAGTATTCGTTTTGCAAACTTCTGATGTTGTCAAATTGTCAATCTAGACTCTATGTAATTGGGAACGTAACATGTCAAACTGTCTTTTCCGGAGCTATTAATTTTCTAATTATGGTTTCTCATAGTTTTTTTTCCCTCTTTGTGATTGATTTGCAGGTCTTGGGGTATAATATGTTTGACTCTAGCATTCATATGGCAAAGTTACACCCTATGGATACTGGTTCATCTCCACGAGAATGTAGAAACTGGAGTACGTTACAGCAGATACATGCAGCTCTTTAGTCTCACCTATGGTACGATTCCAATCAAACTTTATAAGATTTCCCCCAAGTCCATCAACGTTTTTCAAATTCAACTTTCTGCACCATTAGAGTGACTGTTTATTTATACAAAATGTTGCAGGTGACAAAATTGCAAATTGGCTAGGGATGTTTCCGATCATGTATCTATCTGGAGGCACCTGCGTGGCCTTGATAGTGATTGGTGGAGGCACTTCCAAGCTCTTCTTCCAAACTTTATGTGGGGCCGCATGCACTTCTAAGCCATTGACAACAGTGGAATGGTACTTGGTGTTCACATGTGCTGCTGTGCTGCTATCTCTCCTGCCAAACTTGAACTCCATAGCTGGAGTTTCACTGATTGGAGCTATCACTGCAGTTGGGTACTGCACAGCGATTTGGGTGGTTTCTGTATCAAAAGGCAGGCTTCCTGGAGTTTCATACGATCCCATTAGAGCTCCGAATGATGTGGATAGGGTGTTTAGTGTGCTCAATGCCCTTGGGATCATTGCTTTTGCCTTCAGAGGTCACAATCTCATCCTTGAGATTCAGGTAATTGATAATTTTCATCTTAATTAATCACTAAATTTTAATTGAATTATTTTTATAGATTCATATGAGTTGGTTCTTTCAACTCCCAATGCTTTGGCCAGTGAGAACCTGCAAAATTGGTCAAGGCATATATTTTTCAGGGTTTTTGAAGTCAGAGACTGATGCCTAACTAATTAAATTATTAAATGTGCACTACAAGTCGATGCATGTTATTGCTTTTATACATGGAAAGTGACAGTTTTGACCAACTTGAACATCTTCATATTAATAAGAATCCAACTGTCAATGAAAAAAAAAAATTTAAGAGAATGCGTAGATGCATGCAGATGTAGTACAACTGTTCTAACAATTGGAATAGTTTTAGTTTTCCCAGTTAAATATTTAATTAAAACCAACCATGACCAATCATGAATCTTTATCTTTATATAATTAAAATTGTGCAAATTCATACTTTTTTTTTTTTTTTTTCCCCTTAAAGGCTTGATCTTTAAGGATTCTTTTGCCTTTACAATGATAGTTTGTGCATCAAATCAAAAAGAAAAATTTAAATATAAGTGTGGGGGTCCTCAACTCTTAACTTATCATGATCATCCCCATCACCTAGGTTGAATAACTTTAAGTTGGAATATTCAAATCATAGACTTAGCTTTCTGAATTCAATGTTTTTGTGCTGCAGGCCACCATGCCTTCTAGTGAGAAACATCCCTCACATGTGCCCATGTGGAGAGGTGTGAAGGTGTCCTATTCAATCATTGCTGCATGCTTGTTTCCCCTTGCAATTGGAGGGTACTGGGCTTATGGTCACTTGGTAAGCACCTTAATCCTTAGTTCTTTTCTGTACAGGACGTCCGTTCTTTATCAAAGAACATGCATTCAAACATATCCTTTCTTTCGGACGTCCTACACATGGAAAATTTGTCCTGATCATAATCAACAAATGTTTAAACATGAACTATAGATTTAACTCAAAGATTTTAATATTCTGTTTTGCTCTTTTTTTAACAGATACCAGCAAATGGAGGAATGCTTCCAGCTGTGTTCCAGTTCCATTCACAAGATGTGTCACAATCCGTACTAGCGTTCATAAGCTTGTTTGTGGTGGTGAATGCACTGTGCTCGTTCCAAATCTACGGCATGCCAATGTTTGACCACATGGAGTCCCAATACACAAGCAGAAAGAAAGCTCCACTTCCATGGTGGCTGAGGTGCATTGCTAGGGCAATGTTTGGGTTCGGTGTCTTCTTCGTCGCCGTGGCAATTCCATTTTTGGGAAGTGTGGCTGGTTTGGTTGGAGGCATATCACTGCCTGTGACTTTGGCATACCCTTGTTTCATGTGGATCAAGATTAACAAGCCTAAGAAGTATAGTCCTATGTGGTGGCTAAATTGGTCTCTGGGGATTTTGGGGATCGCTTTGAGTTTGGTTTTGATTGCAGCTGGAATATATGTTGTGATTCAAACTGGGATTGAAGTCCAATTCTTCAAGCCTCACTAATAAGGCAAAAGTTATTACCAACAAAAGGAGGATTTGAGGGGAGGATTTGAAAGGGGGATTTGTGGAGAGTAAAACAGAAGGGTGGATTTGCACATTAATTTGTCTTATTGCTTAGTGAAAGAAAAAAAATATTCACAGTTGTAGTTTGCTATTGAGTATCAAGGGAAAGATCACCCAATCATATATTTTTGGTTTTTTCTTTGGGCATGGAAATGTTGTAATTGATATTATAGAATCTTTAGGTGTGTGTAATACTCAAGTAAAATTCTAAAGATTGGATTTCTCTTTTCATTTTTTGAATTTAGAAACATGACTGGTCTTTGAGATGCATAACTTTTCATTTTGATCTTTGACAATGAAAATCAAGAAAGTGGTTTCTGAGATTGGATAACCTCATTTTGGTATTTTGTGAAAAAATCTATCAATATATTCGTTAAGTGAAGGTGTTGATTTGACGAAATATCCTTAAAAAGGTGGTCATGTGTAGCTCACGTGATAATTTAACGAGGATATTGACAGAATTTTCACGAAATGACCAAATAATTTAAGGTTGACAAACTCAAAGACCACTTCTATCGATTTTCATTATTAAAGATTTTGAAGAAATACAAATCTCAAAAACTATTTTAGCTAATAACCAAACACATGTTTACATCAACTATGGTCCTATGGACCACCCTTCCTCTAGGCTGCCACTCTAATTATAAAATCAAATCCCATTAAGTTAATTAGTTAGGTGGGATAGCCTAATTGTAACCCTACACTGGTCTATTGTAGACCATGCTAGTTTTATTATTATTCAATTACACCGTTTAGCTCTTTACGTACAAGCAGTTCCCCCTTAACTACAAATCAGTAACATATTTAACTAGAACCATCAAATTTTAATAGGTTAGAAGTCTCTGGACCAACGTGTTTCTTGCCTACCAATCCAATCATTCATTTCAATATTAAATTTGCGGTCTCACAGTGCCTCATAGCTGACATCCAACTCCGGTCCTAAACATCCTACCCAAAAAGCAGGCTTCATGATACTCAAACATGGCTGCAGAGTCACAAGGGCAACAACTGCAACTTGTCAGCATGCCAAATATGGCAGTTTATTCAACTGAGATCAGCTTATTGGTCTCAGAAGGTGGCTCAAAGTCAATGCTGTCCTGTGATGAATTTTGACTAGCGGTTCAACCAGTGTGGACGCATGAAACTACGCAACTACTCGGAAAACGATCCGTAGGGAAATGGTAGGTGGATTTAATTTACGTATAGTTTTCACACCAACCATTAAAAGTAAAATTAAGAACAAGAAAATATTTAGTAGGGATTCTCACCTGGATGATATTGTGCAGGGAGGACTAGGATAAAAATACAATGAGTTTCACACTTTGGTAGAATGTGCTATGCGAACGACACAATCAAGACACTCCAACACCAATTTTTCTCCTTGCGAACGCCCTGACTTTTGATGATTCTTATTGCAAACATACCGTAAAATGCACGTGGAAACCTAGTTTGCTAGTTAATACACAAGTTATTTCTTCTTGCTCACAAATCGTAGTTTGACATGCATACAAAAAAATTTCTTTTCTTAGTTCAATGAGCTGCGTTTTCATACACGTCAAACTACGATTTGTAAATAAGAAATGACTCGTTTCATCATTTAGATGTAAGGAGCCAAATAATATTCTTTACAGTTCTCATTGTTCAACGCATTACACAAATTACATTTATATACCTTTAAACTACGTTTGAACAATGTGAAAATATTGCAGGGCTACTGTAGGAGGGAATGAATTCGGTTACTTATGGGAAGAGTTCAGCTGCGTATATAAACTGGCACAAATAATTCGGAATCTCTTATCCAGCAAAAAACAATACGATCAAAACCCACTTCATAACAAGCCTAAAGATCTAGCCTAAAATAAAGTACAAACCATAGACCCTGAACCAGTTCCGACTTAACCATTTCCGGTCACCATATTTTGGAGCTATCTAAATAAAATACATGCGCTGATGCGCAGATATGGCCCCGGTTGGTGCTCCCTATAAATTTAACGTAAAACGAATGACAAATTAATGATACAAACCTCACAATGTCAGCAACAACGACAGGTTACAACATCACAACAGGTGTAAGGTCTAGACTTTTCTTCAAGTTGCTGTGCTGTCGGAAATGGTTCCATTCTGTAATTACTGCTTCGAACGCAGCAAAACTCGTATAAATTTCTGCATGCTCCTTTACTGAAGGGATAAACTCTCTCGGGTACTCCTCTGTCGATCAAAACAAAGTGAAAAGAACTGAGAATCTAAGAGCATAACAGTCAACTAGTTTAATTCACATCTCATCACAATGTTCCTAGCCTAGTGTACGCAAGTAACCATTCTCCTATGTTTGGATAATGGATTTGCAAGTACCACGGGATTTAGGCTAAATTAGTCAGAAACTACAGAACTTCAGACAGAGGGATTTGAAATGCACTACACAATCAACATACGATTTACAAATGACTTGAATGCTAATCCCTCTCAACACATTGTATCTAGTCATCTCAAATCCCTCCCTCTCATCTTTCGTAGTTCATTACTAACTAATTTATAACAATTTGAAACACAATGATAGTTGGGGTTCTGTAGAAACACCTTGTATAGTCATTCTTTTTCTTTCATCACGCAACTTGTTCATGCATTTAAAACTTTAAACCACAAAGTAGCTATGTATAAACATATCTAACCGTATTTATATTTTTCACATATATTTTCTTTAATAATCAAATACTAAAATATATAATATGATGCTATATATTTTTAACATGCTATGACTAGTTATCTATAGTAGATAATATTAAATAGTAGAAAAGAAAAGAAAAAACTAACCTTAAATATGGGATGCGCCTTCGTCTTACAAGCTCATAAGTAGTCTGATTGGTCAGAACTAGATAACTGCAGCAAAAGAAAAAAAGAAAATGAACGTTGAACCGATACACTTCAGTTATGCTTTTAAGGTAAATGACTTTTATAATGATAGTGCTCAGTTAGATAGAACGAAGCAGGGGATCTCCCAATTCTTTAAAAAAAAAAATTTACAATAACACGACTAATGCCAGCATGATAACACGAACAGATGGCAAAGTTATCAGTGAAAGCATTAGAATTAGGTACTTCTACCAAAGTGAAATTATAAACATGTTGTCATAGCATGGAAAGAAATGCATTGCATCTAAGAAACCGGAAGCTGATGTTAAACATAAAACTTTACCTATGAAATATCAGGAGGAGGAGCAGAAAGATAATGATAATTGACAAAGTAACCAGCAGCAATATCACAATTGCATCCTTCCACCTGACAATTATACATTCGGAATCCAAATTATAATGGACACCGATTACAACAGAAAAGAAAACCCAAAATGGGAAAATAAACTTCATCACAAAACAATAAGGACTATAGTATTATATAACAAAATATAATGACATTACTATCACAATGTTAAGGGCAGAACCTAAATTGTTCCAACGAAATAAGAACCTCACAAAAAATATCATACCAAGCGACTGATATATTAGCCTTCAGGTATGTGATGTATAGGACTGCGGTCCACAGGCACAGTGCTGTCTCTTCACAAATGTACCACCTACAACATTAGCCCAAAAGACAGAAGTTCTTGAACAGGGCTTTTTACACGCAGTACTAAAATATACTGATTGCCAATCCTAGTAATAGCAACAAGACTATACAGTTTCATAAGGTTTTTGAACCATTGACAAGAAGAATAGTTTAACCAAAATTAGAATATAATTCTTTGAAGGCGAATCCAATTCAAAATAACATATTAACATGACTCAGTTAAGATATAATATTACTTTTTTACTTGAAAACCCAATAAGCATTCTTTGGAGAAAGCTACAAATCATAATAACATTATAAGAAAATGTGCAATTCTAAATTCAACAACTGGTACTCGTCTCAGCTTATCACACAACAAACAGAACATGGAATACCTTCTGTCTAATAGTCATAGACAAACTTTAAAGATGCAAATTAATTATACCCAACTTTATGTTAGTGCAAAATCACACTTACCAAAATTTACAATGATTACCCACACCAATGCATGTTCCGAGCCAAACACAATGATGATCGAACTGAAGAACACATTTGTCACAATCATGACAGTGCTTTGATCTCGGGGGCTGCATACAATTCAAAAGAAAATATAAATTTGCATTATAGGTAAGTAAGAAATCAACAGAGTAACAGCAACAAGATACACGATAGGTTCATTTCCCAGTAAATTTATGCATGGGCGATTTTATACACTAAGAATCGTGAAGCATAACCTGAAAAATAGGGGGAGTGGACATCTAGAAGATTGTGGCTAGAATCTTGTTTAGCAAGCACCGTATAAATTTGAATGCTCTAAGGTCTCTTCTGAGGAAATTCATTTGTCCCAACTCCCAAGGTCCTAATGTGAATCAGATGAAGTTTTTCAAGAACCTTGTTTGATGAGAAAGGTGGGAAATCATGGTGTTAATGACACGTGAGGAGTCCACAGAATCTTTCTCTAGTTTTCACTTTAGGATGGAAGATTGTCAGGAATTCACCTAGTCTATCAACAAAGGCATTTAAGTACAGAGGTTTCCAGGCCGAGGTGCTTAACTAGAACTATTTACTCAGTCACTCTTATAACACTGAAAGTACAGAAGCAACTATAATAGGAGAAATCTTTTATTATTGTTCGCCTCTTTCCTAAGATGGACATCTTCATGTTTCCTTCTGAATATTCCATCCTTTATAAAGTTTTGTTCCTTATTCAAAATATGTTGGCAAGAGATATAAACAACCATAAGTATCATACAAGATGAATATGTAAAATTGAGAGGGTACTACCTGCTCAACATTACAGTACGAGCAAGTCAAACTTCTGCAATAACCAAAAGGAGGCAGTCAGCAAATATATATATGTGAAATACCATGACTTATCTAGCTCTTTTACTCATCTTTTTCATTCAATCTTGTATTTAAAAGGAATTGGTTGCATTAACACAAGTTTAACTCCATTTTCCCTACCTATTTTATGTTGAAACAAACACAGTTAAGATGAAACACACAGAATAATGTGCAAACACCAAATCATCACTTTGAAATGTACAATAAAATGATACTGCTCTGATAGCTTAAAAGTAATTGCATACCTAACAGACGTTCCAGGCGGATACAAGTCCATCACAAGTTTGGTCCAAGATGTTGCATTATTTCCCAGAAGACTTCTTCCCAACTGATTCCGTTCCACTGTCACAACCACACTGCCAGTTTTGCTTGGAGCAGGCTGTCTTTGCTTAAACGTTACAGCAAGATGACATCAGAGAATTAGTTCACCACGGAATTGTAAGATCTATGCCTATAACCTTTATCATATGAACAAAGAAATAAAATTAGAAAACCAAAAAACAAAAGGAATCAAAGGAAAGTAACGCTTACTTTGAGATTCCTGATGCTTTTCTGAATATTGTATTTGACTCATTGACAGTCCTCATTGCATCCACGACAAACCTAAAAGGTAAATACAAAAAATTAATAAGTCAAAGGTAGCTGGAATTGTAATTCAAGCATCAACAACAACATCAAAGCCTTATCCCACTAAGTAGGGCCGGCGGTATGAATCCTAGAACGCCACTGTGCTCGGTTTTGCAGAATTCAAGCATCAAGTTTTAAAGAAATCAGATTACAAGCATCAAACTTGCAAATCATATTTAAACAAATATAATTTGAAGGCAGCATAGATTGACATTTACCCAGGAGAAGAACCAGAGGTAACAAAGTATTGAATCAATGTCACAACATAGAGAGTCAAATATATAGCAATATACCTGAAAAGGAGCAAAAAAAAAAAAAAAAGACAAAGTAAGGAGTAGGGTTAGGGGTAAGCAAGAAATAGATCACTTCAATAGGGTGACTCCGCCATTTGTGCCCATATATAAGATCACTGATCCTGACATTCCATAAGTCCCACCACTAGTTCAGACAGAATGTGATAACTCACTTGTAAAGCTTCACCCCCAATGCGAATGCACACGTTACTTAACAATAGGCACCGCCTTATCAATTGACACCCATCCTTGCATACGTATCGAGGTTCAATTCACTTCGTGATCTTAAACTGAAAATTGACATTATGCAACTACAACACTACAAACGGCCTATATATTTAAAAGTTCTAAAGTAACCCGTTTGCGCAAACGATCTAAAACTCTTGTTAATCAATATGTATTAGGATTTTCACCACAAATGAAATGCAATTAATAAAAGTAGAGAAGCATTAGCATACCATGGTTCCTTTTTAGTTTTCTCAATCAAACCTCCATTAAACAGAAAAATTAAGCCGGGGTATATTAGATGTAGCATCACCAATGCAACTTTTAATCCCAAAGCAGACCTCAGAGCTGAAATTCAAGTACCCAAAACATAAAAACACAATCTTTTTGAATCAACAAAAAGTCAAGCTCTATAACAATAATAAAAGGGCAAAATCCTGGACTCAATTCAGATTACAAAACTAAGTAGCTGAACCGAAACAGTCAGATTTTTGTCTTCTATTCCGATTTTTCTGAAAATAAATTACAAATTTGAAGAAGAAAAATAACTCACCGGGATCGGAGAGACAGGGAAGGAAACGGGAGCATCGCTCAAATGGTCGACACAATGAGTCCCGGCTGATGTTCACGCTCGTCATCGGACGAAATTGAAAGAGAAAATAAGGAACTGGTTACATCAGTATTCTGCAAAACTGGGTTTTCCGGGAAAATGAGTTCTTTCGCTCCAAAAATTGAACTTTCTCGGTAAAGTGATGGAATTTGGGAAAACCCAAGTGGTTAAACTGGAAGAGCAACGGACCTGCGAAAAGGGTTTGGATTTGGGTAGAAGATTGAGCTTTTTTGTCAGAGAAACTGGAAATTGAATAGGTACGCCCGTGGGCCTTTGTTCTTATGTCTAACACTTCGATTTGTCATGTGCGTGATTGCGCATACCACCCTCGTTTAAGGTTTTTCAACCCCTATCTACATTTCACTTTATTAATTAGATTAGATTGTTAATCATTATTTAGATTAGATTAATAATTATTTTCTGATTTGGCCCAATTAAAATGTCGGTCCTTGGTTTTTAAAGTCCAACAAAAATTAAATAATTGTCTGTAAAACAGTAAAAAAATGTGTTAAAATATAAGAAAAACTAATGAAAAAAACTTGAAAACTTTGAGTTTTAATGATAAAGACAAAATAAAGGGTAAAGTAAATAGTACCAGGATTGACTTTTTAATGTAAAAATATGATTTTTCGTTAAAATGAACAGTACCGCGAGTTTTTCATTAAAACTTCCTAAAATATAACTAGCTAAAATTAAGAATAAATGAATACTCACTAGTAAGTAATCAAGTATTATCGAAAGTAAACTTTCTTATTTATGAGAATGATAAGATAAAATGTTGTGATTTACTAATGCAACACAAACATGTTTTATGAGGTCTAGTGTTTCAAATTTCTTATGTGAACAAGAATTCTTTTATGTGTTGCTGGTTTACTCAAATTTTTATATGGCCGACTAATCGTGTTTTTTATTTTTTGATCTCATTCTCAACGTGTTATTTTTTATCTCATTCTCAACAAGTTAACTTTTCTTATTGTATAGAAAAACTCTAATACCTTCTATTTTATGGTTTAACCCTTGGATTTTGAGAACAGGTCGGACAATGTCTTAGCATTCGCATCATGCGTTAATGTCTGGGTAACATAAACACTACCTAAGGAAAATTCAATTTAGTTTACCTCCAAGTATATTTCTTTTGTATTCAAATTCAATTGATATGCTCATAAAATTGGATATCATGAATCAAACTTTTGGACTACACATGACAATGACATTGCCTTAGGATTCACTCTTTTACCAAAAATAAGTGTTCATACTTGAGAACGTGAAGCATTATGGTTGTAATATTTTTTTTTTTTTTAAAACGATATTATCTACATTAAAAAGATGAAAGATAAGCTTGGTCTCATAACAAATTAGTAATAATGTGGTTCAAATTCATTTTTGACGATAATCGAACCAAAATGAAGAGAAGTACTCTTAGACTGTAATACTAAGTGACATTATGGTTTTAATATTTAATTGAAAGAGATCCAAATGAAACTTTAAGTGAAGTTTTAATTATATGATTGTGTTAAGCTCATGGTTTTGTGCTTAAGCGTGTAAAATTGAACATGAAATTTAACAACTCCCAAATAAAGAGGTGTCATTAGAGGAGCCCACAGAACGTTTGGTGGTGTCCGTGCTCGACCGAAACAAGTTAGATATGTCATGCCCCGATAGGTCCTACTAATCCCCTTAACATACAACTAGCGGAAAATATTTTTTGAATCACAGCGTATTACGTACAACTTACAAATTTTAAATATATTTATATACGTGAATTGACAAAAAGAAAGTCAAATATTTGAAGTAAATGAATAATCTTAAATCATGCTAGAAAAAACTTCTCACAAATCAATCAAAACAGCTGAATTCACATAATAAAATCAATATTTCAATTTTCATCTACATTCTATTGAATTTACATTAAGAATATAGAAAATAATATTTAATAAACAACTTATTAAATCACATTATTGCTAGCCCATTGTGAGACTAAGCCCACCATCTTCCCTTAGTGTAGATAATATCGTTTGTCCCAAAAAAAAAAAAAAAAAAAAAAAAAAAAACAATCGTTTGACAACTAGTTTAATCATATTACTATGTGCATGAGACAGACTTTTTTTATAACTGACATTACACACCTCTTAAGATGTTTTTAACATGTTTAAAAATAGAGAAAATAATATTTAATGAAAAACTGATCGAATCACATTATTACTAGCCTATTGTGAGGTAGTAATTAAAAAAAATTGTACAAAAAGAATTAATTATTAGAAAAACACAGTTAAAATGATGAAAATACCCCTGCATTATTTGGTGAATTATTTTGAGTTGCTTTTGAAATTTTTTGTTTTGGGGGTATTTTTGTCCAAAAATTTTTGATGAAGCTTGTGACCCCAAAAAGGGTTGTTGGCTTTATATACAAAGATACAATAATATAAACCCTAAATTCAATCCCCCACCTAACTAAACAAACAGTCGTAGGGAGCACCAATCATTCAATTGCAAGTTGCAACCTTTTAAGACTACTTAAAGATGAGTATGAATAGTGTATATAATATCATTTGTTAAAAAAAAAAAGCATATTCGAATTTCAAAGTTTTGTGTTTATGATTAGAACTGTTCATATTATGAATCACTCTATAAAGATAATCCATGCAAAAAATAAATTAAAACTAAGGTAGTTTAGTCAATCTACTATAGCAAATACATTGACAATTCATAATGTTTTTACCAATTTTATTCATCTGTTTTATATAGTTCGACGACTAAACTACCTTAGTTTTAATTTGTCTTTTACAAAGATGATCTTTATAGAGTGACTTATATTACGAACGATTTTAATAAAAAAATACAAAGTTCTATAAATCGCCAACGAACAATTTTGAGTAGGACCTATTACTCATCATTGAGCAGCTAAATATTATTCGCAATCTTTGTTCTCATAACATGTCATCAAATTAACTATATAAGTATTATTTAAGAAACATTAATTCTAAAAATGTGTAGCTAGAGAACTCTATTGGTTTTTGGATTGCCAATCTGCCCCACAAAACAAAAACAAACATCTCACCATAATAAAAGGGTGTTGTACTTTTTTCGGTAATCAAAAGGATGATGTTACCAACATTTTAAAATGTCAGCTTGCATTTTCAGAATACTAATAACATCTTCCCTCTTTTCTTTGGTGTCAAGAAAATGAACCAGAAGGTAGGCAGCTCCAGACTCACTGTGCTAGTTGTTGATCTTTGGTTGATCAATGTTATCATCATGATATCGTTTCTCATCGTTCGCAAGGTTGCATGTATAGCTTGTACCGTACAAGTTATTTTATATCTAACGGACTACACCCCTCAGTTAGCCTTCTTAACCAATAAGGCACATTGATATCAGGAGGAAATTGAGTTTTCATCGTAAAGCCAAATAAGAAGTGATTCCACTCTTTATAAGTCTTTACAAAATTTGATCCATCGCTTGAGACTTTATCATTAACATTCTTACAAGACACTCTGTTGTCGGCAAAGGTTTTGATTGGGCTGCACATGTGCTGTTGTTTTGTTGACTGTGTGGGCTTTGCTAGTCGTTTTCTTTGTTAGGCCTTCGGCCCCATGCAAACATCAGAAAATGTAGATTGTAGTTAAAATAGATTAGGGTACTTGAGAAACCAATCTCAGCATGAAGGACTTGGAACTAATGTTGCTTATGCTTTTAAACTTATTGTTGGCCAGATCCATCATTCAAATAGAAATTAGGGTTTGGTTATAAGAATAATGATGTTCCTTTATATGAGATGAAAAGGTTTGGTACTACATGTAGCCTCGTCGAGCTCCCATAATTTTAGAGGTGCGTTTCCCCCAATCATGGTTGGGCTAAGTTAAATAGTGATAGAGCTTGGAAGAGTAGTTTCAATTGTGCTGTTATGATGGTGTGTTTCGGGAATTCAAAGGTAAGTTCTTTGGAACTTTTTGTTCTAATCTCGAGATTCCTAGCTCTGTTGTAGCAGAGAAAATAACAGTAATTAAAGCTATTAGTAGCTTCAGTTCGGGATTAAAATTTTATTTGGTTGAAAAGTTGATCCTGCTTTGGTTCTTGACTTCTTGCACTCTCCTCAATTGGTGCATTGGCAATTCAGAGTGGAGTAGAGGAACTGCTTGTATAGAATTTTCCAAATGCATTTCTGGTCTTCTCACATTTACAGAGATGGTAATCAAGTTTTTGATGCCCTTGCAAATCATGGTTCCTCTTTTAATGGTCTTATTTGGTGGGATTCTCCTCTTAATTTTATATTGCCATTATTATCATCGTCATTATGTGGGCTTCCGTACTACCGTTTTTTATGGGTTATTTTTTATTGGCCTTGTTATATCTTATATTGGTCATTGGAGATTTTGTTTGTTATGGCTGCTATCATAGTCAGAGTTAGGCTTTATGTCCCACTTATTTACTTACTTGGACATTAAAATGATAATAAACCTAACTCCAAAAAAGACATGGAGATGAAAAAATAAAAATAATTAAACAAATTAACGAATAAAATGGAAAATAAAAATGAAGATCGAGAAATCTTCCAACAAAGAAGAGGGTTAAGAATTCGGATAGGGTTTCAAGGAGTATGTTTCTACTCATGTGATTTCCTCATTCACCAACTTTCCGCTAGTAAAGCTTCCACTTCTTCTTTGTGGGCGGTGAAAATGGTAGTGGTCGTATCATGGCAGTCCATACCATTTCACCAATCTCCATGACCTTCTTAGTTGGTAGCTTGAGTTGTAGGGTGGAGTTTGTGGTTGTGCACGCGTTGGGTTTGAAGGTGATGGCCTGAAAGGGGTGATGGCGACCGTTACTTGGTGGAAGTCATGCTTCCATGACCTTCTATTGATGTTAGAGACAAAGTAAACTCTAGTTAATTTAACAAAAATTTAATTGGAGCTTAATGGATGTGACAATTTTAATAGTTTTGGCATTTGTTGGAAATGTTTAAAAAGGTTTACTAATTTGGAATGACACTAAAAGATTGAGGGATTTTAATTAGGTACTTAATCATTCTTTTTAATTTTTTTGTTAAATATTTGATAGATTACATAAGGCAATCATAATTCTTAATTTTATACTTTTTAGTGGCTAATTGGAGTCCAGTTTTATACTAGGATATCCTTTAGTATCCCTCTGATTCCATAGTGTATTGATTCTAACTAACAATTTCCCACGCCAAAAAATTTACACAAACGTTCAGGATTTATAGTCGTTTTCACTTAGCAGCTGTTGATATACATGGATTCACACACACACACACACACACACACACAAATATGTATATAGCTTTAATTAGCCCGTTTCTTAGTAGGAATCTATTTCATCGTATTTATCGCAAGGGACCTCCATATTATGAAAAAATGGGAAAACTGTGAAAAGTATAAGATGTCTTATATGAAGAATACATAATTACCACGAGGGTTCTATACCTATCTATTTTTGCTACAGGAAAAAAAAAATCCTGCTAAGAAGCTGCTTGTGTGTGTGTGTGTGTTTGTATTTGTGTCACAGTTACACAAACTGAAGGACCTAGAATTCTCAAAAGTAAAACACATGCAACTACGTATACCATGAAGATGGCATAAATCAGAAAAATATCGATTAAATCAGCGCATTCGGCACGACTAAACAAAAAGAAGAGAAAATTAAATTAAATTCACTTTTAACAAGGGAATAAGCAATGATTAATACAATGCCGATCGATGGAATATGCTGCAGTCATGAGTCATCATAGGGTTAAATCACTAATTAGAAAATTCCGCCTCCAAAAATTAAAATAAACCTTGTTTAGTTGAACTAGTTTAATTAACTTCCTTGTATACATCATACATATGCGGCTTCTAGGTTTAGCCACTAAAAATACTGTTTGACTTTACATGCTGGCGATGGCATCTTCTGGCTTTCGTTTTCAACTTGTCTCGTAAATTTGCAACAATCGACGTAGAGTTCTTCACCAAAGCTCTCTATATATAGTGTTATATTTGACCTCTGATAATAATATAGACAACTTACAAATTATAGAACACATAGCTCATAAGACAGAGAACTAGCCACCTTCCATGGCTCAGAGTTTGATATCAGTACTCTCTCTTTGGCTCGTTGTATTTCTGGGTTGCATTGGTTTGCTTGCATGTTCTCAACCAACTACGCCTGCCATTTACGTGTTTGGTGACTCCACAGTTGATGTTGGAACTAACAATTACTTGCCTAATGCTCAAGCAAGGGCTGACCACCCTTTTTATGGGATTGATTTTCCTCACTCTAGAGCGACTGGAAGATTTAGCAACGGCTTCAACATTGTTGATTATCTTGGTATTAGCCCCGCGACTGACCCCACTATTATTTACGTATGATATAATTTTTTGGTGTGTACTCTCGTGTTACGTTATCATTTCACTCAAATTATGACATGCCTATTTTTTATGATATATAATAGGAGTCTGACATAGTAATTGTGTCATTCACCTTATGTTATAATGCATGAAATTATAACATTATGTGACAATATTTTTAGTACTCAAATTTCTTGTTAATTTTGTTAGTTTTATCATAATCATAGTTATTAATTTTTTTTTTTTAATATGTTATTAATTAGCCAAGTTTCTGGGTTTCGAGCTGAGTCCGCCCCCTTTTCTCTCTCTTTTGGACAAGAAGGAGGGAATTTACGGGAATATCATTTTCCTAAGTAAAGGAGTCAATTTCGCTTCCGGAGGGTCAGGAATTCTGGATGAAACTGGAAGACGAAAGTGGGTAAGCTTAATTCTCACACTTAATATGCTCTCTCAGGAATACAATCAGAACAAAAAAAGAATATACAAAGTTGACACAGTTACTGACATATTCTCATAGACATACAAAAATGATATACTTGCTGACACATTCTCGTAAATGTAAGACTTGCTTCTATTAAAAAAATGTATCAATAGTATTTTTGCTTTCACGTATATATATAGACACTATGAGAAATGTAAGGAGAAAAATATTTATAAAGTTAACTAGGTTACATTGTGCACGTAGGGAAATGTCGTTGCCCTTGGAGACCAGGTCCAGCAGTTTGCAAGAGTACATGACATCATATCAAAACTACAGGGTGAGGGTGGATTGGCTAATATATCAAAGTCTTTCTTCCTCATCAGCGTCGGAAGCAATGACATCTTCGAACATTTTCCTACTAACCAATCTACTTCTGCAAAACGCTTCGTCGCCACTCTCATGTCCACTTATGAAAGTCGATTAAGGGTACCATTAATTAATTACCAGTTTTTCTTCTTATTTCTTTACATTGTAAATTAATCATTAATCAAAGTGACTTCTTAATGACCCGTTTGATGATCATTTCAGTTTTTAGTTTTGACTAAAAACTTGTTTAGTAAATATTTTCAATTTTAAACAATAGTCAAATTTTGAAAACTCACAAAAATAGCTTTCCGTTTTTGGTCAATTTTTTACCTTTGAAAGCTACAAAAAATGAAAATTGAAAAGTGAAAAAAAAAATGACAATTGAAAACGAAATAGTTATTAAATTGTCCGTAATTAATTAAGAGTCTTTTTCTTAAATTAATGTTTTCAATTGCAGAATCTAATTGACCTTGGAGCCAAAAGATTTGGGATTATTAGTGTTCCCCCAGTTGGGTGCGTCCCATTGCAGCGTAATTCTACTGAAGATGGTAGCTGTTCTGAGCCCATGAATGAATATGCCATATTGTTTTATAAGGCACTTCAAGGAGTCTTGCAGAGGTTAAGCGCAGAATGCGAAGGGGTGAAATATGCACTTGCAGATGCATATTCAATGACCACACTCATCATAAACAACCCGAAACAATTTCGTAATTACTTAAACATCTTAATTTACTCTTTCAGTCTTTTGGTAGTGTATCACAAAAATAGTATAGAATGTAACGTACGTGTGTGTGTGTGTATATATATATGTTATAAAATCTGTTTTTTGTGTGTTGGCATAGATTTTATAAAAATGATTTTTCATGTGTAAGCCCTTAATAACACTACGGTTAAGAGAAAACTTTTTAAACCAATTCATTAGGAAAAAAAATATATAACTGGCTCTGACTTTGTTTGTTGTAAAAAAAAGACTGTTAGAAAACAAGAAGTCAAATGACTCAGCTGCTATGTCAATTATGGCATCTCTCATGAAGAAAACTTTGATATCGTTTAGTTCCTAGTTAACGTATTTGACATGCTCTAATAGGAGAATGGCACTAAAGGAAGTTTAAATCTTCGAATCAATTAAAGCATTGACAATTAAGTTGATAGATGAGAGTTTTTTTCTAATTTACTAATTACTACTATATATTATAAAGATTTTGGCACGCTACTAATAAAAGCACTTATGAGCAAACTACTTTCTACAGAAGTACATCTAAAAGGGCTTTGATATGTACATTTGTTTCTTGTTTTCAAAGAATTTGTATGTTATATAATAGACATCCGAACATTTTGTAGGGTTTGAGGAGGCGACAAAAGCTTGTTGTGGAAAAGGAAATTTTAATGCAGAGTTACCATGCACACCAGACTCGGATTTGTGTAAAGATCGCGATGTCTACTTGTTCTGGGATCAATTCCATCCAACACAAGCTGCGTCTCATCTTGCAGCTCAAACTCTTCATGCTGGTGGTGGATTCGTGGCACCCGTGACTTTTGGTCAATTGGCCTTACTTGCATGATTTAGATATGTACCTCGATATAATTAAGAAGATAGATTTCTTAATTGATTCGTATATAACCATGCACGTGTCTTTCTGTTTGGTTGTTCCCTCTTGTAACAAAAAAAAAGAAAAAAAGAAAAAGAGACCGTGGAGGTTTATTGAGCATGAGGTTCAAAAATAAAACCACCTTTTGACCAACATTTTCACGTTACTAGTGTAAAATTAAAAATAAAGATATAAAGAAGATTGTGGAAGTATAGTTGTCAAGAAGTTAATTATTAAATTTCCCAGTATATATAAGTTGGAAATTCGCATAAATTTGTGCAATAACATATTGATTATAAAAGAATGTGCGCAATTACCTTTCAAGTTATTTTATTTTGCTACATGATTTAGCAATGAAAAAAGTGTTCTTTTGTGATAAAAAAGTCACGAGTTTAATCCGTGGAAACAACTTCTTTGTAAAACAAAGATAAGGCTATATGAAATTTTTTTTAGCGAGTATCATATAATTATGTGGTGTTATTATTCACATATTGTAATGTGAGAAAATCAACATGGTTGACAACTTAAGTATGCGCATGATCATCCGTCTTCACTACTGAGTAGGTTCCTGGAAAACGAAGAAAGACAAACACAACCATTTGAAGGACCAACAATCTTTTCGTATCTTTTTTCTCATTCGTTATAATTAGTCCAAAACGATAGTTAATTCTTAGGAAATTAATGTACATAAATAAGACGTGCATCTGCATGATAATGATAGAGCTTCGACTAAGAAATAAATATAAATTAAAGAAGACAGTATATACAGCGAAGACAGTCGACATTAAAGAAATTTGACAGCAATAAAAAGTAAACAAAGAAATATAAGTGTCGAACTTTACTTATGTAGTTTCAGTCAATTAAACTGAGCAGAGCTTTCCTAATTTACTCATGTTTTATAATTTAAAGATTATAATTTTTTTTCGCGGTTAGAGAAAATTAAAGAGAGCTGACATCAATTAGGGTTTTAACTTTTTAGATTGTCCATATGCTGGTGAATTATATATATATATGATCACACTCACAGCATAAATACACACGTATGAGTATTATTTTTAGGCAAATCCGCCGTAAAAATCAAATTCTTGGTTAATATAGAGGCTGGGACGACAATGATAACATAACATCCACCTGGTTGTTCATTTTTCAGTCCTTTCCGAATTATAAGGAATCGAGAGTTACATAAAGGGAAGTTACCCAATTTGGAACTTCGGCCGGCAAACATATATATCATGGCAAAGCTTTGTGTTTCATTATTTGCTTATTTGTTTCAATTTTCTTTGGGCACATAGCCCCAGACTCAATTGGGTGAGTTAAAATTAAGTAAAAGTCCGCCTTAACCTAACTACACCTCTACTGGGTTGATGTCTTTCCTGCCCATGTCAACCCAAACTCAATTCGTTTTCTGCACGTATTTGCTTGTGCATATATTACCAATCCCACTCAATACTATATAAGATATGCGTAAATTTTGGGATAACAGTGCTTGAGTTTGTTGTTAGTTTTCTTTTGTATAATGAATGACAATATTATTTTTATAATTCTTTTAAATAGGGCTTTGATATTGTTTTGTAAAGTAGTTTCAACTTTAAACGGTTGAAAATGAAATGGTCCCATGCTATTTAGTTTAAGTTTTGAGTGAATGCTAATTTGTGGAATTAAATTTTAACTAGTATTGCCGTTATTTAGTTCAACTTTTGAAAAATCTTGCAAATAAGTTGTTACAAGATTGAACTTGATCAATTTGGGCAACCCAAGCCTAACCGGAACAAACCATAAGCTAATTAAAACTCGAGCTCGAATAAATAAAGTATGCACCTGAACCTAACTTAAACCCGAATTGTGAAGATTAGGTTGACATTCCAATCTACCCAAATTACAACTTTAGTAGTAACCGATACATTGGTGGTATTTTAGGAATAATAGATAGTTGGAAATAAGAGAACAATCAGAATAGCCACACAGCCTACACTAAACATAAAAAAGGCTGGTAATTCAAATAGTTAAGGGTATTTACATCTAAAGTCTATGAGCATTTCTACCTTCCCACTATCTCTTTTTTCTTTTGGTCAAACAACTAAATTTCATTAAAGATAAAACACACTAATACAAAGTGAGGTTAGCCTGAAGACAGTCCACAACACAGTAAAAGTGCAACCTATTACAAAAGTAAAGGAAACAAACCCCAAAAGTGAGCCCAAGATAAAGCCTAAACCGAAAACCCTAGATCTGGAAACGAAAAACAGTCGCTTCCACCAAAATTGTTGCACCACCATCGCCAAGTTGCCACCACTAGTAAGAAGAACCAATGAATTGAAGGAATGAATAGAAAATAGGGGTGGGCAAGCCACCCGCACAAAAAGCGCTCCCATAGTCCTACCAAATAATGTGAAATGCAGTTTAGTAGCCATACCTTCCCACTATCTCTTGAATTGGGGAAAAAAATGACTTGTAGTGTCATTCACTCCATATGCATGCTCCTAGTCCACTTAATTGTAATTAACGAGTTTTGATTACATACATATTATAATTAGGATGGTTTATTTTATCAATCAACAATCATCTCTTCTAAAATCCAGTCAAATATGTCAATCAGTACAACAATCTGGTAGTATTCATCTTTACTTGTAAGCGACAGGTCTTAGTTTCGAATCTCGTAGATGGCGAATTTGATCCCAAATTAGGTTGCTCATTGTGTGGATTAGCTGAACTCCCCCCTTCTGTTAGTGTAAAATATATTATTGTACTAAAAAAAATCCAATCAAACATGAAATTGTTTAGTCATTTATGTGTATCAAATAAAATAACGGTTCATGATAAAAATCTTAATTGTTATCAAAATTGTCGAATTATACAATACATGTGAAAAGGGAATGGAGAAGAACACAAAGGAATGGTCCCGTCTTCCAAAGGAGCTATGGCCAATGATGGGAAAATGCCTTGACAACCGCATCGACATTCTCCGAGCTGCAAGTTATGGCGTTCCTCCATCTCACCTTTTCAGCAAACCATTTTTCCTCCTCTTCTCTAAATATTCTTTTCCCGTTATGCCAAGGCTGCCGGAGCTGAACTCCTTCAAGCTACAGTATACCGCATGGAGTCAATCATCGACGATGAACCCAATTCGTCAAAACCATGGCTGGTGAAGTTTGACGATTCTAATTCGGGTCATATGCGATTACTGCGTCCCATAACTAATATATATGCCACTGAGGTTCTCCTCTGTCCCTAAGAGAACTTCAATTTATTGGATTTTAGAATTGTTGAATTGCACAAATCATTTAGTCTTAGTATTAAGAAAAATAGTCTACTTTTGCTCCTGTGAACAAAGTGGTAGTCATGGATCAAACGCATTTGGATGATTGTGGTTCTTTTCATGACACATAGTGAAGGAAGGTTGGGTTTTGTGAGATTTGGGGATGAGAAAGGGACCCATGTGGATGAACAAAACTGTTACTACGATGATATCATTGTTTATAAGGGTCAATCCTATGTTGTTGATAGATGGGGAACAATTTCAAGGTTAAATTCTGAGTTGAAGGTGATTCAACTTTCGCCTCCATTATGTGGGTTTGGTGGGCTGAAGCATTTGGTTGAGTCTTGTGGTGACCTTTACGTGGTTGATCGGTACCTCGAGAAGGAAAGGTTGGATATGGGTAGGATTCTAGGTTACCATGCTCTGAATAACATTTTTAATGCGTCATTATTTTCCAGCTCCTCCTAATCCTTTCTGTGTTCCTTGTGGTGCTGAGGCAATGGATTTTAAAGTTTTTAAGTTGGATCAAGAATCGGGTATATTGATCGATGTGAAAAACTTGGGAGATCAAGTGTTTACCTTGAGCAACGAATGGTGTTTCTCCATCGCCGCAGGAGGCCTTGCTGGAGTGGAGGGGAATTGCATTTTATTCAACGACCGTAGGCCTGCTCATAGTCGTGTGTTCAACTTAGAGGATGACGGCATTAAGAACCTAGAAGCTTTCCCTGGCTGTTCTCGGATTCTCTCACCGCCCTCAACTTGGCTCAGCTCCGAGTGATCAATGTCCATCTGCATGCTGATTTCTGTAACTGTGAGAATATCCTTACTTGTCAATGACTCTCAGTTTATAGATTGCTTACTGCTGGTTACATGCGTACACATTTTCTTTTACGATGAGATAAATGCTGCGAGAGGTTAGCTATTGTGCATTTTTTTTAACAAACGATATTATCTATATTAAGGGTGAAGAAGTGAACTAGCCTAACAATGAGCTAACAATAATGTGGTTTAAATTTGTTTTTGGCGAGAATAACGTAAGACCTCTCACTCACAAGTGAAGAGGAGTCATATCAGAACGTAGTACTAAGTGGCAGATATCATGCGTTTAACGACACAATAAACAACAAGGAAAATTAAGGGTCCTTCAAAATCTGAAAAAAAAAAATCTGATTCTCATCCTGAACCCTGAAAGAAATATTCAGCTTTTAATTGATCCCCATCACCTTGTTTATATAGAAAGGTTTCTTGGATTATTGCCCTAGTAATCATTGTCAGTACATCGAAAACTTTAGAAGGTAAGCTGACTTTGCTGTGTGCTAAATAGATTTTCTAATTCCCTGAATATTTTTTTTACTAATTGTGTTATTTCACTTAGAAAAACTAGGGTTGCTTTGGGTACTAGTTATTTCTCGACACTTGACAGGGAAGTTGCTTTCTGCTAATGAAGACCCTTTCTGCATTTCTCGAAGATGGGATATCAATTTTCTGAAGGTGAAATACTATGAGGTTCTGCTAAAGAAAACCTAACTTCTTATTTCATATGGAACCCTTTTCTGTTGAAATGGTTTTTTTTTCATCTTATTCCTTTGCGCCTAATTGTTAATCATATATCATTTCTTGAACTTGCTCGGCTTCAAGGTCTTCCAAATATAATTTGTTATCTTAACAATTGCATCACTTTTGTCCAAAAAAATAAATAAATAAACAGTTGCATCACCAAAAAATTTGAAAAAAATAAAACAATTGCATCACCAATAAAATCTTGGGGGTTTAGGAAAACGAATTGTTATGATTTTATTTACATTTATAAATAATAATTAAGAAAATGAATAGCTCCGATTAAGATATTAGTATAATTATATTTTTTTAATATAAAAGGTATCTCACGACATATACTCTCCTCTCCTTGCAATGTGGTTACAAACTTACCTAATAGGTGATAACGTACTATTGGTCCTATATCAAATGTTAGGCTAAAGTAGAGTTGGTGATCCAAACAAATGTGTTAATCACAATTAGGTTTTTTTATTAAAGTGGGTCTACAAATTGAGTTTGGTTTCAGTTCTTGAGTTCAATACATTAACACAAGAGTTTGATTTTCTATATTAATAATCAACTTTTTGAGAGAGTAAAAATAAAATACCGGTCGTAGAGTAGAAATTTGATAAACCTTAGAGTTAATAAAACATAATTCATCTCTATTTATCCAAATTCACATTACCGTGTTATATAAAATAAATTCAATTTGACTATATATACTAATCAAATTTACTTTGTATTTGATCAAATATCTTAGTAGATAAATGCTAAATTTTTACCATGTGTTTTGAGTTTAAAACTCCCAACAATATCAACAACAAAATCATCTCTCTTTAAATAAAATCGACTATATAAATTTTAAAATAACACTGCATTTAATTTTATACCATCTTCTATTAGCATCAAGTGCCCTCCGTAAAATGCATCGAGGAGGAGGACAAAATGGAAATGGAATTATTTATTATTCCACCTTTTTCTTTTATTATTTTTTATCCATATTACCCCACCTGTTATATCAAACAATAATCAGATTGTACATTATGTGTCATTATATAACTTATGCGATATATGTGCTAAAATGTTAATAAGTTAAAAAATAAAATTTTACACTACTCTTATTAAAATACATAGTGTAACACTTGTGTTCCCGTCACAACTAAAAATTTCTTCTATCAAAGAGGCGCGATTGAGTGGACAGGGACCCCACCAAGATAAATAACAGCCCATTTTTCCGTTGATTCTCCACTCTGCTAAGTCGATCGAGATGGAGACGAAGAGGGTGGAGTGGTCCGATCTTCCCAAGGAGCTATGGCCGGCGATCGGAAGCCGCGTCGACAACCGCATCGACGTTCTCCGGTTCCGCAGCGTCTGTAAGACATGGCGCTCCGCCGTCCCCCCTTTTCAGCAACCCATTACTCCTCCCCTGCCCCTCAGCTTCTCTTCTCCTTCCGCCGCCGCGGATGGCGGAGCTTTGCAGACTCAATCTAAAGCTCTACTCTTTCAAATCACAGTCTACCGCATGGAATTTCTAAAACCCAATTCGTCAAAACCGTGGCTGGTGAAGTTTGAGGAGTCGAATTCTGGTGATCTGCGATTGCTGCATCCAATCACTAATAAGCCACTGAGGTACTACCCTGCATCTAATACTCCAAAGGATTTCAATTTGTTGGACTTTAAGATTGTTGAATTGCGAAAATCGTATAGTCTGCAATTTAGGAATAGTATCAATGTTGTTATGGCTTGTGTAAACAAAGTGGTAGTCATGGATGCAAAAAACTTGAATGATTGTGGTGTTTTTATGATTTACAATGGCGGAAAGTTGGGTTTCGTGAGGTCTGGAGACGAGAAATGGACCCATGTGGATGAACAAAACTCTCACTATGATGATATCATTGTGTATAAGGGTCAATGCTATGTTGTTGATAGATGCGGAACAATTTCATGGGTCAATTCTGATTTGAATGTGATCCAATTTTCGCCTCCGTTATTTGGGCTTGGTGGGAGGAAGCATTTGGTTGAGTCGTGTGGCGATCTTTTCGTGGTTGATCGGTACCTTGACAAGTGTGACATGGAAAGGTTGCCCGAGCACAATGTCGAGGTTAATATTTTTGGTAATTTTCAAGCTCTTCCTCATCCATTTGATGCTCCTCATCATCCTTTCGCTGCTCCTCCTAATCCATTCGCAGCTCCTCCTCATCCACTCGCCGCTCCTTGTGATGGTGAAGCTGTGGATTTTAAAGTTTATAAGTTGGATCAAGAATGGGGTAAGTGGGTTGATGTGAAAAACTTGGGAGATCAAGTGTTTATTTTGAGCAATGATGGGTCTTTCGCTGTCTCGACTGGAGACTTTGGTAAAGTGAAGGGAAATTGCATTTTATTCACCGATCAAAAGCTTCCTCATTTACAAGGAATTGGAGGATCCAAAACAAGGTGTATTAGTCGTGTGTTCATGATGGAGAATGGCATCATTCGGAACCTAGTTGCTTCGCCCACCTATTACGAGATGCTCCAGCCACCATCCAGTTGGCTCAGCCCTGCTCTTGATGATGTCTCTCGCCATCGGCTTGCTGATCGGTTAATGTAAGTGTGATATGCTTTATTCTTCTCAAAATGTGAAATGTTTACTGATTACATGCTTACAAATTTTCTGTTTTTGCCATTCGGTAAAACTAAAGTGCTTTGTATTTAAAACTGAATTTCGTCTTCAGAATCTAATAGCTGATAAGCAATTGGAAGGAAATGGAATTTCGAGGTTGGGGTCTTGAGCGTGCAGTATAATGCAGGATCTTAAAACACTTAATTGATAAACAAGCTTAGCTGTTTTGAGTAGAATATATTCGTCTAGTCACAATTTGAGAGTATAGTTATTCAGATCAGACTTCTTCAAATCTTAATTAAAAGATTCTGTGTAAAGCGCATATAAGCCGCATCTTAGTTATGGAGAAGTTTATGGGGTATTGTTGTAGGAATCATTGAAACCTTCACAAGGTTACATCTGTGGTTACGAACTTAGTACGTGCCGTGTGCTTTGTGCTCAACAGTTTTGCTAATTCCCTGAGTATTGTGTACTAATTGTGTTTCACTTGGAGAAACAAGGATTTCTTTGGTATTAATTATTTCTCAACACTTCGACAGGGAAATTGATGACAGCGAATGAAGACCCATTTCTGCATCTCTCGGAGAAGGCGGAATGTCCAATCTCTCACGAAGAGTGATTTGTATATTAAACTAGTGTAAAATTATCGAATCTAGTTTTTCCCGAACTGTAGGCGTGTGGTCTATCGATGTTATTATGGATGTGTATATACAGCTTATGCAAGCTGTTTTTCTGTAGAACTTGGATCTTTTGATGTTCTAATTGGTAATGTAATGGGTTTCTTAGATTTCAAATGGAATTCTCACTTGTTTCATATCTTTGTCAACTGCAACCCATAACGGAGACACTTGAACTTGTTCTTGTCCTCAACACACGTTAGAAACCATAAAAATTGGTGGAACAGTTGGATTGAGTCTTATTGTTGGTTAAATTTCGTGTACGATTTCTTTTATTTTGCGACTTCCTATTGAGATCTTAGCACATAGGTTGTAAACTAAACATTCACGAAAAAACTCATTTGATTTTATAAAATTCGATTGATGATTTTGGATGATCGATTTGGTGTGTAAACTCCTTGCACTACTCTTTTCTTCTTCTTCTTGTTGGCTGTTTGCCTCAAGGTAGGCTTTCGTGTAAAACTTTGGCATCTTTACCTGGATAATGCGCTGTATCCCGTTTACCCAAAAAAAAAAAGTAAACTTATCGAATATGGAAATGTAGGGGTTGTTTGGTATTCTTTCCGTGCAATTATTGGGCATTAACTTATGGGAGTTTTAACGAAAACCCCGCAGTACTATTCACTTTAACGAAAAACCATATTTTTACACTAAAAAGTCAATCCTGGTACTATTCAGTCTATCATTCATTTTGTCCTTATCGTTAAAACTCAAAGTTTTCAAGCCATTTTCATTAGTTTTCCTTTAACTTTAGAGTTTTAACGAAAAGCTCGCAATAATGTTCACTTTAACGAAAAACCATATTTTTACACTAAAAAGTCAATCCTGGTGCTATAGATTCCAAATCAAGTTAAATAGTTTGCTGTGAGGTATGCTTTTGTTAAATAGTTTTCTTTTAGCCAGCCAAGTGTTGTTGCGGTATATAGATTCCAAATCTTCCAGTTTATTTCTTTTGACCGCTCCCAACTTATTTATCATTTGGTTTATGTAATTATTTACTAACTTTTCCACACTCCGTCAGTGCTTGAGTCAATTTTAGTTGTTATAATAAATTTTCATATGCTTGTGTCACTAGGAAAAGGAAAATTTGATTATCATGGTATTGATATGACTGAATTAATTACGCCGTCTGATATAACGGTTTCGCAGTCTCACTAGAAAGTCCCTTCTTTAAGTAGCAAACAAATTGGCAAGTTTCATGAAAAAAATGTCTTGCGTAAGACCCAACCATTTCATGGAAAAAGGTGCAGGATATAAAATTTGATACACGCAGATTTTGTAATGTGAGGTATCTCGCTTGGACTTTCATCCTTGTGTTTTAATTATATTGGTTTGATAGTAATTTTAGGTTGAATTTTCATAAAGATTTTGGTCAAATTAGTATTTTAGTCAACTGTAACTAAAGTGACAAAAGAAGTTAATATTTAGATTTAGTGCACGAAATTGTAATTTAAGTGGTTAAGAATAATACCAGTTGAGATAATAGGTTTAGTTTTTGTCAAGATTCTAAAAATCGCTAGGTGTTAGTCAGGCAGCGGGCGGGCGCCTAGCGGCTAGGCAGAATATAGGTGGGTGCCTAGGCGGCCTACGCGGATTTAGGTAAATTTCTTGTATCTCTTGATAGTAAGTGCATATTGACACTTACAAAAAATTATACTTGTACGAAATTCATGAATACAATAATAAATAAATAAATGATAAAATGCAAAACTAGTATCCAAAGTTCAAAATTTAAAAACACACATATATGCCATATTAGACTATTAGTTAAGATTTTTTTGATGATTATATCTAATTTTCATAAAAATAAAAATAAAAATCCCACGTGTGTGGTGTGAAGAGGTGCATGCATCCTCCCCAATTTTGAAAAAGCACCACGTGTGTGGTGTGACCCTTACCCTCCACCCCTAGTGCTAGTCCCCATCCCTCACATTAGTCAAGAAACTCATTTTTGACGTCTTAAAAACTGAAAACTTTTATTGATTTTTATTCTTTCTTTTTTCTCATCGTCTTCGTCTTATTTCCTTTCCACTTCTTCTTTCTTTTTCTTTCCGTTTTCCTTCTGTACATTCCCTTTTTTCTTTTCTTTTTTCCTGTTTCCTCTTCTTCTGTTTTGCATTGTAAGTTCCTCTTCTTCGATGAATTTCAGAGAGAGGGAGTCGCAACAGCTAAGAAAGTCGTGGTGCACAGAGAGAGAGAGTCGAAGCGGTGGAATTTCTTCCCAGGAAACCTCCACTCCGCCTAAACCACCACCTAGACAGCTGCCTAGACCGCCTAAGCCGCCTAAGAGAGCCTAGGCAAGCGCCTAACAACTCCCCAATTTTTCTTAACAATTTGGACCTAATCGCATCAACACCACCACGCCTAGGCCGTTTTTTAGAACATTGGTTTTTACTACTCCAATATAAATTGAATAAAGCAAAACCAAATAAAAGCATAAAAAAGTGATGATTGTTGGAGGAAAATTTAAGGGTATAATTTCCCGACAAGGATTTTTGCCCTCCCACTTCCGGTGCCCTCCTGTTTTGTGTAATCATGGTTAAGCCACGTCAACATTTTATATTTTTTTTTATAGAGATAACAAGACAAAAATGAATAGTAATATAAAATGTTAACGTGATTTAATCGTAACCACACAAGCAAGAGGGCACAGAAGAACATCAGAAATTGGAGGGCTGTGACCTTGTCCATAATTTCCACTACTCAAATCTTTTGCAATCATGTGGTCTTTTTGTATCTTGCTTAAAATGTTGGCATCTGGTCCACCTATTACCAAATCTTCTGCTCTCAAAATTTTAAATAAAAGAAGGAAACAAAAAAAATTGATAAAAAAAATCGAAGACTACAAAAAGCAGTTCAGCATAGCCTCCCCACCGCCGCCTCCGTCGGACCACAACGTCTCTCGAAAGGTTTTGGGTGTCAGAAATTATATTCACATATTTTAAATTATTTTTTTCACTTTTTTATTTTTTTACTTTTTTTTTGCTTGCAAAGACATGAGGTTGGTTTAGTATTTTTCTATCAAGTGTTAGTAGTGTGTGGAAAATATTAAAAAATAAAAAAAAGTGTGAGAAAAGTAATTTAGGGTATGTGAATATAATATCTCTATGGGTATGAATCTAGAAATGATCTTAATCTTGTGGATGAGTGTTTTATTTCAAATAAGGATCTTGTAATTTTGAAGCTTTAAATTCTTGATTTTCTCCAAACCTTTTGAATTTTTGTTTGGTATATCGATATTTTTACACTAAGAGAAGGGAGAGTTCGGCTAAACCACACAATGGGTAGCCTAATTTGGTGTTGAATTCACTATCTACGAGATTTGAACCTACGACATCTCTACTTCCAAATGAAGAGGAATACCACCAGATCGTAGTACTTTAGAATTAAAATGGAGAGAAAACGACATGAGAGAAGGGAGAGAAGGTTGGCACTGAGAGACGGTGGTTTTTTGTTTGGGGGTTATGCGTTTTTTTTTTTTTCCAGTGTTTTTCAAACGAGTTAGCAGTGTTTAACTCAAGTTAGTGGTAGACAGGTGTCACAATTTGAGATGGTCACAAAGATTTTTGAGTGTAGAAGATTTAGACTTGGTTTACACAAGGTGATCGCTGCCCCCAATTTTGAAGACCGTGGGTTTTGCAAAAATTGAAGACAAGGATCTGACGATCGTGGACGATCAGATTTCCAATTGGGATGATGCGGTTGTTTGAGATGACATGACTGTTTGGAACGGTTATTGTTGCGTCGTCATGCAATGGAGATCGTTTTTTGGATTGCATCGGGTTCGAAAGTGGTTCAATTTTCGTCATTGTTGATAGGTTTTGGTCACCGAAAACATTTGGTGGAGTGTGGTGGGGAGATTTATATGGTGGATAGGTACGTTGATCCGCTGCCTAACGACAAAAGATTCTACATGCCTTGCCTGGGCAAGGAAGTAGAGTTTAAGGTTCATAAGTTGGATGAAGAGTGGGGAGATGGATTGAAGTGAAGACTCTAAATACCTTGTTAAATATCTTCCTTTTTCCATGCACATTTTTCATGGAGTGTTAAAATTTTGACATACATTGTTGGCACATCATTGACAACACGTACCATACGGACCAATAATTTTCCTAGCTAACAACCATTAGGCCGAACCAAATTTTTAACAAACGAATATAAGTTAGGTCAGTTAGTTAAAGTGAGATTTGTGTTCCATCTTCTTCCTCATTTTTTAGACAAATACCTTATAAGGGAAAACGGAAATAACAAAACAACTCATGGCACATCAACCCAAGGGATAAATGGTAATTTTCTCGCTCTTATTTTCCGTTAGGCACTCATTGTTTGTTATGTTCCTTAATTTTCTTTAAAATGATTTAAATTTTGATCCTAGAACAAGAAAAAAAAGTGCAGAGTGCACAAAGTGAAGTAGGAGATAACTTTCCAAACAACTACTAGAAACGCATTGAAACTATTATTGACATTTTAAAATTTTTATTATGCACTTAAAAGATAAAATTTAATATAAAAACATATAACGTTTGTCATTTAGTATTACGGTTTAGCAGTAATTTTTTTTATTTGTAAGTAAGAGATCTTAATTTCGATCCTCACCAAATGCGACTTTGAACTGTATTATTACTAATATGTTATGAGACTAAAGTTACTTTATCTTCTTTAATGTAAATAATATCATTGGCTAAAAAAAAACGTATAACGACTGACGAGGACAAACGGTAGAAGGCCCAATCTGACAAAATCGTACAACGACAAACACACGACAAAGAGAAAAACACAACCCTAATATCCAGGTCTCCACGAGGAGAAGAAACTGGCGGCTGCCAAACTCTTTTTAGAGGAAGAGAAGTCGTCCTCAAATTACTTCAGTCCAACCAAAAAGCACAAGGCCGCCATGGACGGCAGCCGAGTCGACTGGACAAACCTCCCACCCCAGCTCCCCCCACTCATCGCCTACTGCCTCCAAACCCACCTCGAACACCTCCGAATCCGCAGCGTCTGCAGCTCCTGGCGCTCCTCCATTCCACCCTTGCAAAATTCCAATGCCCCTAGATTCCCTACTCCGCTCTCCCAAGGGCCCAGTGCCGTTCTCTGCCCAACCACCGTCTACCTCCTCCGCCCCGACCCCAATTCAAATCCAAATCCTTCCGCGTCATCATCTTCAACCTCTTCATCCAAGGGTTGGCTGCTGAAGCTGGAAGAGTCTTCCGGCAAACTTCGTCTCCTGAACCCCATCACCAGCTGGCGGATCGGGTCCTTAAGCGATGGTGTTCCGGTAAACCCCATGGATTTGAATTTGCTGGACTTCAACATGGTGGAGTTGGCCAGATCATATGTGCTCAGATACATAAATGGGTCCGGATCCGTTTTTGGCATAAACAAGGTGATTAAATCCCCAATTTTCAAAGATTACTGCTCAATTTTCATTATTTACAACGGAGGAAAATTGGGTTTTGCAAAAACTGGAGATCAAAACCTCACACTCATCAACGATCAAGTTTCTGACTACGATGACATGATTGTGTACAAGGGTCACCCTTTTGTTGTGGACAAATGGGGTCAAATTTTTTGCATCAGTTCGTCGTTAGAATTGACCCCGGTTTCACCTCCGATCGGGTTTGGTCACCGTAAGAATTTAATCGAGTGTTGTGGAGAGCTTTATGTGGTGGATAGGTACTCTCAAGAAGGAGGTGTTGGTTCTGTTTATAACAATCACTTTCTCCGCCATCCTCTCCGCAGGCGGAGGTTCTACGAGGCGGGTCAGCCGAAGGTGGTGGACTTTAGGGTTTATAAGTTGCTGGAGGATGGTGCTGAGGAGTTGGGGAGGAGATGGGTTGAAGTGAAGAGCTTGGGGGAGCAAGCTTTTTTCTTGAGCATCGATTGTTGCTTCTCTGTTTTGGCTACAGAGTTGGAGGGGTGTAAAGGGAACTGCATATACTTCACAGATTCTAATGACATTGGTCTTGCATTGAGAGAGTTGATTCGGCCAGATGGGTCTGTTTTTAGCATGGAGGATCGTACCATTGAGAGGCTTGGATCTTCCCGTCTTTATTCCAAGATGTTTTGGCCACTCCCAATTTGATTATAATTTGGATTTATGTAAGTTTATACTAGTTTCTCTACACGCGTCAGCGCTTATGAATTAAGCATTTTTTTAATAAGCTTATGTGATTGGAATCACTAAATTCAGATGAACTGCTGAAAACAGTCGTGCGACTGTGGACTTAGATTGATGAGTTATCATTTGAATGGATGCAAGTATATACTAGCTTCTCTACACGTATCAGCATTTTTAATTAGTTCTGTTTTAGTGGTGCATGTAATTGCAATCAGTAAATTTAGATGAACGGCTCAAAATAGTCCGGGCGACATAAAATATAAAGAAAACTAATGAAAAAAAGTTTAAAAACTTTGATTTTTAACGATAAGGACAAAATAAAGGGTAAAGTGAATAGAATCAGAATTGACTTTTTAGTGTAAAAATGTGATTTTTCGTTAAGGTGAACAGTACCAGAAGCTTTTCATTAAAACTTCCTAAAATATATGGTAATAATGCATTATAGATTATCGTGGTGAGCAAAAATGCTCCAACCTTTGGAACTTTACTTAACATATGGATTTCAATAAAGGAAAACTAATGAAAATGACTTGAAAACTTTGAGTTTTAACGATAAAAACAAAATAAATGATAAAATGAATAGTATCATGTTTGACTTTTTAGTGTAAAAATGTGGTTTTTCATTAAAGTGAATAGTTATGCAGTCTTTTCGTTAAAATTCCATTTCAGTAAAGAGAAATCAAACCAAAAATTAAAAGCAAAATGCAATTAAATAAGAGAAATTAGAGAAAACACAACGAGCAAATACCTGTAGTCGTTTACAGAGTGTCATATAATTTCAGTACGAGAATTTGAATCCGAGGAATACCCCTTTGTAAATCAAAATCCAACTGATATGAACCGCCTTGCAATTTCAAAGAAACAGAGGTAGCAGTAGCTCTTGTCAAAATCAAAATGCTCAATAACGACAGCTTCTGCCTTCAGAGATGGAGGAGGAAGAAGAAGAAGCCGAGAATCCGTCGGCGCGGCAAAAGAACAAGCTCGAAGCCGAGAAGTCGTCGCTCTCCACGAAAACAAAGTCGAGAAGAAGAAGAAGAAGCATAAAAACAAGGACGAAGAAAAGTCACCTGTCTTAGTGCAATGTTACTTTGCACTAATAACAACAACAATAAAGCGTTATTTCTCTAAGTAGGTCGGCTGTATGAATCCTAAAATGTCATTGCTTTTGATTTTGTGCCAAATCTTCTGTTAACTCCAAATACTTCATGTCTTTTCTTATTCTCTTTCCAAGTCTTCCTAGATATTCTTCTACCCATTTTTCCCTGAGTCTCTATTTCATATACGTATCTTCTAACCAGAGCATATGTAGGTTTTCAGTTCATGTGTCTAAACCACCTAACTAATTTTTTCACATCTTATCTTCAATTGCGGTTATTCCTATTTTACCTAAGATATCCTCGTTCTTAATCTTGTCATTTCTCGTGTGCTCACACATCTAACGAAACATTATCCACTTTGCTACACTCATTTGCACGTGTTGATACTTGACCTCCTTCTAACATTATGTGCCATAAAGCTTTGTTGGTCTTATTGCCGTCCTGAAAAAATTCCCTTCTTTAGTGGGACACGATGGTCGCAAAAAACACACGATGCACTCTTCAACTTCATCCATCTAGCTTGTATTCTATGGTTCTTGTATTCTATGGTTGAGATCTTCATCTAATTCTCTGTTCTTTTGCAAGATAGATCCAAGATATCGAAAGCATTCGCTCTTTGGTACCTCATGTCATAATCTCCAATCCTCACCTTGATCTCATTTGAACCTATGTTCCCACATAACTTGTACTCTATATACTCCGTATTTAACCTACTTAGGCAAAGACTTTAGATTTCAACACTTCTTGCCCAAGGTTAAGCTTTGCGTTTACGCACTCCTGAGTTTCATATAGCAACATTATATCGTTTGCGAAAAGCATGCACCAAAAGACATCATCTTGAAATGTCCATTAACTCATCCATTACCAATGCAAAAAGATAAGATCTTAAAGTTAAACCTTGCAATCATATGATTATGCAAAAACTTACGGTGCACTGATATTATAAAATGTGTCTATTTGTAAATATCAATCATGTCCTCCAATATATTACAACACTTGAATTAGTAGCATCACCTAAAAATATACCATTTAGTATGTGATTTTATGGTTCTCATCTTTTGTTATTCCGAATGACGTAGTAGGGAACAAAAATTAAGGATGTGTGACGTTGAGGAAAGAAAATTAGGCAATGATTTCTTTGAAGAAATAGAAAGACCTTATAAGAAAAAGAGGAAATAACATTCGATATTTTGCCGATATCTCAACATTGGAGCCCACTTCTAACTCGTAACAAATTTCAAATTTGGCTTCATTCATTTTTATTTCTTTAAAATCCTTAATAAAACATAAACGAATATAATATAAAGGAATTATTAGTAGCATTTCAAAAACTTCGTTTGGCATTTCAAATTTTTTATAATTAGAAAGAAAAATATACCTGTGAGGAGTGTAGAATGAGATTTTTGAAGTGTTAATAACAATTTCTTAATATATATATATATATATATATATATATAAAAGTTGGGATTGGAGGACACTCATTACTGGACACACATTTTGACATGATGTCATGAGCTAACTATGAACGAATTGTAATCTATTTCTTAATTATCTATTATATGAAAATCAATAAATTAAATAAGAAACGAAAGTTAAGAAACAAAAAGTATGACGATAGTAGAAGATCCAGATGATGAATAGGCAATTAATTCTGGCGGTGGAGTTCATGGTGGAGGCGGCAATGGGGTTTTCTGTGCCGGCCGTGAAAAAATAGGTGATTTTGGCTGTGGAGGTGGCGCTCGTTTCGTTGAAGGGAAGGTGGTGGTGGCTTTTGGTTGAGAGAGATGCGAGCTACGTGAAAGGACGCCGTTTCAATCTGGGTAAGTTCAAGGTTTACAAATTGAATGCAGATGAGAAGATAAATCAACGGTCAAGATTAACAGAGGGCACAAACAAAAAATGGAGTTGAAATCACTGGCCTTGTGTTAAGGAACAGATTTTTCAAGGAACCAGATCCTTCAAAACTGAACTCACTAATTAACAAATCCGGACCATTGAAATTTGATCAAACGGCTACAATTATTATAAATTTTAGAGGAACCCATGTTTGTAACCGTTTAATCAAATTTCAATGATATAGATTTATTGATTAGTGGGCTCAATTTAGAAGGATCCGGAAGGAATCCGGTTTCATTTTTCAATATACTTCGAACACGAACGGATACACCATAACAAATGCTATAATATAAGTAAATGAGCATTAAAAAAAATAGTTAAAGATTGGAGTGACTGCTTAAAAATGAAGAATTGTACTCGCATATCCAATACAAAGAATAAGTAAGAGGAAACGTATAATGTGGTTCACTCCATCTAGTATCTACACATAATTATTTCTTTTTTAAGAACTAGACTTCATGCACACGCTTACGCGGATGTAAAAGATATTTTTTGAATCACGACGTGTTACACGCGATTTACATGTTTTAAATGTATTTATTAATGTAGATAGAAATGAATAATAAATACAGTTAATAAAAGCGGTATTTCAATTTCCATCTACATTTTATTGAATTTACATTAAGATTATAAAAAAATAATATTTAATAAACAACTGATTGCTAGCTCATTGTGAGGTTAATCCCACTCCCTCCCCTTAATGTACAATTAGTTTAATTACATTATTATCCGCGTGTGAAATACTTTTTTTAATAAAGAAAATAATATTTAATAAACAACTAATTGAATCACATTATTGCTAACCTATTGTAAGGTACTAATTAAAAAATAATTGTGACATCCCGTCCCGGAAATACCGAAACGTACGTGTGAAATTACAATTTTACCCCTATTCTGTTTTCGTTATGTTTTTGGTTGTTTTGTGTGGTGTTGGCAAGCTTAGGGCCACACACACACACACTGTCTCACTCTCCCTCTCCCTCTGTCATTTTCTCTGTCTCTCTCTCTCTGTCTTTCCCCCCGAGAACCCCATTCCTTCTTCTTCATTTTGAAAACGTACGGACACACACCAAACCCACCAAATTCTAGCAGATCGAGGAAACCAAGGGTACAGTTGTGATCGTGAGGTCGAGGGGAACTCAGACGTACCAGTTTCAGGTAGGGAAACCACCATTTTCACGTCGATTCATGGTTTTCCGATTTGAGCACTATTCATGCAAACTCATTCTAGTATGTTCTTGGACTTTTGAAGCTTATAGTTGTCTTAGTGAGGTCCCAAGGAGCCTCGGAGTAGCTCGTTTGACGAATTTGGACGTCGGGATCACCGTGGTCGAAGTTGGCCGGTTTTGGATAGTTTGCACAGGTATAATCTAGTGAGTTTTAGCCCTTAAAACTTGTATGGATGTGTTCTACTAGTTTAGGGCTTTAATTTGGTGCAAGAAACGTGAAAAACGGTTGAGAAATGGGTGAGAAAACTCGAGTTGCAGGTTTCCCAGTTTTCCGGCGCCGGCGACGGCGCCGGAGATTGAACGAAGAAGGTGACGGAATATTCCGTCATATTTGACGGAATATTCCTGACGCCGTTGACGGAATCCGTTAAAGATAACGGAATATTCCTCACGGCGTCAGTTGACGCCGTCCGTGTGCGCCGCACGTGCCTGCGCGTGGCCGGCGCGTGTGGCCGTGCCTTGGCCGGCGCGTGGGGGCGCGTGCGGCGGAGGAAAATTTTTCTAAAATTATGGTTGTGATCCTGAGGTTGTGTAGAGCCCGTTGGTATATTCATTTGTCAATTTTGAGCAATGTATGAGAAGTTATTACGAGAAATAGGTTATGTGTTTTAAAGTTAATGTTTCTATAGTATTTTCGCATATAGGTGACACGTATCCCGAGGACGAGCGTGCACACTCGAGGCAGGGGGGCTACGACCCTTCCACATACCAGTGAGTGGGCTTTTGGTTTTCCGTATATACCTATATACATTTATATTCCCAGAAATTGTTTAAAAAAGGTTATTTGTTATATGTCATGCACCATATCTTTATTGTTTATGCATTATCACATGTGTTAGTAATGGTATACATATACATATTTATATTTGGTGCTGTGGAGGCGCAGGTAAGTGCCAGGTAAGCGTTATTTAACATTTGCATTAAATAGTGATTAGAGGTGCTTAGAGAGCTCATAACCTGCACCCCCGGTGTTAATGCTCCCGTCCAGAGTTAGGCACAGTCCTTCACGTGATGTTCACCTCTCGCACCATACGCTCAGCTTGGATCCAAGTTAGGTGCATAGTCTTGTCGTACAGACCACTATAGGTGGTTCCGACTCGTAGGTGACCCGCGATTATTCGCACAGCCTTCACGTGATCGTAGCACTAGAGCGTATATATATACCTACACCCAGGCCTGTCGTACAGACCACTATAGGTGGTTCCAACTCGTGGGCAGGTTCAGTTATTGAGTTTGAGATTTGAGCTTTATATGCAGCCGTACAGGTCACGTTAGGTGACTCCGGCTGCCAGATTATATGTTGTTGATATGATTTACACCTGAGCACTTGCATTTCATTATGAGGTTTCGACATGGCATATTCCTGAGCATGATTGGCATATCTATACATACGCATATATGTTTATTTTCTGAGAAGTATACAGGTTTTACGGCGAGGGGTTAGATTGTGTTTTATTAAATGGTTTTCAAAGAGCTTTGTTTTTGCCCACTCACGCTTTTGTTTTGCGCCCCTCCAGGTTCTAGTAGCTTAGCTGTTTCAGTGGTTTTCCCAGAGGGCGTCCCGGCATTTCTGACAGATACTCACCAGCGTAGGGTCACCTTCGGGTGTACTTATGTCGCAAATTTTCTTTTGGACTGCTGTAGTCTTGCTCTGAATTTGTATCTCACTTACGCTAGCACTTGTTTTAGTACTTTGTATGCTAGTTTAATTATTCGTACTTTTATATTATCTTCATTAGCTTCCGCACGTGCACATAGCTACGTCACCTCCATGGGACGGCCAGCACGCCCTGATCTTGGTCGGGGTGTGTCAATAATAATATAAAAAAACTTTGCTAATTTATCACCGACACTATGCGCCTCTTAAGATATGTTTTGAACACAATATTCATGATTTTTTTTATTATATTTTTCTTTTCCCGTGCCCATCAACTTTCACTCATCGTTTCATTTTTTTATTCTTTTCTATCTTTCCACTTATATTTATATTATATTTTATGATGACCAAATTATCAAATTACATTTGCATTATTTGATATATTGGATTGCTTTTGGATTTTTTTGGTTGAGGGGCAATTTTATCCTAATATGTTCCCTTTTTTTATTATTTTATCTATTCATACTTATATTTATATTATATTTTATGATGACCAAATTACCAAATTACCTCTCCATTATTTAATATATTATATTGAGTTGCTTTTGAATTTTCTTTTTGTTAAAAGGCAATTTTGTCCTAATATTTTTGTCAAGTGCTTTGTCAAATCGTGACTCCAAAGTTTTTGCCACATACGTGACCCAAAATTGAGGCTTTCACTTTCTATTATATAGATTATAGTCAAAGTTCATGGTTTTAAGTTACCTTATTATATAATTAATTATTTTATTTTCTAATAATTATAGTCAAAGTTCATTGTTTTAGCTTATCTTCATATTTCGTATTAAACAAGGTACATGCATCATGTATCTCCTAGTTCACGTATTACTGTAGCATCATGTACAATATCATCTATATGTATATATATTTTAACCCCACCCCACCCCCACCAAGTTTCGAACCTGGGACCGAATTCTACCCCACTCCTCGCCCACACCCCACCACTAGGCTATTCCTAGTGGCCTTATCATCTAGCTATAATTAAAAAAAAAAAAACAATAAATTTTTTTTTTTAAATGGAAAATAAATGATAAACACGATATTTTTAACCAACACACTCATATTTAATTCTAGCCCTTTTTTTGTTTAATTTATTCAATTCGATTGTTAATGTTAATTAATGAGGACGAATTTGTGTTCGAAATTTCTTGGATCAGAACAACCAGAGAAAGATATAGAAGGGGTGATGTCATCATATTTCGAAGAAACTCCTAAATTTTTGGCTAAAATTAATATAGTTCGTCAATATTTCCGACATATCAGTAAAATGTCGATAAATTATCATATGACATTCTTCAAATTTTTCATTTTAAATTTTCACGTTTTTTAGCAAATTCCAACATTTCCATCAAAAGCAACATATAGCGATATCAATATATCCATCTATATTTTCACAAATTTACACATAGATATTTTCATGATATCAATATTTTAAACACTGAGCGGACGTACGTGGAGGTTGAAATTGTAAGTGTATAGATAAATACTCTACCGCCAAAGTAATATATACCAAACATTGAAATTTTAAATTCATACTACGTACAACCACATTTATCCTAATCAACTACTAAATTGTAACAAAGAGAGAAGGGAAAAAAAACCACTTCTCAATTACCGTCTACTTAAATGGAAGCCCATTCGAAAATATCCCAAGTAATTTTAAGTTTTAACCCTAAACGGACAAGCTAGGGCCTAGGAGATGCATCTCATGGAGTACGTGGACACAGGCGAATCAACCGCGGGTGCATCGTACACCCTCGGATGATCGCTCTCCAATCCATAGTCCATCATCGGACGGTGCTCCAAGTCCTCATCATGATCGTACACGAAATCAGGCACCTCAATCTCGTTCCTCCTCACGTGCTCCCACAGATAATCCAACCTGCTCACGTACCTCAGCTTCCCATACACCCTGCGCCGCACCACAAGTGCACGTTAGTACCATCCACAAGAAAATGCTCACATGCGCTTTTTCCGTTAAGAATAAATTAATTGATTTTTATTAATTGGAAAAACTTGATATAAGTCCAATTTTTTGAGCCAATAGTAGGAATAGTCCAGTTTATTAAAATAAGTCCAATTTGTTATATTTAATTATTTAATTATCAATAATTATCTGTTCAATGATAATATTTATTATAAAAATCAAATTGCTTCCCAATTATCTCTTTGCTTATTTCTTTTTATTTATTTTTTTGTTATTTCTCGTTCTTCCTCCTGCTTTAAAACCTATTTATAGATTTTATTTTTAACTTTTATAATCAACCTATATCATAAGTTAATTATATTTATCTACATATATGACAGATTCTTTTTTTATAATCAACCTGTCATAGATTAATGTGTCTTACTTGTAGGTATGTTATGTTTTTTCTACCTTTTAATTAGGTTTCATATCTCACGTATAGGTATTATATACATTTATATATTTGTTACTTGAGTTAGGGTAAAATGTTTTCCAGATAAATTTATGTTAGTATATTAGTTTTTTTGTTAGAAGATATTAAATATATTTTTTTGAAGTTGAAAAATGCATAATATTAAAAGATTTTAATTGATTTTTAATATTTTTAGAAAATATAAAATGAGTATAAATGAAATAAAAACATATAATTAGATAACTAGACTTATTCCTAAAAACACTATACGTTTATGATGGACTGGATTAAAAGCCCCTTAAATTAATTACCCGCCGGTGAAAAAGAAGCGGCCGAAGGTAGCGAGGAAGAGCCGGGCCTGGAGGCCGGGATGGAGGATATACACGGCTTCGAGATTCTGGCGGACGCCGATCGGTACGGCGTCGTAGATTGATCGGACGGCCGAGATCCCGGGAAAGTTCTCGCACCTTTGAGCTCCGGTGTGCACGTACAGCACCGCGAACGGCTTTTTCTCGATCTCTGGAAATATCCTCTCCTCCAAATACTTCCGCAGAGCATCCACGCTCACAATTCGAGCTAAATAATTCAAAAATACAAAAAAAGAAATCAGAAAATTAAATTAAATAAAGGAGAAACGTTGATTACGAAGAATAATTAACGATCTGTATGGGAATAATCTTTTGAATTGTTAAAAGCGCTTTAAAATTGGCAGAAAAACTTTACACGTCAAAAAAGCGCTTTTTAGAAAGGACTTCCAGGATGCCTTGAAGTTTTGATTAAAAAAAAAAAGGTCAAAGTACCTTTAACAAAAACCATTTCTAGCACAAGCACTTTGAAACAGAAGTGCTTTTCACAAGAGCAACGTTAACCGAGGCCTAAAATACCTGGGAAGAATTTGCCGATGATGCGAAGGACGGTGCGGCCGCGTTTATCTCGTCCCTTGATCTTGAAGATGTCGAGCTTTTCGATGAGTTCCTGCTGCTCGGAATCGGAGATTTGAGTATGCATTTTTTCTTTCTTTCTTTTTCAATTATTTTCTTGTTGCCTGTTTGGTTGCCGAGAAAGTGTGGGGAATTGTGAAGGAATTTTGAAATGGGAAGGAAGGGGGGGGGGGTCGATGGCGTTTGATGAGAGATATTATGTAGGCGACGACAAGGGTAATTAATTATTTGGTAACTGGCTCAGGAATATTCGGAAGCATCTTCAGTTATTGGAGGGACCAGGTGGGGCCCGGGGTGTCCGAGTCGGATAACGATTTGGGTGGCTGATTGCTGACTTGGCATTTTGTTGATTGATTTATAACATTGAGGATCCTCTCTGGATCCTTCAATCACGTACGTTAATCATACATCGTGCAATCATTTTTTGTCATATTCTATTTATATTTAATTTTAAATAAAAAATTACAATGATTTTTAATTGCATGATATACGATGAACTGACGTGATTGGAGGATCCTCGGAATCCTCACAAAGAGGATCCTCTTTTGAATTAGAAAGTGGACAAAGATAGAAAGAAGCGAGAGCGGAGGAGATAAAGGGCTAGTTTGGTATTGCTGTGCTTTGAAAAAAAACTGATTATGATGTGCTGTGAGAATAAGCGGCTGTGAAATAAAGCAGCAGAGTATTTGGTAAACTTTTTTGTAAAAGTGCTTTTGAAAAAAAAAAAAAAATAGTATTATAGTATTTGATACACTTTTATGTAAAACAGATGTGAAAAAAGGCCGATTTTTCAAAGCTGGGTTTTGCAGCTTTTTGTTTTTGACTTTTTTTCACCCAAAACTGTGAAAAAAAGCTAAAGTTGAATGTTTACCAAACACAAAAACAGCTCCCAGCTTTTTTTGATACCAGCTTTTTTCAGAATCACCTCAGTACCAAACCAGGTCAAAGTCTCATGAAGGGTTGAACTAGTAAGAAGTGTTTTAGGCCATAGGCATGTGGTCAAGCCTTAATCTACTTGCTAATTAAAGAATAATGCTAATTTGGGTTGTAATTTGTCATGTGTCGAGGCTGATATTTCCCGTTGATGCATGTGAAGCTCATAAACAGTTGACTTGGGGCTAAACTTATAGGATGTGTGCGTAGATTTGTTCTGATCGTTGATACACGTGAAACCTATTATGCATTAATAGTCATGAAGCTTATTTGGCAATTTGGGTAGTGAGTGCTAGGGTCAATAAGACAAGCGTTAGGCTGATCATGGCCATTGATGTATGTGTGCTTAATGTGTATGAACAGTCAAGATCAGCTCACGCATATGCATAACTGATCGTGACATTCTATAAGTAATTTTTTTAAGCGGATAGCTTTGGTAACACGATGCTATTGAGTATAAGTAAATTAGTTTTTTTTATTAAGCAGATAGCGTTGATAACACGAAGTTAGGAAGTATGAGTTAGGTAACTTCCAAAGCAAGCCGAGCATGATCTCATCCTTTTCGCTCGTTGATTGATAGAAGTTAAAGTTAGCTCAAAATATTGGGAAAGTCCATACCTAATCTCTTTGTCCGATTAGGTTTAGCTTTTAACCGGTAGTGATGTTTGGTTGTGATTTCATTGTTCATCTTAAAATGGGCTTTAATTTCATGGATCGTTTTCATTACCAAAGCCCACAACCATAACTTGACCCAAAAGAAAAGCCCACGGTAAAATTAGACGGCCTAATGATGTCATGCCTCATCTACTCCTAACCTTTTACTGTGATTCCGCCCTGTCTACACTCGGTGAAACACCAGATTTTCATGTTCTTCCGGCCAAGGGCGTTTTGGTAGCAAATAGAACAGAGGGAGACAGAAGATTTTGTGGACAAATATATTAGAAAAGAGTCTTGAATCTCTCAAGTTAGGAAAAAGTTTCCGACGTACAACTCTAACTAGCTTCTTTGGTCCACTGAATCATAATCAATACAGGCAACAACGTACAAGATATAACACCTCGAGGTGCCTAGTTTTCGTGATATATGATCGGGGTATGTAAATAGTACAAGTTTTCTATGATCTTTACGAGTGATGACATACCAAACAAACGCCATGGCTTAATCTAGGGAGTCTGATTAAATTCCTTTAAATCAAACCCAGATTCCTGTGCAAGCTCCATCAACTCTTTTTCTCCACTCAATACCTGTAAGAAGCACCGAGCTTTCTCAGAACCAAGTTAATCGTAATAGATGGGATGAACTTACAGCTAGAGTTTCGTATTGATATTAAAACACGGTGTGCATGACAATATACAAACGAGGTGACCAAATGAAGATAGTGAATCATCCATGAGGAGATTTATCACCTGCCCGTTAATCACCCATGTAGGAAAACCTTCAATTCCGACATCAAAGCATTCCTTTTGCATTATAGTTCCCTTCCTAAATCCACCAGGGAAGCACTCAACATAGTTCAACAGTTTTGCTGCCTCACTTCCAAACATCTACATGATGCCCAAAACAAACAGGATACATCAAAAGTCTGAACATACAACAGATGAACGCTTTGTTCTTTCAAAATGTTTTTCATGAAGTCTGAAATGATTGGCTGGGAGGAAGGTTTTTAATATCGATCTTTACGGAAATATCGACAGCTCATACATCGACGGATATTTCGAAAAGATATTTAATACATAAGACAAGATATTTTGTATTAAATTTAGGATGTATGTATATCATTATATAGCATATTTTGCAATTAAGCCTATCATACGTAAATATGAAACATTAGCTTGTATTCTTAGGCATGTGTTACTTTCTACGTTTCTAGTTTCTTCCAACAAAATAAAAGTTTCCAGTTTCCATAGAATTTTAAGTAATGTTAACTTAGTCGCTAGGCATCATTTTTAGGTGAACTTGGGGCCAATTTCTATTGATAGACCATAGTTTTCTATTACTTGGGTGGGACAGCTAAAATATTGAAAACACTAGTTGGGAGTACAACTTAATGGATAACATTATTTGTTAGAAGAACAGAAAGGAAAACTTAGGAAAGATGATAGAGAGAAAAGCATCATGAGTGAATCAAATTTAATCAGGAATTGAAGATCTAAGTACCTGCTTTTGTTCGACACAATGTGAACACCAGAAAGCCCCATACATTTTAGCACCAATAGCACTCAGATGCTTTGCAAGAGCTATTGCAAACGGGCTTGATGGTGTTGTTATCTCAGTTGAAAAATATGGAAGATCAATTTCAGACGGGCTGTTAACAAAAGAAATGTAACAAGGCAAAAAATTATCAGGGCAATAAGCAACCAAAACTGACAAAAAATTAACCAACTAGCATAAGTACCACACGATCAAAGAATGATCAATTCATATCAAAGGCCACTAAACTCCAGTCACAGATAATTGCTTGAGAATAAAAGTTATAAAAGTGATGTAAAGCCACAGCTACCTTCGTAATATATGGTCGTGAATGCTTAGAGCATCAAACTCAAATCTAAACGATGTTTATGAACATTGGATTTCCCTACATCTCCTTTACATAAAAAATTGAAAATAACTAAAACACTTATGTTTATCAGTCTCCAATATTTCCCACGAATCAAACTGCAATTCTTAAAATATTTACATTTCGATTTCCTCTATCAAATTAGTTGGAAGGGCATGCTCATAATCCTAGAAGATTGAGCTTCAGAGCAAAATATAGGTCCATATCATTAAATAGCTTGCCAAACTAACATATCCATAAAACCGAAAAATATAAAGCCACGAGCGAGGTTTATCACCTTGAGGGCACAGGTGGAAGAGCACTATATGACCTGTTGAGAGTCACAACCACTAAGCTAGCTATACAAAACAGCAAACCCACTTCCTTCTGTACTTTTTCCAACCCAAAATCCTACAATTCAGAAAGACCAAATACTAAATCGCTGCCATTAACAACATCAAATCAAAGAAAATAAAAAGAACAATATCCAAAAGCTCACCTTTAAGGCGATGAAAAACAAGGTGAAAGAGAGCAGAGCAGATAACAAGCAATACGAGCAAGAAGCTCCCGAAAATTTGGTGCTAAGAATGTACAAAAAGCAAGCGCTAGCAGCTGCCATGGAAGTTGTAGTCCCGAGCAAAACTAAGCGAGCATTAGATTCATCAATTCCAAAAGGCAACTTCTTTGCAGTCAGTAGCTGCACACCCAGAGTAGCAACTAACCCATAAGCAACCATTCCAAACAGCGGAAGAGGAACACCTGGGAAATCCAAAAGGGAACTTTTGTCAAACACCTTGCGTGCAATGCAATGCAATACAATTCATTTCCAAATTCCAATCCACAAAAACCCAAATCCAAATCTTCACTTTTTCTTTTTTCGGGGTGATCAAAAATTTGAATTGAGTCTGGTACGGAGTTAAAGAGAGTACCAAAAACGACAGCGTAATCGCTACTGAGGATGTCGCCGCAGCTTCCTCCGCCGCCGCCGCCGCCGCCGGCGGTGGGGCAGAACGCATTGGAATTTGTGAGCTTGAGGTAAGTCAAGTAAGTCGTCTCGAGAAACCCAACACCTCCGAGCCCTGCGTAGAGTTTGTAGGTCAAGTCACTCGAAGACGACGGGGCCAACGACGCCGTTTTGGGTTCGGAGTCGTCGGCGTTTTGATTTGGTTCGGTAGACGAGCATGTTATGGGAAGAAGCAGAGATCTCTGACCCCATTTCGGAGTTTTATGGAGGAAGGGGATTTGGAATCTTCCGTGGGTCGACGGAGACCGGCGCGACGACGAGAACGGCGGAGATGTTACGCTCGCGAACGCCAAGGTCGCCATTTCTGCTCTCACATTCCACCTGAAAAATCAACGGAGATTCGCGGGGATTAATCTGGGCTTGCTGGGCCCAAGTGACTGCTACTACTTCCTCAATTTTGGGCCTTGTGTTTCTGAAACGATTACATAGTCCAACCCAAATTTCCTAACGGTCTTTTTTGGCGGGTGATCAATACGGTTGTGTTCGGATTTACCGTTTATAATTGTGTTGTGTTGTTTCAGTTTAGGGGATGATCTTGTTCAAAAATAAATAAATAAATAAAATGGGGTTGATCAATATATAAAACGATATAGTAGTTTAACCATAACTCATATTATTTATCAGAAATATGTGAAAACTTATATAATGTTATATGAGCCGTGTTTATCACGTGCATATTGGGTTTGGGTGTTATATTCATACAAATCTCGAATTTGTAACATGTCTTGTTTAAAATGTAGTGTTGCCATCATATAAAAAGATTTCTCGAGATAATAAGAAATTGCTAATGTCGTTTATCCTATCCTACTGCACAGGGGTTTACCATGCAACTATATAAGCGGTGGTACGTTTGTCTGTCTTTACGTTACTTATATATATATATATTTATTATATTGAACAAATTAAATGAAAACAACAAAGACAATTAAACAAGTGTTATGATATTTGAAATGTGTACGTAAAGAATTACGGAATCATGACACATATATTGCTGCACTGTGAATGGGTTCATTATCTTAGCATCCAAGAATGCATTTGTAAACACATTGTTCGTCTATCAACCTGCTCTTAATCACATATTTATATTCATCTTAGATGTTTATATAAAAATTTAAATATTTCAATAAATTTAAAAATTTTATAATGTATTAATGTATGAGATGTACCGTTGTAGTGAACGACTGAATTTACATTCTGGAATTTTGACGATTACAATCTAATAATTCAAGCATTAAGGCATATAATACATCGGTGTATTGTAGGGTTTTTCTAATAATAGAGATTGTAATTGGTTGGATAATATCAAAGTCTCCAAAACACTGAAAAAAATCTTGTCAGCAGTCGCATCCACCACGGTGTACGTACATGCAGTAGACTCACATGCATCATACGTTGGCTTTCTCTTTTTTTTTTTAATAAATTTTAACTCATCAGGATTAAGACAAACGTTGAAACAGTTGAAACTTATCCATGCAAAGGTATGTGTGCCACATTTTTTGGGTTTATCCGAAAAAAACCAGAACACCAAGACTCGGCGTGGCATCATCTCTCTGCCTTCTTCTGCTGACGCACACCCATCAAATTTTTATTCACATCCTCCCTCGGACCATCTTCTACTAAAACACTGCATTTGCAATCTGAAAATCTCAGATACCAAAACACCGATCGAAAACGTAAGGAGTTAGAAATATGGTGGCGATTTCGTTTGTGTATTCTTCTTGCTTTACTGGCTCCGCTGCAATTCAACCCCCTTCGCTTTTTTCTGCTCAAAATCTCAACCACAAATCTTCGCTTTCTCTAAACGGGAAGAGACTCGGCACTGGACTCCATAACAAGAACTTCAACTTCTGGTAAGTTAAAAAAAAAAAAAGTGAAAATTCCGTTTATCCATGTATAATAATATTTTTTAGGCATAGTGATTTCCAGGCTCTTGTTTTCTCCGTCTGCGTTGTCCTTTATGTCCCTTGATTTTCTTTCTGATTTATTTCATCCAAAGCTAAGAAAAAAAGATGAACTAACAACTGAGGGAAAGAGGAGAAAACGGGAGTGCGAAAATCTCAAGATTACTTTCATATCGTTATTTATTATGTTTTTCACCAACTTGGGATCTTGTTGTTTGGCAAATGGAAAAGTGTGAAAGCTGCTCAGGAGAGAAATTTGGAGGCTGTGGGAGTCCCAACTTCGGTGCCGGTTCGTGTGGCACATGAGCTTCTTCAAGCTGGACACAAATATTTGGATGTCAGGTAAGCTAATTATTTTTTATTAAGTTAAGCACTTTGTTTACTTTTTATTTAGCTGTTCTTGTTTTTGTGTAGGACTCCTGAGGAGTTCAGTGCAGGACATGCCCCTGGGGCTGTCAACATTCCCTACTTGTACAAAGTTGGATCAGGTTCATTTTTTGTTATTCCGATCCACATATTTTTCTTGACTATTTTTTTTTTAATTTGGATTATTTTAGTTAATTACCATTTTTATGTAATCCTGTTGTTCTTGTATGCAGGGATGTCAAAGAACCAAGAATTTCTAGAACAAGTGTCATCACATTTCAGAAAGCATGATGAGATTATAGTTGTGAGTTCAAATTACTAAGTACATTTTTTGCTACCTTTTTCTTTTCCAATTATTTTCAGTAAATTTCTACCCCAGTTAAGTGTTTAATTTGATCTTTTGGCCCTTTAGGGATGCCAGCTTGGGAAAAGATCGATGATGGCTGCAACTGATCTTGTAGCTGCTGTAAGCACATTACCCCTTCACAGCCTTTTACTTTGTCATTAAGCAATTACTTATGGTTGAAGAAGCTGAAAAATATGGATCACATTTGGGTTGAACGTCGTTATCAAATAGTTTTCAGAACTTGTATTGCATATACAATTCCGAAAAGAATTTAGCCGAAGCCAGAATGTGTCGTTTAATCGCGTATTTAATGACAAAAATCGCTTAAATTATTGGCTAGAAAAGGATGCAATGCTTTGTTTTTTGGGATACTTCATTAGCATAGCCTTCTAACAACTGTTAATGTTGGTGAGAAACACTCGAGAATCAAATTATAAATAAAAAATTAAAGTAAACCCTTGCCTATCAGTTGCTAATGTCGGTCAAATAATAGGCTGGTGCAATAGTAGCTCAAGAATAAAATTAGAAGATATATGCCCTTACCTATCAATAATAATAGTGTGGCGCAATTGCAGCTCGATTCAACTGTTAATGTTACTGAGAAATAGCTCAAGAAGAAAATTAGAAGAAGAAAAAAAGCCTTCAACGATCAATTATTAATGTCGGATAAACTAATAGTCAGGTGGAAGAATAGTTCGGTCTAGGTTTTTTTTTTTTTTTCAAGTCAGTGCTTTAATAAGTGTTTTTTTTAATATGAAATGGAGTTACGAGAGACTTAGTTGTGAAGAGCCCTTTTGGAATTTGCTTTTTTTTTTCTTTTTTTTTTGGGGTCCAAACTTGGTTGAATATCTCAATGGCTTTCCATCCTTGCAATCAAAGAATTGATAAAAGCTGACTGGAGCTTTGTTCTTTAATCTTAATTTTGCAGGGTTTCACTGGCATTACAGATATAGCTGGTGGGTATGCTGCTTGGACACAGACTGGACTTCCAACAGAGATATGAAATGGGATTCTGGAGAGAGAGAGAGAGAGAGAGAGAGAGAGAGAGAGAGAGAGAGAGAGAGAGAGAGAGAGGTTTGGAATCAAGGTTATGGGAAGGGAAGAAATCACAAGAAAAGTGGCAGTAGAGCCCTGCAGAAACATGGAAACTTGGTTCCAAAGAATTTATGGTGAAAATGTGGCAACATAAAATGTCACAAGTAAAAGAAAATTACTAAATAAATTAGCTAGCTAGCTTTGTAAAGAAGTTATGGAAAGGAAATGCTCCACTTTAACAATTTTGTATGCTCTATGCTTGGAGTTTACAACCACAAACTTGGCATCCCATGTTAATAGTCCCTCACTATTGATACTCTGCTGAATTGAAATTATTTTGATTCTTGATTTTTGAAAGTGTTAACAAATATTTAAGTAGTAAAATTTTTCCAATTCTTAGGTGTACATGTATATATAATAAAAATATATTTATACTGGTGTCTCGTTAAAATTTGTAATCTAATAAAAATCATGAATGATATGTTGGAGTTTATGTCTTCTTAGAAATCAAGGATACAGAGGTACGATCCTATTGTTGATCCCATTTTCATCCTCTTTTTACCTCATTAATTCATAATTTCTCTCTAATCAACTAAATAAACATGTCATAGAACTCGAAACAGTTCTCAAAAACTCGAAAAGTGGTATCGTTTTGTTAGTGAAAAGTGCTAAAACTCGAAAAAAGACATCGTTTCCAAACGAAAAGTGCACGTTGTTCTATCTTTTTAGTTTTGAGCCTTTTATTTTATGTATTTGAGACTTTGGGTTCGTTTAGTTGGTTGAGACTTCACCGTTGAATGCTTCAAACAAACCCACACGGATCTGTTGGAAGAGAAATATTCATCCCTCCACGTTCTCAGTATCAGACAAGCAGAAAACAACCCTCACCCTCTGAGAAAACATGGTGGCACTGGCCACATCTCTTCCCTTTACGTCACGTTTTGAATCTGCTTTTAAATGGAGAAATGCCCCAACAAAACTCTTATTCTTCTTACAACCAAACTGTACAAGATCATGGGAACTGCTCGCAAGTGGTTCAGAAAAATCAGAAGAAAGTTAGTCAGATCATCCAACAGAGATATCATCGTCGTCTACACCAACACCACCCCAAGCACACACGAAGAATTGGCCAGGTACGAAGAGCTCGAAGACATCACTTCATCATCTTCGTCGTTCCAAAAGAGAATTTTCACCAAGGAAGACGTTGCAGCCATCAGGCTCCAAGCCTTGTTCAGGGGGCACCTTGTACATTACCCAAACTTGGTTCTTTTTTTCAATGTCAAGTTTTGCTTTCATAATAATTGTTGAATTTGCACAAAAACTGAAAACCCTTAGGTTTGTGATGATTTGAACAATTTGACAGGCCAGGCAAGCGTTTCGAGCACTGAGGAGCCTGGTGAAGCTGCAGGCGTTGGTTCGTGGAGTGTGCGCGCGGAAACAGGCACGTATAGCTCTGCATTGCATGGAATCAATGGTCCGGTTGCAGGTCAAGGTTCGCGCACGGCAGCTACTCAGCGTGTCTAGCGATGGCAGATCCATCGCAGGTTAACCGTTGTTTGCTGAATAAGTCTAGTAATGTATGATTTTAAGAATTTGTAACAAAGATTTTGGAAGTCAAGGAATTCCCTAGTAATGACTAATTTAAGTTTAAACTCAGGAAAAATTCTTCTCCTGTATACGTCGTTCACCAACTTTTCCGGCTAACCGGGAAGATAAGTGGCCTGGAAAGTTCTTGCAGTTCAATGTCGAATATAAATATTCACACTAAGAATGCATTCACTGGGAATCAATGATAATACAGTAAGGTGTGGTTCAAACAAAAGATTTTATACATAACTATAGGGTAGTGAACATTACCGGTCCATGACGGGCTCATTAGTAATTACCACTAACCAGCCGGCCTAAATTAGACGATGAAAAACTGAGTCTCTGAAGAGAAGATCACCAGGAAAACACAAACAAACTACAATAAAAACAACTGTGAGTGCTTGGAAAATCTATACAATGCAAAAAGTATGTGCAATGGAAATGGTCCACATGCAAGATCAGATTTCTCTCAACCGTGATCAGTGATTGCCCCATCTAAGTGCCGAGAAAAAACCACCAGGTCTGCGTCGATCTTCTCCCTCATTTCCAACCTGTGTTAAGATTATAGGATTTAATCATTTAAATATGTTTAACGGGCAAGAAGCTTTACAGTTGGGCAAGAAAGTACCTCTTTGGCCAAATTCTGCAGGATTTCTATAATATCGGAGAAGGGGGGTCTTTGAGTCGGATCCTGTTGCCAGCATCTCTCAAGCAGTTCGGCGAATCTTGGGTGAGTGGTCTTGGGAATTGTAGGTCGTAGGCTCTGACAGTCACGCCAAATAAATATTAATCCATAAGAATACCGTGTGGCAGAGTTATGCCAAATTGTTTGGAGTAAGTACCTTTTGCACCACACCTACTGCTGCTTGTAACGGGGTCAAGGATGAGTAGGGGATCTGGTAAATAAACCATAAAGACGACCGTGAGTTTTGAAATTAATGCCATTATCAACTGACGCTGAATAGCAAATGCAGAAGCAAGCATAGTGCACAGAGTCTCATTTGTTCTTGCAAAGAAAAGTAGGCACTTACTTGTCCAGTTAGAAGCTCCCACAGTACTATTCCAAAACTGAAAACATCTGCCTTGTGATCATATGGTTTGTGTTCGATGACCTTCACAAGACCATGGTAAAAAGAAGCTGAGAGATAGGTTACGTTAAATGAAGTCAGCACAAACTACCAACCAACATGGTTATTGTTGAACCCGATGATAGCAGGCCCAAAAAGCTCCGCAATAGCTCTAACTCCCCTTTGGGACAAATGTTTAGTGGGATTGAGTTGAACACGTGAATAATTAAACTATGAATTCTATCACTTTAAACAAATTCTGATTTAAATCACTTGGAAGTTGTTCCTCTTTCTGATATTATCCACAAAATAAAAGTAGATTTACGAGGAGATTACTACCTCAGGAGCCATCCAGCGGTATGTACCAGTTTCAGCTGTCATCACTCCAGATTGAGTCTGCACTCTGGCAACCCCAAAATCAGCAACCTTAACTACCTGTACAGGAAGGATATATGATTCTAAGCATTAAAAATCCACAAAAGTGCTTAGAATAGTTAATTGACGCACAGGATTTTGGGTGAATTTTTTTCTATATAAATGCAAAGGGAAAACAGATGTGGCAGACAAATGAATCGTTGATTGAATAGTCATGAATTATACTTACTTCATGTTCATCCATAAGAAGATTGGCAGTCTTAAGATCCCTGTGGATTATATTATTTTGGTGCAAATAGTTCATTCCCTTGGAGACATCAATAGCTACCTTGAGTAGAGATGGAAGCTTAAACACACCCTTGTGCTTATGCAGAAAATCGTATACACTTCCTTTGGACATAAATTCTGATAAACAGGAACATGAGCATCAAAAGGTGGTCATCAGTGAATTCAAATCGCATTAAATTAAAATTCGCAAGTGTTGACAATCAATATATCACTATTCTCTTCAGTTGTAACCAATTAGACGTGGTATAACAAAGATGAAAGTACGGCACCCATCCATAGCAATCATGACTACTCAATAAATAAGATACTTGTGCACATAAGAATCAATAATATAATATATATATTCTCTAAAGATAAACCTGTCACAATGCATAGGTTTGGAGGTCGTGTACATGCTCCTATAAATTGCACAACATTCTTGTGCCGAATCTTCCTGCCAAATGTCATGATATCAAGAAGTTTACAAAGCTGCACGGAAAATGACAAACTGCCATCAACAAGTACACGCAGGTACATGGATGCACCTCAATATATAAACTTCCTGTGAAAAATCCCTGAGCATCTCTGCATTGACACGCTCAGGTTTGAGAAGTTTTATGGCAACTTCCTGAGTACAATAAGTGCCTCTGTACCTAAAAGAAGTTGAAAGCAGCATGTCAAACGAGAACCAGCATAAAATTCAACACAGGATTCAAAATGTAACTTACAGATCACCGAATGACCCAGATCCAACTTTGTTCTCAAATTTCAGCTGCCTTGCATCAATCTCCCAGACATCTGTTCCATCAGTTGGTATTTCTATGCAACTGGGGAAGGACTCATCCCTTGTTTGATTGTCCTCACCAATAGCAGCAATTGGATGTGGTTTTGACCAAGGTTGCTCCTAACATACGAAATCACAGTAAATCATGTGATCAGATGGGAACAATGATCCCCAAATATTCAGCATGATGGTAGGTGGTATCCAGTTTTAATGAGATAAACAAAGATTCACCAGATTAATAGATTTTAAGAAACCATCCCGAGTATTCCCATACCACACTATTCTGATTCTATTCAAAGAACGAGACATTTTAAATTTTGTTCTACAAGATACAGCTTTATAATTAAGCAAATCAAGGAGTAAAAAACTTACCTTAAATTTTGAAATTTCCTTTTCTAGAACACTTTTGAGCTCCTCCGTTTCCTATTGTTACATGCAAGAACATTTTGTTCAATGAAAGAGAAGCATGTGAACCAAATATCCAAGAAGAAACATACAAAACTCATACCTCGTATTTCCACCCATCAACCACGAAAACATCAAGAGAAAATCCATCAACAGTGGAGAAAGCATGAGCTTCTTGAATATTCAGTCCAATCTCAGCAAGTAATGAAGTTAACTGGAAAATTAATCACTAATAGATATCATTAAGTAAGTGAGTAGGCCAGGACTCCAGTGGGAAAATGACAGAAAGACAAAAGAAAATTTTCCATAGAATTGTTTAATCATAAGACATTCTTGAAAACTCACAATTTAATGTTAACAACCTCGGAACTGTTCCACCAAGCATATCTCATGGAAAAAGATAAGTAACTCTGAGTTATAGAGTTCCAAACATTTACTAGCTACAGGGTTGAAAATACAGAAATCAAGACTCTAGAGCCCCACTAGTCAGGCTCTCCTAATATAATATTCTAGGAAAATAAAAAACCTTTTTCTATAAAAGTAAACAAATATCTATATCAATTGTCTATAGAATGAATTCCAGTTAAAGGACAAAAGCTATGAGCTCATGAACAGAATCAGATGTGTACCGCATTGAATAAAAATTGGTAGAAATTAACGATCAACAGCATACATGTGGATATACAGATGAGGACTACCTGACTAAGAAGTTTGGGCTTGTCAACTGTTGAAAACGTGATCTCATGCATAGGCCTACACAATTAACAACAATAATTAACATCAAGATTTACAAACAACCAATGCAAATAAATTACTACCAACATTGTGTCTGTATCCATGGTAAACAATAGCAAACACTTTACTTTGTAGTATAGAAGCGTCTTGAGCATAAGCCTAAAGTATGTAGCCCCCAACTTCGCAAGTAAGTACAAAACACTATAAACTATGAAAAGCCGACAAGAAGATGGAGAGAGAGAAAAGCTGGAGCAATCTAAACTGTAAAAGAAATCTATGGAATAGAATATTTGTAACATGACTATGTTAACTAAAAGTCCTATTGAACATTTTCCACTACGCATGGGAAACTTCTCAGATTTATCATTTAGTTAAATGGATAATCCATCGGCATCTCTCTTTCTATTTCTATGTATTTTGATAATTTGAAAGAACAACAAAGTAGCAGATAAGTTATCAAACTAAACACCTCTATAAAATGAAGGGGAGAAGCCATTTCTCCGTGGATGAGTAACTACTTAAGATTGGATCAAATGTCATTTCTTACCCCGAAGAGACTGGTGTTGCACTCATAGCACTACCTCCATCTTCAACATGGTATCTATTGGCTTGAAGTGCCAGTGCGTCAAGAGTAGGAGATGAACCAAAGGTAGGAGGTGCATGAATCCTGGTGACAGAACAATTCAATGATTAGCACATATAAGATTAAAATACAAAATGCAGAGTGAGGTTATTGAATGCAAAAGAAGGATGGAGAATACAAGTAACTGATATACACTATATAAAGTGACATACCCTCGTCCGTTAGAGTAACTGTAAGAACTTTGTGCATCTTCTTTCATCGAAGAATCTGAATGGACCGAGTCAACAGAATTTCCATCGAAGACAGGATAAACCTGCATCAGAAAAACGATTTTCATGATTAGCCAGTAGTCATGCATCATTGCCCAAATAAATTACATTGATTTTAATAGATAAGTCCAAGTCTTCAACTAAAGACTAGAAAACTCCACTCACTATTCAGGCAACACAAGTTGGACGAACGGTTCCCACTAGAAAAGAATGCGAACCACAGTCAAACCATTATACATATGCGCATGATGCAGGGATAAGTGCAGGCATGCACCCACACACAAATATGGATAGCATTAAGCACCAACAGAGTTACATCGAGCTAATATCCGAACTATTCCAACAAATGCATAGGTGTTCACCTGCACAGAGCGAACTTGAAAGGCAGGTTGATTAGCAGGGTCTTCTGCAAATTGCAGCAATCTCTTATGTGCTAGAACATCTTCTGCCCTCTCCACATTCACATCCAACGCGTAACTACATAGCAGCAACAACAACAATGACACAATTATACAAACATTAATAAACTGCGCCAATTTGGTATCTTTTTCTCCTACTATCACTATTTCCAGCAATACGAATTCGAAAATTGAAAAAGTTATAAATATGAAACAAGTAATCATCTGAATTGCGAAAAAAGTTATCAGTAAAGATTCCAACTTTTTCTTTTCTTCAAGTTTCCCAAACTTTCCCAGCAACCAAACAAGCAATGCCAAAAGCCAAAAAGCTAATTACCGAACATACAAATCGAAATTACATTATTCTAGGGTTAAAAGAATAGGTACCGAGCAGGCAACCGATTGAAATGAAGCCATAGCTGATCATCAAATCCAGGAAGATTGGCCTCCTCAAAATTGGACTCTTGGATTCGTCGGAGCACCTCGTTGTAGACCTCCAGCTTCTGCCGGTGGTGGCGAGGCTGCGCCTGAGACGACAGCACCGCTCTGCTGCCGCAGCTCTCCACGTCCTCATCGAAAGCCATTGGAAGAACTCGGGAAAAGCTTGCTGCTTCAGAGAAGTGAAATAAATCAGGTGTGGATTTATAGATTAGAGCAGAGGAATATGCTCGGAAAGAGTGAGATGCAGATTTTAGAGAGAGAAAGAGGGAGGAGAGAAAAAGAGAGCTTGAACTGGAAAAAAGAGAAGAGTGAGAAGGAGGAGAGAGAATCGCTTCCGTCATGGCATTTTTGGCCTTTAGCGACGGTGGCCCACCACCTGCTGAGTCATCGGTGGCTGATCCATCATGGCACTAGTTATTAACGAATAATGATCCTTTCTCCGGATTCTCTTTGTAAGGATTTTAAAAATTATTAAATCGTGTCCGTTTATTATATATTATACAGTTATAAATTATTTTAAATTAAATATAAATAGTATATGATGAAAATTGATTGCATGATATACGATAAACGAACACGATTTGAGAATCTCACGATCCTCCTAGGTTATTTAGTACCAAAATAAAAATTCATGGCTATCCAAATAAAAATGTTGAATTTGTTTTTGTTTTCAAATTAGTTGTCTAGACGCTAATCCAAGTCAATTCTCTAATGAATAAACGATTTACAATCATTTACACACATAAACGATTAATGATAGCGAAATTTGTAGTTTTTTTTAAAATAAAATAATTCTTGAGATTGTCATAACTTCTCATTTTGTCTTTGACAATGAAAATCAATAGGAGTGGTACTGGACTTCATCCATCGTAAATCATTTTGGTCATTATGTGAAAATTGTCAATATTCTCGTTAAATGGAAGGGTTTTTTGACAAAACTATCCTTAAAAAGGTGGTCACGTGGTTCTTCACGTGATCAGACAGCAAGGATATTGACAAATTTTTCACAAAATGATCAAAATAATTTACTGTGAACAAACTTAATAACCATTTTTATAGACTTTTATTATCAGAGATTAAAATTAAAAGTTATGACAAGATGAGAGATCTTTTGAACTGAAAAAACTAACATGTGAACTCCTAATTAATATCATATGTGTGAACCTTTAATCGAAAGAGAGTTTCACAATGCATAAACGACTCGCTGTCATTTGCATCGCATGAATGATAACAAAAACTGATGATAACCAAAAACTCAGGCATTGCCGTATTGGTAGGTTGTACTTGTCATGAGTGGCACAAGAAAATGAGGCTCTCAGGGGGGTCAGCCTCGGGGACAAGCACTGCTAACCCATTCTGCTATATAAAGTACATATTCCATTTCATCTCTATCTGCTTGCTTAGCTCACATTCCTATATTAAATGCCCTGGTACATGAAGCTGGACACCTTAAAATTTCCGCCGTCGGATATAAATGGTGATGTTATTTACATATATTTTTTTTTCTTTCAACTTTTTCGATACTTTTCTTAATTTTTTGTTATTAAATTGAATAAATTAAAGAGTACTAAAGAGCATAAATTAATAAAAAGTGTGTCAAGCGTAAACGGAGAGTATGGATAACATCGTCCTATATAAATATCTATTCTCGAAGGATCTTCAAAGGAGTTAGCAAATTTTTTTCTTTAAAATTGCCATTGGCTAATTTGTTTGGCGCTTTCTTAGTCCCATATTATATGAAAACATGCATCTGCATAGTTATTGTCACATCCCGGCCCGGGCGGGACCACTTCCCGGGCCCGACTCCACCACCGTAGCACGATATTGTCCGCTTTGGGCTTACCATTCCCTCACGGTTTTGTTTTTGGGAACTCACGAGCAACTTCCCAGTGGGTCACCCATCATGGGATTGCTCTAGCCCTCTTCTCGCTTAACTTCGGAGTTCCTACGGAACCCGAAGCCAGTGAGCTCCCAAAAGGCCTCGTGCTAGGTAGAGATGTGAATATACATTTAAGGATCACTCTCCTGGACGATGTGGGATGTTACAATCCACCCCCCTTAGGGGCCCGACGTCCTCGTCGGCACATTTCCGGCCAGGGATTGGCTCTGATACCAATTTGTCACATCCCGGCCCGGGCGGGACCACTTCCCGGGCCCGACTCCACCACCGTAGCACGATATTGTCCGCTTTGGGCTTACCATTCCCTCACGGTTTTGTTTTTGGGAACTCACGAGCAACTTCCCAGTGGGTCACCCATCATGGGATTGCTCTAGCCCTCTTCTCGCTTAACTTCGGAGTTCCTACGGAACCCGAAGCCAGTGAGCTCCCAAAAGGCCTCGTGCTAGGTAGAGATGTGAATATACATTTAAGGATCACTCTCCTGGGCGATGTGGGATGTTACAATCCACCCCCCTTAGGGGCCCGACGTCCTCGTCGGCACATTTCCGGCCAGGGATTGGCTCTGATACCAATTTGTCACATCCCGGCCCGGGCGGGACCACTTCCCGGGCCCGACTCCACCACCGTAGCACGATATTGTCCGCTTTGGGCTTACCATTCCCTCACGGTTTTGTTTTTGGGAACTCACGAGCAACTTCCCAGTGGGTCACCCATCATGGGATTGCTCTAGCCCTCTTCTCGCTTAACTTCGGAGTTCCTACGGAACCCGAAGCCAGTGAGCTCCCAAAAGGCCTCGTGCTAGGTAGAGATGTGAATATACATTTAAGGATCACTCCCCTGGGCGATGTGAGATGTTACAGTTATTATTGTCAATGTGTACAAAAAATATAAAAGAAATAAAATACTTGGCACCCAAGGCATCCTATCTAGGAAAGGTTACATTCATTAAGGATAAATAAGTCTATAAATTATATTTTTAACTATATCTATATTAAGTAATAACTTTCATTACAGTTATAAAATTGGTTTGGTCCCAACTGTATAACATTAGAGAGGTTTTATTGTACCATCTAATTGTTTTTTAAAACTATTTGAAAAAAACAAAAGAAAAAAATCTTTTAAAAATTGTTGTTTAGTGGCACTCTTCTCACTTGTAAGTCGGAGGTTATAGATTCGATTTTCGTAAATTGCAAGTTTTTTCTCACTTATAAGTGAAAGTCTTAGGTTAAGTGCAATTCTCATGGGTGTCGAGTTACCAAACTATTTTAGTTAGCTTATTATGTGGCTTACTCCATTTCCTTCACTCTTAATATAAATAAATGGAGAATGTTGGCAACCTTTGCTTTGAATCTTTTGGAGGCAGGTTGTCTGCCCTTCTATTTGGGTGACCTTCTCATCCCCTCCTATTTGTGCGCTCACAGTTAAGCTACATCAACATTTTATATTCCTATTACTTTTTATCTTACTATCTCTATAAAAAAAATCAATATAAAATATTGACGTGGCTTAATCGTGACCGCATAAAATAGGAAGGGATGAGAATGATACTCAAACAGGAGGATAAATAATCTGCCTCTGAATCTTTTTTCTTCTTCAAATGACACGTACCATTTTTTAACATATAAAATAAGATTTTCAATGCTTTTGGCTAATGACACATATAATGATATAACGTTTTTGTTCCTTTTAACCTACTACAATGCTATTGACAATAGCCTATTGTTAATTTTCTTGTAGGATCAGCGCCAGTGGGTTAGAATATGACAGTATGGATACACTTGGAATTATTTCCAATACAATAATCATTACTAAAAAAATAAAGATATTTTCTATGTTGAGACGTTGAAATGAAACCGTCGACAAGATGACTAAAAGTGATGGTCATGACCAAATATTAGACCGTGACACGAAAGTTTTTTTTTTTCCTCCGATTATTCGTCACCGTTAGCTATTGCTGGGCCTTAAAATCAATTTGGTCGAGTCCAAGCCGATAGCTCGTTTGCGAAGAAATATTTTCATATGACAATCTCATGTGCTCATTCTTCCACATATGTCAATGTCAATGGCGGTTTCTTGGATAGATCATATCTTATTTGATGTGCATCTTTTAGATCGTATAAGAATTTTGAGTACATTGATATTTTCACACTAAGAAAATGAAGAGTTCGGTTAAATTATACAATGGGCAACCTAATTTGGTATCGAATTCGCCATCCACGAGATTTGAATCTAAGACCTCTCATTTTCAAATGAAAAGAAATATCATCAAACTGTAGTACTGAATGACAAATCATACAAGATTTAAACTATGCATGGTGATAAAAAGAAATTTAACGCACTTTATCAAACTCTCACAAGGATTTTACTATATTTTGCAAGCCTAGTAGCTCTTTAGCCCGCCAAACAGGTGATGTCTAGAATTTAATTAGCCCGCTTGCTAGTAGCTATGACAAAGGAGTCTTGTTTGTTGTATTCGTACCGTAATTGTGTCGTATTTGTTATCTTAACAAATAATATCATATCAAACTCGTTATTTTAACGAATTTTTAACAGGGGACCTAATAAAGACCCAATTTGTTAATGGGTCGTGTTGTTTCGTTTTGGGTTAACAAGTCACGCAAGAATATGTCATGTTTAATATCTAGATATGACAAACGATATCTTATTGGGTTCTAAAATAGTGACTAGATAACGACTCGAAACGTTAATGAGTAACCTGAAATCTATTATTTTCATATCATTTCGTATCAGGGTAGCAGATCGTGCAAGAAAATGCCAGACATACTTGCTAGTGACAATGTTTTAGTAGTTTGAAGCAATAAACTTGAAAAATGACCATGCATGGTTGTGGATAGTTTTACGTCCATTCCCTTTCATCGCGATGACCGCTAGGTGATGTGTGATGATCTCATGTTTGTTACTACTTTCACACTTGGTTTTGTGAAGCCTTGACAATGCCACAATGCATGGCTTTGAAGCTATTTGCTAATTGACATTTTTAATTCCTTGTCGGGGATTATTGAAATGTCTTTGACAATTGAATGTGAATACAATATGTTGCTTGGAACAAAAGTTTATTATCTAGATTCTGTACTCGAGCTTTGTTAAAATTGTTATTATAAATTTCATTATATTTAACCAAAAAAATATTATGAAATCCCAAATATGATTGTTAATAGCACTATATTTTATTGATTGAACCACCATATATGAACGAATTAAGCTCTTATGCGATGGTTCATGGTGGTATAGAGATTATATATTTTACATTCATTTTGTGTGCGGCTTCTCTGTGGTATGTATCATTTATTGATATGTGTTAAATTTATAACAAAGTTAAAGACGGTTAAGTTTATTAACATGTATTAATTAATAATATAAGCCACACACAAAATGTATTAGATTTGAACTCGGTGAGATGACCCTAGTCACCCTACCATATTGTCTTCTGATTCTCTCTTATATCATTATTTCTTCAAAAATTTTATCTAGAAATGCAAGAAAAACTCAAATATTCATCTAATTAATCCCAATGATTTTATGTACATTGTTTACTCTTTTTGGAATATAAGCAAATCGAAGATTACGAGTGCGGTTTCGTATGAATTTCAAATCTTAACTGATGTAACAATATTTTGTTTTTTCAAGTAGGGTGTAATGTCACTTACCACACATCTTGACAATATAAATTTAGTAAGTTTTGATAAATATGGTATTGTTGTTTAAAATGTGCCACTGTCTCGCTGTGATATTGTTTACACTTTCGTTTACCTTACAAACAAAAGACTGTTCCACCCAATAATTTTTTAGCAAAAAACAAATTGCAGCCATAATTTTGTTGTCTTTGTTTTTAAAAAATTAACTTTGTCAAGGCTGTCTACCCTTCCAATGGCTGGAAGACTTACAAAAGCCAACTCATTAATATGGTCAAAGTATTATAGATTAAACCTAATTAACCAATTAATTGGTGCAACTCATAATTATTAATTATCCTCCAATTCAAAAAATTAAAAATCATCCAGGAATTGTTAATTTCCAACTGAAAATAATAAAATAAAATAAAAGAATATTATTATTCGAGAAGCATATAACATTCTTTTGCTTAAAACAACGATGGAGTGTACATGTCAACCACTCAAAACACGAAACGTGGACGACAAAACCGCTACGAATGGTCTCGATTGAATCTCCACCGTCGGATGATAAATTAACGTAACAACTCAAATATCATAAACGAATTAAAAACCTTTTGCTTCGTCAAATTATCAAAATATTCACGAAATAAATACAGAGAAGACAAATTGCAGAGTCAGAGAGGAAGAGACAAGTGTTTGACATGAAGAAAACCAGGGAGGCGTTTCTTGCTGGGTTTACATAAGTATGGCTGCTGTGGGCAAACTGGAACTTTACTCTGCTGGGTGTATAGATTTTTACAAATATATGGGAAATCTTTGCTGGGTCTACTCTGTTTTTATTTGGGGTTAAATTATATAAATTCTTCTGTACCATATATTTATAAAGCTTTTGGCTTAGCGTATGGAAAATCTTTGCTGGGTTTGCTCTGTTTTGGTTTGGGGTTAATTAGATTAAGGGGATTCTTCTGTATCATATTTCAATCTTTTTTTTTTTTTTGTGTGTGGAGAATTTGGAGACAGATTATGGGCCAATGCATATCTAGGCAAGTGAAGAGAAGAGGGCTGGGTAGTGGTTCTTCAAGTTGTTCTTCTTCTGGAGGCAGCAGTGGCGGCGGAGGTGGCGGTGCTGGGTGTGCAGTGGGGAAAGGATGTTGGAGCATGATAAGAGAGAAAAGGTCCAGGTTCTATATTGCTAGGAGATGTGTGGTGATGCTACTTTGTTGGCATAAATATGGCAAGTATAAATGAAACTTCAATTCTATTTTTCTTCTTCTTTTTGTTTGATATTGTTTTAGTTTTTTTTATTTTCATGTTTAAATCAATGGAAGTTTTGCATTTGCATCAAATAGTAGATTTCATAAAGCTAGATGTCTTCCCTTTTCATGATCATGAAATTCATGGTTGGCAAGGTTTTTTCCTTCTTTTGATTATTCTTAATTTTATCTCAAAATTTGGCATATTTTTTGTTGAGAGAAATTAAATTTTTTTTCCTATAATTTAAGTTACAAGAAGGAATAGTAATTCTCATTGTTCTCATCAATATTGCTACACTAGATTTACAAATAAAAACATAATAAGTTATACGTACAAATAAATGACTAGTTAATACCGATTACCAATTAATGAAATATCTTGACTAATGAACGCCCTAACTACGAGGTAGTTAAGCCATAGGCCGATTAATGCAAAGGGTGGTGGGCTAGGGTGGGATGTTTTTGTGCGTTGCGTGGGGAACGACTTACCTATACCTTAGGGAATTTAAGACCCATGATAGGTTGTATGTTTTAATTGTCCGACATGACATTGTATTGATGGTAAGGACATCGCCACTTGACATCGGAGGCAGATTCTTTGCCCTTTTACTTTTCGTATCATTCTGTTTTGTGTGGTCACGATTAAGTCACGTCAATATTTTATATATATATATATATATATATATTTTTTTTTTTATAGAGATAATAAGACAAAAATAAATAGTAATGTAAAATGTTGACGTGACTTAACCATGACCACACAAACAGAAGGGCATGGAAAGTGGGAGGGCAGAGCATCTGCCTCCTTCATGTAAATCCTTAGGCAGATGTTTGACCTGACACCTAAGAATTTCTCTCTTACTTGATATTGATAATGAATCTAACATTGACAAGGAGGAGGGACATTGAGCTTATACGTAAGTTGTGTTACTCCTCAAATTTGCAATTGCTTTTATGGTGAAGCCTTAATTTTTTTTCATACTATTAGAGCAAGTTGTCTAATGTGTGAAGCCTAACAGCCACACTTATTTTACGCCATCCCCATGTTGTCCACGTGTTAACTTGAAAATTCGTCACACATGAGCAGTCGTGTTGATAATGAATCTCACAATAATGAAAAACTTATAAATAAGTTGAAGTACTCCTCAATTATCAAGTTTTAAAACGAAATTAACCCCAACCTTGTTCACTTGACCTATCTTTAACTCCTAACCTATCTAATTAGCATCACTCGGTTTTCAATACACAAACCAATGAACCTTGTTGTGTGGCCGTAAGAATCTTTTGTCAAGGTAAGTCCAAGCAGAATATACCATGGGCCATGGCTTTCTACGCTCCAGCCAATGAATCACCCAGAACGAGATAAAAGATGAAACAAAAATGAATATTCAAATGCACAGACAAAATATTCACTTTAATTAATCATATAAATTTGCACCCAAAACACAAAATAATCGCATTAATTAATCATATAAAGGGTGTCTTATTGTTCATTATTCTACTTCTTGGAGTTATTTGATGGAACTCTAGGTAATGTGGACTGTGGAAACGAGATAGTATCAAAAAATTTGGAGGTTTATGTACAAATGAGAAAACAAAACACGGTTTTGATCACACGAATCGATTTTACAATTTTTATGACAGTTAAACCAAGACAAATGTCTTGAGGGCCGACCCTTATAGAGTTGATTAGGAATCGAACTTGGGTTGAGAACCCTTAAAATTTGTGTACACTAAAGAGGAAAGAGGCAAAACCATGATCGTTTGAACTGGCTTTACAACTTATTCACCGATACATCAAAACAAATGCCTTGAGAGCTTGCCCTTTTAGAGTTGATTGGGTACCAAAATTAGGTGGCCACCTACTCGGCAACCTCAAGTAGCCTCAAAAATTGAGCACACTAAAGAAGAAAGAGTCAAAACCTTGGTTGCACAAACCAGTTTTGTAACTTGTCCAACAGTTAATCCAAGACAAACGCCTTAGGAATTGGCCTTTTTAGAATTGATTGGATATCGAACTTAAGTAACTTACTACTCCACATTCTTAAGGAACTTCAAAGTTCATGTATAGTAAAGAGGAGAGAAGCAAATCTCGATTGGACGAACATACTTTACAACTCGGTCAACCATTAAATCCAAATAAGTATAAGTATCTTGAGAGCCAACCCTTTTAATATGGAATAGATCCTCTCTGTATCCCTTTCCATCTGGAACCTATGGACCTCCCTACCGTCATTCACCTTCTCCTCCCCCTTCCACCTTAATTTCCAATGCATATTTCTTCGACCTTTAACCCCTCCCATTTTCTTCTTCTTTTCTTTCTCAACGGTTTTGATTCGTCGATCCCCATCGAAGAAGGTAAATATGTTGAGAAGGAGAGAGTGAGAAAGTTGAAAATGAAAAGTGATCTCAACAGCATGATTTTACATAAACGGCTGAAATTATTTGATCCACATGATCCAAATACAAAAGATCCGGAAATAATAAAAATAAAAATAAAAATAAAAAATAAAAAAATTAATAAAAAGAACTTGAAAACTTTAAGTTTTAACGAAAATGATAAAATAAAGGTAAATTGAATAGTATCAGGATTGACTTTTTAGTGTAAATATAATCTTTCGTTAAAGTGAACAGTACCAAATTTTTTTCATTAAAGTTCCAAAAAAAAAAAAAAATCATGTTCTACTTTGAGAACAAAAATCGAGTGATTATTATTGCAACACTTTTACCAACCCAACAAAAATCCCTTTCTCCTAATCCATCAAATCAGGGTATCTGTATTATTGAAATTTGATCCAAATGCTGCAAACGAGGGTTCACTTTAAAAATTATAATAACTTCAACCATTAGATCAAATTTCAACGGTACAAATCTTCTAATTTAATGAATTAGGAGGAGAAGATACGAAGCGTATCTCTTTCCTTCACAGAACTCAAAAAGGCGCTTGCAGCTATCCAATCAATGTCTCATTTTTTTCAATTTCGTCCACAAGTTAAATCGCAGAGAACAAACATGAACTATCACCCAATTGGGTTAATTGAATATAATTGCACCCAAATTATGGTACCACCTCCTTACTGCTCTAAGAATTTCAAATTGAATCTGTAACATCAGCCAGCAATGAATGTTGTGTATATTCTTTGTACACAAAAATCTAAACTTGTAGATTGTTACAAAGTACAACAACATTAAGCAAAAGTCCAAAGCTCAAAACTTTATTATATATTTCCCTTCCTGGTAAGTTATTCCAAAATTTCAACAAACTCTCTATCCTCTCTTCTTCTCTTTTCGATGAACAACACCGACGGTTATGCGCTTCTTAACGGCCCAGTTAATCTCTATCCGGACCAAGCGTCGCCGGAATGGATGAACAAAGGAGACAATGGGTGGCAGCTAATAGCAACCACCATGGTAGGCATGCAAAGTGTGCCTGGCCTTGTGATACTCTACGGCAGCATGGTGAAGAAGAAATGGGCCGTGAACTCAGCGTTCATGGCCCTATACGCTTTTGCCGCGGTCCTAGTATGTTGGGTCATGTGGGCCCACAACATGTCATTTGGTACAAAATTTTGCTCAATTTTGGGAAAGCCCGGTTTTGCCCTGAGCCGAAGGTTTATCTTGCAGGAATACGCCAGGCGTTATATTCCGATGGCTGACTATGTGTACTACCAATTTGTTTTCGCCGCCATTACTGTGATTTTGCTTGGTGGTTCCCTCCTTGGGAGGATGAACTTCTATGCCTGGATGCTGTTTGTGCCAATGTGGCTCACCTTGTCTTACACCGTGGGTGCCTTTAGCATTTGGGGGGGAGGGTTTCTTGAAAAGCACATCATTGATTATGCTGGTGGCTTTGTGATCCATCTTTCTTCTGGTGTGGCTGGTTTCACTGCTGCTTATTGGGTAATTGATCTTGACACCCAACTCCATGCTTAATATGCCATACGTTATCATTAGTTATGCTTATTATGCACAAACGAAATAGCTTGCAAATTTTATCGAGTAGACCAAGAAACACGAAATAGACAGTAAGCCGTAAATAATAAACCATAGTTTGGTGCATCTATATTGTTTGTTTGATGTGCCTTCAGTTCTCTTTTTTATTAAATGGTTATAATCAGTTAGATTCTTTAAGGGAAGAGATTCTCATTTTTTTTTTAAATGAAAATTAGTTGTGGGACCCATTTTACATCAAAATTCAGCGATCTAAATGTCTATTTTCTAAGTCTCGATTCATAGAAAATCTTTGCAAAAAATCAATTCAATCCGAAACAATTTGCCTATTTATTTCTCACGATGAAATTTCAATATTTCTTAGAATATAACATTTGTTAATTTCTTTGGACTTAATTAGATGCCTCAAATATTTCTGATTTGGTTAATATTTTGCTAAGATGATCTATGAGGTGCAGGCTGGCCCTGAATATTTAGGGGCCCTGTGCAAAACTTAGATGGAGGCTCTTCATATTTTTTAATGTTATATTTTTTTTATTATTATTTTTTCTAATTTTTCATCTATAAAACTAAAATATTACAATTTACTGCAACAAAAATAAGTTGTTTGATTGGCCAGGTGTTTTTCCTTACCTTCGATATACGTTGGATGCGTTTTTGTTATCACCTTTTTAAGTTTACAAATTTGCAAAAACTTAAAATAGCAAAACAATATCACAAGGATTCGAACCCAGCACATGGGCTATAAGTAAAAAAGAGTAAACTGCTAGCGCTAGAACCACATATAAGATTGTTTGTTGCATCTAGTCTATTTTATATGCATTTGCATACATGTAATGAAAATGTGAAGACCCTTCTGAATCGGGGCCCTGTGCGGCGGCACCTGTTGCACACCCTCAGGGCTGGCTCTGGGTGCAACTTGAAAACTACATGATTTTGATAGATGAACTTCGATGTAAGTGAGCCCCACCACTAATCTTTGTTTTTTTTTTTTTTTTTTTTTTTTTTTAAATAGGGATCCCTTCTCTCAAAGAGCATGTATAACCAATTGTATTTGTGCATATTTCACTTCTTTCTTTCGTATGTTCTTCGTGTTAGATTTTCCTGGCATGATGGAGTGATATGGAGATGATCATGTAGGTAGGACCAAGGCAAGCGCATGACAGGCAACATTTTCCACCAAACAACATAATTCACATGTTGGGAGGTGCAGGGTTTTTGTGGCTTGGATGGACAGGATTCAACGGAGGATCTCCATTTGCAGCAAACATGATTGCATCTTTGGCCATTTTGAACACTCATATCTGCACTGCCACCAGCCTTCTGGTGTGGGTTTCCCTTGACATGCTGGTCTACAGGAAAAGCTCTGTGATCGGTGCGGTCCAGGGGATGATCACCGGCCTCGTCTGCATCACCCCTGGTGCAGGTAATCTACTCCTTGCTCAATTGACCAAACCAATGAAAACGTCCTCTCGTTGATCAAGTGGATTCTTGTTTTAAAGTCGAGCGTCAAACAATCTGACAACATAAGACGTCATATATCTAACAAAAAACATAACTTAAACAACTAAACATTGGTGTCATAAAAACAAGAACATGATGGTTAGGAATGTTTATGAACTGGGTTTTGATTTATTTAAGAAAGTAAAACAAGCAATTTTGCAGCATTCCACCAATAATATGTATATGATCGAGCAGGGATTGTGGAGCCATGGGCAGCATTAATAATGGGAGTAATGTCTGGCTCAATACCTTGGTACACCATGATGATATTGCACAGAAGGTCAGCCTTCTTCCAAAGCGTCGACGACACTTTGGGGGCCTTCCATACGCACGCAGTAGCCGGCCTCTTGGGGGGACTCCTCTCGGGCTTCTTTGCCCGACCCAACCTTCTCCGAATGATGTACCCGGACAATACATACGGTCCTGGTTTAATGTACTGCATCCATGATGGGAAAACAAAAGTTGGCCTCCAACAAATGGGGTACCAGATCGCTGGAGCACTTTTCATCATCGTATGGAACGCCGTTGTCACGAGTTTGATATGTATTTTGATCAGCCGCATTGTTGATCTTCGAATGAAGGAAGAGGACCTCGATGTTGGTGATGATGCTGCGCATGGAGAAGAAGCCTACGCTCTGTGGGGAGACGGGGAGAAGATGTCTACACAGATTCGATGGCAGAATCCTCGGATTCCTTCCATTTGCAGACGGCAGGAGCGAAGTCTTGTAGCGGAAATGTAATAAGTTCAGCAGTACCTTCCCCGTTTTTTATCGTTCAAAGAATGCATGCCGCAACTCTCGTTGCTGGCTTCCATTGCAGTTCATCTTTTGGTTCTCGTCTGCAAAGTGCACATGTTCATACTGGTGAAGAATGTAGCTACTGGAGTACATGTGACATGTAATTTACATTCACGTCACACGTCTTCTGTAATTTGGCGAAAAATAATGAGATAAACAAATATAGTATGAATCCAAATTCAAACGTTATGATTCAAATTACGAGCAACTTTCTGTTGGAACACAAAAGAACAGCTATCGTTGTCAAGGATTCTAATACGCAAGCTTTAGAGTCGCAAGAACGTAAATTTCAGTAGAAACATCCAATATCTTTTGAAAGAAGATTCTTTCGATTTGATTCAAAAAAATTTGGGCAAACACTATTGATCCTTCTTTTCATACAACAGTTCGGTAAGATTTACAGACAGTAGAGTTATGGATATGCATCTCCAAGAGTTATTGACAATAGATTTACAGACAGTTTGGTAAGATTTACTGACCGTCTTTAGGGAACTCGATACACGATTAATATTTACATATTTGGGGAAATTTTCTAAGGCGGCTGTACATTAAATATTATAGAAGTTCCCTCGTCATCCAATAACTCGTAAAGGTCTTCCTTGCACCATAATCTTCACAATGAAAAGCTATGCCAGAGGCCTAGAAGGCATATTCGTCGAAGAAACAACTCATTAGAGCGGAATAACCTTATATAGAGATCAAGGCCCTTGAATTGACTTGCGAAGCTTGAATAGTTCGTCTCTCCATATGGCTGCAGGAACAAGCCGTTAATTTACAAATTATCTAATAACCATATAAACATGAATCAAGCAATCCAAAGCAAGTTGTTGAAATAAAAAACAATGGGAAATCGTAACGTGACTTAGTAATTGTATATGTTAGAAAAGCAGTGAGTTGAAGTCCCGATAAAATACCTGCATCTTTATATCTTTCCTCTTTGATAGCTAGATTGATATTCTTGACCAAACCAAGTTCTTGAATTAAAGAATCTGGGCCCTCTATAGCGCTGAAAAGAATGTAACATATGATCAGACATACACAAAAGAATGACGAAGCAAAATAGAGGCCCCCAAAATACAATTCAGTTGGAAGTACCTGTCAAGAGATACATCATAACAAGACTTTGTCACGCGCCCTCCGCCCATCCCATAACTGATCCTCACTGCATCTGTTAAGACAATCTGTTTGTTTACATATATGGGTGCCTGCACATGGCAAGTGTCACTCGAACTTAACATCAATTTCAACGACACGATCATGCTTAAACAGAAGGTTTCTTCTTGCACATGAAGAAGCAGGAATATTTACTGACAAAGTATGAGCATTTGTGTTGAGGAAGACAAGAGATAGATACCTTGCATCTATGTGCGAAATTTATGGCGTCTGATGGGCGTGCATCAACACTAAGAAAGCCATTTTCCCCTGGCTGCATAACAGGAACCTCAATGTTATAAGCTTGCTTCACTTTCTTTAAAAGATTAGGACATAACTCATCAGGGTTTTAACTTTTACCACCTTGCTAAAGTACAATCTGGCAAAGTAATTATTCCGCACTCTTTCCGTAATTCTCACCATATTCACCTGGAATTGAAGAATTGACATAAATAAGACAATGATCTGAATGGTTTTACATGCCACCTTGAACTTGGAAATTTAGTTTAGTACAATTAAAATGCAACACTACCCATTAGGGATCTGAAGACTATGGATGTCCTTTTAAGTCAGACAAATTACATACTTGCAGCCCTTTCTCAACACTCACTTCTAAAATCTACTTATTGGTATCATCAGATTTCTTATGAACATGCAGTAAACATAAGTGAGACTATTGAGTACTAAAGCAAGAAAAGGACAAACGACAAAAGCATTATCTTTGGCCCTTCAAAAAATAAGCTTAATGCATGGAAAAAAATTAGCTCCATACTTGATAGCCGAGTTTGTCAACGAGATTTCTCATAAAGTGAAATTGATCCGGGGAGTCCTGCAGCAAGACCGATTTTGGGATCAATACACACTTTACACAAGAAGGCATCAATGCAACCAAATGAATTACAAAGTTCATGCAGTTACCCCATTCTCATCTCCCCATTGGCCGTCTATGAGATTTTCGATCGCGAATTCGCCTGAAAACAAAAACCAGATAACGAAATTTAATGACCGAGGATGTGTACTCCAAATTACATTCACATTCATTCATATGACACGCATAACTTCATATACCTACAACAATTGGAAGCAAAAAGTCTCCATCACAAGAAATCTTGAGAAAAATCGTCGGACTTTGGAAACGCTGGACAAAGTTTCGGCCTAATGTATCGAAAAAATTATGTTGTCGGCTGGCTCGGACGGAAAAGGGACGCATTTTACCAGATGACTGCCATTTCGTCTCTTCTTGAAAACCTCGCCTTTGCATACGGTAGTGAGATATAGTTTCTGCAGTAATTAAACACGAATAAACAATTTCAAAAACCTAATCACACTCAATTAATATCAAATTACTCCACTTTAGGACAAAATTGTAGAATTTAGGTAACAAAGACTTCATCTTTCGGACGAAGTAGTAAGAATTTCAACAAAATCAAATCAAAATCAATTCGATAATCACGAATGCATAGAAATGTCCGTATCCGTATATTCATATAAATATGTAAATGCATGCGATGAGAGAGAGAGAGAGAGAGAGAGAGATGGGACCTGAGAGGAGGAGGGAAGCTTGGATGTAGTCGAAATCGTGATGATCGTCGGCTTTGCTGGATCTGGAGGGAGAGGAAGAGTTGCAGCAGGCAATGCGGAGCGATTTGAGCGAATTGCACCGTTTTGGTGATCTGATAAACCCTAACCGAACCGTGCAGACCAAGTGGCGCGAAGAGGAGGAGGAAGAAGAAGAAGTGTTTGGAATCGGACGGATGGCAGCTAAGCGATCCGGGCCGCGGCATTGAGCTCCGGCTCCGAGCATTGTACCAAACAAAAATATCAAGATAGAGAAAGGTACCAAACAAAAATATCAAGATAGAGAAAGCTAGGCGCTTTCCTCTTTCATTTGCGGCTGCCTTTTTAAATCTTTTTCTAATCAATGTGATCAACGAGTTTAATTAATGATTAATTATTTTATAATTTTGTTCTAATCCTCCCTCTTAGAGACATGTCTCCCCGAATAAATTAACTCAACTCGATCGTTTTCCGTGGGCCGGTGGTGGCTTCGTCGGTTTTGACTCAGTGCTTGCACAAATATATGTGTCTGACAATATTACCTCTCGACATGTCGACATAACATAACATTTGTTAATGCATGAAGGGTCCTTTTTTTTGACCCCCAAAATAGTACAGGCCAAAAAAATGCCCGACAAATGTCCAAGAAAGGTCAAGGTCGAATAAGGGTGAAGAAGTCCAAGGCCCAACGAAATTAGAAAGGAGCATTTTTGAGCGCTATGGCCGATCACTCACCAATCTGAATAGACTAAGTAGTATAAAGTATTTTTTGACAGACACAGGCATGTGGGTAAATTGACAGTTTTATGGTACAAGGCTTTAAGAACAGGCCTACTCATATAGCATATATGTCGATCATCAGCGAAGACAGAAGCCTTAGATGAGACGTAAAGGTTGTCAAACCATTGCTAGGAAGGAACACCGGTGACTAGTCAAGGCTGAGCTTGTGTTCGGTACACGTTTTGGCCAGAAACACATGTAATCCCAACTGAGTTACCATCACCTCACCGTAACATGTCAACTAATATACGAAATAATAGCTAGCACGCAACCTACATAGGTAGCTCATTTAATGTCAAAATAAAATGAACCCGAAACCTTTTGGACCCGCTAAGGGCCTATTTAGGAGAAAAGAGAAGAGAGGGGGGGGGGGGAAGTGCCTCTTATATGGGACCAAACGTTTGTGAGGGAAAAGAATCTAGACTATGACCGAGCGCTTCTTGTAATCATTACATTAATATATATCCCAAGCACCATAGTGAATGTAGCCCCGTTTTGAACGATGAACAACTTAATCTTGAGTCCATTATTTCACAGCTTTAAACTTGAACCCATCAAGAGTTAATTGTTCTAATTGGTAACCTACAAATTTTGAGCCTTAACAAAGTTTAATAAATATTCAGCACAGCAATGACAGGTCAATATAACGTGACATGATTGATTAGCTCGTAATTACATACAATTACAAAGTAAGTAAGAAAGCCAATGACTTTGAGATTCAAATGTTCTTTCGATATTCCGGTTGGCATTTTTGAAGTTGTAACAGTATCGGCTCGCAAATTGGACTGCTGCTGCTGAAACTTTGATGTAAAAGTTATGGCAGATCAAACCGTGGTTTGCCATTATCATTTGGCCAGCTGAGGCACCGATGCGGCGGATACGCGGTTAGAGTATCAACCCGTTAATGCGGCTTCGGAAGAAGCTTCAACAGCTTAATTAGCTCGTAAGTCCTCGTGTCTTGATCAGTGTATTGGCAAGGGTCAAGAGGGGTTAAACCATCCTGCAGGAAAGCAAACGACTTGCAATCAATTATCGTAACATACGAAGATCTTACGGTTCCACATCAAGGAGATAAGAAGCATGTACTGGAAAGTCAATAAGTTGCTTCGACTTGAACGTCGTTATGTAAGAAGAGAAATCAAGGAGGACAGTTCCAAGCATGTGCAGAATCCAGAAATACTATGTTTACCTTGTTCTTCAATGTCTTATCCGCTCCTTTAATCAGCAAAAGCCTCACAACATCTGTTCTTCGGCCTTGAACAGCTAGGTGTAACCACGTCCAACCATCCTATAGAGAAAGTAAATTTTTTTTTTTTCAAGTTTACTTTTCTGAATTGTTATTGATGAAAGTTGCATAATAAAGTTAAAATCGTATGTTGTCCTGAAGGTTTATATCAACACTATATAACAGAAGAATTTTGATTGCTTGCCTGGAAGCTGTTCCGACGGCATAATGCAACAAGGTGGCGCCATCCTGGTTTTCACCATAAACATTTAATTGGAACAATAATCTTCACACCAATACCAAACTGGATACAGCGATACACTAGGTGAATTTTATCACGAACAAATGGCTTAGCTGATTTCTCAAAAGATGGTTCGTGATGGCCTGGTTTTTACCAAGAATTGCTTTGTGAAAAGCGCTCCAACCATCCTGGTGAAGAAATGAACCAAATCTCAAATCAGTATCGAAAAGCCAAGAACAATATTCTGCATTTAACTTTCTAATGTAAAAGGCGGCCATTGATATCAGCATTATGTTTCAATAAAGCATCCATAAGGTAAAATTCTCACGATGCAGCAAAGAGTATGCAGGGGTAGCCATTTGCTCTGAAAGAGTTTACAAATACTTTACAGTTAACAGCTTCATGTTCATCAAATTACAACTACGACAATGTGATTACGTGAGGGGACAGTCGTCTCCGTGCAAATTACATAGGGGGTACAACATTTAAGGTTCAATTTCACTAAGGTACAATTTCCTAACCATGTACTAATGATCATAAGAAAAAGGGACACTTACAGAGGTAGCAACAGCTATATCAGATTTTCGCTTATTAAGCAGAGCCTTTTCCTCTTTCGAAAGCAACTTACGGGGTCCTATTCATCCAAGCAACAAACAACATCTCACAGACCATATCAAATAAACAAAACCACAAGAACCAATTCAAATCCCACCTAAAAAAAGTTATCCACGCCGAAAAATCGGCTAAAAAGAGAGCTTGAACACTTAACTATCATCTAAAACATATAAAGAATTATACCTTCCCACATTATCCTACACCTACACACCAAAGTTCACTACTTTTCCAATAAAACTCAAAGCTCAAATTTGCAATCTAAATTCGAAAAAAAATCGCAATCCCATCCAAAATTTCAGTACAAATAAGCAACTACCTTCACTTCAGATTTCTTAACGCCAGGCTCATAATTCCCACTGTTAAAGAACTCTGCAACATCCTCCAAACCCTTCCCATAAACGGCCCACCTCGGATTCTTCGGCGCCACTCGGTCACTCGATTTCACACCATCCCCTTCGTTCTCCTGCACCTCCTGCCACTGGTCCGAAACCAAATTCTCCGATCCGATTTCGGAAACATCTCTTCTGGGTTTCGCTTTCTTGGGGCTGAAACGGTATTTTTGGAGATAAGGGTCGTCGAACACGCCTTCCTCGAAGACGACGCAGTCGCCGATTACATGGTCTTCGTCGAAATGGTCGGGTTGGACGGAGTAGGACGAGATGAAAGAGGAGAGAGGGCGTGGAGCTTTCGCGGGAACTGTATGGTGGCAGCGAGAGCCTGCGAGGTGTCGGGGGGTTTAGAGAGACTGGCATGGTCGTTGCACTTGCGATGCGTGCTGTGGAACATAACGTTTTGCAAAATCGGTGGGATATATGCTGTCAAATATAAAATAAATAATTTACGAGGTTTAGTAAGTGTGATTAGGGATAACAACAATACTTTTTCTCATTATATGAAATAATATGAATACAAAAATAACTTTTACTATTTTCTTTCTTTTCTCTAGCTCATCTCACTAGTATTTTCTTTTGTATCTCTCTTCTTCATCTCCTTTCTTTTCTTTTGTTTCTCTCTTTCTTCCTTGATTCCTTTCCTCCATAAGTTTGTCTTTCTTTCTTTCTTCATTTACTTCTTTGTTTTATAGGTGAAGCTAGTGATGGTAAAACTTATGGCGTGTTTACGTAAGAGTAATGGGAATCAAGAAGCGTAATTGAATTCCAATTACGGATTACACCGGTGTTTACTAATGTGAGAGGAATAAAAAATCGTGTGGGACCCAGATGAATTCTGGAATCACACTCCAGAATTTCCCCAAGTCGGATTCTCTAGCAATAGGTGGTAATTGACTTCCTTGAATTGGTGTCCTCCAGGAATCAGACTTTTCCCTAAATTGCCCTCTGAATTCGTCTTCTGTAAATCCACCCAAATTGGGAGGTGGTAGGTGTGGTGGGAGGACGTGAATATGGGAGGCAGTGGGTGTATCTATGAATATGGGAGGTTGTGGGGGCTGGGGAAGAAGAGGATATGGAGGATTGGGGGAGCATGGAGGACCTGTGAGTATGATAGGTGGTGGGAAGGGCTATGCGAGCTGGGAAAGAAAAAGGCAGCAAGGCCTAAAGTCCTCTCCATTTTATAATTTGAACATCAAGGAGATTTTTTGAAATTCTTTATGGTGTAGAAATGTACATTTGGATGGTTTTGGTACCTAAAGCCTTTCTAGACAGAGCTGCAAGCTTTTCCTCCAATTCTTGCTTTAGAGATGTAAGGGTGGCTGCCCGGTCTTGCTCCTATGCTAATTGTTGCCTCTCTTGCCGCCTCAAGTGCGACTCTTGCTACAAGAAATTTACCACTGTTTAAACGAAGAGGTGTGGGAGACTGGGAGTGCTCTGGAAGTCAGTGAAGAAAAGATGGGGATGAGAGGATGGGAGGGAGAAAAGATAAAGTTCGTAAAGATAAATTTAATTTTATATAGATAAACTTAATTTTCAATAATTATAGTATAAAAATAAATTATTTTCAACAAGGACATTTTAGTAATCAAGCTAGTTTTAATTCTGATTCCAGTGAACTGGTAAACAATATATACGGAATCGATATCATTTGTATTCTGATTCTAGTTTAGTTTAGTAAACAACTTTAACAGTAATCTAATTCTGTTTCCTCATCAATCTAATTTCTCCTCAATTCAATTCCCTTCAAATCAACATCATACACATAAATATGTCAAAACAGAAAATGCAATGATTAAGTCCTCAACTTTTGCTTTTTTTTTTTCTTGGTCTGCCATTTTCTTTTATTTCATCCCTTTTTGTCACATCCCGCCTTCCCTCGCAGAGATATTGTCCGCTTTGGCATTCCCTGCCCTGGACTAGGTCGCAGACAGCAGGGCTACCGCACGGTTTTGTCTTTGCAAGCCGCAGCTCCAAAAGGCCTCTCTGAAAGGTACATGCAGGTATGGACATATAAGGCCCAAAGACCACGACCTCACGGGCGATGTGGGATACTACAATCCACCCCCCTTAGGGAGCCCGACGTCCTCGTCGGCACACCACGACCGTGAGTCTGGCTCTGATACCAAATTGTCACATCCCGCCTTCCCTCGCAGAGATATTGTCCGCTTTGGCATTCCCTGCCCTGGACTAGGTCGCAGACAGCAGGGCTACCGCACGGTTTTGTCTTTGCAAGCCGCAGCTCCAAAAGGCCTCTCTGAAAGGTACATGCAGGTATGGACATATAAGGCCCAAAGACCACGACCTCACGGGCGATGTGGGATACTACACTTTTACTCTATTATTATTTTACAATTCGAAGTCATTTTAGTTATCCAGGAAATAATACTGACACTAATTTCCAATTGGTGTTCCTCCTCTGGTGAGTTTCGAAAAAATCAAAATGGTTCCCATAAATTTTGGAGTCAAAAGTGTCTGTAACTTATGAGAAGATTAAACCGTTATATTTAGTTCAAATTTTAGTATGATATGGATAAGAGGATACCGAACAACTTTCGTGACGAAAAAATTTTGATTTGAGCTACCGAAATGGAGTTTTGGTACTCATAAGATGCATGTCCAATTTTCTGCGAAAATTGGAAACTGGTTTGGTATTTCAGACATCTGCGATGATCTTACCGTTGGAATTTTCTAAAAATTTGATATGTTGTAGGTATTGGGCGGATGAACAACTTTGAAGAAGAAAGTATTTCAATTCGAGGTCTGCAAGTTGGAATTCCGAGGCTGTTTACATAACTGTCAGATTCTTTACGAATTTTGAGTATGTACTCTTTTATTTCTGGAAAGGGTAATATACAGTCATACAACAAAACATATATATTTGCTTCAGGGAAATCAGTAGTACAAAGATTTTATGATGAAATAAAAAGATTTTCTTATCTGTGAGATTTCAGGCAACATAGGTGAATAGGATTTATGGCTTTGTGTTTTCCACTGACACGAGAGCTTCTCATGCTGATATCGTGTTGTAAAATCGACGGTGTGTGCAGTGGAATAAATAAATAAGACACAAAATTTACAAGGTTCCTCTATAATCAATGTAACTGAAGTATGTCCTCGGAGCAGCAATGATGCTTTCATTTATAATCTAATAATAAGATTACAAATATAATTCTCTCTATTCTCTCCTCTCTTTTTCTTCTCTCTGCCGTGAGCTTTGTGGCTTCTCTCTTCTTCCTCTCTTCTTCCTTCTTTCTTTTCAATTGTAAGGGTTTGTATTTTTGTGTGTGATTTTATATGGAAAGATGAGCTAGCAAGTGGATTAGTGGACAAACATGTAGAGTTGTAGTGGGTTGACCATCCACACATTGAATGACTTATAAGATTACAACAAATTTCAATTTTTCATCTTTTTGTACTAACATTTCTTTTAATGTATGTAGAAGTTTACAATTTAAACCAATAAGACTCAAACTTCTACTATTTCAATTATATAATTTTGAATTTTATTTTTTTCATTTTTCATCTTTAAGCATATAATACTTCTTATTTTATGTGGGCATTCATACTAATTTCACAATATTACTTATTTTAAGTGTTTATATAAACTTAACATTCATTTTTTCCTCAACATTTATGTTGCAATTTCATGTATTATTTAATTAATGATTTTTGTCAAGTGCTTTTGCAATGGTGCAAGTGTTTCTACATTCTTCTTATTCAAATGAAAGTCTTTCTACGCCATTATTACTCAAGTGTTATTACAAGTAAATTAAGTGTTATTGTAACTATTTAAGGTCAAAGTTTAGTTAAGAAAAATTTAGGCTTTCTAAGATATGAGATTCTATAGTGATGCACGTGTATTAAGAAGTAACATAAATGAATAAATTGTAATATATTGTAAATAATGAGTATGTATGCCCACATGCATACAGTAAACATTTTATATGCTTAATAGTGTAATTTGTTTGTTTCCAAGATAGTTGCTCTATAAATAGAGCATTACAAGTGTTCAAAAACAAGAACAATAAGATAAAAAAAAAAAAAGTTAGAATATTTTCAGTATCATCTTATTTCTCTTTTATCTGCAATCATTTTGTGTAATATTTTGTAATAGCCTTGCTTTTATCCTTAACAAAGGTTATTTCTTTAACTTTTGCCTTTTTATATAACACGTTATTAGTACGACTCTCTAACCCTAAAATATTTTCTCATTTCTCTCTGCTGAAAGAAAAAAAAATGTTTACTCTAAGGTTTTTATTGCTCTTCTTCTTCCTCAATTGCTAGATATACCATCGCGAAGAACTGTTTGCACCATATTTACTTCTAGTTCTTAACCTATCAGTTACTTATATCTTTGATTTCTTGTTTGGTGTAATTCTTGACTACTAACCCAATGTTTATTTATGCAATCCAAAATGGTGGGTATCATTGCATATCTTGGACTGTAGATTTAATTTTACTGCAAATTTTAGGTGGAGTGGTATAATCGCTCACCCTATCCTGCATATTTAAATTTGTCTGCTATTTAATTTTATTGCAATTTCAGGTGGTGTGGAATAATCACCCACCCTGTTCTACATATTTAAATTTTATTGCAATTTTAGGTGATGTGGAATAATCACACACTCTGCTCTGCATATTTAAATTTTATTGCAATTTTAGGTGGTGTGGTATAATCATCCACCCTGCTCTACATATTTAAATTTTTCTGTTGTTTAAAGTGGTGCGAAATAATAGCTCATCCTATATTTGTTTAGATGAGAATGGTGCGGTACAATCGTCATTCTCATTAATCATATAAATCTCAAGCCTGAAATTTCGAGTACTTATCATTTTGGTCTAAAGATCAAAATTTGTAAGAACCAGAAGTTCTAACAATATATTTCTTCAGAATACATATTATTACAAGTTCTTACACACCTCATTTTTCTTTCAGAAAAGAAAATGATGAACTTGACAAAACTTGATTTTGTTGCCCTGGATATTACTGGAAAGAACTATCTTACCTGGGTAATGGATGCCAAGATCCATCTGGAGGCAGGAAATCTTGGGGATATCATCAAGGAGGATACCAGTGCATCCTCTCAAGATTGGGCGAAGGCTATGATCTTTATTCGTCATCATCTTGATGAAGGACTGAAGAGTGAGTACCTTATATTTGAAGATCCATTAACCCTATGGAAGGCACTGAAAAATAGATATAATTACCAGAAAACGGTGATTCTTGCAATGGCTCGTTATGAGCGGGCTCACCTAAGGATTCAAGATTTCAAGACAGTGACTGAATACAATTCTGCAATGTTCAGAATTAGTTCCCAGTTGAAGTTCTATGGAGAAACAATAATTGAGGAAGATATGCTTGAAAAGACTTTCAGCACATTTCATGTCTCCAACGTGCTCCTACAGTAGCAGTATAGAGAAAGAGGTTTTATTGAGTACAACCAGTTGATATCTGTACTCCTTGTAGCCGAGCAAAACAATGAGCTTCTGATGAAGAATCATCAGTCATACCCTACTAGATTTGCACCATTCACAGAAATGAATACTGCTTCTCTTGAAAAGTATACCACATCCTCTCATGACAATAATTATAAACGAGGACATGGCCATAAACGAGGCCAGTGGAATGGGAAAGGTAAGAACCATGGTGTCCAGTTTCATAACCAGGTTCTAATGCATAATATATGCCCAAGCTTTAAGAATGCAAATCGCCAGAAAGACAAAGCTCATATGAACACTTCTAGAAATCCTGAAGGAGCTTGTCATAGGTGTGGTGGCAATGGGCACTGGGTGCGTACCTGTCGTACCCCAAAACATCTGGTGGATCTATATCAAACCTCTCTCAAGGAGAAGGGTGTCGAGACCAATTTCCCCGACCAGGCTCAACCAATGGAAATACCTGATCCAGTGTCTAATTTATCAGGACAGCAACCCACCTGGATGTTCCAGACTTTATTACTGAAAGAGGAAATGAAGTTTAGGGTCCGATTGAATCATTTATGTTTAATGTACTCTTGTACTTGTGGTTTAATGCTCGCATTTTCAATTTAATGAAAGTAGTATTCTAGTATCAATAAACTGTTTTTTAACTATAATTTCTTTACTCAGAGAACATAGATAAAAATTATGGTTATTCTCAAAACAAGAGCAATGGCGGAGATTTTTGTCTTGCAGACTGCGCAACCACGCATTCAATTGAAAGTATTTCTCGAACTTGGTACTTGCAAAAGTAAAAGTAACAATAATATCAAGGCAATTAGATGTAATTGAAGGCTCAGAAAAAACCCAGATTATGTTACCAAATGGAACAATATTGTTCATACCATTATGCGTTGTACGCTACTCAATCCACTCGAAATTTGTTGAGTTTTAAAGACATACTTCTAAATGGATACCACATTGAAACGAAAAGTGCAGAAAATGTGGAATATTTATGCATTACCTCTAATGATACCCAGAAGCGTATATTTGAGAAGTTGCATGATTTATCGAGTGAATTATATTATACATACATAAAGACAATTGAGGTACATGCTTTCATGAACTAGAAGTTCATAAATTCAAAAGTTTACATACTTTGGCATGACCGTCTGGGTCATCCGGGATCCACCATGATGCGTAGGATCATTACCAACTCTAATGGACATCCATTATTGAGCAGAGACATCACTACCTCAAATGATATCCCTTGCAAGGTTTGTCCTCGAGGGAAGTTAGTAACTAGACCATCACAACTAAAGGTTGATGCTGAATCCCATTATTTTTGTAAAGAATTCAAGGGATATCTGTAGGCCTATTCAACCACATTGTCGACCATTTCGATATTTTATGGTTCTGATTGATACATCTAATCGATGGTCACATGTTTGCCTATTGTCTACTCGAAATGTAGTTTTTGCGAGACTTCTTGCTCAAATAATTAAGTTGCGAGCACAGTTCTCAGATCATCCTATTAAGTCAATCCGACTTGATAACGCTGGTGAATTTACGTCTCAAACCTTTGATGATTACTGGATGGCACTGGGCATTGATGTTGAACACCCTGTTCCTCTTGTCCATACTCAAAATGGTTTTGCAGAGGCATTTATCAAGCAGCTTCAATTAATAGCCCTCACTCTGCTCATAAAAACGAAATTGTCAGTCTCTGCATGGGAACATGTCATCTTACATGCTACATCATTGGTTAGATTAAGACCCATAGCCAACCACCAATATTCATCAATACAATTTGTGTTTGGACATCAACCAAACATTTCACATCAACTAGTTTTTGGTTGTGTTGTTTATATACCTGTTGCACAACCACAACATACTAAAATGGGACTTCAGCGTAGACTGGGAATTTATGTGGGTTTTGATTCACCATCTATTATTAGATATTTGGAACCCTTGACAGGCGATATGTTTACAGCTCGTTTTGCTTATTGTTATTTTTATGAAACAGTTTTCCTGTCGTTAGGGAGAAAAAATACCGTTCCAGAAGAACGGCAAGAGCTGACATAGATTGTTCCCACTTTGTCTCTTTTTGATCCGCGAAGCATTCAATGTGAAAATGAAGTGAAAATGATCGTTCATATTCAAAATATTGCTAATCAAATGCCAAATGCATTTAATGATGCTTCGAAAGTGACAAAGTCATATATACTAGCTGCAAATGCACCTGCAAGAATTGATGTCCCTGTTGGACAAAATAAATTGGTAGCGAATGATTCATCTAATGCACACCTAAAGCGTGGTAGACCCTCATGGTCAAAAGATTTAACCCCTCGAAAGAGAAAGATGAGGGCACAGTTAAACCCAAATGAAATCATTCAGGAAAAGAAATGAAATAATCATCGACGACATGTTTGCATTTGCAATAGCCACTGAAATTTTATTAAGCGATGACATTGAGCCCCGCTCTGTTGAAGAATGCAAATAGAGACAAGATTGGCCTAAGTGGAAAGATGCAATCCAGGCAGAATTAAATTCCTTGGAAATGCGAAGTGTTTTTGGACTGGTAATCCAAACCCCATGGGTTACAAATGAGTATTCACAAGGAAATGCAACGAGAAAAGCGAGATTGCAATATATAAAGCACGACTCGTTGCACAAGGTTTTTCACAAAGACCTGGAATTGATTATGAAAATACATACTCTCCTGTAATTGACGCAAATACGTTCCGTTACTTAATAATTTTGGTGGTTTAAAAAAAACTTGACATGCGACTTATGGATATCATCTCCGCGTATCTATATAGAGAATTAGATACTGGCATATATATGAAAGTCCCAGAAGGACTTAAGTTGCTTGAAGCAACTAACAAATCACGAGGTATATTCTCAATCAAATTAAGGCGATCATTATATGGGCTGAAACAATTTAGACGAATGTGGTATAATCGTCTCAGTGAGTATTTGATTAAAGAAGGATATTCTAACGATGTCATCTACCCTTGTGTGTTCATTAAGAAATCAAATACTGAATTTGCTATAGTAGCAGTATATGTCGATGATATGAACCTCGTTGGAACCTCTGAAGAGCTCAATAAAACTGTTGAATATCTGAAAAGCGAATTTGAAATGAAAGACATTGGGAAAACAAAATATTGTCTTGGCCTGCAGATCCAGCATTGTGTTAATGGAATTTTGGTCCATCAATCCGATTTCATTGAAAAAAATAATGAAACGATTTGGTATGGACAAAGCTTATCCACTTAGCACCCCAATGGTCGTTCATTCTTTGGACATTAAGAAATATCCATTCCATCCAAAGGAAGATGATGAACTGGTCATTGGTCCAGAAGTACCATATTTGAGTGCAATAGGTACTTTATTGTATTTAGCATAATGTACTAGACCAAATATAGCATTATCAGTCAACTTGTTAGTAAGGTATAGCTCTGCTCCAACAATTCTTCATTGGAAGGGAATCAAAGATGTATTGCGATACCTTCATGGAACAACAGACATGAGTCTCTTCTACTCAGAGAAATCCACAAATGATCAGATTCTTGTTGGATATGCAGATGCTGGTTTCCTCTCTGATCCGCATAAAGCCTGCTCACAAAATAGATATGTGTTCACTAATGGAGATACTGCAATATCATGACGATCAACAAAACAAACATTAGTTGCTACATCTTCCAATCACACGGAAATAATTTCTTTACATGAAGTAAGTCGTGAATGTTCTTGGTTAAGATCAATGATCCATCACATCCGGAATTCATGTGGTCTACCTTTAAAGACAGACAATCCAACTGTCATCCATGAAGATAATGCAGCCCGTGTTGCCCAAATTAAGGAAGGATTTATCAATGGCGATAAAACTAAACACATATCTCCAAGATTTTTCAGTGCACATGAGCTTCAGAAGGCCAAAGTGATTGAGGTCAGACAAATCCGTTCCAATGAAAATTTGGCAGACTTGTTTACCAAATCTCTACCAAAGTGCACATTTCAGAAGTTAGTGCAGGGAATTGGATTACGTTGGCTTACAAATTTGAAGAATGCAGAATCAAGGGCAGATACAATTCAAGGGGAGCATCCATAATACATGCAAGTTGTACTCTTTTTCCTTTGATTATGATTTTTCCTACTAGGTTTTTCCTATCAAGGTTTTAACAAGGCAACATAAGCATGCTTAACACCATATCAACAATCCGGGTAAAAGTGTATACTTTTTCCTTCGTTATGGTTTTTTCCCACTGGGTTTTTCCAAGCAAAGTTTTAACGAGGCAACTGATGATTGATATATGGGCATCCAAGGGGGAGTGTTGTAAATAGTGGGTATGTATGCTCACATGCATACAGTAAACATTTCATATGCTTAATAGTGTAATATGTTTGTTTCCAAGATAGTTGCTCTATAAATAGAGCATTACAAGTGTTCAACAAACAAGAACAACAATATAATAACAACAAGATAAAGAAAGAAAAGTTAGAATATTTTCAATATCCTCTTATTTCTCTTTTATCTGCAATCATTTTGTGTAATATTTTGTAATATCCTTAGTAAAAGTTATTTCTCTAACTTTTACCTTTTTATATAACATAATAAAAATTGTGAGGATGATTGAATGTCCACATGGGAATAGTAGGAAATAGTTTGTTGTGTTGTGCTTTTTCAAAAGTGGTTTATTACGGATAATTGTTTGGTTTGTCATGGATGTGATTTTCATTCTTTGTAAACCTACGGATGTGGCTCTATAAATAGAGCACTTTGTGAGTGATCAACGCACAACTAAAAGAGAAAAGAACTGGAAGTAATAATATCAGTATCCATCTCTTTCTCTTTTTATCTACAATCATTTTGGTTATAATTACAACAAAACAATGTGATATTTTGCACTTGCTTTGTTCACGTCCTTAGCAAAGATTATTTCTAATTTTTGCCTATTTATAACACAAGTTTATTTATTTATTTATTTGAGTTGCTGTGGGCCAAAGTTCATATGAATACATTACTTCATTGTTCCATAGGGCGTTGCACTAAATACGTACTCAAAAGCCCCGACCACTATTCTAAATATAGCACATATCCTCATTTTCACAACATTATTCACAACCCTTAAATGTAAGAACTAAAAGATTAACAAATCATTAATTTTGTTGGAGTATCTGCGAGTGCGGTGTGATTTATCACTCAAAATCAACGAATACAAGCCACATATTATTTCAATCCCATATCCAAAGTAAAGAACCAGCAATCCTACAACTCGGTAAAAAAACACGGGAAAACGAAACAAGACAAACATCAGACTCCAAGACACAGATCAATACAATGCTACATCATGTTTCCAGATTAGTCACTCTTGACGGACGGGAGATACAGCACATGTACTCATCTGGAGCCGCGGGCATACTTCCTCTCCGGGCTGCCATATGGAGAATAAGACCTCTCTCTTCTTGATCTTCCGCCATAAGGTGAGCCGCCCCTAGGAGAATAATCGCGGCCACCTCTATAGGGTGAGCGCCTTGGTGACCTCCGATATCCATAGTCATCACGACCTGAGCCCCCACGGTACCGACCGCGATCACGTTCACGTTCACGATCTCGACCACGGTCACCTCGGTAGCCTTTCAAACATGCAGGTATTCAAAAATGAGAGAAGGGCAAACAAATCACAGAAAGGGAACAGATACCTTATTATGAAAGGCATATCAAACATACCATGGTCTCTAGTATTTTTCAGCCCAAGATAATGCCCAGGTGTTGGCGTTCTTGGTCGCTTCCTCCGAGACTGAAATAATTATAAATCCTCAATTACTGAAACATCCAGTACAGAATCTCAAAATGAAAAAAGAGAATCATAAACAAAGTTAGAAAAACAACAGAAATAATAATCCACAAAGAAACCTCATTTTTTATCGAAATGAAGTGATCAATCTGGATGCAGAAACAATCACAAAATATCCAGGCACACATGTGATACGATTAGCGTCCATAAAACAAATGCCAGTTATGAAATACCATAAAAGCCTGATTAGAAAGTTGTTCGTAATGTCCGTGGATTAGTTGAGGGTTGAAAATTGAAAGTGAATGCTGAAGTTGTATAGTTGTTGGAATATAGTTGCTATGTTTAGTTGATCAGGCGCATTTGAAATGCTGTTTAAGCTTGCCATTGATCAAGCTGTTTCACTAAAGTTGACGTGGATAAACTCATCATCTGTGATTGCTGCCAACATAGCTGACGCAATGACTTCTGAATATAACCAGAAAACTTCCAAGTCAAGAAAAAGAAAAACCAACCAAATGGTTTAAAGTTTATCACCATATTAAAATCACATTACCCTCTCAACAGTTATGTATCGACCTTCCAGAACTGACTGGTTGAGATGTTTAATGCAGCGTTCAGCATCTTCAACAGAGTCCATTGTAACAAAGGCAAAACCACGAGAAATCCGAGTCCTAGGTTCCATAACAAGAAAGCATGAAGCTACCTGAGAATGAAAAACAAAAACGAATTATAAATGAAAACAATTTGTCATTAAACCAAGTTTTAGTAAAATGTTTTAAAACAAGTAAATTTAAAATAAATAAAAAAACAATAAAATAGAAGCACCTTTCCCTCCTTTGAAAAGTGCCTTTCAACATCCTTCTCTGAGACCCTTGTAGATAGGCCAGTAACATACAGTGTATTTCCAGGATTTATAGCAGCAGACCTACCACACAAAAAAACAACTGAGTTGAGCACTAGCAGCACCTTCAGACCATGTGGCCAGCACAGAAACATATCAGTGCCATAAATTGAAAGAAGGTATGACAAGATTCAACTTTAAAAACACGTATACTACTCAAAACCAAAACCAAAACGTACACCAACCTGCCAGGACTTCTGGACCTTGATCTGCACCAAAAGATGTCAACCATGTATCAGAAATATAAGTCGCACATGGAAGTTAAAAGTTATTAAATTCAATCAGTAATATAGTGAAAAATTCATTTAAGCCAAAGATGAACATCAACCTGCCACGACTTCTAGAGCGAGACCTCTGCCTTGGTGGCCTAGACCATGATCTCGACCTTGATCGAGGCCTAGACCAAGACCTAGACCTAGACCTGGACTGAGCTCTCCATGGAGAAGGGGATCGAGAATACCTGATTTATCCATAAGCATGACATAAAATATATGAGAATCATCAAATAAATAAAAACTAACCATTGATAATCTGATTTGAACCCCTCTGCAGTCTGCATAGTGAATCTACATAATGAAGACCACAAACTCAAAGCCAATATACCATACAAAAAAACGTTTGCCTATAGTGTGGTTTTAACAGACCCTAGAATGTTCCAAGCAAGAAAAGCTAGCCACGTGGATCGTACAACAAACTAATCGAAATGGAATCATATGAGCCCCTGCATAACTAGAGCTTCCCTGATTCAATAGTGTAACAATTCATAATTGGGCATTTCGCCCCACTATACGGGCCATATTTATAATATCTGGTGAACAAAACGGAAAAAGTAACTAATCATCAAAGAGCATAAAACTCTCAGGTCACTTCATTCTATAAATCAATATAATTCAAAAGTAAAAACTTCCAAGTCTAGTAGCGAATTACAAACAACTATGCTAAAATTACAGCACCTAGACGGTGAACACAAACCCTCTTGTGTAAGAACGGTTGGGCCATTAGATGATATCCGAAACAAACCCTCAAATTTCCCATAGAAATATCTTTCATAGACTAAAGCACAGCCATATGATTTTCTAACATGCGCCACATTCGCTCCCGCATATCTATCAACTGTATTTCTAAAACTTTCAGGTAAGATTGAAGCTCCTAAAACATGGAATTTGTGTGTTTCCTTTCTTATATGTACCTAGGAAGGGGCCTTAAAGCATCAAATTCGACACAAAATTCACGAAAATGAAAGGCAACCGGTCAAACGGACAAACATAGCAAAAAATTGTTCCCATCACCCAAAAAACAGTAAACATAAATTCCAACAGATCGAAAGCCTCAATGCATCTATCATGTTAAAGTGCAATTCTTTCTGTCAAAAAACATGTCAGGGTGCAATTCGGAACCAGAAATCGAAAAGAGGAATTGGGATTTTAGGGCTTACTTTTTGCGTGGAGAATCCGCCTGCACAAAAATATTAAAAAATAAAAATCGCGTTAAAATTTTGAACTTTTATCGAGCATGCAACAGCTGCAGAAAATGTTTAGAGAGATTACCATTTTCAGAGGGCAAAGGCGAAGAGATCTAGAGAGAGAAAGAAGAGAGAGAGAAGAATCGAGGGAATTAGGGTTTGGGGTCAATGAGCTTTCTTGGAAGGGAAAGCGCTGGACCGGAAATTACATTTATATCTGTTCGAGACACGATCCCACACGGCGAGGCACATGTTTATTGGGTGTGATTTTTCTTTATATTAAAGAAACATAACGAGTTTTTGAGACCAAAACATAATGATTTTTTTTTTAATACATTGATATTTTTATATTAGAAGAGGGAGAAATTCGATTAAGATATACAATGGGTAACCTAATTTGGTATCAAATTCGTCATCTACGAGATTCAAACATAAAACTTTTCACTTCCAAGCGAAGATGAATACCACCAGATCATAATCCTCATGAAAACCTTATATTCTTGAGGAGGTTCTACCCTGTGAAAACGCTTTTTAATGAAACTTTAACTATAGCCGATCGTGACAAAAAAGCCACCGGTTTCACCTGATGAGTCGAGAATGCCCAACTTATCAATTATCCTACAAATTAATAGTTTTCATGAATTGGGTAAATCGAAAACATGATTGAAGGATAAGTTTTTGGATTGTGGAATAAACGTTCTGTATGAGTTAGGTCAATTGGTCAACGAATGCAACACAATGTCTTATAATCGTTAGGAATATCGTTAAAAATATAATTTGAAAATTTTTATTTTCAAATTTTAAAATTCAAATTAATTCATTTTCAACTTCAGAAATTAGTACTGATATAAGTGAATATAATTATACAACAAAAAAGTAAATAAAAAATCACTGCTACAGAAAAGAGAAAATTAATGCTACTTCACCAGTCACACCGTCGAAATTCCGTACAAAGATACGATAGATTGAAGTAAAATCCCCTTCCTAATATGTAGTCCAAGCCAACATTCATTTGACACAAATTCACAAAGCGTCATCATTTCACAGTACAAATTTACAAAACCTAATCAACAACAAAGAACACCCACTATTTTCATCTGTTAACTCAAAGACGAAGCGACGTTTCGCTTCGAATTTTATTGCGCCAATCACGTATGAACATAAGAGTGTCTAGAGATTATGTCGTGAGCATATCAGGAATTTTGACGGAATGAGATCCAAGTACCTTACCACCAACATCAGGGAAGTTTTCATGTCCCTGCAGGGGGCCGACCGTCCCATCAACATCTACGTGGATAGGATACTTCATAAGGTGACCCTGCAGTAGTGTAAACTCTGGAGATGTGAATCTCTTCCAGTTATTGTCTGCAACCTCATTTACTTTCCTCATACATTCCAAACTCTCAGGCTCTTCGAAGCATGGATACAACGCATCAAGATGCTCGGCCCAAAGTGACATTCGATATCCATATATCTGCATGAACGGAAGATTGGAAGTCCTCATTAAAGCATGTATTTCACTATTTCCTTCCGTTATATGCCATCAGAATATTTGGAGACAAGAAGAAGTTCTGAACTTGTAAGATAATTAGCTTAAAATGCAATTTAACTCGTTCTTTGAAAATAATGGAATAAAGGGGCAAGAAGGAACCGCTACTCTACGCCAAAACAACAACAATTACGACATCTAGTGCTAGTTGAGTCTCATGGACGCTAAAGGTAGTGGGCCATTGTTCGATAAGTATCCTCCTCAGACTCGGCCAAGAAAGAATCCTAAAATTATAAGTTGCAAAAAGCAAGAGAGAAGTACAGAAAGCTACAGACCTGACCGAGCGGATGTTTCTTCCTCGCAGCCCATGTGTAATGGGGTTGATACGCACCCATAGCTATCTCAGTGTCCTTTGTACCAGCCATTGATCTTTGGTTGATATTGGCAGATCCCAATATTACGTACTCGTCATCTACTACCATACCCTTGGCATGAACATAAATCATAAACCGCCGATTTTTGTGTGAATCGGAAACCTGAAAGTAAAATTCATTATGAAGAACATCTAAAGAGTTTGTCGCAGATAATAAATTAAAGTAAATATCTAACTGAAGAAGATATCTTATCCATTCCAAAATACAATGTACAGGTGACAGATTTTGACAATAACCTTCGAACCCATTTAGTAACCATTTCGTTTTTTTGTTATTAGCCATAGGGATCAAGGTACCACAATTTAACTTGGATCAACCAAAGAAGCTAGAATTCAGTGAGTTAGACTGTTAAAGTGGTGCAGATGACAACTATTTTCGAATAATTACCGAAGACGCATCGTCATTTGCAGTATCCTCAGGAAGTGCTTCCCGGTTACCAAGGCAATAGAAACTTAGGTAATCTTGAGGATGTGAGCCCTGAATCTGTGCCGATTTCAGTGCCTCTGCAACAGTACTATACATTGCTTGCATTGTCTGCCTCTGCAAAATGCAAACATAGACAAGTCAGAAAGAAACTTTCATGTATCCTTTCGGTTCTTATTTCTTATGCACTTCTCAAGTCCCTTATCATAGACATCTAAGATTAGATACCAACACTGTTGTGAACAACATTACATAAATAATTCTGAGCCAATAATTTCCATGAACAAATTCTCATTGATTCTCAACAAGGCAACATAGAGCGGCGTATATTCAAGCTGCTAGCAAATAGAATCAATGACATTGAAGCAAAAAGTCCATCGTTCTTTATCATATTCATTAAAAGATCATAACATCCAATTTAGTATTCCTGTTTAACAAATAACAACCATGTGTTTTCCGTGTATATTTATATAATAGATATTCACATACCTGCCAGAAGAGAATTTCTTGCATTGCGAGAGTTTTTGGATCACCTTCAGGCCACAAAGGTAAAACGACATACACCGTGAATCTCTCATTAGCTTTAATTTTGCTAACAATTTTTAATGCCAACTCCATTGGGATAAGATTATCAGCTCCTGCAGAGAAAATATTCAGATAAATTTGAATCACAAGAAAAGAGATATTTACCATCAATTAATCACTATGTTTTCTTAAATGTTGGCAAATAGAAGAAGGTGAATTTGACATAAGCGAAGTGGTTACTGGTTAGGTGGCAGGTGCAACAATATTGGGTCACTGTGGCTATATTTCATGTAAAACCACCATGAAACAAAATGGAGATGCAAAATTTCAATATTTCTAGTCAATTATGGATAATATGACAGCAAATTGAGCTGCTTCTCATGTACAAAATGCTTGAACTATAAATTCCTAGTGCAACTATGCACACATGAAATAACCAGCTACTGTACTGTTTTACAAAACTACAAATTTTTCTCCCAAATATATAAACAATAATTCCTAGAAATCAAGCATTACACACTGTCATCTTACCTGCATTTTTATAATCTGGCCATGCATATGATGAACCAAGAAAATACTGATTTTCGATATATATAAAGTGTTGGGCGGATCTGATTGCCTGGATGTAAGCTGTTTGAATGCTTTTATCTATTACCAGATTCTTTGAGCAAATAAGATGCTGCAGTTACAATCAAGAGGTATGATCAGATGTAGTCCGTACATTTAAAAGTATAAAAAGGAAGACAGGGCGGACAAGAGGGGGAATCAAATAAAAACCTTGGCCTCAGCAGCACGGCCAGCTTTGGGAAATCCTTTCAGTGATCCTGAGTCAATGGACCGGAAAATCTACAAAATAAAGAAGAAAATAACAAACTTGATTTTCCTTTTTATTACAGAAACAATAGAACATCTGTGTGTGTACTGTGTATGCACACCTATGTAAAATTATTAAAAGAAACAGAAAACAACAGAAAGGAGGGCAAGAAAGTTGCATCTCCACCTGAACATGCCAATTTTCAGGATCTTTTTCATCGCTAACCCACAACGAAGGCTCGTCTTCTGGAATAATTGTACTATCCTTTGAACCAGATGGGGGAGGACTTAGTATCCAGGAGATGCGGTCAATTTTTATCAATGCATCGTCATGCCAATGTGAAACCTTCTTACTCAGTAGTGCAAACTCCTTCCACCGCGTTGCTTTCCTCCAACGTTGCTCAAAGTTTATAAGAACATCATATGCAGCAGGCCCATCAACTCTACAGTGCAAGTCATGCCATGGTTGTCTTGGAGCCTTGGTTCCAGCCTATCACAAGAATAAAACACAAAAATGCAGAAAGATATGCATTACAGCAGTCTCATTTTATTATCGTTGTAATTGCACAATAGAATTTTCAGTTACGGAGTTTGAGTGGTCGTTGAAAAAACATAATATCATATACAAAGGATGCTTGTAAATGAACTGCAAGAAAGAAAAGTATAAGAAATTCATGACAGGTGCTGAAATAATATACAAAAAACAGAGGATGAAGCAATGCAGAAAATAAAACCCCATCACAAATCACTTACAGGAAAAGTAGGTTGATGAACATCACCCTTAAATACAGTGTCAAGATTACGAAACAGTCTGTGCTCGGGTGTGTCATAACGACCATCACAAAGATCAAGACCTCCTAAAAATGCAGTTATCTTCCGATTATTACCATCAGCCTGTGTGTCCACAAGAACACATTTTTGATGGTGGGTGAAAAGGGTTCCAACAACCTGTACAAACCCATGCAATGTTTGTTAAATTCAGCAAGTTGATCACCTCAGATAAAAGAACGTAAGTAGACCATAAACTATTCTGAAATAAAATAAATCTCCTATAAAAGCAGTAAGTGGCTTGCAATGAAAAAGTTATTCTCAAACCAAAGAAGCTTATAACCAATTATACCCGAATGGTCAGTAAACAGGAGATATCCATAACGTGGAGATTCCATTAAACAAATGAACAAATAGCAAAATAAAAAAAAAATGTCGATAAACAAAACTACAAAATGTCATAATGAAACCTGCCTGTTGTTTTATAATGCTAAGCTTACTGCTAGCGTAGCGAGTTGACAGCACACAATTTACAGATGAATGCTTGAAAAACTTCCGGGTTTCTTCATCATGCGTCCCCATCATTCCTGCCTGCATCCAATCCAACTTCACATTAAGACCCAATTTCCATACCATCGTATTCAAACTAACACAAGCATTCCACAACTACACAATGCACTTTAAACGTTCAGAGATGATGGCAACCTTCCTAGGCAAGTTTTGAAGGTGTGAAACCTCCCGATTTAACTAATTAAATACCACTTCTAACACCCCGTTACCCGAAATCAAATTAAATAATCCAATTTGCACATGAATATCACAATCAAAGACATAATGTATAGATTAACATATCAGTTATATAAGCAGAAAAAGGCAATTCACAACTACAATGCAGGTTAGAAATGTGACCGTTTTGAAGCCGAACTTGTCGTGCGAGGACTTATCGTCCCACACCAACAGCAACACCCTCACGCCCTCCTCCGACTTGTACTTGAGCAAATCGCCGAGCATCAGGTCGCCGCCGCGCGGCAGCGGCCGGCTCGGCTCCCGAATCAGCCGCACCTTGTGAAACACCGACCAACCCACAATGTAAACCAAGTGATGCGCCTCCGTAATCGCATAGCAAATGTCCTCCCATGTATTCTCCGCCTTGTACACCTTCCCACCGTCCAACCGAATCTCCGGCAGCCCTCCAGGGCAGTGCGCGTCTTGGTACAACCTCACGGAGCTTCCCTTCCGGAGCGGGAAGTACGTGTTACGCACGCCCTTGTGCTCCGGATCCCCCGCTATGCCTTGCTTGTACACTGGGTTTTTCTCGAACGGCGTGAACTGCAATTCGAGCCGGATCGCCGAGTCGGGTTTCGGGGGCTTCCCGGAGGGTCCGTAAATGGGGAACCACCCGGAGATGAGCTCTCCGGTGGCGATTCTCTCCGCCGGGATCTTGGCGGTTCCGATGATCTCAGCGCCAAAGACGTCGTCATCTTTGACGTGAAACTCGAGGTTAATTGCAGGGTGCGCCAGCGGGACAAAGAAGTGCTCCTTCCACTGCGGGTTCTGGGAGTTCTTCATGACACGTGTCCGGGCGACGGTGGTCTGGGGGACCGTAACGGTGACGTATGAGTCGCTGGTGATGATCTTTCGGTGGGGAACGTGATGCTTGCGTTCTCCGCCCTCGTCTTCGGCGGAGGGGGTGGAGGAGATATTGATGGTGTCGCAGGCGGTGAAGCAGCGGCGGAAGCGCTCGGAGAACATGTCCATGTTGGGGAGGCGGCGGGCTTCGAAGATTGTGAGGTCGAGGTCGCCGTGCAGGTAGATCATCCGCTCCTCCGACTCCGTTTCGGCCATTTCGTGGGCGGGCAGTGTACAAAAGTGAGATTTGCTGGGTTTGCGGTGTGTGTGAATAGTGAGAAGAAGCTGGGTTTGGGAGGTTTGGCGTCGGCGTTGGCGTTGGTTGTAGGCAGAGGAGACGGGAGTTGCAGAGGGAACTCGTGGCGCCTCGGAGGGAAGGATTTGGGGGGATTTTAAATCCCGTGAAGAAAAAGATGAAATAAAAATTGAGAGACGGAGGATAAGAGGGAGGGATGAGAGTGAGTGAGCGGGATGAATGGGTTGGTGTCCGTTAACGGTCTAATTCTTTCCGTTTATCCTTTTTTTTTTTTTTACTTCACAATTTGGACTTTTGGTTTTTGCTCAAATCACATTTTTTTTTAAAATGAAATAAAAATAATAAGGATTAATTACCTATAATTCCCAACCTTTTAACGTCATTTTAAATTATTCTCAGCATTTTTAAACGTTTAAACAAGTACTGAATATATTGAAAATGTCATCTTTGTTAAGCCCAATTAAATTATGTTAAATTAAGTAAGGCTTTTTTTTTTCTAAGTACATCAATATTTTTACAATAAGGAGAGGGGGAGTTCGGCTAAACTACACAATGAGCAGCCTAATTTAGTATCGAATTAAGTATAAGAAAATAAAGAATGAGAATCAAATCAACTAATCCCTTAATAAGTGATCAAATTTCTTATTTTGAGACTATTTGATTATGAATATGAAGACCTGACTTGCGTATTCTTTTATGTGTTAGTAAACACGGGGAGGTTAAGAATTTGAATAACTATATTTACTACTCTTGTAGCGACTTATACTATGTAAAATATTAATTTGACGGAAAAAATTGACATGTCTGATTATAGTAAGTAAATTGCTACATTTTATATTAGGAGCCCATAATAATCAAATTGAAAGTCTATCTAAACTAAATAACTAAATTAAAAATCGATAAGACAAATCAGAATAAGTTTAGAAATTAGTAAAAACGAGTGGGGGTGTGCAATAATTGGGTTGGATTTGGAAACATGGAGTGTGAGACCCATGAATATGATTGAGCATGTTCACAATAACTTCATATGGGATTTATGAATCCACGTCATCGTATCTCCTCCCCTAATTTTGGTGAGTTGTGGATCCAATAGTCCAACTACTCGATCAATACCTACCTATTTTAATATTAGGCATCAATTCATTCAAAATATCGAATGATAAATCAGGTAATTCCCAATGGGAGGTAATTAACTTCATCGGATTTTTCATGTTTTTGCTTAAATTACTTGTTTCTTCGATGTGCATGAGCTCGGTTGAAAGTGTTTTTAGAACGACTGAAAGTTTTTTTTGATGAAAATATTTTTGAAACCAATTCTTAATAAAAATCTAATGTTTTTGGAAGTACTAAGTGCATCCTAGAAAAGCATTTTAAGTGCACATATCTAGTGCTTTTGGAATTCAAAATCAATTACACTCAAAATTTTATCCTGAGAATAATAATTCTAATGTGCATTGTATAATTAGTTGTGTCGTATGCAATGACGGAACTAGCAAGTACTAATAAAGGTGCTAGGTATTTGATTTTAGTGGGTACTACATTTTTTTTTTTTGAAAAAAGTGGGTACTACATTTTTAGAGTGGAGCAAAAATATTAAACAAGCCAGTATATACGTACTTTTTAAGCTACCTAAACTATAGCCCATGGATCTTTTTTTTTTTTTTTTTTTTTTTTTTGCAAGTGGTCACATAACTCGACACAACAAAATCGCTTATTAATCTTACAATCGGTAAGGACTCTTACATATGTGAAAAGAATAAAAGAAGGTAAATATTTTTACTTAAACGTAGAAATCTCTCTCTGATCACGAGACGAGTTTCGTGACCCTGGTGCATGTTAGATTCTCTCCGAGGGGAGACAGCCATATATGTTGGGAGCAGCCGTTCCAAGCTAGCTAAGCTTAAGCATTCCTTTTGCCAGTAAGAAATTCAGAATGCAGTCGGCATACCCTAGGAATAGTTTCACGTGCGATCTTTTAGCAACTTGTCCCTCCAAAAGCAAAAGCAGAAAGTTGATTGGGTGCTTACTCCTTTTGTGCTTAATCCAATTTTCTCAATATCCAAACGTGAAAGCATCATTTAAAAGTAGGAAAAAACAGCTTATTTTGCTTACAGCTTACCCTACCGGCCCACATATCACAATCAGCCTGGTTGGGAAGTTGTCCCAACCTCACTCTCGTTATCACAAACGTAATCTTGATACCCAAACAACCCCAATTTTTTACTTCCATCATCACTGTGGCGTTGATATACTGTCATTATGACTTTTCACGTTAATAATACAATATTATCGATGTAGTGTTTCGTGTCAATGATACGACATCACGGTAAAATAAACTTACACGTCGTATGTTTGGCAGGAAACTTGACGGTGTGTTTTGGTGTCCAAAATATCAATGGGTCCATCATGTTTTCCAAATTTAAGTTTCCAAATGGAGGAATCCCCGCATGATTGCGAAGGATGGCTTGCGGATGGTGGCAAAGGCTATCCAGCAGAGGATTGTTGTGGAAGTTTTGGTATCTTATAAAGAATTAGAGCCTTACTCTCGTGTGCTTCGCAGAAAAGAAAAGCTGAGATTTAAGTACACCTCATTAAATTTAATTTCAACCGTTCACTCGTGAAAAAAATGTGCAAATAAGAATTTTCATAAATGAAACAGTGATTATAACGTCTAGGGATGGATATGGTTTGGCTAATCTCGATTTTGGGCCCAAATAAACCACTGAACGAGTCCTACAACGACCCAACCTAGCCTACCACATGATTTTCAAATGGTAGTGAATTGGTTCTTATTAACCAATTGAATATGGATATGCTTGAAATACCATTAGAAGCGTTTTCAGATAACCAAAATTAATTCCAACAACATATGACTAAAATGTTAGTGTTTCGGAGTTGTAAAGTACTTGGAAGCGTTTTTATGCTTCAAAAAACGCTTATAAGATGCATTTAACTTTTTAACGAAAAATTCAATGTGCTTTTAATAAAAGTAATTCTGAAATAAGCGGTTGTGCTTAAAAGTTTTTTTTGGAGCAGCAGACAACTTATTTGAAGTATCAATCATTTCAGACATCTAGTTGTTTGGTTTGTCAAGGAAAAAACTACTATTAATAATTTAATAGTATTGTCAAGTTTAAAGGAGGGAGATCATCTCCGGATCCCTTCCATCAAATTCACAAAGTTCACTTATTCGGGACTTTAAAATTTGATCAAATGGCTAAAGTTATTAAAGTGGCTTCCTATTTGTAACTGTTAGATCAAATTTTAATGGTACGGATGAATGAACTTGGTGGAAGGGGGTTCCCTTTCCAAGTTTAATAGTACTTCTTACAATTAAGTATACTATTATTAATAATTTAGTAGGATCTTTTTTTTTTTTTTTTTTTTTTATATATATATTTGCGGTTGACCTGTAATGTTGAAAATCTTTTTACAAAGCGGTATGCCGAGTGAAAGAGCGACCTTCATCACCATTCTGAGAATTTTTCAAATGGAGACCGCTTTAGCAAAAGGCTGCCCTAAGGGATTGGTGGAGCACCCAGAGGAATGGGCGTGAGGTAAAAGTATATTATTTCTAAAATTTAATATATATTGATTTTTATTAGGATTAATAACAAATTACTTAACAATTTTTTTCTTCTTGAGGGTTCTAAGTTTCCGGAGATCAACATGTTTGAAGAAATTTACTTTTAACCCAGGGATGAGACGGCTGAACAACTCTATGTAAGTTTATCTAATTGTTACTTTTCTATCATTTATAAATATTGAAAATATTATTATGTATTTTCTCATTAATATTGAAAAAAAAATATTAATTGCTCTTCCCCAAGAGGTGGTATCGCATCTTCCCCTGATATCTCTTTCGAGGAATTGACTCTAATCAAGGATGCATGTCTTCAAGTCATGATGAGATGCTAGACCAGAACCTTGGTCGTAGGTCTGGTGGGATTTACTGGGAGATGGGAATGCACGACACCTTGACATTAATGACTCATCTTCTTCCAAAGATAGCTCGGGCCAGGTCGCCACATTGACCCAGGCCCAGTGCAGGTAGAGCGACTGTTCGGGACCTAAAAAAATTGGGGGCACCAAAATTATTAGGGTGATATATTTATATATGTTTTTATAAGAGTATAAATTAATTAAATTTGGTTTAGTGACAAAGAAATTTAACTAGAACTAATGGTTTTATTGTTTAAAATGAATGAGGAGGTATTAGGTTCAAAACACCATGTGTGCTTATTTACATTCCAATTTTTTACAAATTTCTTTTCTTAACGGTATAAATTTATAAAATTTGGCTAAATGATCAAGAAGTTTAATTAGAAGCAATGGTTTTTGTTGTTTAAAATTAATGAGAGGTCCTAAGTTTGAAATGCTATGTGCATGTTTATTGTTTTCAATTTTTACAAATTTTTGTTTGTTGTTAATTTATTTATTAGCTAGTAGTTATGTGGGTTGCTATTTTTAAATATATGTTCCAATTCAAGTCTAATCTTCAACAAAGAGTAATGCGTAGACTAAATTTGCAAATAATATTACGTGTTATCAAAAGGTTTAATTTAGTGTTCATTCATTACTTATACATATTGACACACTCCGACCGAGATCATGGTATGCTGGCCGTCATCCGCACCGGCCCGGGATGTGACACATATCCTTAAAGACTCAAAAACATTAATATTTTTTTAGTCTTATATTGACGAGGTTAGTAAATAAGAAAAAATAACTCATGATTTATACAAAAACACTTTAAAAGTTTAGATGGAAAACAAAACTCATAATCTATCTACTTGTAAGCACGAAGTTTTTTAGTTTCCTTCTCTTGATACAAAACAAATTAATTATTCCGTGTTTCTAAATTATTGAGTTTGCAGTATTTTTCTAAATATAATTTTATCGATGTCTTACGTGTGAAAATAAATATTTTTTTTATATGAAATGAGAGCACATTTTTTGACGTCGTTCCAGACCTTAAAAATCTCTGGATCGGCCCTGCATTGACCGTGGATTCAATGAAGAATGATTCAATGCATTTACCTAAGACTATTGTACTCGAGCTTCCATTTTCTGAGTTTGTAGGTTATGTTTCTGTTTAATAACTCGATATTTCCTAATTGAAGCTGTAGGAGAAACTGTTACTATGTGGATATTGGAAGTTAAAACGAACCTTAGGATTTTGAGTATAGGAGAGACTTCCATACCCCAGTTTCATAGATCCTATATCCTCTCTCTCTCTTCACACGATATAGAGATAGAAGGATGTCTGGAGGGATAGAAAGAGAGGGTGAAGATTGAAATGTTGAAGGTGTCATGTCGGAAAAAAAAGAGAGTATATTTCTATCTCTCTCCTAACATAATATAGAGATTTTAAATGTCAGGAGATAGATAGGAAGAGAGTGTGACAATTGAAATGTCGAGGGTGTCATGTCGAAAAGAAAGCCGAGTCATTTTCCGTGATTATTTGGACTTAGTCATTAAGTTAATTGATTTCTTTTCTGAGATTGGATGACTATTATTTGATAAAGCAAGAATCATTTGGAGTGCCAAGAAGTGTCGCAAGTCAATCCATTGGTTCACATAAAGTGCAGATAAGTGAAACCCCTAAACTGCATTGTCTACTATGACAACACGGAACTTTTTGTATCGATTTTGTGTAGGAGTCTTTATGGAGGACGTTGGTTCTTTCAGTATTGTGTCAATATTGTTGAAAATGTATTGATAATTTGTTGATACATTTGGTTGGCAATGAAAATGATGATATAAACACATTACTAATGACATCTCGATATTACGTTTTTTAATAAAGAATAAACGTTTGTTCTATAGTGATAATCATTTGATCTTTTCCATTTGTTTAGATGGTTTCCTCTTTGAGTTAATTATTGTGATTCCTGTGTACTTATTTATTAATAGCATTCAACCAAAAATCAAAGAAAATAGTATTACCCTTCCATGCATAATTGAAAGAAAATGTTAGAAAAAAATTATAGAAATTAAAGTAATTTTACATACCAAAAATTTGTCATCGCATCACGTCTCTAATTTAAAAAATAAAAACTTCCGTGCTCTCTCTCCCTCTTTCGCATTTCTCTCTAACTTCTCTCTTTCATTATTATTATTATTTTAATTTTTATATTTACACACAATGTGTGGCCTTCATCTAGTGTGTGTGTGTGTATTTATTTATTTATTTACAGGTTCTTTATGCAAAGGGATCCCTATTTTTTTTTAAATGGGAATTAGGTGTGGAACTCACTTCATATTGAACTTCAACGATTTGAATTTGTAAGTCTCGATTCATAGATCATCCTTACTAAAATCATTTCAATCCGAAACCATTTGCCTATTTAATTATCAGGATTAAATTTAATTGTTTCTTATATAACAAAGTATTTGTTAATTTCTTTGAACCCAATTAGATGTCTTAAATATTTCCGATTTGGCTAATATTTTGCAAGGATGATTTATGGGGTGCAACTTGAAAAATAGACAATTCGGATCATTAAAATTTGATATGATGTGGACTTCACAACTAATTCGCATTTTTATAAAAAAAATAGAGATCCCTTCACTTAAAGGTTTCCTATATATTTATATACGCATAAATGTCTTTAGGGGCTTTGGGGAAGCCGGAAAGGGAATGAGAATGTCGACTTCACAATAACAGATTGTGTGAAGTGGAACGGAAAAGGTTTTTTGCTAGCAAAAATTAAAAAAATGGACACTTTGGATGTGGTTCTTAACTGCCAATGTTCTTTGACTGAAACTTTTGTGGTTTTTAATTTTTGATCGAAATTTCTGACATTAATGTAATAATGTCTTTCTATGTAGGTTATTATATTTTTAAATTAAAAATGAAATTTGTAGTTATTTATATAATGAGATTTTCAATAAAACCCATATGAGATTAAAAATATTAAAGATGAATATTATACTCTCCAATATATTATGTGTGTGTGTGTGTATATACACACATGGGTACGTTCATCAAAACTAACCAAAAAATTATTGTACCAAAACATGTAAAAAAAAAAAGGGTGCATTTTATATTAAAAAAAGGGTACATTTTTCATATAACAAATTGGTATATTTAAGAATGGGTATATATAAGATTGAAAATTTGAAAATTTAATTATTTTTTTTTGTCAAAAAAATTTTAATTTAATGGGTACAAAACTTATTATAATTTTATTTTTTATATTTTGGAAATGTTTGAATTGAAAAGTAATTAGGAGTTTAATAAGGATGAGAGTATTAAAACTCTATATCAATTACTAATTTTTATTATAGAAATTATGTAACTTACATGTAATTCATTAATATATTAATGTTAGGGACTTTAATCAAAATCTTAAAACTGATAAGGTCTTAGTTAATGAACATTAGAAACTAAGAACCGAATACTAATTTTTCCTTAAAAAAACTTGGAATGCATTGCCCCCTCCACGTGGCATCAGGGCAATCTCCAAAGTCGGATGTGATTTTTAATTGTTGTTTTTCAGCATTAAGTCAAAATTTTCGAAAATTACAAACTTGCTCCAAGTTCAGAACCAAGCTCGTTATCATATGCTACTTTCTCTATGCCGTCAAGCACGCGATCACCAACACTCGTGCCGCAAGGCAATGTACGAAAAGACGGCTCAAGTTTAATTTGCAGATGGAGGACTGTAGGTTGGAGAGTAGCTCGGGGAAGACCTGGATTGTCTGCCCTCCCCATCTCATACCCTTTCCATTCCAATATACTGTAATCAATCAATCTGCTTACGCAAAAAGAAACCCTAGGGTATGTGATTTTTCAGATTTTTGTTCAGATTTTGTTATTTTTTGGTTTGTTCTTCGATCAGCATCTGCAATTTTCTGGTTCGAATTTTCGATTTGAATTCTTTGATTTCTATGCCAATGAGAGATATTTAGCCCTCTCGAGCCGCGTACCTCCGAAAAAGGAGGAATCGTGACTTGGTGAGGGCGAGAGGGGGTATTTATAGGGGAAATCTTGGGGTTTGCCGACTTTGTCAAAGCCCGAAATTGCCCTCGAGTACCAACTTATGAGATTAACTGAAAGTACGGTAATATAAGGCCTAGGCCCAACGAGACAAAACGCGAGTGAGCCGTACAAAGTGAGTCCATAATGTTTATGGTAACAACAGTTGGTGATCCGTGCAAACGATGCTTTATCGCAGTTGTGGAAAGTAATTAATATGCAGTTTGGTGTTGGTGTGTTCAATTCTACCGATCTTTCTTCCCTTTAACAACTAGCAATTTAACGCACCAACGATATTGTTTGCAAAAAAAATACAAGTAGTGATCACATTGAAGAGAAAACACCTCCTTTTTCATTATTACAAGAAAGAAAATCATTTTTTTTTTCTCTCATGCTAACTTCGAAGTGGGAAATTCATGATTCAAGAATGTAAGAAATAATCAAGAGAAGGAATGAGTATGCGATGAACTACACCTCTAATCAATTTAATTCATGATTTTTTATGTCTCAGTAACGAAGAGAATACTAAAATATGCGAACGTAGCATCATTGATCTAATAGACAACAAAGAGCAATTCCCATTCTAGCTAAATAGGCGTAGGAGAAGTCAGGAATCGCAATAATATTACTATTCATTCTATGTTAGTTGTGTCAATTGACTAAAGTAGTGTGTATGTCATCTTGCATCTAAATTCAATAAATTATAGTTATTTAAAAATATTCCTTCTAGGAAAGCAAGAAGTAAATTAAGCCACATAATTTTTTAGACTAAGTACTAATGTGCCACAGATTAAGCACTCATTCACCGTCAATTTCAATGCTTGGTACTTTAATCTTTTATGAGATTGGCCTCTTCAAACCCATAGATTGTGTAATGAAATGGTGGAAGCGTTCATTGTGTGATAAGCAGTGGCAAAGGCGTTCAAAACAGTTTATGATAGCAACGTGTGCAATTTTATAAATCTATGAACTGGTTACAAGTTCAGAACCAGAACTCTCAACATACTCGTCATCCTCGCACTAACAAAGACACAAAAATACCCGACCGAGAATGTATAACTTTTTACAGTTTCAACTCATCTCGACAGGAAAATATCCGACAGATACGAAGTTTTGGGCACCGAAAACACAAAGTGTTACAAAGTTAAGATACATTCTCCCGGGATATCTGAACCGATGCTAGTAAAAACTAGTCCTGGAGATATCCTCCGCTGTTAACGGGATTATAATATGTACGGCAAGCTCACAAACCGCCATGAAGCGGCCAACTTGTACGCGACTTCTCGGTTCCAATTAGTCTGCTCCTCGATGGTAGCAGGCGAGCTGTAGAATTAGACAAAATAACCATGAATAAAAGCCAATGAAGTATCATTTTATATCATTTTCATTCCCTAGCTACTGGCGTGCATTTTGGGAGCCTACTCTGAAATTTTCCTCCGACCAAAACATCGTTTCATTTTCCATTCCGACTTGCTTACAAGCAATTTCCTTTTTCCAGAATGAAAACAACCAGGACCACATACAATTTAACTACAAAACTGTATGGTGCAACTATAAAACTTTACGCGTATAAATGAATGAGATATACAAGTGCTCGAGTCAAAAGCTTGAGGAGGCATTTTATGTTTGAGAGACGTGAAAATGAACGTAACTGGTGACGTAGATCAATCCTAATAACCCAAAGATGAAGGCTTGAAGAAGAAACTGAAATCTCCATTTGGATAAATAGACATCCACAAGATGATGGATTCAAGAAATATACCTCCGTATCATCTACTGGCTAGTAGATGATGGCGAGTAACCTGGTTGACTAGGTGAGTATCCAGCACTTGGACTGCACGGAAATAAAAGTGACGAGAGGAAAATTCACAAGCATTAGGACACATCTAGGTGCAATGAAGATCAAAATAGAAATATTCAGAGGAAAACAAAGTTTGTTTCACAGTTTACCTAAACTGAGGGGAACTCGGGCTATAGTCTGGGCTCACTCCAGAAGTCAAAGGGCTGAACATGAATAAATATTAGAACAAGATAACATTTTTCAACAAACTTACACAAGAATAAAACCAAATAAACTCCAAAAGTACGAAATTGGACAGGAAAATATAGGAAGGTGCGGTATAGAGGCGACCAAAGTAAGTTTACCTGCCCGGACTGTATGTGGGGCTTGAGGGAGAGTACGATGGAGATGTGGGTGAATATGATGGTGAGGTTGGGCTGCAAATAAAAGAAGACATAATTAGTAGATAACATGAGATTTCCTCAACTCAATAAATATGATTACTGGAAAAGAGAGGCAGCAAGACAGAGGGTTAGAACTGAAGAGATCAACTGTGAGAGTACTAATTCTAATCATCAGCACTGATCAGCCAGCATGCAGCAATTCTAATACCATAAGTGCAGTTCAAAAGACAGCTCACCTGTAGTTCGGAGAGGTAGGACTGTATGGACTAGATGGTGACAATCTTGGACTGCTTGGAGAGTAAGCTGATGATGGACTGTACTTGGCAGACTGAGGATTATAGCTTGGAGATGTGGGGCTGTAACTGGGCGAGGTTGGACTATAACTGGGCGAGGTTGGGCTGTAACCAGGAGAAGTTGGGCTGTAGGCTGGCGAGGTAGGGCTGTAGGATGGAGATGTGGGGCTGTAGGAGGGAGAAGTTGGGCTGTAGGAGGGTGAAGTTGGGCTGTAGGAAGGCGAAGTTGGGCTGTATGAAGGAGACGTGGGACTGTACGATGGGGAAGTGGGGCTATATGCGGGGGAAGTGGGGCTGTAAGCGGGGGAAGTGGGGCTGTAAGCAGGGGAAGTGGGGCTGTAGCTTGGTGAGGTGGGACTGTAGCTTGGTGAGGTGGGGCTGTAGCTGGGAGAGGTTGGCGAGTATGATGGGCTCGTAGGAGAGTAAGCTGGACTGGTGGGACTATAGCCGGGAGAACTAGGACTATATGTCGGAGAGGTGGGACTGTACCCAGGAGAAGTGGGGCTATACCCTGGTGAGGTGGGACTGTACCCAGGAGAAGTGGGGCTGTATCCGGGCGAGGAAGGGCTGTATCCAGGGGATGATGGGCTGTAGCCTGGAGAGGAAGTAGGAGAGAATGCCATTCCTCCAACATATGGAGAAAACTGAGCATCTGAAATTGGCGACAACCGAAGATTCGGGCTCAACAAATAATTAGGGGACATCATGCCCTCGTGATATGGTGTTCCTGACACTGGAGAACGAGACGGTGTCATACCAAAATCAAGACCATCCATGTAACTGGGCAGCTGCAGCTCAATGGCATTCTTCAGCATCTCATCATTGAGATACAGGGCACAATCTCCTGTTCCAATTGGTGCAAGTTGTCCTAACATTATATTTTCTGTCACACCTCTTAAATAATCCGTCTCTGCGAACACTGCAGCATCAAGAAGAATATCAACAGTCTCTTCAAAGGAGCACCTCATCATAGGACCAGTGTCATTTCTATTAATGCCATGACGGGTTATTGCCATTAAGTGCCCACGGTAGGTCATCGTGTCACAAAGGATAGCGAGATGCCGATAATTAACATAGGACCCATCAAACGATATAACAACCCTCAGCTCATCCAACAATGACCGACGAACTGCCTCAATTCCGAGAATTTCCAGAATTTCAATCAAATGATTACTAGTTGTGCGCCTAGCATCAACATCATCATGGCACAGAACAGCTAAGAGATTAACCCCTTCGGTATCCAGCATCCACTCTTGCTCCGCTTTAAATCCTTCATTCTGATCGAACTTGTTAACTTTACCGTGTTTAATGAACACTTTGTTAATATCTGGAATACCACGAAGAGCCATCTCTGTCAGCATGTTACTCTCAATCTTCTTCAGAAAAACATCATCTTCAGCAGATTCATCAACCATCTCCCCTTTTGGAGCTTCAGCATTCATGATACGGATACGAAGGATCAATTTTTCAGCATTGTCGTCATTGAAGATACAAGTCAAATCATCGTCAAATTCAAGGTTAATCTTCTCAGCAATGTCAGCCATGCTCAACTTCTTATCCACCATCATTTCGCGATTCAACTCAATGCGAAGCAACCAAGGTGAAATTTTATCAGGATTAACCTCTTCATCTGGCATTTCATAATAAGCTTTCACAAAATCTATATCCTCTTCAATTACTGTGCTTGTGGGGTCTGGATCGTACCATACTTCTGTAGCTTGAGTTACACTTCGCAGAGTGGTGTATTCCAAAGCACACTGCACATTCTTGGCCCGCTCCTTTGTTTTATTAGCTTCAGCCTTTAAGTAGACAGACAGGGATGGTGTTTTGATTCTCTTGGCAACATTAATAATTTCCCTTAACCTGGGGACACCTAGGGTAACATTCTTTGCACTCACACCAGCGTAGTGGAAAGTATTCAGTGTCATCTGAGTGGCAGGCTCTCCAATAGACTGTGCAGCAACACAACCAATCATTTCCCCTGGTGCTACAAGCGATTGCAGGAAGCGTGATTCTATCTCCCCAATAACCCACTCAAATGCTTCACGAGTAAGCCTGTACTCATCCAACACCCGTTTGCTTGCGAAAGTGCTGCGAAGTAAAATGTTGAAAAACAACGTTGCGTTCTTCTGCGCTTCGACACTCAACTGGTCATCACCAGGAACAACTTTCAGTCTCTCCTGGAGCTTGTCAATAGCTTCCACAATTTCCATTGGATGCATATCAGAAGTCCTTCGGAAGTCAATCTTAAAGGTTTTTTGTGCATTCCAAATAAGCCTCTTCAAGTTAACAGGCAGTGGCCAAGAATTATCCCCTGTGACTGCAATCTCTGTTCCCAGTTGTAATCTATCTGTTTCAAGTTTCTGAACTTCTGCATCAAACACATTACGGAACTCTCTAATCGTTTTGAGATCCTCAACATGTTCATGCAACATGTAGTCGGGATTCCAATTTTCATCATCCAACTCATAAGTAAAAGTCCTATCAAATTCTGTTTTTTTCATTTTCAAAGAATCCAGCTTTTGCGATTCTATCCAAACAGCATCCATCCCATCTTCCCCATATAGAAACTGAATGACATCGCCTAAAGAATTACGTACTGTGCCATCATATTTCACCATAATATCCTCCATAGCCTTCACCAGTCTCCTTTGGATGTACCCAGTCTCAGATGTCTTAACAGCAGTATCTATAAGACCTTCCCTACCACCCATAGCATGAAAAAAGAATTCCTGTGGAGTTAGTCCACGCAGATATGAATTTTCTACAAATCCACGACTTTCTGGTCCGTAATCATCTTTAGTAAAGTGGGGCAACGTCCGGTCTATGAACCCATACGGGATTCGCTTACCCTCAACATTCTGCTGTCCCACACAAGCAGTCATCTGTGATATGTTGATAAAACTCCCTTTGGACCCTGCTGTAACCATGGCCTTAAGATTGTTGCTCTCATCTAAACTCTTTTGAGCACTACTTCCAGCGTCATCACGAGCCCTATTCAACACCTGGAAAAATCAAATACATTATTACTCAACAATATGCAGGCAAACAAGAATAAACTGCAGGCAAAAAGCCAAGTAGCACACCTGGTTCACTTTGTTTTCAAACGAATCCATCATGGTTCGTCCAGGTTCAGCCTCCAGCTGCTTGGATTGGGCTTTACTTATAAGATCCTTCACCTCATTTTTTGCCTTGGAAATTGTTTCATTGATTTTCTCCATTGTGGCTGCATCAGCAATAGTATCTCCAATTCCGATGCTAAAAGCATTCTGCAGCAGCCAGTAATTCACAAGCCATTGGGTATGACCCAGAAACTTGCGGGCTGCATCTGGACCAACCTCTTCCCTGCACACCAAGCCAAAGTGGTCAAATTATATGTTTGATGGAAGCAAAGGCCCTATTGTATGGTGCATCATAAACTGAGGGTATGAACTTCACCAAGACCATACACACAAATGTATTTCTTAACTTAATAGAGTGAACTAACAAGAGAAAATTTGCATACCATATAACATGGATAAGACTTCCTGTAGAAGTTCCAAGGGCCTTCTTGCAGAGAGTTCCAGAAAGCAATTCACCCTTTTCTATTCTAACAAGAGTATCCCCTGGAGTTATGTTCCCACTCTCTGATTCTGAGTGCCATGCAGAAGTTCTTTGGAGATTTATTTGTTTTGGTATTATAAGATTAAACACCTGTTTTCCAGTCCATAGTGGCCGGGGCTTCAAAATCGCAGGAGCAGGAACCTTTCCATCAAAATCCTCCCACCACATCAAGATATTCATGAAAACATCCTGAAAAGAATTAGTGAGGGTAAGACTCCTTTTGCATAAAATAAAAAAAAATAAAAAATATTAACAAAACACGATATTCAAAGGGTAAAATAGGGGTGAATCAGTTACCTTCTCTATGAAGGTGTCCCTCTTAGTGATCTTACGACAACCTAAAAGTGTGTCCTGCACAATTCCCATGACAGGTCGATTAGCCTGAGGTGAGACGATGCATTTTGGCACCATCATGAGCTCCAAAACTTCGGCCCTGGTCTCAAAGGACTGGGGCACGTGCATATTCATTTCATCCCCGTCAAAGTCAGCATTATATGGCGAGGTCACAGACAAATTCAATCGGAATGTCGAGTATGGCATGATCTTGATTCTGTGGCCCATGATAGACATTTTATGGAGACTAGGTTGTCGATTAAAGAGGACAAAGTCTCCATCATTCAAATGACGTTCCACCTGAAGCCACAATAGTAGAAGTTCAAAATTTACTCTCAAACAGAAAAGACCCAAATCAAAACTTATCAGAATGAAAGAGCAATGCCTTATATCCAAGCTCCAAATGATGATCACTGCTTTTCTTCAAATAACGAAGATCAAGCCTTTGCCCATCATCTCTTATTATATACTTCGCACCAGTTTTACCGGGCGGAGGATGGGGGCCATACTCAACAAGCTCCTTCAACCTGTTTGTTATTGAATAATATTCCATCAATACTGAATAAACTAGGAAGATGAAAAATGTAGAAAAGAACAAAGATGGGAAAATTAAAAAAGATAAAAGTTTACCTTTCAATGTTATATGGAGTCACAGTCTCAGGGTATGTGAGATTCAAAGCAATACTCCACGGCACTCCTAATTGATCAATGTTTATGTTTGGATCGGGAGTAATCACTGTCCGAGCTGAAAAATCAACACGTTTCCCCATTAAGTTGCCTCTTATACGCCCTTCCTTTGCCTTCAGTCTACTACAAATTGATTTAATAGGCCTCCCTGATCTCTGCGTAGCCTGTTTCAGTGAGGCATTTCAGAGTACGCATGAAATGAAGTTGTACTACTTAACATAAATTTATGTGTATCTACACTCAAAGAAAGACACAACATAAATGAATATAGTTACCATGCAGAAATATATTTTAATGTATACATACCCTTGGTAGTCCTGGCAACTCATTGTCAAAATAAGTGGCAATGTGGAATTGCAGAAGTTGTGCAAACTCTGAAATGATATGAGCAGGAGAACCATTTCGTTCCTGCCGCCTGAGATTGTCATTATGACGAATTATCATTGCCAATTGATGAGTCAAATCATCCTGGAGACAGAAAATACATGAAGTCAGTTATCAACTTATCACCAACAACAATAAATACTAGACTTTCTCTTTAGCTACTAAAATTATCAGCTTGCCACTTGTTCTCTAAACAGAAAGGAAAAAACACAGCAAAAAAGAAGATTACCTCACTCCTGGATGAGGTGTCCATCATAACAGAGGGTCTCACAGGTTGTGGAGGAATAGGCAGAACTTGTAGAATCATCCAATCTGGCCGAGCGTACTTTGGGTTTAATCCCAATATTTGGGAGTCTTCATCACTTATTCTCTTTAAAACACTAAGAACCTGATACAAATCTAACAATGTTTTAGCATCATGAAAAGCTGGCCTGACACAAGGAAAATCTGTCTATTTAAAGTATACCAACCCTTTCTGCAGTGAGGGTCTGTTTCCTTTCCACGGGTTCAGGAAGCTGTTCCGGGTCATCGTTTTTCTTCCTTTGGGCTTTGTACTCTGCATTCATTTTCATACCCTCAATAGAGAGCTTGGGCTGCTGAGCACCACAGCCACCCCGACTTTTCTTTACAGGCTCTTCAGTATCTTGGCCTTGGACATCAATTTCGTCACCACCTTCACATTTGGTTTTGTTTTTGCAGGCATCCAAAATTTTTTTCAGCCTGCTTTTCGGATTCTTTATTCTCATAGCTTGCTTAAACTTGTGGTCGTCCTGCAAAATGAAGTCACATAAACTTTGCTGGGGTTAACAATTGTCGGCATACTTAAGTATAAGATCCTTTTTTTAAACAAAAATTATGTTTTCGGATTCCATGAGGCAACACTCATTTTATGCACCGCATTCATTCAAGCCATCCCAAAACATAACCCAACAAATTTACAATGAGGTATACAACAGGCTAGGGACATCCAAATGACCTTTCAATCTATCTTACAAAGTTACAAGACTAACAAGCTTATCAATGTTAGTCAATATCAAGAAAGCAGTACCTCATCGACTAGAATTTTCGAGCAATTGAAGCAAACGCATCGCATCACGGACAACACAATCTTCATGAAACCGATGTGAAACATTGGTTTTGCAAGCTCAAGGTGCCCAAAATGGCCAGGGCACTCAGCCATGTTGGCTGTACAAGTCTCACATTTCAACTTCCGGTCAATTGTACCAAGCCGAGGATCACTCAAACCAGCCGTCTTCGGTTTGCCTCCCAACATAGTCTCACTGTGCTCAATCTCCACCACAGACATTTGCCTCTGCAAACAAAACACACCACAAAAAAAAATTGTTTCAGACCACTCCGACTCACCTGAATACAGCATTCAATAAACCCTAGCAATCATCCAATCACTACCAAATCGATCAAACTCAGTAAACAGCTCGAAATCTCGCAACAGAATTCACGTTTCTTAATCTTTTTCGGCAAACAAACAGGCGATAACCGAATGAACGCAAAAACGAAGAACAAAGAGGGAGCGGAAAATTACAATTTCGTCGGGGCTGAGGATGCCGAACTGCACGCATTTCACCTTCGCCACCTCGGCTGGCGAGTAGGGAAACCGGATATCCATGGCGGCGGCGGCGACGAGGACAAACCCTAGGGTTTTTTCCGAGTAGAATTCTCACTGTAACTGGAATTTAGTCAGCTCGTGGTGTTCGTCAATCAAATAGTATTCTGATTTCTTTGTTTTTCTGATTTTTTTTTTGGGTTTAATTTGGTTTTTCTGTTTGCGGCGAATACGAGAGATCGATTTCGCTCTCGACTCTTGGGGGAGAAGCTCTCCGACCAAACCAAAGGAGAAATGAGACCCTAAGGCTCTATTTATAGGCAAAGTGGGTGGAGGATTGTGGGTACCGACTTGTCTGAAAGACGAAATTGCCCTCTAAGGTAGACAGCTTTTGCCGCCTCCATGTGGGCCGTGGGCTGTGGCAAAGCCATGGGCTTTTTGATCGGAAGTGTTCTGCCAGCGGCTAAAAGTGCATTATGATGATAAAGGAAGTTTTTTTTTTTTTTTAAAAAAAAAAAAGTGATTTTAGAGAAAATGGTTTGGGTTCAAAAATACTTGAAATGTTTTTTTAACAAGAGTCGTTAGTTATGTGCTTTTTAAAGGAAGTACTTTAAATGTTTTTTCATGATTAACTACTAAAGATTGGTTTCAAAAATATTTTCTCAAAAATAACTTTAGTCATTTAAAACACATCTCAAACGTTCATTAAAAGATTTTTTTGTGCGCTTGACAAAAGTAATTAGAGATCTTTTCTTGAGCGTGAGAAATTATTTGATTGCGATTTTGAATACGTGTTTATTGAAGTGCTTTTACAATAAGCATAAAAGTTGTTTAGGAATGCTTATAAAAAAGGTATAAAACTATTCAAGTTTATTAGTGTTAATCAGCATGGTAAGTCCCGTTGCGCGTCCCAAGTCTTGTTGTTTTGTTTCTTCTTGTTTTAGGTTGATAACCAAGTTCAGGTCTTGTTGTTGTTGTCGTTCTCTTTTTCTTTACTTGCTTCGCATGCAACTCCAAGTTGACGGTGAGTTGAAAATGTTACTACCAACCCTTGTAAATGGCTCGTCTGGGAAATTTTTTTAAATGATTGAAAGTATTTATAGAGAAAATGTTTCTGAGTTTCAAAAACATTTGAAATGTTTTTTTGTAAGAAGCACCAATTATGTGTTTTTTGCATGAAGCATTTTAAGTGTTTTTTCCAAGATTAACTTTACATTTTTACTAAGATTGGTTTCAAAAACATTTCATCTAAAAATATTTTCAGTTATTTAAAAACACATTTCAAATCAACCCATAATATTTGAGCGGCTTGTGCAAGCCCGTAATAAAGCTTTATTTGCTTGTGAAAACGCATGATAGGGAAGTACATACTTCAATTTATCTAAAACCAAGATTTACTAATTTTTGCTCAAAGATCCAAATATTTGCTAATCAAATTTTAGAAAATTCGCTGTAATATGATGCCTCCAACTTTTATTTACCTGCAATAGCGGGTCGGGTTGTATTTTCCAATTGGATCACCCATTGCGTATTTGGCTGGGGCCCACCTGATTTTCCACAATTCTGAAATTTCCTTGCCGGCTAAACGCGGTTCTGGAAGCTTCCAGACAAAACGAAACCATATAAACGCCAAAACGCAGCAAAAACATCATTTCCCAATTCCGCCAATGGCTTATTCCGATTCAACGATCTACACTTGTACGGAGTGCGGAGCCAACCTGAACCTTTCCGCAGCGAACCTCTACCCTCCGGACTTCTTCTTCGAGGCCGGAAACAAGGGAACGGTGTCGTTTGCGGCGGTCGACACCACCAAGTTCCGGTTCGAGAAGGAGGACAAGATCAGGCCGTTCTTCGAGACCAGAAACTACTGGGGGATCCAACGGACGAGGACGAAGATCAAGTGCAACGGCTGCGGGCGGCTCGTCGGCCACGTCTACGACGATGGGCCCCCCATGACTGACAGTCCCGGCCAGTTTCACATGGGGCCCAGCCAGGTGATCCCTCGAGCTGCTCGGTATAGGTTCAAGACGAAAGCCCTTCGCGTTTCGTCTGGGACTTAGCTGGAATTGTGGCGATTGTTTTTGTGTAATTTTGGGATTTTCTTTGTATACTGAATAATGATATGGGTTGCGACCATAATTTCTTGATTGTATACTTTTTGTTGTGATTGAAGATTTTATAGAATTTGTGATTAAATAAGTGAAAATTGAGGTGGGTTTTTCTGGGAATTTTGGAAAAAAAATCCCATGAGCTCTGGAATTTGATCTGGATTGAAGAACATAAATTCAATTATTAAGTTAAACAGATCATTAGGAATAGATTAATCATAATATTCCTTGTACGTTGAAGTTAAATGCAGTTGCGAATGAAATATTACGGTTAAATGCCCTTGCGGATGACATATTAGTAACACATAAATTATGTATTTACAACGGTAAGTTCAGAACATTAGCGATATCGACAATATGCCATTGATACCGACTATACCATTGTTATTGACCACATCAACGACATCTACAATACCATAGTTATCGACCACATCAACGATATCTACAATATACTATTGATACCGACTGTACTATTGTTATTGATCACATATTAACGATATAACAATTTTTTTTTTTAAACAAACGATATTATCTACATTAAGAGAGAAAATATTGGTTTAACCTCACAATGAGCTCACAATAATGCGGTTCAAATTTGTATTTGGCGAGAATCAAATCTAAGAACTATCACTTACAAGTGGAGAAATACCATTAAATCTTAGGTAACAACAAAATTAACACCTGTTAATTAGTTAGTGGAGGCTTTTGGGTAGCCGGCTTGTTATGGTTGTTCAATTTTCAATTGATGCACGACTTGTGGGGCTTTGCCGTTCAAACTTCAACGGAAGTAAATTTTCGGTGTGACGACATCATTCTGTAGGGTATGGTGTTAGATTGATGACAAGTCATCACTCTTGAAAAATATTAGTATTTAGATTTATTTTATTTTTAATTTTTGGTTTTTTGGACATGATTCGTTAGAATTAGAATTTTGTTTCTTTGCCTAATAGGATCGATTTAGTTTTTTGTATATGTGCTACTTTGTAACTATATGGATAACAAGTCAGTCAAAATGTAGCCTATAATTTGTAATCGTCCTGACATTCTTGTTTCTTTATTTTTCTTTTAATGAAATAGTCTCCGCAGTTTTTTCGTTAGCATACTCTGATTTTGAACAATGCCATCCAATTTATAAAATAATAACACAGCTAAGAGTTGTGACCGTCGCACTTAAACGTTTCTGTTTGGAACCAATTCCACGTCTCGAGTCTTCACTAAAGAAAGTCACTTTTTGGATGCATGGATTTAAGAACATTCTACCAAATATTTCTGTTGGGAATCGCTGCAATCCAAGTTGTCGAATCTTACTCGAAATTTCAAGGTGCAACTACCACTCAATTTTCCTTTGTATTAGAAAGCAGAACTGGGAAATGTGCCTGGAAAACCAAATCCATCAGTCGCATTTAATTTGAAAGTTAGGTTGGAGGAGTAGCTACCTCTAGAGGGTTGCGTTGGTACCTGAAAGTTCCATATCCAAGAATTTCAATCGTATTATTTCTTCCACCACTTTGCAATCTTAATGTTATACTGTTACAACTTTGAAAGGAAAAATCAGCAATTCGATTAGCCGAAAAGATTGATGAAGATGAAGCAAATCGAGCAGGGGAATTCACCCTCGCCGCCACCTCCACCACCGCCACTTCCAAGGTTCTGGGATAAGAAGGCTGTTCCGGAGAGCGTGACAAAGCAAGAAATCGCGAGGTTCTGGTGTCAGAAGCGCATTAACGAAGAGGAGCATCTCCTTGCCGCTATCAAGGCCGCAGCATGTATTCGAGCCCTCAATCTCTCGGTAACATTCTTTAAAATTACTTGTTAAGAGAAAAAAGTTCAGTGTAACCGAGGATATATCTCCTTTCTCTCAGTCTTACTCATCACGTGATCATGTGTCAAGAGCTATCGAGCTGAGACATATGGATCAGAAACATATGCAAAAGAGTAGTTCGTAGCATTTTCATTTGCTTAACTTTTTGAAGGTGTATGGTGTATAGGAGGAAGATTACAGACGTTTCGAGGAGTCCTTGAACAACGATGGTAAAGACGATAAGGACAGCTCTTCTGCTGCCAACGACAGTAACAAGAACGCGAGTGACAACGAAAATCGTGTTGGAATCAAGGACTGGTTAGTTAATTTTCTCAACTAGTCAAGCACTTTTAAGTTTTCAATTTTTCTTAACAGAGATTTTGAACAAATATTTGTGCAGGTGGACGAAAAGCAAGTACGCATACTTGAACCAACCCGCCATAGAGTCCTCCGTGGATCCTCCGAAAAGGATGACTTCCACATTTGTTCCGAATTGTTTCGCTTACACGCCTGCGCGGCTCTACCCTACTTCTGTTGGTGTGTTTTAGACCAGTTGATGATCATCAAATGGTTCAGTTCAAATGAAGGTTTACAGCCTCTGCAAGTATATTTATTTTCTGAGTAAAATGTTTGTATTTATGAATATTTGGTAAGTTAATTGGACAGTGAAATATACTTTTGGTGTGGAGCTGTGATTGCAAAGCTTTGGCCAATCTTCTATGTTTCAGAACACAAATTACACTTCAATTCAAAAGTCCAAACCAGATTGGTTTTTTTTTTTTTTTTTTTTTTTTTGTCAAAAAATTAGATTGGTAGCTCAAGAATAAATTATTTTCTCCCAAGAGGCTTATAGTTCAAGTCGTTAAAAGCATTTATTTCGTCGTTCTTCTTGCCCTCGGCATCCTCTCCGTCCCCCCAGCGTCTCCTCCGGCAACTCCCCCAAAGCCAACCTCTAATTAAGTAGAAATGAAACCATGAGTACAAAAATAAAAAAGGGGTGAAGAAAATCACTTGATAATCTAAAAGTGCACAGTATTTCAAGTTAATTGCGTATTTTGTACGTTTTAAATGCAAGATTGGTTTGACAAATGGACATAGTAGCATCATGTTGCATTGCATCGTGTCTGTGCCACGAGATGAAAAAATGAGCCCGTCGTTAAAAAAAGATCAATCACTGTCAATGAAATGAAGTTGCCACGAAAGTTCCTCTTCACATTTAAAGATAGTAAGTAAAAAAATGATAAAAATCACTTTTGAAGTGAAGTTGCCAGAAAAGTTCATCTTCTTCAAACCAACCACATTCACATTGAAAGATAGTAGTGCGTGGCAAGAAAACACGAGTACTGATATAACAAGAGAGAGTCCATTGACCATACCATACTGCATATTCCACTTCTTTGAGAGGCTGTTTTCTTCAGTTTATCTGGCTTTAATTCTCCTATGGCCGATCAACTTGTCTCTTCTTCTTCATTTAGCAGCACTCCTTCGTGGAGATACGACGTCTTTTCGAGCTTTGGAGGAGAGGATGCGCGAACCAATTTGACAGATCATTTACACAAGGCTTTGGTCAAGAAGGGAATCGACAGGTTCATTGATCACCAACTTATACGAGGAGAAGAAATATCACCAGCGCTCCTCCAAGCAAAGCAACAAATAGTTCGGGGACGCATTTACAGAACTTGAGTGCGAATTCAAGGACAACGAGGATCAATATATACAGGATTGAACTTTAGCCGAGACATTCTCCCGCTTACTTCCGCTGTAAACAGGATTGATACATGCAGTATTATTCTCGTGGTTTAACAGAAGGCAATCTGGTGTGAACATATTTGTGTAGTATCTGCATGATTTGTTTTTCCTGTGCTCTTTCAGTGAGTGTTTTACAAGCAATCTGTTTAATTTCTTGATTGTTCATTAATTAATTTTTTAGATTTCAATAATAATTTTTTAGATTTCATTAAAAATCAATTTGCAATAGGTTTCAGTATAATGGAAAAGGATCCCCGTCTAAGGATTCTAGGGATCCTATGATCGTAACCGTTTATCGTACATCGTGCGATCAGAAATCATTTTAAAATTAAATATAAATAGTACCTAACGAAAACTAACTATACGATATACGATGAACGGTCACGATCACAGAATCACTACGATCTCTAGAAAAAATATCAGACGAAGATCATTTTCCCAATATAATTATGCTAGCATCGTTCGTGCACAATAAAATATATCAGTCTTACCTCAAATGACTAAAACAAATTAGCTTACCAATGATGCAAATTGACCGACATACACCATTTACCACAATTAGCACCAATGTCCCTGCAAGAGTGACTTTGAAACGTTGGTGCTAACGTCAACCGTTTATGTTTCCATCAACTATTCACAACCATATCTTCATGTTGAAGTCGCTTATATTAATGTTGCTCGATGTAATGAACATATCAGACTATCCAACCACGTTAAAATGTCAAACATTTTATTTTATTTTTTGATAGACATGCAACACTACATGTTGATAATCTTTTGAAAAAAAAACAAATCAAAAACAAAAGCGCGTTTAATATTAGAAAATTGTAGAGACTATTCGATGCTCTGATCCAATCTCTCCAACAGATCTTCAGATCTTGCTGTTCCGATTCCCAAATCCAATCCGATCGATCTCAAATCCCCAATTCCTTGTCCCAGAAGCAACAATGGCTGTCAAGCATCGGCACTCGCGCCTTCCGGCTCGCAAAACGTCGACGGCCTCGTCCACGACGCTGGTCCTCACCTTGCTGGTCATGTTCACCTTCGTCATCCTCATTCTCCTCGCCCTCGGCATCCTCTCCGTCCCCAGCGGCTCCTCCGGCAGCTCCCCCAAAGCCAACGATCTCAGCTCGATCTTGCGGCAGAGCGTCGAGAGGTGAGCGACGAGTCTGTTTGCATTCTTTGCTTTGATTGATTCGGTTGGTAATTTGGTAATTATATTGAATTTTGTGGGTTTGTTAGGAATGAAGAAAATGAGGCAGGGGAGCAGTGGGTCGAAGCCATCTCTTGGGAGCCAAGAGCTTTTGTGTATCACAATTTCTTGGTGAGCTGAGTTGAGCTGAGCTGCCTTTAATTCTCCCACTCATTGAAGATTTATGATTTTTCTGAAATTTTTGGATTGCATTTTTGTAATTACTGTTCAAGTTGCTGAATTGAGCAATCCATGAGAGTCCTGGATTTTTTTTTTAATAATTGTGCCAATGTATCTTGCATTGTATATAGAGTGAGTAAATAATTGTGTGTAATTTCTTATTTGTAATGGGTAATTGCATTGCATTTACTTTTGGAAGAAATTAATGCTTAATAAGTGCCGGGATTCGATGGAATCTAAAGCCGGCGGAATCTGACCCTGGTTGGCTAATGTTGGCAGACCAAGGAGGAATGTGAATACCTAATCGATCTTGCCAAACCGACTATGCACAAGTCATCGGTAGTTGATAGTGAAACCGGAAAGAGCAGAGATAGCAGGTCTTTATTTCGCACGTAGTTATCTCGTTTCATTTCAGTTATAAGATGTAGTAGGGAAAATCTGTTGTTTTACTTGTCATTCCCTTGCTTTACGCCTTAATGTGTGGTACAATTGTTTTACCTGTTGTATGCAGGGTTCGTACGAGCTCTGGAACATTTTTGGCAAGAGGGCGCGATAAAATTATCAGGAACATTGAGAAAAAAATCGCTAATTTCACCTTTTTACCTGTAGGTATGCTGTTGAGCACATATCCGCCTTCTTATTGATTTTTTTCTTGTGCTTTTTAATGCTTTCTTTTGCCTTCGAAGTTGGAGGTACTACCTTTCTGTGGGATACAATCTTTAGGATATTCATCTATTAATAGTGTAGCTATGTGTGTTTCGTAAAAGTCACAAGCTAGTTTTTAAACCAAATACAGAACAGGGGGAGGGGCTTCAGGTTCTCCACTATGAAGTTGGACAGAAGTATGAACCTCACTTTGACTATTTTCAAGATGACTTTAACACCAAGAATGGAGGCCAACGTATAGCTACGGTTCTTATGTACCTGTAAGTTTCCTCGCGTAGCTGCCTAAATACTCACATTTGTGATGCACTACATCATAGACCCACTTATATCCTTCGCAAATGTTTTCTCCTCCCATTTGGCGCAGCTCAGATGTTGAAGAAGGGGGTGAGACTGTGTTCCCCGCTGCCAAAGGGAATATTAGCTCTGTGCCTTGGTGGAGTGAGCTATCTGAATGCGGTAAAAAAGGACTTTCAGTTAAACCTAAGATGGGCAATGCACTGCTTTTCTGGAGCATGAGGCCTGACGCAAGTCTAGATCCTTCAAGTTTACATGGTTAGTAGCTTCTTGATATTTAGCTTTGTGAAGCATCAATTCCAGATTTACGTCATCCTAAAATGTCCCCTATGGAAAATGCCGTTTGTTTATTTGCGCTTCCTTTTTGAATTTTGTGCATATTTAAAACCTTTCTGCATTACAATTTTGTAACTTTTATTACTTATTCACAAGTATGGTGACTTGTAGTACCTCTGAGTTAACTTCGACTCATGTTTATTTCAGGCGGATGCCCTGTGATTAAGGGGAATAAGTGGTCATCTACTAAATGGATCCGTGTCAGCGAGTACGCTATTTGAACTATATTATACAAAAGGTAACTATCTTTACCCAAAATAGATAACTAACAGTACTTAAGGTTTCTGCATTCTGTGAAGCTACAAAGTTCCCAAAATCTGCCACTGACTTGCTCCATGCTCTTGTTCTTATATATGGCTTGGTTCGGGTTATGCTGTTATATGCTATTTCTGCACTTAAATTATATGTATCATTTTCTCAATGATTGGCAGGTTATACAAGTTCTTACGTTGGTGTAGTACTTGTCAATATCTCAAGCCAGAGCTTTTGTATTTGTGCTTCAAGTCTCATTTGTAACGAAGTATACGGATCGGCGCCTGCATGCCTTGGATTTTGATTACTACAGTCGACAGCTGTTCTACTACTAATTCAATTTTTGTTCAAGAGCTTCTATATTCTTGTTATTATCGCAACGCCTCGATGAAATAAGTTCGATTTTTTTTCTTTTTTGATGGAAATTCCTACTGTAAGAACCCAGAAGGTTTAGAACGTTGAATTGGTGAAAAGAAACAGCAAGAGATGGTCAGGGAAAATAAAAAAAATTACATGTACTAATTATATGTTTTTGAACATTCGTGTTTACTAATTCATTCACGTTATGACATCTTTTAGATGGTTCATTGTACATCTTTTATTCCTCGGAGAGCAAGACTCTCTCCTTATTGCTACAAATAAAGACGGGATGATAAATCATACCGCAGAATCCTCAAATTATCTCTGGCACTCTCTGCTGCCGGCCCTCTTAGGCCTACAACATGAATATTAATTAATTTAGGATTTTTTTTATTTGTAAGTACAAAGCTAAGAGGAGGGGGAGTTCGACTAAGTCACACAATGGACAATCTAATTTGATATCGAATTCGTCATCCACGAGATTCGAACTTAACACATTTCACTCACAAATGAAGTGGAATATCATCAGACCGTGAGTGGTAATTAATTTAGGATATTGAATTGAAAAGTTTTCCGATTCTCGCTAGGACACGAGGATATAAAAGTTGAGCTTTCACCACGATGGGCAAAAACCCTGGACCACAAGTACACTGCTCCTTTTCCTCCTCCAAGAAAACACCAAGACGTACAATACAAGCATCCTTGACATGGCGAGTAGTGCAGATAATATCCCACACGAACTGTTAGCGAACATCGGAAACCGCCTGAACACTACCAGATTCCGTGCGGTCTGTAAGTCATGGCGGTCCTCTATTCCTCCCTTCAAGAACCTGCTCCAGTTACCCTTAGAAATGTCGGTTGCGTTCGGAAAGGACGGCGAATATACTAATTCCGAAGGCTTTGCCCTTGTGGAGAGCGTAGTCTATCATCTCGCACCTCCCACCGTAGCCAATTGCCCGCTCTCTTTTGTTTGAAATAATACTCGACTAGACTAGCTTTAATCACCAGATTTCACGGGGAATCAAGGGAGAACATGGACGTTGTAAGCGCTAAGATGGATTTTTCGTAAGAGGTTGGTGTCTGAACTTTCAATCCCCGACCCTCCCCCCACAAAACCCTAATTGAAAGTTCAGGCGCCACTGGCCCTTCCTCCGGCTTGGCGGTGGTGTGTCAGATATGGCAGGTCCGCTGCGTTGAGCTTCAAGTTGGTTGTGACGATGTTGCAGGTAGTTGTGGCTTGATGAGCTGACTAGCGGGTCCCTTCTCATTGTAGGTTAGTTTTGTTGTCTCGCCCAGCTAGTGTTGTGGTCGCGCTACATGGATGGCTGGACGTGATTTTTATCTTGAGCGACCGAGTTATGCGGCCTTGTCTTCCAATGATGACTTCACGTGGTTTTGCTCCTTCGCAATGACTTTATGTGACCTCGCTATTCAATGACCTATAGTCGCAAATACGTATCTGTTGTCTCAATCGTGTTGTAACAGATTAGTATGAACGGCACTAGTAGTCTAGTTCTCTACGTAACAAGCATGACCTAATACGATGGCGGATAATTCCATGATATAGACCGACAGTAGTTCATGTAACCCTACATACTAGTAACAAAAACTGGGAAATTTGAAATTTGTGTGCATGCGTAGCAAGCTGAAAACAAAGTGGCATTGACAGTCCACACCTCCAATAAAAACCAAATTTCACAACGTCGTATTGTTGCCAAAACATGATTCTTTTTCTAAGACAACAGATATTCCCATCAATATTCCTTTATTTATAATGTAGCTGGAGCCTGGGGTCGTCAGCGCTGGGATTTGAAACAACTTCGTATTGTTGCTGAAACACGTTGATTATTTTGAGCGGAAAAATTGGTACAATGTTGACCTGCACCGGCATTGTCGATACCCGTCAAGTGGTTGTTGATCTAGCTTTTGATCAGATTCCTGATGACATACTGCAAAATGCCTCCGTGATCGAAATATGCCAGCTCAACCTGCACGAAAGACGGAACAAGCCAAATTTTAAGCAACCCGAGCTTGATAGGGCAATGAACATACGAAAGAAGCGAAGGGTGATGGAGTGTGTTACCTCTGTATCGAAACGTAGTGTACATACGAAGGACTTGCCATTATCTGTCACTACTGTGACATCCTGACCAGGTCTAATTTCACTGACAGTGCTGGGAAGTTTGATGGTGTAGCGTTCCTCGCCGGTTAAACCAAGAGAGTCAGCATCCTCCCCAGTCTTGAAACATAGCGGAATGATGCCCATGCCAACGAGATTACTACGGTGAATGCGCTCAAAGCTCTTTGCTATAACTGCCTTCACACCCTGAAAATTATTATGTTTAAAACAGACTTCGTTAGATATAAGGCAAACATATACTGAAAGCGTACGCATAATTAAGATACTGCTAGAGGGCATACCAATAGCATTGGACCCTTTGCAGCCCAATCACGAGAACTTCCACTTCCATACTCAGCACCAGCCAAAATAATCGTATCATGTCCTTCGCCTTTGTACCTCTGTCAATAGAAGTAAAGGAGTCAACATTGCAATTTGCACGTTTAGGTCAGGGTCGAAAGCATCAATATTAAACATCCAATACGCAGGAAAACCTTCCTGAGGAATTAATATGATTCTTCGATAACCTAAGTAAAAGTTGAGATTGAAGGGCATTACCATAGCAGCATCAAACACAGACAGTTTCTCTCCAGTGGGAATGTGGATTGTTTTGGGACCAACTTCTCCTTTCAAAAACTTATTGACCAGCCGAATATTAGCAAAAGTCCCTCTTGCCATAATCTCGTCATTACCTCGGCGACTTCCATAAGAGTTGAAGTCTCTTCTATCAACACCACGTTCCAGAAGGTATTTAGCTGCTGGGCTGTCTTTATGGATGCTACCAGCTGGTGAGATGTGGTCGGTTGTAATACTATCTCCAAAGTTGAGCAAGCAGTAAGCATTCTTCACACCATGAGCACCCGGAGGAGACATGGTCATATCCTTAAAGTATGGCGGCTCATGTATATATGTTGATTTTGGGTCCCAGGCATAAAGAGTGCCAGATGGTACAGATAACTGATTCCACATTGGATTTCCCTTGGTGATTGCTTCATATGTAGCCATAAACATATGAGGAAGCACATTTGATTGCACAACCTGAAAACAGCACGACAAAACCAATATGAATTTCCGATCCCTGGACTTAAATAGTAGAAACTATTCTTGTGCACATCTTTTCAAAATCTTATAGAATTATATAGCGAGATAGTAGAGCAAATTACCGTTGCCACTTCTTCATTGGATGGCCAGATGTCCCTGAAAAATATCTTCTTTCCATCTTTTCCCACCCCAATTGGTTCTGTTTCAAAATCAATATCTACCTGCAGCATTGCAAACAAAATGAGATACTGCACTAAATCTAAAAGTCAAATTTTTACGAGCATAAATCAGCTGATGAGTGCCATAAAAGATGCATACAACATAACTTGATACAAAGAGTAACAACTGTCTGTGCAAGAATCTATGAGTTCCATACCGTTCCAGCAAGAGCATAGGCAACAACAAGGGGAGGAGAAGCAAGATAATTAGCCCTTGTTAAGGGATGCACACGACCCTCAAAATTCCTATTTCCAGATAATACAGCCGCAGCTACAAGATCTGTACATGTGCAGAAAATCAACAACTTAGTCACCATGTAAGACTCCACAAAGTAGTATCTGTATGAGCACAAACTGTAGAGAATATTACCATTTTCTGTAATAGCAGCCGCTACCGCATCATCAATATCTCCTGAATTCCCAATGCATGTCGTGCATCCATACCCAACAATATGAAACCCTAACTGATTCAAATACTTCTGCAACCCACTGCAGAAAAATACATGACTTTAAGTATACATCACAAACGTAGCGTATCTTTCCAAAAAATAGAGATTCCAAAAATTACCTCTTTTGCAAGTATTTGGTTACAACCCCAGAACCGGGAGCAAGACTTGTCTTAATCCATGGCTTCACCTAATAAAAGGCACAAAAATAATGCAAGGATAGTTAATAAAAATAATCACAATATTTGCCAATGTTATATAATGTAGAGATAAAACTAATCTTTCAGTTATGTGAAATCAAAAGTAATCAGTAGACTAACAAACAGGGGCAGCAAGTAATCTTGCGCAATGCAGGCACTTATTTTGTTAATCACACGCAGGCAAAGTGGAAATGGAGTCATTCTGTCTGAATATTCCACCTCAACTGTATGGTAATGCATTTTATATGACACGAAATTCATTGTCCACAACGTTCTGTTCACAATCCTAGTATATCTTCTGGTAAATTTATTTCATTTTATTTATTATTATTCCTATAAATGATTACACAGACATGAGAAATGAGCCATAATTAGAGACATCTAACCTCCAATCCTAATTCACAAGCTTTCTTGGCCACCAAAGCAGCTCCAAGCATTACACTAGGATTTGAGGTGTTTGTGCAACTGGTGATAGCTGCAATAACAACATCCCCATGCCTAAGCTGTGCTGGAGTTCCGTGAAAATCAAATTCTACAACTTTACTTTGAGATTCCTTCGGCACAGCAAAACCCTGCAACACATTGCAAGAAACATAAGCTTTTCGGGAAAAGGTTTTCTTAAGTGAACATTAATCTATAAAGTAATCAAAATCTGGAACATCAATGAGCCCCACAGTTGGCGAGCAGTTCTGAAAGAAAATTTGAGTTAAATTATTGCACTTTTCACCTTAAATCCAACTCTATTGTCAAGGCATGCATGCCAATCCCCTTTCATTTCTTTCAAAGTAACACGATCGTGTGGCCTAGAAAACATTATTATTCTCAGTGTCATGTCACAAAAGATTGAATCCAATGAAGTGTGCATGTTAGCTTGAGTTACAAAGAAATCCTACCTCTTTGGACCGGATATGCATGGTTCCACATCATTAAGATTTAGCTCAAGATAGGAGGAGTACACTCTCTCAATCTGGGGCTGTGTTGAGAAAAATATTCAGAAGTTCAGAATTGACATTACAGAAGATGTTAAATAGAAAGGTCCCAAAAGTAGTGGGTGGGTGCTTATATTTTACCTCATTATAGTCGACAAACATCTTATTAGCCCGTAAATAGGATTCTATCAGAGCGACCTGCACGGTAACTTTCATTTCAGCATACAAACAAATGGACAAGATAAATGAAACAGTGTTTAAACAAGCAGTTACCTTGTCATCACTTCTGCCTGTGAGTTTTAGGTATTGCAGGGTGACATGATCCACAGGGAAGAAGCCCATGGTTGCACCATACTCGGGAGACATGTTGGCAATAGTCGCACGGTCTGCTAGTGACAATTCACTCATGCCTTCCCCTGCAAAAGAAAGCAATGGCCAACATCTGAGGTGAGAAGAAACGCAAACCAAGCAGCAGCTGGAACATCTATCATTGAAACACCAGTTCAACTAGATAATATGATTAAGTGTACGGGTTTACCATAGAACTCCACAAATTTGCCAACAACTCCATGCTTCCTCAGCATTTGAGTTACCGTCAGAACCAAGTCAGTAGCTGTCACACCGTCTCTCAGTTTTCCTAATAATTTAAACCCAACAACACCAGGCAGGACCATGCTCATGGGCTGTATAGAAGAAACGAGAGATACGAACAAAAAGAGTAAATGTATAGTTTTAGATAAGAAAGTGAGAAATGTGCCACAATAAAACTCAAGTTGTACTGTAAATACTAGGGTCAGCAAAATCAAAAGAATACATCAAGTTATTCATGAAAAAGCAGGCAAGGATCCATGGATGCACTTCTTTACCTGGCCAAGCATAGTGGCTTCTGCTTCGATACCACCCACTCCCCAGCCAGCGACACCTAATCCATCTATCATAGTCGTGTGTGAATCTGTCCCGACAACACTATCAGGATAAAGCAAGCCGTCCGTGTTGAACACAACTCGACCAAGGTATTCCAAATTAACCTGTAATCAGCATTTCAATTTGTATATCTTAGGTTCGCATCCTGGAATAATATATTAGAGATTAAAATTTGTGTTCCCCAAAGTGATTGAATTACCTGGTGAACAATCCCTGATCCAGGAGGAACAACAAGCATGTTATGGAATGCATTTGATCCCCATTTCAGAAAACCAAACCGTTCTTTGTTTCGCTGGAACTCAAATTCCATATTTGCCTGCACTGCATTTTCTGATCTTGCAACATCTACTTGAACCGAGTGATCAATGACAAGATCTACTGGGACCTATATTCATTAGAAGCCAACATTGATACCCTTTGAAACGGTTAAAAGAAAAAATAAAATGGCATGCGTGTAATGCAACCGGAAAGACAGTCAAGTTATTATAAACAAGAAATGCCAATGTTAAGCAACAATGCACGCATTTATGTAGCTCACCAATGGGTTAATCTTGTTAGAATCCCCCTTCAGATTGTTCATGGCATCACGCATACAAGCTAGATCAACGACAGCTGGTACTCCAGTAAAGTCCTGAGAACCAGATGAACAACACATTGATAATCCTCGTAACGCTAAACTGCGATAACTTCAAATTTAAAGACTGACAATCCACACACTGATTTACCTGAAGCAGGACTCTAGCAGGTTTGAATGGTATCTCAACCTGCTTGGGAGAAGTGTTCTCCCAATCAATAATTTTCTCAACATCATTACTCTTCACTTGAAACTCATCACAGTTACGAATTGCGGATTCAAGAAGGATCTTAATCGAGAATGGCAGCTTCTCTGCAACATATAACACCAATACCCAAGTAAATTTCACGACAAATTTTCACACTTTCAAGTGAAATAAACAAAATTAACACTCTGTTTCCCTGCGGTAATCCAAAAGCAACTACTTTCCACAAACAAAAACCACAAAGATTCAAACTTTCTACACATTACCCACACTTTCTCGGCAACCAAACAGAAAATACAGTAAAACCAACCAGAGAAACAAACAAACCGATTCTTGGATCGTTGAGAGCCGGCAAGCTGTAGTATTTGCCGAATTCGCCGCCGTCCGGCTTCTCAAGCGCCGTCAGTATCTTCTGAAACGGATTCGCCGACGCTGAAACCACCCCAAAGCATAAAAAATTAAAACTAAAAACCAATAAATAAATAAATAAAAAGCTCTGATCAAGAAAAAAAAACAAATTAAAAGATCGAGCTGGTGGATAGTGACTGTACCCATTTAGCGATAAAGATCCGAGCTTTCGGTTTCGATTCAATTAGAACCCGGGCCGACGATTCGAGAGAGTGAAGTGAAGGAGGAAGGGGAAAACACTTGCAACGTGATCTGGAGTTCTTTTTTTGTTATTGATATTGTCGTGTGTTCTTGGTCCGATGAATATCCTGCGAGTGGAAGGTCAATGATTCGGCATTTTTTCTTTTTTTTTTAACTTGATTTATGATAGATTATAAATAGTTGAATATGTATGCTAAAAAATTAATAATTAAAAAAAGAATTATCATTCGTGTTCTTGTCATAATAAACAATTTCTCTTGATTTGCTGTTGAACTGTTGGTTGGGTGACTTTTGGGTCAGTGATGATAAGGCAAAAAGGTGGGCCTTTGGATCCTTTGGAAGTGAACGACCTTCAAGACTCTGGATGCCTTTTGCTATGTTAGAACAAATTGGGTTGGGGTTGGGTGGGATATTAATCTCTCTTTTTGTGAGGTCTTAATTTTTTGAAACATCCAAAACAAATGTTGGAGTTGGGAAATTCCTATACCACAAAAGGAATATAGTTTGAAATTGCTTAAGCTTTTTATTTATTTTATTTTATGATATGAATGGAATATACTGGCGTATCAGAAAACTCACAATTGGACATTTGAATCAGTGAGTTATTGAATTTACAAAGCGTAGGAATAGCTCTTGCAGATAAGGGAGGCAAACAATGTCAGAATAAACTACTTTTGAGCAAAATATGGTCATAGAGTATTGTAACATCCTACATCGTTCAGGGGAGTGAGCTTTATATGTATATTCTCATTCCTACCTAGCACGAGGCCTTTTGGGAGCTCACTGGCTTCGGGTTCTGTAGGAACTCTGAAGTTAAGCGAGAAAGGGGCTAGAGCAATCCCATAATGGGTGACCCACTGGGAAGTTGCTAGTGAGTTCCCAGAAACAAAACCGTGAGCGAATGGTAAGCCCAAAGCGGACAATATCGTGCTATGGTGGTGGAGCGGGCCCGAGAAGTGATACGCCCCGGGGCAGGATGTGACAATTTGGTATCAGAGCCTAACTCTGGCTACGTGTGTGCCGACGAGGACGTCGGGCCCCTAAGGGGGGGTGGATTGTAACATCCCACATCACACAGGGGAGTGAGCTTTATATGTATATTCTCATCCCTACCTAGCACGAGGCCTTTTGGGAGCTCACTGGCTTCGGGTTCCGTAGGAACTCTAAAGTCAAGCGAGAATTAAGCTAGAGCAATCCCATGATGGGTGACCCACTGGGAAGTTGCTTGTGAGTTCCTAGAAACAAAACCGTGAGGGAATGGTAAGCCCAAAGCGGACAATATCGTATTACGGTGGTGGAGCAGGCCCGGAAAGTGATCCGCCCCGGACGGGATGTGACAGTATACTGGCTCCTTATGTATCAGAAAAGAAAAAAAAATCACAATTTGACACGTGAATCAATGAGTAATTTTGCATTAACAGAATGTAGGAATAACTCTTGCAGATGAAGGAGGCAAACAATGTCAAAATAAACTAATTTTGAGCAAAGTATGGTTATAGGTATATTAGCTTCTGATGTATTAGAAAAATCACAATTTAACACGTGAGTCAATGAGTTATTTTGCATTTACAAAAAGTAAGAATAGCTTCTTACAGATAAGAAGGCAAATAATGTCGAAGTAAACTAATTTTGAGCAAAAGATGGTTAATACAGTGGCTACTAATTGCCATATTGTTTTCCACCTCTTTAATTGTTTAATTCCTTATAGATAGGCCTGGCAAACAGGTCGTGTATGTCGTGTTCGTGTCATTTTCGTGTAACACCTGTTATCTTAACGGGTCGTGTCATGTCACACTTGTTATCTTAACGGGTCCTTAACAGGTCGGGTCACTTTTACCCAACAGGTACAGTGACCCGACCCGTTATGACCCGCTATGACCTGTTAAGAAAAATGTATTTTTTTTCTTAAACTTGCACCTACCACACATTGCCACATAAATATTACTTCAAAACATTAAAGCACATTTTTCATTTAAGTACTACATCTACACTTGAAAATAAGAGCCTAATAAACAAACATTCATACACTGCTAGTCTATTACAAAATATTAAATGTGCAAGGATATACAAAATATTAAATGTGCAAGGATATGCAAAAGGATATTCAAGGTTGTGAAACTTTTCTCAAAAGTTTAAATCTTGCCAATGGAACTCAAAGCTTGAATGTAATTCCTTTTACAAAATCCTCAATTTTCATCGATCATCATGACATAAGATTTTGTGGTATCTACTTGTGTAAATATTTTAAATTGAAGATCGAATTCATTCATTGTATTCATATGGGGTCAAGGAGTGTAGCTGTAAAAAATCAACAAAATCAGAGTTAAAATAACCGTTAAATAATGATTTTTCGTTGATAACCGTTGAAAAGTTTTGTCCCATTACTTGATCTCTAAATGTTTGTTTTTTGCGATTTTTGGCGTATGCGATCTTGAAGCATATACAAACAACTTTGACGGTTGGATCATTGAAATTATTTTCATAAAATGCGTATACGGTATCCCATCAAAACGATAAATTCACTAACACCTAGAATTTATTTATAATTTCATCAAGTATAGCATAAGATTTTGTGGTATCCAATAGGGTAAATATTTTAAATTGAAGATCGAATTCATTCATTGTATTCAAATAAGGTTAAGGAGTGTAGCTGTAAAAAATCATCCGAATTGAAGTTAAAATAACCGTTAAATCGTGATTTTTCGTGGATAACCGTCGAAACGTTTTGTCCCATTACTTGATTTTTAAATGTTTATTTTTTGCAATTTTTGGCATATGCGATCTCGAAGTATATACAAACATGTTTGACGGTTGGATCGTTGAAACTAGTTTCGTAGAATGTGTATCTTATCAAAACAATAGATTCACTAACACTTAAAAGTTTATTCATACTTTCATTAAGTATAGCATAAGATTTTGTGATATCCACTAGTGTAAATATTTTAAATTGAAGATCAAGTTCATTCATTGGATTCATATAGGGTCAAGGAGTGTAGCTATAAAAAATCATCAAAATCGGAGGTAAAATAACCGTTAAATCGTGATTTTTTGTTGATAACCGTCAAAACGTTTTGTCCTGTTACTTGATATTTGAATGTTTATTTTTTGCAATTTTTGGCGTATACGATCTCGAAGTATATTCAAACAAGTTTGACGATTGGATCGTTGAAACTAGTTTCGTAGAATGCGTATCCCATCAAAATAATAGATTCACTAACACTTAAGAGTTTATTCATACTTTCATTAAATATAACATAAGATTTTGTGGTATCCACTAGTGTCAATATCTTAAATTGAAGATCAAGTTCATTCATTGTATTCATATAGGGTTAAGGAGTGTAGCTATAAAAAATCATCAAAATCGGAGTTAAAATAACCGTTAAATCGTGATTTTTCGTTGATAACCGTTCAAAAGTTTTGTCCTGTTACTTGATATCTGAATGTTTATTTTTTTTGCAATTTTTGGCGTATACGATCTCGAAGTATATTCAAACAAGTTTGACAGTTGGATCGTTGAAACTAGTTTCATAGAATGCGTATCCCATTAAAATAATAGATTCACTAACACTTAAGAGTTTATTCATACTTTCATTAAGTATAACATAAGATTTTTATGGTATCCACCAGTATGAATATTTTAAATTGAAGATCAAGTTCATTCATTGTATTCATATAAGGTCAATGAGTGTAGCTATAAAAAATCATCAAGATCGGAGTTAAAATAACCGTTAAATTGTGATTTTTTGTTGATAACCGTCGAAAAGTGTTGGCCCATTACTTGATCTCTGAATGTTTGTTTTCTGCAATTTTTGGCATATGCGATCTCGAAGCATATACAAACATGTTTGACGGTTGGATCATTGAAACTAGTTTCGTAGAATGCATATCCCATCAAAACAATAGATTCACTAACACTTAAGAGTTTATTCATACTTTCATTAAGTATAGCATAAGATTTTGTGGTTTCCACTAGTGTAAATATTTTAAATTGAAGATCAAGTTCATTCATTGTATTCATATAGGGTCAAGAAGTGTAGCTATAAAAAATTATCAAAATCGGAGTTAAAATAACCGTTAAATCGTGATTTTTCGTTGATAACCATCGAAAAGTTTTGTCCTGTTACTTGATATCTAAATGTTTATTTTTTGCAATTTTTGGCGTATACGATCTCGAAATATATTCAAACAAGTTTGACGGTTGGATCGTTGAAACTAGTTTCATAGAATGCATATCTCATCAAAATAATAGATTCACTAACATTTAAGAGTTTATTCATACTTTCATTAAGTATAACATAATATTTTGTGGTATCCACTAGTGTAAATATTTTAAATTGAAGATCGAGTTCATTCATTATATTCATATAGGGTCAAAGAGTGTAGCTGTAAAAAATCATCAAGATCGGAGTTAAAATAGCCGTTAAATTGTGATTTTTCTTTGATAGATGTCGAAATGTTTTGTCCAGTTACTTGATCTCTGAATGTTTTTTTTTTTGCGATTTTTTGCTGATGCGATCTCGATGCATATACAAATAAGTTTGACGGTTGGATCATTCAAATTAGTTTCGTAGAATTTGTATCCCATCAAGTTCAATGGTGTCTATATATATATATTTATTAAGTAGATTTAAATTTATTTATTTTGTATGTATAACACTTAAGAAATTGAATGGTATGTATATTTAAGCCGATCTAGTGGTCACCAATTTTTAATATTTAATTTAATATATATATATATATATAATTATTGTGGTTTTTAGGGGTATAAAATTGTTAAATTAATATATATATATAATTATTATAATATTTTTTTAGGGTTATAAAAATATAAAAGTAATATTTTGCTTATCGTGTATCGTGTTACTCACGTGTATACCCGAACCAACCCGTTATCTTAACATGTGCTTATCGGGTTACCCGATTCGTTATCGTGTCAACCTGAACACCTGTTAATTTCGTGTCGTGTCGTGTCGGGTTATCGGGTTGTGTCGGGTTATCGGGTTGTGTCAAGAATTGACAGGCCTACTTATAGAAAAGCAAGTACAACCAAATTAAAGAAACTTGCATTAGAACCATTAATGACAAGTTACCTCAATCATCACCGTCTTTCTCTAATCTGAAAGTGATTATACTTTGTAATCGTGATTATCTTTTTCAAATATACATTTCTTATTACGTGCAACCATCGTACTTTTAAAAAATGTAGACACAACGCGAATATCTCCGAAGTTAGAAGACACTGCAAAAATAAGGGTTGTTAAAACTTGAAAATGGCAAGGTTCACGCTAGCGGTGGACGGTTAAAGTCTTCAATTTCATAATTTCATCATATTATGTCTCAAGTTTAAACCGTCCCACTCACTTTTAATTACAAATTAGTGTATAGTATTGCTTCTACTTAAAAAAAATTGAGATAGTGACAGAAAATTAAAGAGTTATAGCCATTGATACTCACATCATGGAGATCAACCCCCTTTTCACGAGACAGAGGCCCCTTTTCACGAGACAGAGAGTGGGCAATAGGACATTGTTTGGACTTGGCAAGGGAAGCATGAATTTGTAACTTGTGAGAATGTTTTACGACTGTAAAAGTGGCGATTCCAAGCCAACGAGGTTTATTGCTTTGCGAAAGTCTGTCGGGAGAGAGAGTGGGGGCGAAGAGAATGTCTATCATACACAATCTTATCTTTGCTTTTAAGACTGTACGAACAATAATTCTTACTACAAAAAGAAATAAGAATATTTATTGTATTTCCAATGTGAAAATATCTGATACATATTAAGTTGAGTAAAGAATTTCTCAATTTAACTTTGGACGGTAAAAGATTTGGTAGATTTTCACAGTGATATGAATGTCATTTAACTATTTTTTACTTGTACCTAATTACTACATGCATGGATTAGATTACGTTATTAACCAACCATATCTCTCTTATGAGGATTCACATTAGAAATAGTGGATTATTTCACAAGTTGTAATAAAAGTAGGCAACATGATATGCATGTCCTATTTTTAAAGTAAATTAATAAAAAAATAAAGAACAATTAACATTTATGATTTAAGTAAAATAATAATGTCACATGATTTTATGTCAAATAAATTAGAAATTTGCTTCAAATTTTGGCCTTGAAAGATAACCAACAATTAAGTGTCCTTGAATATTAATATATATATATATATATATATATATTTATTCTTTATTATTGAGGTTTGGACCTGATTATAATGCAATTAACAATTTATTGACTAATTGTGTCACAAATTCTTGGACGATCATTGTCATGATCAAGGGTCAGTGTTTAGCTTAACCACCAATTCATCAAGTGGAAGAAATAAAATTAAGAAATCGTGAGAGAGCATTGACATTTATACATGCATGTATGACTTTCCCTCCAACTAATTAAGCGCACGCGGTGTAGATCACAAAATCTATTGGCCAAAGGAAAAAAATTCGTAGGGTGGTGAAGTTGCAGGTGGTCTTGCCTGTAGAGAGTGTCTTAGTCTTTCTTTAAGATCGGTGGATTCTATTTTTGGATTAGCGTAGATTTTGTTTGTGTCGTGTTTGGCGGATGATGTGGTTTCATTTTTGAGCGACAGTTTGATGTGGTCTCGTCTTCGCGCAATGATTATGTGATCTTGTCTTTCAACAGTGACTTTATATGGTTTTGCTCTCTAGCAATGACATTGTGTGGCCTTACTGACACATTTGTATTGCTGCATCTGTGCTTGTGGTAGTCGTGTAGAGGTTTTTAATTAATCGCTTGTTTGTGCAAATTCATTCCAAATCAATGTGTTGGTCACTAAAACAATATACCCAATTGGCACCCTTGTATTTATTTGTAATGATCAATGAAATGCCACTATCGTTTCTTGTAAAAAAAAAAAAAAAAAAAAAAAAAAGAGGATCACAACATGTGTATGAACATTGGTATATGTATATGAACATTGGTATATATTTTCCTGCAGACATTTGTTTTCGAATTCACAACCCTTGAATTTAAATAAATATAATGTAAATTATCCTATTGTTTACAAAGAAAATAAAAATATTAGTTCATATTTTATAAATCACACAGTTTGACACATACAAAAATATACGAAACGAAAAGTTTATGTACGTGTTCTTTGTGGGTAGAAATATTTATTACTTCCAAAGGAAAAATGCATATACTTTCCAATCTTGGTAAATATATATTTGATGCAACACAAACCAATCAAAAAGGCTACCAACGTAATCCTTTGAAGAATAAGGTCTGGAGTCCACTAGAATTTGAGAGAAATCCCAAAGAGTTGAAATTGTTTAATGATTGAACGAATACAATTGTTACATCCAACGACTTATAAATAAAAAATTACAACTGCTTGGAACAACTCAAAGGACTATAGGAATTAAAACGACATTAATTAAACATAATCGGACGAAAACCAAAAGGTCCGATTTTTATTACGAAACTTTAAACGGCGTTTTGGAAGCCAAAACGGCCTCAGACAGCCAAAATTTGTCATACTTAATTGCATGGCAGCGTGCTTGACCCATGACGTCGTTTTCTTTTCAAAAATGTACCACGGGTCCAAACTAGAACTCATACTCCAAATTTGTAAATTTCTGTTACGTCCCTTCGCTTTGTCAATTTTAAAATGCTTCTTTTTCTTTGCCTTTCCTCGTAGATATTTACCGCATTTTGTACTACATCAATATTAAGTCATATGGACTTTCTTTTGAGAATGATATAAGAACCAACTAGTATAGTATACGTATTGCATCAGCTTATATGCATCTTCAGTAATAAATTAATAATTGAGTGCTCTGATGAAGCTAGAACATACGAACTTATGGATCTTAATAATTTATTCGTGGTGAAGGCAATGTAAATGAAAGGCAAAGAAGAAAAGAAAGTTCTAGCTTCATCAAGTACTTTAAACTTTCTTGACTGCAACTTCAAAATGATTACAAGATGTTTTATATCTATATGCGCGCATGTAATACATATTATTATATAATTATATTCACTTCCTTGGATGAAAGTATACAAGATTACAGTATCCAGAACTCTCTTGGTGTCATCATGTAGCATCTACAACTTTCGGCATTGACACTTGACAGAGCCACCCCAACTTCCTCAATCTTTTTGACACTTGACAGAGCCACCCCAACTTCCTCAATCTTTTCGCCCACTTGCAAAATCTCTTTCTGGATCGATTTAATTTCTAGGGGTATGTATTATTGTTGTCTGTTGCCATTGCAAATCTACAATCGTTCACATCTATAAGTCACAACATTAAATATTGATGCAATGTATAAAATGCATAATTATAATATTAAGAGTTAAAAGTCACTCACACAAACATAAGCCAGACACACTCAAGGTCCAATATATAGCTAGCTTTAAGTTGAACAGGGAGCCTAGAAGGGTGTGGGATGGTCAGCATGGGAAAAACCATGCGTGCCTCGAAGAGCAAGAAGAAGCAGTCGCCTTAATTAATTCAATTGTATACTTATTCAGAAAATTGGGTTTTCTTCTTCCAACCGCTTAATTTGATCAGATGGTTCTCAGAAGTTCTTTTTTGGTCAAGTAGATATTTTATATTTACAAAATCTTATAACCACGTTGTCAAATAAGACTGCTATGCATGCATGCATTTCTAGTATATAAAAGTCAATAAATGACGTAATAAAATTGCAAAAGTAGAATGTTCATACTTCTTGGTATACTAGTACAATGTAAGTTAGGCGAATTGAGAGAGAACCAATCCGAGCTCGGATTTTCTGGTTTGCTTCTCTTTCACATAAGTTCTTGGCGAGAGGCTGTTAGCAATTTTTTTTGTTTTGGCTACTCGAACAATGGTTCAGTTACTTATGAGATATTTTAAAAGACTTTCGACACTCAATTAGGTTTAAATAAACTTTACGCAAGCTCAATTTATAAGCTAGCTAGTATTTATTTGCATGCGTGAGACTCTTTACTACACGTAGCACATATAGACGATTCAAGTTTTGACAGACACCAAATTTCAAGTTTTGAACTGAGTTCGAGAGGTAGCTTGGTTTGAACCCATCAGAGCCACACCGCTTATCATTTGCTTGTCCAAAGTTGAACATTTTGAATGACTCGTTGGACTCTTACATACAAATTACTTCACTCTTTTCTGTGAGCTAAATCTAATATAAATTTTTTTGTCTTGTAGTTGACACCCTTTTTATTTCCTTGTTGCTTTTCTCATTTTTATCTAGCTATTGAAGTGAATAAATAAATAAAAATAATTAAGAGGTAGATACAAGTAAATGAGAAAAAAAAAATGAAAACATGAGTGTTGAAGGAGAAAACAGGTATATTAACATAATTTCATTAAAAGTTTTTTTATACAATTGATATTAAAAAATAGGACGACTCTACGTCTGCTTTGCGAAGGTTGAGGAGAACGTCTATTGTATTCAGCTTCACTCTTGTTTTGCGAAGATATTGTTTTCACAACTCGAACTTGTAACTTTTCGGTCACAAAAGAGCAACTTTTCCATTGCACCAAAACTTACTCTCATACAAGTGATATTAGAAAAATGTAAATCCTAACATAAAATCTCGGATGCTAAGATGAATACTTTTTAACCAATTAAATTATGGCTTTTTAGCCAAAATGGTCCCTGAGATTTGTATAACTCCTCATTTTGGTCCCTGAGATTTCAAATCAATCGAAGTCCCTGAGATTGTCTACTATCCATCATTTTGGTCATTCCGTTAAAAACTCAGTTAAGTGTCCCGGAGCTCTTGGCGGAAGTTTGGGCAATTTTCAAAGCTTCATAACTCAATCGTTTCTTAACCAAATTTGACCCATAATATATCAAAATGAAGATAGGAAAGTGTAGAATAAGATTATACCTATTTGTAAGCCCAATGGTTGCTGTAGATGGTCGGAAAATAGTCTCAAAGTTGACTAGTCCGAGGGAAAACTGAAAAACTCGCTAGAAACTGGACAAACTTTAAATGTTCATAACTTCTTCAATACTCAACGAAATCAAGTGATTCAAAAACAAAAATCATACTTCTCGATGAGACAAAGAAAAGTATGATTTTCGATTTTTAATCACTTGATTTCGTTCAGTATTGAAGAAGTTATGAACGTTTAAAGTTTGTCCAGTTTCCAGCGAGTTTTCCAATTTTCCCTCGGACCAGTCAACTTTAAGGCTATATTCCGACCATCTCCGGCAACCATTGGACTTCCAAATAGGTATAATCTTATTCTGCACTTTCATATCTTCATTTTGATATATTATGGGTCGAATTTGGTCAAGGCCGGCCCTGAGAATTTGGGGGCCCTAGGCAAGCCTTCGAAGCGGGGCCCTAAAATTCTCTGATCTCCGGTTCTTTGTATATTGATTTGTATAAAAACAAAATTGCTAAATACATAAAAAGTTCTATTTTCACATCAAATATCATTAAAAATTAATATAAAAAAAAGATAAATATACAAACATTATTTAAACATTACACGATTCATGTTTTTAGACACAAATCAAGTAAATGTTTGCAGTCAAGAGTTTAAGATTGAGAGTGAAGAACAATAAAACTTGATGATCAAGAGAGTAAATAACAATAAAACTTGATTGACGAATATAATAAATTCAACGCCAATTGTTTCTCTTGTGTTTTTTTTTTCCTTCTAAAATCAACATCACACTAACGAATTGAATATTAAAATAATCCATTGAATAAAAAGTTATTGAAAAGAAAAATATAAAATTCAAAGTTTTGATTACCTTAAAGTACAATCTTTAAGATCATATGATAGTTGTTTTAAACATTCAATAGAAATAGAGAGAATAGAAAGTTAGTTTAAACATTCGATAAAAATAGAAAGAATGAGAAGTTGAAAGCAAAAAATTGCAAAGAGACTTGAGTTTTATAACTTTATATGCATTTGGACAGATGGATTGTTAGTAAATTTGAAAAACAAGAAAAATCTAGTGACTAAAAGACAGCTTTGTGTTTCAAACTCAACACCCCAAAGAAAAATGAAGCCAACATTTCCAATGCACTAACAAATGAATTATGATATTTCTTACTTTTTTTTTATATTTATATGTTAATTACAGGATATAATATTTTTTTGGAGCCCTTCCGAAGTAGGGGCCCTAGGCGGGCGCCTACTTGGGTTACCCTCAGGGCCGGTCCTGAATTTTAAGAAACGATTGAGTTACGAAGCTTTGAAAATTGCCCAAACTTCCGACCAAGAGCTCCGGGACACTTAACGGAGTTTTTAACGGAATGACCAAAATGATAGATGGTGAACAATCTCAGTGACCACTTCTATTGATTTGAAATCTCAAGGACTAAAGTAAGAAGTTATGCAAATCTCATGGATCATTTTGGCTAAAAAGCTTTAAATTATAAACATCGCGGCATTTTCTTACAGTTTTATTTGTTTGAACATTAATTTATCCGGTATATCCAATAGCAGAAGTCACTCTTCCCACTTGTATAAAACAAATATAATACATTTTGTATGAACATTCCTCAATCTGCCACGTTTTTGGTCCATTCAATTGAATCTAAATATTAAGTTAAAACGTACCTATCTGTTGTTTGGTTCGTTTTGGTTGAACACCTAGTTACTCCACTCAAACCAACATTGTAATGGTACTTCCATTTTGAGGTGGCAGGCAGGAATTCTTGGCAACATACCATATTTGGGAAAACCTACCAACCAAAGCAACCCTGATCAAACCTAAACTTTCAATAACATTTAAAAAAACAAAATTAAAATTAAAAAAGAATAGATTTGTGGCATCATTTTTTTTTTATACAACTTTGACACATATTTATATGAGGCTTTTTAGAACATAATTTATAAATCATCTTTACAAAAAATTAGCCAAATCCAGCGATTATAAGGTTTCATAGTTGGGTTATTTTGATAAAAATGATATTTAAGAGAAAATCTAAATGACAGACGATTCAAGCCTTTGAAACAAATTATATAATAAATTTTACAAAAACATGTGTAAAAAATTATATATAAAAAGTGGTGTTACAAATTCGTCTTCCATACAAATATTGCAAGAAGAAGAAGATATTTTTGTTGCCTTTTGCTTACCCTGTGGAATTATTAAAACAAAATTTCAGCGGTGACCAATCAATTTGGCACCAAATCTCACAAAAAACCAACCCCGCATCCTTGACTCTTTCTTTCTCTCGCCTTCCTTCGTCTGTTCTGTTGAAAAACGGGTGATGGAAAATTAAAAATCAATTTGCAGTGACGAGTTTTGTGGGACGATTTTACAACCTGAACAGCTTGATCATTTGTCAAAGAAGAAGCTTCTTGAAGTTAATATCTCTCTCTCTCTCTCTCTCTCTCTCTCACATGCATTTTCTGAAACCAAAATTACCGTTCTTTTTCTACCAAGCCTATATTTTCTTTGATCCACGAGCAAATATAGTTGTGATTGAAGAAAAACAGAGCTTAATGACCTAGAGAGAGAAAGCGATAGAGAGAGAAACAAAGAGAGATTTATGTCAAACGAGAAAAAAAATAAGAGAGCTTTAAATGCGAGTTGGTTGATGTGGTTTTCATTTTCCCTTCTTCTCTTACGGACTAAGCAATACACCTTTCCATCCATCTTCCCCTTATATACAAATCTCTATATATACACATATTTATATAGAGGGAGATATTCAAAGCTTTGAAAAGGGTTTTAAATTCATTCATATGTTTGCTTTAAACTCAACAAACATTCAGCTACAAATCCAAAAGCCTTGTTTTTCTTCTATAAACGCAAACAGCAATGGATTTTATTGCGCACCCATCACGTTTGCCTCCTTCCTATTCGTTTTCGTTGGGGAATTTCGTCGCACGGGTCAAGGATTTCTGCAACTTCGCCGTCTCTGCGGTTCTCGGGAACGTTTTCTCTGCGATCTTCACCTTCTTCTTTGCATTAGGTTCGTTTTATTTTATTTTTTCTGAATTGGGTTCTGCTTGTTTGTCGAAAGTTTCTGTCTTTCTTTTGTTAATGCATTAAAGGGTGTTGATTTTTTGATCTGTTTCTGTGTTTTTTGATGTGGGTATATCGCAAATTTTGCAATGAGTTGGATTTTGGCTCTTGGGATTGTTAATTTCTGCAGGAAAGATCAATTGGGTCTCTGTTTCTGTGACAGAGGAAATTATCTCAATGATTGCATGCATTTGGATTCCTGAATTTTGTTGGAGAATTGAATTGAATTTCATATGCCATTGTTTTGTTAAATTCTAGCTCCAATCAAAGTTTAAAACTTTACTTGTTGACAAAAGTGGTTCTTTTGGGAAAGCTTGTTCATCAATTTTTTTTATGTTTATTTATTTATTTATTTTGTTGGTGTCTGGATCCTTGGAACATAGCGTGTTTTGAAATTAAGAACTGTATGTTATGTTGTCCCTTCCGGGACATCCGATAAAATTGGAACGATACAGAGAAGGAAAGCTGTAAGTTATGTTAGAGTTTGACTAATGGAAATGGCAATTTTTGTGTGCAGTGGGCACCACGTTAGGAGCAATGACTGGAGCTTTGATAGGGCAAGAAACTGAGAGTGGATTTGTGAGAGGAGCTGCAGTTGGAGCAATATCAGGAGCTGTTTTTTCAATTGAAGTGTTTGAATCTTCCCTTGTTCTTTGGCAATCAGATGAATCAGGAATTGGGTGTCTTCTGTATTTGGTGAGCAATTAAGATTTTGGGGACCCCTATATTTTTATATGGTCAGGTGGTCACTGCCCCAAATGCCTCAAATGTTTGGTTCTTTAGAATTCCTGAGTTGGTGTATTTGATCTCCAAAGGTTTAATTAAGTAGCAAATGCCAGTATGCCTAATTCGTGTTTTCGTGTAATCTATGCAGATTGATGTCATTGCTAGTCTCCTAAGCGGTAGATTAGTCCGCGAGCGGATTGGCCCGGCCATGTTAAGTGCAGTGCAAAGTCAGGTAATTTTGAATGCTTAGATGCCAGTTTTTATGTTAGGCAACATAAACTCCAAGAGGTTCATTCATGTGCTTGCTAATTACTAATTAACTATTCGTTTCGTTGTTCTTTATCCAGATGGGTGCTGTGGAATCAACCTTTGATGAGATCCCCAACATCTTCGACACCGGTGGCTCCAAAGGGTTGCCCGGAGATTCAGTTGAAAAGATCCCGAAGATCAAAATTACCTGCCACAACAATATGGATGCTTCTGGGGAGAAAGTCTCCTGTTCAGTTTGTCTTCAGGTAAAAAATCTTAAAGAAACCATCTTTTTTCGCTCATAAGCGATATAATTAGTCTCAATTTCGAACTTAGTGATTGACATCGTGAATTTTGTTTACATGATCAGGATTTTCAGATTGGAGAGACAGTAAGAAGCTTGCCACACTGCCATCACATGTTTCACCTGCCTTGTATAGATAAGTGGCTCCTAAGGCATGGCTCATGCCCTCTCTGCAGAAGGGATCTGTGAATCTGATGATCTTCTTGTAAATTAGCATATGAGTAAAATGTTCTTTTATTGACTATACAAATTTTGTACCCTTGTCATCTGTATTATTATTAGTTTCATGCTACACTATGAGTTCATGTATAAATTTTTTTATTTTGGTAGTTTTAAGTTTTTATTGCACAATATCCCCCACTTTTTACTGTTTTACAGCACCCTTTTGGGAATTTGGATCCTCTTGGGAGCTTAGCGTCAAGAGCCCAAGGATCAGAAAATCTGGATCCTTGGTTTGTGTGAAAAAGAAATTAAAGCTTTTGATTTGTGTGAGGTGAGTCAGCAGAATGAGTTAATAAGAACTGCTGAATTTAATTTGAGTAGTCTGAATTGATTAGTCTTTGATGAGATACTCGAGATTTCGTAAACGTAAGATCTTGAAAAATGCTAGGAGAACCATCGAATTTTTGCACATTTATAACGGTCTATCTGAGTTCGAGCTGAAACATGAATTTTCAATTCGAATGCCAGATTTTGTCTGCAAAAGTAAAGATGTCAATAACTATTTTAGCATGGTCTCAACTGTAGTGCATGCCACCATGCCTCCCTTACAAGGGTAAGTCTTTTCAGGTCCACCGATTCCAGACGATGGGGGATTTGAATACAGGATCTTCAGTAATAAACGCTTTTATTTATTTAAGTTACGAATTATGTGCGTTATGAAGATCAGTTAAAACGATCTTTAATCTTATCCCTAACCCCACTTTAACCCACAGCAATTGGGCTTAGCTTTCCATTAACATAATGCTTACTCCAATAACTTCTCTTCTGGTGCAAGTGATTTGAGAATTAGTTGGCTCCAACACTTTGAGATATTTTGGTTTAAATTTTGCTGACAAAGTTATCTCATCAGGTCGGTAGGAACTTCATACCACACTGGAAAACACTTTTCTTTTGGTTATGGTGTGTTTTGTTTCCACGCATATATTTTTTTTGTTTTGCTTCCAAGCCACTTTTTCTAAGTACAAAATAAAAAAGCCACTTGTGTGGATACCTTATCATTATAGCAAAGTGATTTCCGTACATATTTTTTTGTGTTTTGCACATAAAAATTAAAGATGGACGAAAGAAAACTCATGTAAGCATGAGAATAAAACTTTGACAAATCATTTTTCATCGTTTTATCATAAGACATAACGCGATATGGACACGAATTAAATTTTCTTAGTGCATGTTGTTTACTGTGTTTACGGCCGGATCATACACCCTGCCGCCCAATTAAGCGTCAAGCGATTTTCATCTTACTTCCTCATTACTACATAATCCACAAGAATATATGATGGTTCATTTATGAAATTCGTATTTGGTGACTTTTTACCCTGTGCAATGCAACAAGCAATGACAAACTTTCTAACCAGAAAAGTAGATGAAATATTTTCCTGTTTTTATACAGTATATCAAATTTTAATCCTATTCTTGCAAGACTGGAATAAACTCTGACTCAAGTCAGCTGTGAAGAATAATCTATCATACCTGTAAATTATTAAACAAGTAGGCCAAATCTTAAAAGTAACCTCGTCATCTACCACTAATAAGATGCGGAAAATAAGAAAAGCAGATTCCTGGGATTGTTTAAATAAAGAACAATAATACTAATAATCAGGCAATGCTCAGTGTAGATGCTTGTTTTATTGATTGATTTATTTATTTATTTGAGAGTACTACGGACATTAAGTAAGATTTTTCATAATAGTTTGAGTGAGTGTGATACTTATATATATAAATAAGGCAATCTGAGTTTGATTCCTTAGAATGATTTAGTAGATAGGAATTAAGTTTTATTTGTAGAATTACAAAATCTTATCAATATAACATTAAAGCTACCTCGTCACCTACACTAAGTCAGATTAGATATACATTGCAATTTCTTATTTATGTGAGTCAAAGATTTTTTACAACTACTTTGAGATAATATTGACATGTTTGCCTAACATGAATGAAAGAAGTAATGAATTGGGGAAGTAAAGAAAAGAAATCGTATCAACTAGTCCACTCTAGTTGATTTGATTATAATTTTTTTAGGTATTAGATTACAAATTTTAAAAGAAAACTCATGTTTTTTCAATTATATGTGTGTTAACACATAAAAGGTTAAGAATTAAAATGATTCATAATAAATGCATGAAACTGAAGAATCAAATCATTCTAATTTTGTTTTCATGTAAAAGAATGTCGTAAAAGTTTATCAAAGTACTAGCCACTAGGAGACCAAATTTTAAACTAAATTTGAAGATCAAATAGTCTATCACCGATCAGAAATAAGAACGTTAATTAACACTTAAATAATAATCTAATAATTAACAATCATATCATCTATTTACAAAAATTAGTTCAAAAATTTAATTTTTCTACCATTACATTCTGATCTTAATATTCTTGATATACAGCTTGTTTATATTTTATTGTGGATACATGCTTTTGGCTTTTTCAAGTAAACTTTTCTTTTGTTTTACCTTCTGAAATGAATGCGACTAGCTAGCTAGCTACCTCACCTGCATGTACTTTGGTTCAATCTCGAGAGAGAGAGAGAGAGAGATCTGCCATCTCAAGTGAGAAGTCACACTCGCACATGTATGATGCATGCAGATCACCTTCGACATATCTCAACTCAAATCATGTGATCTTCTCACATGCTGCCCTTTTTACAGCTTTTTGCAAAATCATGATCACCTGCAAAGAGCCATGGTCTCAAAGTAATTCACGTGACTTTTGAGGCATATAATTCCAAATGGTCGATCGTAGGACTTGATGCATGCATGCATGCAGGGAAAGGGACTTAATCCACTTTCATATGACAAACTGCTTGGACTGTTAATTTAACGAATAACGAAGAAAACATCGCCACTCATTCAGTCTCGTCAACTAGGTTTTCTTCAAATAGACCTCGAATGCATGCAATTATAACTTTACTTGGAGCAGCATCAAGTGGGGTGCCTGATACATTTGAAGGCACAAGAAAGTCTAAGGCCTTGTTCGGTGTCCAAGATTTAATTTAAGTGTTTAAGGTATATTGAAATATACAAATTTGTGTCAAACTCAAACGTAGACTCATTAAAGAAAGTTATTCATTTCAACTTCACAAAAAGTAGTAGTATTAAAGACATAGTAAGTTTCCTTCATATCATATATCTTTCTAATATTTTCAGAATAAAAAACCGTTCTCATATATCTTCAGTATACCTTGAATTTTATTTGGTACCCAATCCATTCCACATTCCAAATCCTAGACGTCATATGAACCCTCTCCAAAGCAAGAGACGAAGAGAGAGCACTGAGTTCGCCAAAGTGACAAAAGAGGTAGGGGTGAGCATTGTGTCTAAAGTTAAAAGGAAGAGATGATTGATTCTTGGCTGCGTGATATGCATGAACAAGACTCTTGATTTATAGTCACATGATCGATCAAACCTCCAATATTTTCATAGAATACGATCCAAATAAATGATCTCTCTAGTATTACAGACATTTGTTAATTTTCTCTAGTAATTAAAAACACAATTTATGGGGATAAGCTTAAATGTACCAATAGTTGGATTGTTTTAATGGAACTTGTCCTTGGTTGTGAGGCTAAATTTGTTGTGAGTTTTGAAAAGTACTATTCACACACTTATTTTTATTTCTTATATATCGTTGTTAATTTTTTGCATTGATCTTCTTTAGTTCATTCGATCCGACGATAAACATTTAAAAAGGTGTGTGGAAAAGTAAAAAATTGAGTGTGCGGACTGCTAAATTTTCTAGGAAGTTCAAGTTTTGTAATGTGACAAAATGTCAAACTCCCTTATTTCTAAATTTTCTAGGAAGTTCAAGTTTTGTAATGTGACAAAATGTAAAACTCCCTTATTTGTTACAACCAATCGCTACAACAGTATAAAACAAGTGTAGTAATTATAAATTCCACTCCCAAAAGAATCTTAATGCAAACCAAACACCAGGGACAGGACATTGGTGTCTAAAGCATCCAAAGCTAAGGTCATGTTTTCCATTTTTTTAATTTTCTAAATTGATAATCAGGTCAATATACAAAACAAAAAGCACGTGACGACATCGTATCGTTTCATATCTAGGATTTAGAATAATAATTAATTTCTGACATTTAGCTGTCCATCACATGTATACATAAATAACAAATTAAATAGCATTACGTCAATTCTCTTGGAATTAATTATAAGAAAATTAATGAAAATGATTTGAGAATTTTAAGTTTTAACGATAAGGAAAAAATAAAAGGTAAAATGAATAGTATTAGGATTGATTTTTTAGTATAAAAATATGGTTTTTCGTTAAAATGAACAGTACCAAGAGCTTTTCGTTAAAATTCTCTTAATTATATGGATGAATCAATCATTTTGTATGCATACTCTACCAATAAAAACAGGTAATGCTATGTATATAAATTTGTAAATTATATAATTTGTCACCAATAAGAAATAAGTACATTAATTAACACTTAAGTGATAATCCAATCATCAACTACTATGTCATTTTATTTACAAAATTTAGTTTACACATTAGTATTCCTATCATTACCAATAAAAACAGTCCCTTTTCATTTTATTTCTACCCTAACCACCATAGCTATGATGTATGCTTACTATACACCTAATCATTTATCATGTGCATTTCACCTAACTCTAGTTAACTTTTACACTAAATGTTACATTTTCAATTTGAAAAGATAGACACGTGTCAGTTATTAAGTATATAGTGAGCATACACCAAAGTTTAGGACGGTGAGCAAAAATGCTCCCCAAGATTATATTAGTTTATATATAAAGACTTAAAATATTTGACAACTTAATAAAGAAAAATAAGAAAATAAAATTTCTAATGGTTCGTGAATTTTAAATTGGTTTTGCTTTATTAAGTTGTCAAACATATTAAGCTTTGAATTAAAACTAATATAATTTTGTGGCTAATATGCATTTAGTCTTCACACGTCCTCAAAATGAGCACCTTAGGGAAGCAGGATTGACCGTTTCAATGCACCATATAACAATATTATTTTTGTTGGTTTTTTTCTTCTTCTATGTTTTTATTGATTTATTTATATCTAGTATCTGATAGAATGACTTGAGAGATTACAAAGCTTGGAAAAACTTGACCAAAAAAATAAGAAGGCTCATTCTACCTTCACATAGATCTGTATCTATATCTCTTTACCCTTGCAACATTCTGAGTAGAAAATTGTAACTTTAGTATGAAAAAAGATATTTTTTTTTTTTTTTTTTTTTTTTGGAAGAAAGGATTCATTACCAAGGCACAACTGCCACACAAGAACAAAGCAAGCCGAAGACAGCTAACAAAATAGGGAGACCAACATACCCCAGCAGAACAAGAGGTACGAGATTACACAAGACGCTACCACAACTGGCGAACACATCGTCCCACAAAAACAAGAACCTTAACTAACCACTCGAAGGGCAAGGCAACCCATCCTTGTTTAAAATTCTAACAAGCGAAGATGGGAGCCAATCTGCCCACACAGAATTGCACATCTCCGGAGTAAAATTCTTCGCAACGAAATTCGCCACATAATTTACTAATCTTAGAATCCAAGACCAGAAGGAGGCTTGGAAAGTCTTCCCAACCACCCAGATACGGTTTCGGATTGGGAGGATTTCCCAAGCGCAGCTCAAAGAGCTATCATGCAAACATGAAATAACTTGTTTCAAATCTGATTCTATCACCACCCGGGGGATATTCAAACCCTTCGACAGATAGCACCCCTCAAGAACTGCCAATGACTCAACCACCGCCACCGACGAAGCCGGAGCCGCCACTATTTTGACCTCCAAACATCTACAACTCGAGTCTCGGACCACCAAACCAACCCAAGCAGAATTAGCACCCTGTCTCCATCTCGCATCCACATTAACCTTCACCAAAGGACAAGGAGGAGGAGACCACGAAACCGCACGTTCACGGCTGGGCAGAGGCGGGGGAACAAGACCAGATTCCCTTGACTTAGCAGCAACATAATTCTCCCAAGTGCTGGAAAGATTGAATATGGTTTATGATGAAGATGGGGTACGACTGTTGAACACCGCATTGCATCTGGCTTTCCAAATAAACCAATAAAAAAAGGTCACCTGAGACAAAAATCGAGACTTAAACTCATTAGACCCCAGCTACAGCGCACACATGTGAGAGAGCCAGTCATCGAATGAGGTAATTGAAATGCCATTAATTCGAATACAAATGGGACCACCGAACCACACAGGCTGCACCCACGAGCATAGAAGCACGAGGTGCTCAACAAATTCAGAATGAACAAGGCAAATAAGACAGCACGGATTATCAGCACACAACGCCACACAAAGATTTTCACTTTTGGAGGGACCTAAAGCTTCCAAATACCAGCCCACACCGCAGACTCAACAAAATGAGAGGAAGAGAGATGATCAATCCGTCAACTCGGAGTAAAGTTTCGCACCCACCAATACCCCGATTTAACCGAGTATTTTCCATTTTTAGAGGCGGGCCAGATAAGGCGATATGAGGAAAGTGAATCCCCTACCTGAATTCTGGAGGTAGCAGCCTCATCCAACTCAGAAAAAAGGGCCACAAGCTCATTTGATCTCCACATCCTACGCTCCATGTCAATGATTGAAGCCACCACCTGTGTCCTGTCAACCTCAACCCCATCTCTAGGAGTCAAATGGCCATTCAGGATGCTAGAAACCTAATTGTCAGCCTACAGATTGATCAGATTCCCGCTCAAAACTTGTCATCTCAACCCACGAGTGATAAGATCCCGTCCCTCTAACAAGCTAGACCAAACCCATGACGCACGCCCGCCCCTCTTGGCCTTCAATAAAGAATCCTGAGGGAAATATCTATCCTTCAACACCTTAACCCATAGCGAATCCAGCTCATGGAGAAGCCGCCAACGTTGCTTGGTGAGAATAGCGGAGTTGAAATCTTTCAAATTACGGAAGTTCAAACCATCATCCCCATTGGCGCACCCCATTTCGTCCCACATTAACCAGTGAATGCTCTGCTATTTGTTTGTATTTCCTCACCAAAACGTGGCAAGAGCAGCATCAATCTCCTTGAATAGTCTAACAGGCAGCCGGAACACGTTCATCGAGTATGTTGGGACAGCCAAGGTAATAGCCTTAATAAGCATTTATTTACCTGCCTAGGAGAGGAATTATTACTTCCACCCCATAATATTTCCCAGGACCCGATCCTTAATGTAAGCAACCGCGTTCGATGGCTACAAGCGGGGGACGCTAATATTGTTTTCTTCCATCAATCTACGGTACAACGCCAGCGTTCTAACCATATTGGCAGATTCCAAAATGCTAGTGAGAGTTAGACAAATGACATCCTAGGTATCCGGCATGTGGTTGATGACCACTTTATGCGGTTGTTTTCTACCGAAGGGAGTCGCCAGTGGGGGGACATTCTGGAGTATGTTGATCCAATTGTAACGCCTGATATGAATGATGGGTTAAGGAATTGTGGAGGAGATGGAGATCTGAGAGGCTTTGGTGCAGATGGGCGATCTAAAGGCGCCTGGCCCTGATGGATTCCAGGGGGTGTTCTTCCAACACTTCTGGGAAATTATTTCTCCATAGGTGATGGGGATGGCTGTTGAATGTCTTAGTAGGGGAGCTTGTCTGAATTTGATCAAGTCGACACATATTGTTTTAATTCCCAATGTCCCACACCCGGAGTTTGTGAATCAATTCAGGCCAATAAGTTTATGCAATTATTCCTATAAGGTATTATAAAAAATTCTTGCCAACTGGTTGAAACCGTTTTTGCCGGAGTTAATTCCCCCCCAGTCAAAATGCCTTCGTCCATGGCTGCCAAATTTAGGACAATATTATTTTGGCCCATAAAGTCTTCCACTTCCTCAAGCTCCAAAAAAGCTAAGCATAGATTTGAGTTGGGCATCAAGCTAGATATGAACAAGGCTTATGACCGGGTTGAATGAGATTTTTTGGAGGCAGTGATGAGGGAAATGGGATTCTGTGATGCTTGTGTATCATTTGTCCAGTTTTCTGTGCTTCTAAATGGGCAACCTGGGAAGAAGTACAAGCCGTTAAGGGGGCTGCGGCAGGGGGACCCTCTGTCCCCATACCTATTTTTTATTGTTTGTGAAGTTCTTTCCCGCCTTATCAAGAGGGCCACTGATCTTGGGTTCTTGGATGATATTCAACTCAATGCGAATAGACCAAAGCTTACCCATTTACTTTTTGCTGATGACATGCTTGTGTTCCTGAAAGCTACTCCTGACAATTGCCGGAATATGTCAAACTTGCTGAAAGCTTACTGTCGGGCTTCTGGTCAGCAAGTTAGCTTACAAAAATCAACGGTCTACTTCAGTGCCAACACCCCTATGGCAATGGCCCAAGAGCTTAGTGTCAAACTGAAAATGTTGGTTGTGGAGGATCCGGTGATGTACCTGGGTGTCCCCACAGTGAAAAAAGATTGTTTGATCTATAGTTTCTACTCAAGTGGCCCCGCGACGAATGCCCCCACTCAATTGTTTTTTGGTGGATAAAAAAAGTTACATTAATAAGATGTATCACTAGTTTACTTGCTTGTGATATTAATTAGCATTAACTCTTTTAGTTGGCCAATGTTGAAAGAGCATTTTCAACCATGAAATTTCTGAAGAATCGATTGAGAAATCGAATGGGAGATTGATGAATGAATGATAACATGGTTATTCTTATAAAGAAAGAGATATTTGATGGTATTCGTAATGAAGTTGTCATGCAACGATTTCAAAACATGAAAATACGTCGAGGGATAGTGTGATGCGTTGTACAAAAAATCCTATGGATTAATATATAGGTATTTTGTTTAGTAAATTCTTTAGCATTTTAATTTATAACTTTGTTGTCTGAGGATACCTTCATCGATACAAATCTCTGACTTCGTCCTTGTATCTAGTACGTTACATTGTGAAGAGACATGAAAAACAAATGATTATGATATAATTAGGTTTTATTGGAAAAGTATTGTAATGTATATCGTGGATGCTCAATACTCGATATCCTGTTGATTATTTAATGGTATCAACATTATATCATATATCGTAGATTGGTATTCTGTACCAATCAACCACTCCCCCATTTTACATCCTAACGAATACTCTAACAATACCTATGGCCAAGTCTACCAACACATGTCCAGTTTTGAGTTTAAGAAGCATGAGAATTCTATGCCTCTTATAGTAAGAAATCATCTGTAATGCAACAACATCAATCCACATATACGTACGTATATATGTACAAGTTGTTTTTGGCTTATATGCCGTCCTAGCATTAGACCTAGTCATGGTGACTCGATTGAATAATGTCTCTTTAAAACTATAGACTTATTATATACACATATGTATATAACATATTTATATATTTTTGAAAATAATAGCCGGCAGATAATTATTGATCAGCCTGGGATCAGCTTATATACATGCACTTCCCAATAATCCTTCCCCTCCTCTACCTATTGTTCTCTTCAATCTGAAGCAAATTAATGGTCACCTTAATTTCATGGAAATGTAACTGAATCGAAGTGTGCGCACCCCTTAAAAAATATGAAAATGGAAATGCGACGCCAGTTGGCGGTGGCTTCACCACCATCTCGAAGTTTTGTTCATGCTCACATACACATGTTGGGAGGCTTTGTTGTTGGCATTCTGTCAGTTTTGATAGTGGCCTTGTTATACTACTTGATCAAGAAGAAGCTCCTACCAGCTCTCAGGCAAAGACAATTACTACATGAGCTTGGGCAGAAAGGTGAGCAAAACCTCATTTTGTTGTGGGGCCCACACCAATTTAACCCAATTCATTGACAATCTTCAACAACCATCATTTAATAACCATTTTGATTTTAGTTTTTATTATTTAGTGTTATTTAGTGTGTGTTGTAGATATAGGAAAAGTATGCAGAAGAATGAATTGTGAGCGAAACACAAAATGAAAACGTATAACGTGCTTGCACTTTCAAATTTTTGTTTGCATGGAATCTCCTTCATTTCTTTCTTCTGCCTCCCAGTACCTCCCTTCATCCTACATCCTTCTCCGCGATTCATTTCTCTTTTATACTTTTTCTCTATTTCTAGCACAAAAAATGAAAACTAAATCAAACGGGACTAATAATATGAAAATGTTGTCTTAATTACCACATATTCGACGTTTATGTAATCAGTATCAATTAAACATCATCCATTCAAAACAAGAAATTACTGAACTAAACAGCCAAATGAAATTACGTGTTTTGTTAATCCGTTTGACAAGAGAACATTAGTTACGATCTGGAGAGACCACTTGAAGATTTCGGGGTGTGACTACTATGTTTTTGTCTGTTAGGAAATTTGAAAGAAGAGAAAATAACGTTGAGGCGCTTCCAGTTGGATGAACTAGTGAAGGCTACTAATAATTTCAGCAGTGAGTGCTTGTTGGGTTCTGGTGGTTTTGCAAATGTCTACAAGGGGACCTTTGATGATGCAGGAACCCTAGCCATTAAGCGAGCCCACGCCGATTCATTTCAGAGTGTCGAAGAATTTAGAAATGGTAAGCCTCAACCAATAAAAACATGTAAACGGTACTCAGATACACAAAAGTAACATGCTTGCTAACATTTTTTAATATATGTGCATCAATAGTAGGGCCCAATCAAATATATATAGTCTTGTGTGTCTAAATAGATTTATCGATGTAGAAGTTTGTAGTGTAGAAAGATTCAGAATTTAGTTGATATCGTCTGATTTCTGTGTAGTGTTTATTCTTTGAACAGAAGTGAGGCTACTTTCTAAGGTCAAGCAGAGAAACCTTGTAGGTTTGGTTGGATATTGTGAAGGATCATCTGGTATGTAGTCCACCTGTAAATGCATGTGTAATTTTCTAAATTAGCCCTCTCCTTGTATTGATAAGGGAAATGATTTCAGCACCCTATGATTCTCCTTAATTTTGATTTCTTAAAATCGAATGCCAAAAATGATCAGGAGTGCATACATAGGCTATAAAAAGGTGTGTGGAAATCAATTCCTTTGATAAAGGCATGTAAACTAGCTAATATGTCGGATTGTGACTGGAATAGGGGCAAAAGGAGGAAAAGTGTTGATCTATGAATATGTACCAAATGGTTCTCTCCTTGATTACTTTATGGGTATGTATGTTCCTTACCAGGAAATTAAACCTACTTGTTAAGTGCTAATTATAAATCTTCCTAATTCTATGTTTGTTTAGCATAAATCCTGTTAAATTACCATGTAGGAAGAAAATGGAGGAGCTTAACTTGGAGGCAAAGAGTCAACATAGCCATTGGAGCAGCAAAAGGTCAGTCATCAGAGATTCATAACTATATAAATAGCCTAACTAGATAAGTAGAACTCTAATTGATTGTGTGAAATTTTGCAGGCATTGCTCATTTGCATGAAGGAGTAAACCCGAGCATAATCCACCGCGATATAAAGCCAAGTAACATCTTGATAGGAGATGGATTTGAAGCCAAGGTTTCAGATTTTGGACTTGTTAGGTCAGGGCCTACTGGGGATCAATCACATGTCAGCAGCCAAATCAAGGGAACTCCAGGCTACCTAGACCCTGCATATTGTTCAAGTTTCCATTTGACGCCGTTTAGCGATGTCTATAGCTTTGGTGTGATACTTCTGCAGCTTATTTCTTCCCGGCCTGCGGTTGATTCGACAGGCCACCGCCCTAAGCAGCATATAATTGACTGGGTAAACATTTCAAACATTGCTTTTTTTTTTTTTTTTCTTCTTTTCTTTCTTCTGATACAAGCGATATGTATTCTACTTTAAATTAATTTTGAACTGCAGAGAGGGAAATTCAAACTTGCTTCGCAAAAGAGTTTGCCTTTGTTTTTCGAGTTCTAGTGAGCTGTTTTTCTTGAATGCAGGCAAGACCAAGCTTAGAGCAAGGCCGTGTTGAGGAGATTTTAGATGCAAATCTTTTAACAGAGCCATGTAACACAGAGATGATGCTAAAGATGGGGAAACTTGGCCTAAGATGTGTTGTGAAAGTGCCCAAAAACCGCCCTACCATGTCGCAAGTGTGGAAAGAACTCGAAGAGGCCCTATACTTTGCAGACAACTTCATTAGCATACAGCCTTCATGGGGATCTCGAAGATCAACTGGCACGTCCCACCTACCATCAGAGCTAGGGCATAGAAGATCAATGGACTATGACCAGTCTCAAAACTCGGTGAGCATAGATGGCATTGGACTCCAGAGGTTTCATGTCGACGTAGATAGCCTTTCCTTTCAGAGCATAAGCTTAAGGTGTTTGGAGTTGAATGATAGCAGCATCGATATCGACATCGAAAATTGGGAAGATATACATGAGGAATCTATTAGAGAAAAAGAACTGAACATGTAATACATCTTTCTTCTGTGTGTGCATTATGCAAGAGTTTTCTGAATTGTAATATATCATTCCTCTAAGAAGCACAACAATACAGTGTTTTTTTTATAAGAGATATTGTAGAATATTCTACATATTCACAATATTATAACGTGTGACATACAGGAAAGCTTATGAACCTAAAACAACAGCCTATTTGGAGACAAACGTGCACTACAAGCAAAACCGAGTGTTTTTGAGAAAGGTTGGAACCATAGATTAATTGGTTTATTGAGCTAATTCCAAATATCCTATTGAGTAAACAGAGTTTATATTTAGAATCAAGTTTCTCCGTCATTCCATGAAAAGTTATTTACGATTTTGCAACAAATTAAGGATCAAAGAAAAATTAAATATTGTTCCCAAAATAATAAAACAAAAAAGCTTAGGCTCCTAACGTTCTCAAAGCCTATAACATGAATCAATTCTTAAAATTGCCTGTCATGCTCAAAATCGTATACGCATCCTTTCCGAATCCGCCATCGGCATTAACTCGACTGTAGCAAGGTCATTTTATGATGAGTTGATACTTTCGTTGTCAGCTTCGTTTGCATCTCCACTGCATGCTATAAGGTTTTCATACATTTTCATTTCATTGTTTGAATACTCAACCAAGGATTCCAAAACTGTAGAAAACCCCGTCTGAAATCTATTCACAGCAATATAAGTTTTCGCCTTCTTAGTATCTAGCTTCTTCCCCAACTGCTCCTTCATCTCATTTTCAGGCCTGTTCCGCTTATTCTGTTCTTTCAACTCTTCAGCAATCTCTTTCTTTAGTCGATGCTCCTTTCTTTGTCGATCCACCAGTGCTCGGACGTCCTTCCCAAAGTCTTTCATGGCACAAGTGACTGCTTCATCTGGAAGGCTTTGCAGGCAATCTAACCAACTCTGATACAGTGAAGACTTGTCAGGGGTGCCGGATCCATTTTCAGCACCAGCAAACTTGAATATCCCACCATGAAGAGCCTTAACGTACGCCTTCTGCGAAGAGACATACGAAGCAAAGCAAGAGCACCACTTTTGAAGTTCGTCTTCAAGCTTAGTAGTGGCAAGTTGGTGTAAGTCATTGCATGACATTCCATCGGACGGAGAGTTGAGACATTTCACTTGAGACATGATTCTCTTTTGCATCTCATGAGCTTCCGACATCATCCGCGAATTTCTCATTAGGCTGCAAAAATGGGGAAAGAGAGGGTTAGAACACAATTCAAAAATATTCAGGTGTCTAATACACATTCAAAGTAGGATTGTGGCATTTATATTACCCTTGAAACAACTTAACAACTTGTGCCTGCAACTCATCTCTCAGCTTTTGAATTTTCTTGGAGTTATATGTGATATCTGTATAGGAATTTGAAATTTTGCTATCCAAGTACGATATTTTAACTCCAATCCTGTCCTTTTTCTTGAGCACATCTCCTTCTCCTCTTTGCTTTTGCAGTCGGACGCATCTTTTCTTGGTTTTTTCCACAATCTGAATATAAAATTTAACGATGATTCAGAAAAAAACTGTTGTGAAACTCATATCAAAGAAATACGAAAAATTCAAATGAAAGATCAAGTTGTGTAGCAAAGAAATTTCAGAAACTGAACGAAGAAAAGAACTTGTCAGATTGATATTGTACCTTCACCTCCTCATACAGCTTCTTCTCCGCATCGTATAGGCTCGCAAGTGTTGACGAATGGCCCCCAAGCAACGTCTTTCCATGGTCATCAAGGCCACTATTGAAATAAGTGCATGTCGAAGAAGTTCTAGAGCTAGATCTCAAGAGAATTTTGGAGGAGAATCTAGATGAGGCGGAGTGGCTCACCGTCATTGAACGGACAAACTTTTCCGATTTTTCTGCACCCAAAATCATAGATGCTTTGACGTTAGAGCTATATTAAAGAATAAAATCAAATGTGGACATGAATTTCACACACTAAAAAAAAGTGTTACCATGCCCACGCACCATATATTAATTTTTCATGCATATTTTAGTTATAAATTAGGTTGAAAAATAAAACAGATGGGGGACAAAAGCACCAAAAACCATAATCACAAAACGAACTTCCAAGAAAAGATGAAAGAAAAACCAAAGAGTAATGCAAGGGAGATTAAATTTTTTAAATTATATTGCAAATTAATGATATGTCACTAATAAGAAACAAGCACGTTAATCGACACTTAATTAATAATTCAATCATCTACAACCAAATCATTTAGTTTGCAAATTTGGTTTAAAAATTTTGGTCTCCCTAGTTACTCAAAACGAAAAGTTAAAAGAGAAGGATCTCACCTTTAATCTCCTTGGAAGCAGATTCTACTTGAACCATGTTGGTTTCAAGCATCCTCGAAACCTCCATACCAGAATAATAAGTTCGAAAGAAATGCTTCTCAACAGCTTTTAGTGCTTCCAACAATTCTATCGCTTTTCCTTCCGTTTGATTCATATTACTCGAATCTCCCTCCTTTTCACTACTTATCGCCATCTCTCCCCCCTCAGAATCTCTTTGTGTTGATGATGCCACCGAAGGAGCCACCATCACCCTACAAACTACTTCCCCATCAGTCGTCCCAGCGTCGTCCTCTTCTCCGTCAACCTTTACAGAGCTCGTCGAAATTTCGGAGTCCGAAAACGTTGAGTCAATGTTTTGAGTATGAACGTTTGCTAACATCCCTACAGCATGCCCGACCGCCAAGAGCGAATGGATGTACTTGCACTGCGCGTCTGCGAACGCAGACCTTCTCTCCAGGGCTAACTCTAGCTGGCGTTTTCTCTCTCTACAAAGCCGTACCTGATCGTTAACATCCACCACCCTGGAATTGGATTTGGAAGGAATACCACCCATGTCTCTGATTCCTCTGAATTTGCAGGGTTTTGGTTTGCTTAAGAAGATTTGTACGGACTTCTAAAGATTAGTCCGTTCTGTTTTTTTTTTTTTTTGGGTTCATGGGTAGGGACTAGGGGTATATATACTGGTAGTAAAAACTCCTTGTTTGAAGGGGTAATTGTAAAAACTTGCTGTTTTTTAATCTAATTCCGAGGATAAAAGATCAATTTGAAAATTTTAATTAGGGAAGTTCTTCATATTCTTAGCCGTTTTCTTCATGTTTGAAACTGGGAAACCTCTTTTCATATTTAAATTCTTTTTAGGAAAAATCGCTTTCCTTTTTTTTTTTTTTTTTCTTTTTCTAACTCTCCTTTCTTGAGCCTAAAGTTAGAACATTCTAGAAGTGGAATATTCAGTTATGTTGTCGAGTTTTATCATAACACGTAAAATTGTAAATCACGTGACTTGTGTTCTCAATACTCTGTAAACAATTTATCATGGTTATAATCAACATATTAAGGATACTACCTACTAGCATTACGATAGGTGATATTCTTCTTTAGTTATAATTATATATCAAGTTTAACTCACATGCTGATTTCGATTTTTGCTTATATTTGGACCATTGTGTGAGTTAGCATAAATCCTTCCTCTCCTTCAGAGTAGGAGAATTTTGTATTAAGAAAAAAGGAAAACATATTAGGCCATTGGATAGGGCAGTGTGTCCACCCCCCTGTACGAGTTAAATTCCTTCCCCGTAGATCAAAACAATTCAGAGCGGGGTCGTGGAGGAAATTTTAGCTAAATTTCCACCAAGTGTTGCAAGAACTTGAAGGAAACATCTCTTCGAGAGACAACTTCATTAACAAACAGCCTTCAAGGGGGTCTTGAAAACCAACTGGCCTAAACGATAGCTGGAATACGATTTGTCTCAAAACTGTGTGCCATCAGATTCATAGGTTTCACGTCGACATCTTGAGATGGTTTAAGAGCTCTTGGGCACCATTCCGCTGCAAGCCGGTTTTTAGAGGCAAACTCTACTCGGGGACTCTTAACAAAACAGTAGTATCAAGTATCTTCCACATTGTGAATTTGCCGATTTTGTAACATTGTCATACCAGGAGGTGTAAGGAAGTGTGTGCTCCTCTTCTCCCATTTAGAAGAGACTTGCATGGAGCAAGTTCATCGACTTTGTGACATCACTAATACATGGCCTTATGATAATAGACTGGGGTGCCACATGACGGTAAACTAGGTTCTAGTTGTAAGATAAAGTATATGCGGACGTCACCCCAACAAACCCCTCGTTCAGGATTCAAGAAGCTCTACGTTGCACTCAGGCCATCCTGACAATTTCAGAATTCAAAGAAAACGTACAAGCAATCAGCATGTAGAGATTTTCCATTTCCAAGGTGTCCTTCCACGCATGATTTACATGTCCCAAAAACTCTACAACGAAGTTGAAGAAAACCGAAAAAATTCTACCATACACCAAACCATACTAGAAAATCCCGAAAGAGAAAAAAATCTTAAGAGAAGATTGTCCACAAGGAAGAATCTTTATGTGCCTGTCACCTTTGAAGCTCTACATTTTTTTTATTCTTTCTTTTATACCTCTGCTCAATATCTCATAAACTAAAAATAAATTACATGTTCAAGTTAATTGTTACATTGTACAGTGAAAAAAATTTGACTGCACCTTCCCTTGTCTCTTCGGATGTACAAGCTGACGGTTCACCAGCTGACGGTTCACTGGAGTTCTCAGAAGGACTCAACAACAGATACAATATTATATGACCTGGCTCCCATCAGCTATCCATGGGTGTGGAACATGGGGCAAGAGTTTTTGATGGTATATGAACACCCGCTCCTCTCACGGACAAAGTAGGACCTCTCGTTGAGCTGGCTTTGCTCACAAGGTTCGAGTCAAGGAATAGGACTATCACTGTTATGTCGTCGTGGAAATGCCGGCGGACACCACGCTCTATTTTCTTCAAGTCTGAGTATCTCATTTCTCTTTTCTTAGCTGCTTCCTGCAAGGCAGTTTTCACAAGCCTCCGAGCACTTCCCTGAAAAACGAGAAGCAAGTAAAATCATGTTCCTTCTCTTTTAAACCACTCGCAATATGGGGTTTGATATACAATTCGACACTATTCTTTGGTGCTCCTGTATTAGTAGTCATAAACTCGATCCTATGGATACGAGCATTTATATCCTCCTCAAAGGCCACTTGCCCATTTGGCACAGAGACCAAATATAGCCCACCATGTAACTAGCTATTCCAACATGTTAAACGAAATAGAACTGTAGAGATGAGTAAATTACGCTGTGTGGGTGATTTTGAACAATATCAACTGCCCCCTGGTTGGTGAGGTGCTCCCACAGCCCATCAGAGGCAAGTATGAGAAATTGATCGTGCGGTTGAAGTTCATGTACAGAGATCGATGGTTCAGAGCTTAAAATTGGCCTTTTAAAAGGTTCGCGCAAGCGAAACTTAGCATATAAAGGCTCTCTGTTAAATTCAGGCTTTTTAAGATATACATCGCCAATAGATCTAGAAACCTGCAGAAGAAAAATATATTTACCCTTAATATAAATAACAACCAAATATTCAATTAAGAACCATAAATTGTGATTCATTAAACGCCAAAAATTAAGTTGTATTTGAAAAGAAAATGCCACTTATGATTATAACCACGAAACTCAGTAACACCCAGCATGTGCTCCGTCGTTTCTACCATAGAAATAGGAAATTAGTAGCAGCTCTACTCCAACCCCAAAAAAGAACCAAAATTTATCACTGCTTGAAATTTGAATCACTCTCAGGCTAGGTATTATCCCGCCATGAATCATGTTGGATAATTACCAAACGACATCTTTATTCTTTAAATGAAAATAAACATTAGCCTACAAGCCTATGTAGTAGCTCAAAGGTCTAAGGACCCAACATAAAACCAACATCTTAGTCCCCTGGAACGGTGGATATTAACAGAGTTTTGTTCTATTCGAAACCACAGTTCTCTATCCAATAGTCCAAACTGCCTTAGTCATTCCAATGTTCTTCTTCAACAATTAAATGAGTCAATACTGAATTAGCTTAGGAAATAGGAAGAAAAGCACTTTACCAGGAATCATAGAATCTGTCATGAATAATTTGAGAAACTGACGCAATTGAGTTACCTGTATCAAGCCCTTCACGCGCCATACATTATGCTTTAAAACTACAATATGTGAGTCATCGGGGTGCAAAGAATGCATCTCCCGTCTGACAGATTCTATGGCCACATTGTGCTCTGATGACAACTGGATGGCACGAACCTCCCCAGTAGCCTTCATAACTCTCCCCAGAACAGCACGGGAATCGCCAACGTTGGCAATGTAAAGGGTGCCACCACAAATCACACCAGCAAGGCAACAAGATCCAACAGCTGCAATTTGAGGTTTCATAGGCCATTGTTTGGTAACAACAGAGAGGAACCCCTCTTCTGTGGCTTGATATGCTTTCCGTATCACGTCTACTGACATGGACTGTTGCTCTGAAGTGAACCCTGGATATAAAAAAGATTAACAGAATCATCAGCAATGATTTCATTTCAATCTTAAAAAATCATCAATGAGAAATAGATAATACATATCCCCTGAACTGTAGTAAGGAGCTTCATTTAATTCTGGGATAATGAATTCTATTCCTAACATGGACTGGTTTGAGCGAATCAAATTTATTTCCCCCCCCACAAACACTTCTACGCTAAAAAGTTCATTTGGGACTAGGATGATGTAGTTTACTTTTTAGATGCTGGAATAGGTGATCATTGATGTAACGTGAGGTCTCAGGACCGCCATGACCATCATATATTCCGAAAAAGGTGCCATACGGGCCATACTCGAGCGAGCTCAGGGGACCAGACTCAACCTGGCTTTGATCCTCAAGCAAATTATTGGCCTGCACAACAGCCATTGAAAATTCACCATTCATGTGCTGCCCAATGTCTTTGTACCAAAGTAGCCCGTCTTGTCTGCCAGCTGCATCTGAACCTGCGTGTCCATACTGGTCCAAGGAAGGCAGCCAACAGGCCCTCAGAAAGTTCATCAACCTTGATAACATCCCTCATTTCACCTGGGCCAGCCTCGAATGCTTCCACATCCAAAATGGATGCAATACCTTTCACAACCAAGACCCCACCACACCGGCTTCCTCTCCTGAAGACCAAAAAATCGACTATAAAACCCGAAACCAATCAATTAAAACAGGAATATAAAAACCCAGTTAATCAAAATTCATCACAAACTTAACCAAAGGATCAGACTTTACAAAGTAACTTTTAGTTAACAGGCTCATTCAATACATGATAAAACAAAATCAGGTCTGAAATATCAACCCCATCTGCATTTCTGCTATAAATACTAGCTTGAAAACAAAGATAGCAACACAACCAACACACAGTTTTGGGAAAATAGTGACAGTCACAGCTACTCTACCACTACTCTACACACCAAACTTCCACCACACAATTATCTCTGCACACGCAAAGCAACTTTACCATTACCCACTGACAAATTACCAAACTTTCTGATTACCCAACAACAAATTACTAAACTTTTTGATTACCCAATAGCAAAAATAACATATCAGAGAGTAAAAACCAAGAAAAATCAACTCACAGTGCAAAATTAGGCAGTTTTGATGTCAGCTACTGAACCTTGACTGGTGAAAACGACGGGGATCTAAAAGAAACAGAGCAATACATGTGGGTTTATACGCGTTAGATCTGCAGATCCATCAAACTTGAAAACTGTGGGCAAAAGGGTTTTTCTATAGGGGTCTTTTTTGTTGGTGTTTGAAGCAAATTTCTCAAGTCTTTTGGGGTTTTTCTGATTTGGGACTTCCTGTGGGTGACGCAAAAGGGTGTAGGAGGAGGAGGAAGATAGAGATTGATTTTACTTGACAGGGGAGGAGCTTTCAATCAGTGTGATTGAACGAACTGAAACACCTTTTTATTTCTTTTTCTTTTTTTCTCAGCACACAAAACCCCCACTGAAAGAAAAGCCACCAAAGCGATGGGAAAGCCAGCAATGCATACGGGCAGCAATGGGCTCCACATAGAACCAAAGAAAGAGAAAGTAGATAGAAAGAGGGACACTGATTTAATATTTTTAATTGAAAATTATGAAAATATAAAACAGAAAAGTTTTTATTTGCTTCGAAATCTTAATTGTCGAATAATTTAATTTAACGAAATTTATTGTTTAACAAAAAAAAAAAAATTGAATTATCAAATAATTTTAAATTTTGTCTGCCCAATTGAGATATAAAAAGTGAGTAACATTAGGAAGACTAATTATTTAGATCAAATTTTATAAATCATATAATGTGGTTGTTGATGATTGAATTATTACTTAATGTTTGATTAACGTGCTTATTTTCTATTCTTGACATATCATATGGTTTGAAAATTTGGTATAAAAAGTTGATCTACCAAACATTACTCTTAAAAATTTAGCAATTGATCGAACTCATAATAGAGTGCATAGGCATAATTAATTTCCACCACTGCGATAAATCTCTTCTGCCCAATTTACACCCTTGACCATTAACTTTGTCAATTATTTCATCAAATTGAGAGTTTCATTCGTACTTTTAGCACAATACAAGCCTCTGAATTTACTTTAGGTGTGTAAGTTTCAATTCCACTTAAAATTTAAACATAACTCAATTCTCAAAATTCCAAGTACTTTTTAACTTACCAAATCAAAAGTTTAGATAACAAGAAGATCCAAAATTCAGAAGTAAAAAATTTTCCCTTTCATCTATATATTCAAATAAAATATCAAAAATTTTACTTTTCAATGAGTATTACATTTCAAAAAGTCCTTTCTCTTTCTATCCATTTAAAGTATGTCATTTTCTCTTTCAAAAGATCGCTTGTGTGGTATGGTTGACATGTTATTTCTTGTAGTAATATGTTATTTTTGCATGAAAATACTTAGAAAATAGCTAAAAGTATTATTTGATTGCTCAGTTTTAAAATTTAAATACATAGCAGTAGCACATACTTTACGAATCTCAGAAATACACTACTCAATCATCTTAAACATTACACAATATTCCAAAATATATATATGTGTGTGTGTGTGTGTGTGTGTTATTTGCAAACACATTGTTTGGAGACTCGTGGTGTTTATTATTCAACTTTGTTGCGTGTTTGTTTTGAGTATTATTTAAGGGCAACACCCTCCCAAATTCCCACCACAATTTTGATTCTTGAAGATGGTTTGTGTCTGTGACCTTGTGATTGTTTGCATACGTGTCCCTGCCTTAAGTGCCTGCAGGACATGTGTCCTCACACAATCACGAGAAAGTGGCAATCATTTTATGGAGTTTTAGAGAGTTGAACGTAAATAATATTATAAAAATAATAATATTAATGGAATCTGGATTTTATTAAATTTGTGCCCAATATTGAACAACATGTATACATTTAAAAACCCATTGTCGCAAGTTATGGCGCCAATTCCCGATCAAACAATTTTTATTTTTATGGTTTGTTTTATGAGAATTTTAACGAAACACTTCTAGTACTATTTATTTTTAACGAAACATCACATTTTTACGTTTTTTTTTACTATTCACTACATTTTTATTTATTATTTTTCATTAAAACTAAATTTTTTTTTGAATTTTTCGTTAGTTTTTCTTTGTTTTATTGATTTGTCTACCCTAAGATTCCAACCCTAGCATGGCAAACAACAAAGCTAGGTGTAATGGTATCAGCGGTGCTCCCGGTTTGCTTCGTTGTGGTGGCGGGGTTTGGTCAATATTCGGGGTGGTCATAATTGTGTTGCCATATAATGTTGGTGGTCGTTGTCTACTTGTTTGCTCGGGCCATCTTGTATTGTTAATAGGGCTTTTGTGCTCTTTACGCCATGTTGTAGTTTATTATATTTTGTATCTTTACCTCTTTAATTGGATATGTAGTGTTGTATGTTTCTTTCGCTAAAAAGTTAGAACGAGGATTCTCTTTGAAGATTATGGGATCCTCTAATTACATCTGTTCATCGTAAATCGTGCGGTTAGTTTTCGTCAGGTATTGTTTATATTTAATTTTAAATAAAAAAATTTACAATGATTTCTAGCCGTACGATATACGATGAACGGATGTAATTGAAGGATCCTTATTCGAAAAATTATATTTCAATTTCTGACCATGCCAATTTGTTGGGCTCTTAGGTTCTTATCTCTGTCATACTTTCTTCTATGAATGAAATTTTAGTTGAAAAAAAAAAAACCGACAAAGCTAGGTTGTCGTTTGAGCATATATGTTGATGAATATCCCAAGTAAACATTTTACAGGCAAAGATGCATTTTAAGTACAATTATTTGTGTTTTTATCCAAGTTTGGTGGTCTATATTTCATATATAAGAGTTGTTATAGTATATTCAAATGTCTCTAAACAACAACGTATTTGATACGTTGCAGACCGCATCATATGACTCTCCAATATAAGAAATCTCTGTCGAGCATCTCACATTTATCTGTATCGTCGGTCAAGTCTGTTTTGTCCACTTTCTCCATCCCCAAAAAGGAAAGCGAGCTTGCCCATGTTCGATCCCTTCTTTCCGGGTAGTTCCCAATGAGTACTTCAAGTGTTTTTCCAAGATTCACTTGTATTTTGGCTAAGAAATAGGTTCACTAAAAACGTTTTTAATTATTTTAAACACTTTCAAATGAATCCGAAAACTTTAAATTATGAATCAAGAAGTTCTTGGATTATTGAAATGGCATGATTATTATGTGTGTATAGAATGGTAATGTCAAGGCCACCGATGATTTGATGAATATCATTAAGTGTTATTTAGCAACCAAACCTAATGACTATAAAATTTCAACATTTCTTTTTTTACTTTAACATTGTATATGATATATCGCATGCCACCAGCATTGTATACTGCATGTGGCATTCGATGCTTATGCTTTTATTATATTCCGACCATTCTTTGTATGCAGCAACACAAATTTAAGAATACACTACAAGATAATTGGAAAGTTCGGTCATTCAGGAAAAAGAAAGTGACAATGCACAATTACATTAGAATTTTGATATTGCAATTGAAAAATCAACCTTGTGGTTTTATTTATGCCTGATAAAAGACCTGCAGATGTTCAATTAAAAAATACGATTATAAGACAAAGTGGCGAAAGAAATAGAGGAGAACCTAGGATGATTTGGAAGATTAAAAAAATAAATTAAAAAAAATAAAAAAAAATAAAAAAAAACATGGAGCACTCGAGACTGACGGAAAACTTAGCATAAAACCAAACGCTGTGATATTTTAAAATTTATTCAATCAACCCTGTTAGTGTAATAACGATTTGTTATTGTCTTCGACTCTGATGTAGTTTGGAGTTGGGTGATGATGTTGTTCTTTATAGTTTTTGCATGGCCAAATATTTAAACTCCACCGACAAAACGTCACAAAAGAGATAGGGAGATTACGCGTTGCTATGGTTGGGGAATTTAAAGGGTAAAAGACGTATTCCCATGGTTCACAGTCAAACACCAGAAAAGTCATATCACAAGCAAACGACCAAACCGACCAGTTGCCTCCTTTTTTATTAATTATTGTTTTTTTTATTTCTTTTTAAGCATTTAAATGGGAATAAAATTATTGAAAAATATGGTATATTCTTTAGGATCTCAACTATCCTAATCCAATCCACACAAATATGACAACACGATCGACTAATTTTTTAAAACGGTTAAAGTCGGAAATAGAGAATTCGAACTTAAAATATCTTTTAAACTTTGAGAAAGAAACGTAACAGTCATTTAATATTACAGTCTTCAGTTTGAATATCGCTCTACATACAACTTTATATATTTGTTACCCCGGTACGTAATTTAGAAGGTTTTTGTGCAGTTGTTGTAGAAGTAGGATTCTCTCCCCTCATATTCTCATCCCTTTCCCTCCCATCCTCTCACACATTATTTTTTGTCTTATTAGCTCTATAAAAAAATCAATATAAGATATTGACGTGACTTAATCGTAACAGTTCAAATAGGAAATGAAGAAAGGGAAGATAGATTAGGAGAGTAGAAGTTGTATAAGACAGTATCCATGTTTGGCAGAAGTCAATCTTTAGACGACCGAGAATGATTTGAAAACAAAAAAATTCGTTTGGTGGTAATTGGGAACCAACAATTGGGTCAATTTGGATTCTTCCAAATTGCAACACAGTTCATGGCTTTCAAGCTCAATAATAAGAACACGTTAATTTAGGTCATTAAATGGCTAGATAAACACGTATGTAGAGGTCAAATTAGAGAGGGAACAAAACAAATGCAACGCTTCAAAGTCCAAAAGACGAAAGGCTAAAACGCGTATTTGGTGAAAGTTCACTAGCAAGAATGATTGATGTATAACTCTCTAAATAAAAAAAGAGCTTTACATGAAACAAGTGAGGGTGACATCTTGATTTAAAATATAATAGACTGTTTAATTAAATGTTTTTGGAGATTAGTATAACTTTTCATTTTGGTTTATGAGATTTAAAATCGATTGAATTGGTCCTTGAGTTTATTCACTGTCAATCATTTTGATCATTCCGTGAAAAATCTTAGTTAAATAAGGAAAAATAACAAATTACCCCGAATTTTTGTCAATTATTTTGGCTTATTGTTTATTAAATTAAGAGTATTTTTGTCATTTTAATCTTTATTTAATAGAATATTTTTTTCACATAAATACCAAAATAATTGACGGTAGACAAACTTATGAACTATTTCTATCGATTACAAATTTCAAGGACTAAAGTGATAAATTATGTCAATCTCAGAGATCATTTTGTCTTTCTTTAAAAAAAAAAGACAGTATTTTATTAAAACGAGACATTATAATGATAGTAAACCTCTTCTGCATAAGTTGATTCCTCTAGATATACATTTACATTTTGGCCAGAGTTAAAATAATAAAAAGAAAAAGAAAATAAATAAGATGATGGACATATTGTTTTTGCTTCATCAAGCCCAAAGGCACGAGAGAAGAGTGGCCCTGCAGCTGGAGACCTCGATCAGCCAAGAAAGGCCCAAAATTTAGGCCCATCACCAGAAACAATATCATTAACGAACTTTAAAAAAGGTTTTTATTGCCACGACGTTTTATTGTTGTACAAATAAGTCCACTTACAATTGTAAAGTTTGTTACTCTTAACTAAGAGTTGTTATCCACGCTCCATAATAGTTATTATGCATTTCTTATTTATACAAACACAAGAAAATAACACATGCAAACATTACATCGATAATGTTTTTACAAAGCTAATAACAATTCTAAATTAACACTCTTGTTATCACATAGAGTTACACACATTTTCAATAACAATTCTCTGGATTGTTTTATGCTTACACAAAGAGAAGAAATAAAAGAAACTACATGAGAAAATATGTTGAAGGAGAGAGACGCACCTCATTAATATCGTTAATTGAATAAACGCAAAGACAAGTTTTTCAAATTATTATACCGTCACATGATACTACCAATATATTCATATTATAACATGTTACACTTTACTAATGATCATTTGATAATCATTCTGTTTTCAATTTTTGCTTTTTTGAAAACTAAAATCTTATTAGGTCTACTACTTTCATTTTTCAGTTTAAAAAAAAAAAAGTACTACAGTTTGGTGGTATTCCTCTTCACTTAGAAGTCAGAGATCTTAGGTTCGAATTTCGTGGATGGCGAATTCGATACCAAATTAGGCTGCTTATTGTGTGGTTTAGCCGAACTCCCCCTCCTCTAATGTAAAAATGTCGATGTACTAAAAAAAAAAAAAAAAGTTTTTAAATTTTGGCCCAAGTTTTAAATTTTAAATTTTTGGTGGTTTTCAGTTTTTTTTTTTATATAACTAAAAGTAGTTATAATTTTTTTTTTTAAGTTTTTAATTTTTAGAAATGTAAAAATTGAAAACAAAATGAATATCAAACAGTCACTAAACTTTTTTCATCTACTCATATTATAAAATTTTAACGCTGAGTGATATATAAGTGCTAACGCAAAATTTATTGTTCATAGCTAGTGGCACCCTAGAACAAATAGTTTTTCATGTCACAACACTTTTGGTTCTCATTCTATTTCCAACAATTTTGGTTTTTCCTCAAAACAAGTATCAGATTTGTGTGTTCCAAATTAAACTAGGTTTCCTTCAAGAACAAAAGAAAGCTAATTTCTTGTTGGTCAAGAAAGCTTAACCTAGTTTTTCTTTTTTGTTTTTTGGGTACATCAATATTTTACATTAAGGGGTGGGGAAGTTCGGCTTAGTCAGACAATGAGCAGCCTAATTTATATAACTAAAAGTAGTTATAATTTTTTTTTTTTTTTTAAGTTTTTAATTTTTAGAAATGTAAAAATTGAAAACAAAATGAATATCAAACAGTCACTAAACTTTTTTCATCTACTCATATTATAAAATTTTAACGCCGAGTGATATATAAATGCTAACGCAAAATTTATTGTTCATAGCTAGTGGCACCCTAGAACAAATAGTTTTTCATGTCACAACACTTTTGGTTCTCATTCTATTCCCAACAATTTTGGTTTTTCCTCAAAACAAGTATCAGATTTGTGTGTTCCAAATTAAACTAGGTTTCCTTCAAGAACAAAAGAAAGCTAATTTCTTGTTGGTCAAGAAAGCTTAACCTAGGTTTTTTTTTTTTTTTTTTTTTTTTTTTGGGTACATCAATATTTTACATTAAGGGGTGGGGAAGTTCGGCTTAGTCAGACAATGAGCAGCCTAATTTAGTATCGAATTTACTGTTCAAGAGATTCGAACGTAAGATCTCTCACTTCTAAATGGAGAGAAATACCACCAGACCATAACTATGCATTAAAACTAACTAATTGTTTTTATAATCCTATTCTATTTATGATTAAAAAAGAAAATCTCTAGCTTATAATTATTATTTTTTGGGCGATTATTCCTTGCCAGCATGGAACGCTCCACCCCAAAAAATCCCAGCACCTTCCTCTTTTTCCCCATAACCCCAAATCCCCGCAAAACCCCACCCAAACCCTAATCTCTGCCCCACATGAAGAAATTCCAATCCAATTCAATCCCAATTACCTCAAATCCCACCAGAAAAATCCTAATTTCCGGTTCTTCAATCATTAGATTTCCCATGCCTCCGATGGCCACGCCTTATCAATCTTCAGTCTTCTCCCCAATTCCCTCCATGAACGACACTCTCTCTCCTCCGCCGTCCCCCGGCGACGGCGCCGATACCTACGAGGCCTGGTACGGCAACATCCAGTACCTCCTCAACATCTCCGCCATCGGCTCCTTCTTCTGCGTCTTCTTCTTCATATTTGTCAAGCTTCGCAGCGACCACCGCCGCATGCCCGGCCCGTCTGCCCTCGTCACTAAGCTCCTCGCGGTGTGGCACGCCACGTGTCGTGAGATTGCGCGCCACTGTGGCGCTGACGCCGCCCAGTTTCTCTTGATCGAGGGCGGCAGCTGCGGGTTGCTGTTGTCCATGGCGGTTTTGGCTGTGCTTGTGATGCTTCCGCTGAATCTCTACGCTGGGAGTGCTGTGCTGGGGGATCAATTCTCGAAGACGACCATCAATCACATTGAGAAAGGTTCGGCTTTGCTTTGGGTGCATTTCGTTTTCGTGGTTGTTGTTGTTGTTCTTGTGCATTTTGGTATTTCTGCTATTGAAGGGAGATTGAGAATCACTAGGATTAGGGATGGGAATGGCAATTTGAGTGACCCGACTGTGAATTCCACGGCGATTTTTACTATAATGGTGCAGGGGATACCGAAAACCATAGGGAATGATGGGACTGTGCTGCATGAGTATTTTCAACATAGGTATCCTGGAAAGGTTTATAGGGTTATAATGCCGATGGATTTGTGTGCTTTGGATGAATTAGCCTCGGAATTAGTGAGGGTTAGGCATGAAATTTCTTGGTTGGTTGCACGAATTGACTCTCGGCTCTTGCCGTATGAAAGTGAAGAGAGTGGATACGTAAGGACTTCTTCACAGGGAGTATGGGGTTGTGCTTGTAATTTATGGCGAAAGGTGGAGGATTTCTGGTATCATACTATGGCTAGGTTGGGATACACTGATGAAAGGAAGTTAGGAGAGTTGCAGGGATGGAGAGCTGAATTGGAGACTGAACTGGCAGCTTACAAAGAAGGTCGTGCACTAGGTGCTGGAGTTGCGTTTGTGGTGTTTAAGGATGTGTACACTGCTAATAAAGCGGTTCAGGACTTTCGACATGAGAAGAAGAGGCGGATAGGGAAATTATTTTCTCTTGTGGAATCGCGTTTACAGAGAAACCAATGGAAAGTTGAGCAGGCACCCTTGGCCACAGATATTTATTGGAATCATTTGGGGTCGTCGAAGCTCTCACTGAAATTGCGAAGAGTGTTGGTGAACACTTGCTTGTTGTTGATTCTTCTGTTCTTTAGCTCTCCTCTGGCAATTATCAGTGCTCTAAAAAATGCCTGGCGGATTATAAATGCGGAAGCTATGGATAATGCCCAGTTGTGGTTTGCTTGGGTGCAGAGCTCAAGCTGGCTTGGGAGTCTTATCTTTCAGTTTCTACCCAATGTGTTTATTTTTGTCAGCATGTATATGGTTATTCCATCAGCACTTTCATATCTCTCCAAGTTCGAGCGACATCTTACAGTGTCGGGGGAGCAACGAGCTGCTCTTCTTAAGATGGTTTGTTTCTTCCTGGTGAATCTTATACTTCTTAAGGGACTGGTTGAATCATCTTTAGAGAGTGCCATCTTAAAAATGGGAAGGTGCTATATGGATGGAGAAGATTGCAAGAGAATTGAGCAGTACATGAGTGCCTCGTTTTTGTCAAGATCGTGTCTTTCTTCTCTTGCATTCTTGATAACAAGTACATTCCTGGGCATATCTTATGATCTATTGGCTCCAATCCCTTGGATAAAAAGGAAGATTCAGAAGTTTCGGAAGAATGACATGCTACAGCTTGTCCCGGAACAAAATGAAGAATACGCATTGGAAACTCAGGAAACAAATGGTCTAGAAAGGCCCTTGATTGTGGACAACACTTACGATTCTCCCAGAACTCTGCAGGGAAATGATCTCTCTGATTACCCAATCAACAGAACATCAACTGCCCCCAAACAGACATTTGATTTCGCCCAATATTATGCATTCAATCTGACGATATTTGCCCTGACCTTCATATATTCTTCCTTCTCCCCACTTGTGGTTCCCGTTGGTGCTATTTATTTTGGGTATAGGTACGTGGTCGACAAGTACAACTTCCTCTTTGTCTATAGGGTCCGGGGCTTTCCTGCTGGGAATGATGGGAAGTTGATGGATACAGTTCTGTGCATCATGCGTTTTTGCGTCGATTTATTCCTGTTGGCAATGCTGTTGTTCTTTTCGGTCCACGGAGACTCAACGAAGCTGCAAGCTATATTCACACTTGGGGTATTAGTAATGTATAAATTGTTGCCTTCCCAGAATGACAGTCTTCATCCAGCACTTTTGGAAGGCGTACAAACTGTAGACAGTGTTGTGGATGGACCTATAGATTATGAGGTGTTTTCACAGCCCAAGTTTGACTGGGATACATATTATTCATGATTCACCATCTGTTGACTTGTAACTTACACAGTAATACTTTTCTTAGATTGCCAGAATGAGGAGTGTGCCATTGCCCTTCTTTCAGTGAGGACTTACCTACACCCGTCGCGGATCAAAAATTGATAACGCAATGCTATGTGGGAAAGTTAAGACACATGAAGTTGCGTTATTAATTTGGGACATCCCTGATTAATTTTTTTCGTTTTCTCATTGTTTTGTGTGAAGTTTGGAAAAGGATTTTTTTGGTAAGATATCATTTTGTTGAGTGAATAAAGAGAAGTGTGGTGCCCTAGAGTCCCTGGATCTAACTCTGGACTTAGAGCCCTTAGATCTACAATACTCCAGCACCAGGAGCCTTTAAATCTTACTCTTGAATTGGATCCAATGATCTTAAGTGCCGTGTATTGTAGCCTTTTTGTAACCACCGTAACTTTTATACTGGTTACCATCACAACTCTTTTTCAACGAGGAAATAAGAACTACAAAACAAACTCGCGACGACAATCTAATTCCAGCCCGTCGAAGCTAAAAGTTGGGAAAAGGACCGTAGGGATAAGACGCCCTCCAAACAACATGGAATTTTGCAATATGGTCATAAAAATTGGATGAGAAAAAGAATGGTTCAATATTGGTTCTGCTGCCGAGGCAAACTCTGCAGGCAATGCCCAGCCTCTTTGCCCTAAGCCTCGAAGACCTCGCCCTGCTGTGCCTGAGTTCCTCAACCCTATAAGATGTAACAAGCACAGGTTTCATTAGCGTTTTCTTGTTTTTTGTCGGGTTGATTTCAAAGGAAAGTGATTTTCGCTCTCCGCTTTCTTCCCATGGAATCCTCTCTTTTTTTTAGTCTTTGGATTCAAAATATCGAAAGAGAATGAAGGACGGAAACAAGGGAGTTCAAAAGGAGAAAACGAAAGTGCGGAAATCACTGCCTACTTAAAATCATATGTTTGAAGATGTAACGGCTCCTTTGTGTTTATTTTTTGTGACCAGCCAAAAAAATTCCGACGAGAGAAGTGGGGTTCTGAATATGATCAGTGAAAAGGTTAGCATTCATGCTCCTTTATTGTTATTTTGCTTTTTCAACCATTGCCGTCTATCCTTTATGTCTAGTTGAGAATGCTTCTAAAATGGTTAAAAGTGTTTTTATCAATGTGGGATCAAAAAATTAAAAATACTCAAATTTTAATAAAAATTCCAACGCATTTTAATAAAAGTGTTTCTTAAAAAACGCTTATAAACAAAAGTACTTCTTACTTAAGTAATCCCAGACATGCCCGAAATTTGAACACCGTGATTTCATTCGTGACCAAAATGAGTAGTATCTTGTGTTTTTCGAATTCTAATCATGCATGAAATATATGATGGAAGGCTGAGGGGGCGCTGAAGGGGGGGGGGGGGAGGCGAAAGGTGTAGTCGCACAAGGCTCCGAATTTGAAGGGGCCCCCAAAATTTTTGTCATCTAACCTAATATTTATATGTAATAATGTTTTATATTTAAAAATTGATTTTGTTATGTAATAACGTTCTATATTTAAAAATTGTTTTTGTTAGCATTTTAAAATTTCATTGTGCACTCCTTGTAAACGTATTTTTTTCCCTTCTAACATCTTAAAAATGGTACTCTTTTTTCAATTTTATTATATAATAATGTTATATATTCAAGTGAAACTTTAAAGTTAGAAATTTTTAAGTTTTTTTTTTCCTTGTTTGATTGTTTAAGATTGAACTGCTTTTGATTATTTAGTGAACATTATATTTGTAGCTCTTTTTACTTATTATTAATGACATTTTTAAACTTGCAATCAATGAGTGCTAAACTTTGTTTTGATTTAGTGATTATTTTCTAGCACCAATACATTGTCCTACCTTTTTAAAAACTATCTTAAGGAGGGACCCTTTTATAAATTTCGTACAGGGCCTCCAAAATCTCAGAGACAACCCTGATAGAAGGGAGTATGTGTGCACGAAATGCTCACCGGCGTGCTACTCAGGCTCTCCACCAGGAAGAACACACAACCCTTTGGTTCATGATGTGCAGTTCCTTCATCAGATGGAGCTTCTCCCTCCACTTACAAGAACAAAGCTCTCAGATAAATTTGCTTTTAGTACAACCTCTGCCTCTCCAGTGTGACATATCCTCACAACAATTGTGTCCCCAATTTCTTGGAAGAAGAAGAATTGGAGGATTGGGTCCTGAATAATTTTCAGGTTCATTTTTTTTTTTGTAGTGTGTTAATTTTGTATAAGCTTGTAATTTTGTTGAGTTTAATTTTGTGAGTATCAAATTGTATATATTATGAGACTATTACACAAAATTTGTCTTTTATATATGATTTTGATAACAATAAAGGCCTCTACTTCCAATCTTTTGTTTGTGTGAGCATTTTTCTTATCATGGATTGAAATGTGAGTATGATCGTAAATGAATTTTTCTCTGATCATTTGGTGACTAATACGTGGACTTATCTTAATTTAATATTGAGGGTTAAGATTAAAACATCACAAATATTTATCTGCTTCTGACATCAAATCCAAATGTGAGTGATTGTAAATCTTTGATCAACATTTGACAAGAGAATGAGATTCTATGTAGAATGAGATTCTACATGTGAGCATAATCATTTTATGAATTTTGTCATTCTTCATCTTACAAAATGTTAGAAAATAAGTTCGAAAACGATAATTTAATTACCCAGAGAATGAGATTCTATACATGCGATGTAAAGACGCTACGTGCGATTGGGAAGGGGAGGAAGAGACCAGAGGGAGAATGACTAGGAAAGGGGTTGCCACTAGCGCTAAGCCGAAGGAAGAAGCCGATTGCCGAGAGGTATCAGATCTAGGGTTTTTCAGGCAAGAAGGGTTAGAAGGAGAGTAGGCTAAGAAGAGTTTTTTGTGTAGGTTGACTTGGCCACATGAAAACTTTATCTCTGAATAAAAATTGTTCGAGGGCACAAAATAGAAGAGTGATTGGTGGTGAAATTTTTTTTAGTCACAGGTCTCTTTAGTTTTTACTATGTATGTGAATCGTGAATCTCATGGGTAACTTTTGAACGAAAATTTTGATTTTAAGTGATTGAAAACGAGTTTCACCACATGAGTACGATTAAAGATTAGTAGGAGAGTGATTGGTGGTAAGGCATTTGAGTCATAGCTAGGTCTCTTTCTACAAGTATAACCAATAGCCAAAAGACAAGTCATAACTTTATATCTTTCAATCATGTTGCCTTTTGTGTATATTTCGATGGGTTTTGGTTGAGGTGTCAATTGGACAAAGATGAAACTGAATTTTCGTATTGAGGAGATGGTGAAAGGTCGGTCTAATACTATTTGCTAGGTCAAAAGTTTGCAATGCTTTACTTTTCCTACGTTCTCAAAATCTCCTCTTGGCTTTTTAGATAGATTGGTGTGAAATTGTTAACGTGGTCATTTGTTATTGGCTACTTGCATGCTAGAATTCTAAAGTAGAAAAATTCAAGCACTTAGGTTAACATAATGGATTATCCGTAATAATATTGTTTAAACTCTGCTATACATAATAATTGAACAAAAAAATTTCAACTTACAAATTGAGAGAAATATATCTAGACAATAGTACTAGATGACTCATACTGAACTAATCTAAATATACACAAATATTAAAGGTGAGTTTTCTTTTATTCGAGCGATATACTAAACTAATCTAAACTATAACTTTCAAAAGTGTTCTTCTTGAATTAGATGCTAAAGAACCAAGAGAATCGATCTTCATGTCAAAGGAAAGGAGAACGGGAAAAATGGGATCGTTGTGGAAGAGATACAGAATCTTTCGAGTATTTTCGTTGCAATGAAGCTACGGATTCGTAATATAGTGACACATTCGATGGTGAGGTGTGCACTTACATCGAATGAGTTTCTTCACCGGATTTTCTTCCCTTTGGGGTGTTTTATGGCAAGGTTTAACAATATCGTTGCACGTTCGTTTTATAAGATTTAAACTTTGCTACAAAAGAGAGGAGCACACCCACTCTGTTTGATTTAGCCACGCTAAAATCTGCAATAATAACAAAAGAGAAATTGAGTTAGTGATAATTAAATATTGATAATGGTTGATATAAAATCATTAATAACTATTTCTCCATAGTCGATGTCGGTGACATATTATTTTCTTCTTTTACCATGAGCATGTCAAGTTCCAATGTTTTGTATATAAGTAGGAATTATATCCTCTTGGACGAATGTTTGGAATTAAGGTAACCTGTCAAATGTTTTGTTCAATGTTTCATAGCTTGATTTTCGACAGGTGGCTTCGAAATGACGTGTGATTAAATCAGATTCCAAACTATGACTTCAAAGTCAAGGTCGGAATAGGATCCTCTCTGGATCTATTTTATGGGAATTCTAGAAATCTTCATATCCTAACTATTCATCATAAGATTTTCACATCCTAACTGTTTATCTGATATCGTGTGGTTAGTTTTAGTCAGATACTATTTATGTTTAATTTTAAATAAAAAAAGTCAAATGATTTATGATTGTATGATGCAAGATGAATGACTATGATATGATGATCCCTAAGATCTCTACAATTTGGATCTGAATGGGATCCAAATCAGTCAATGTCTTTAAAGAGATTCTCTAAAAGGGGAACTTTTCGTGAATTCTCTGTAAAATCAGGTTTTTGACGTAATATTTAATTATTTTATAGAGAAATACTAAGGAGACTTTTTTACAATGGAATTTTCTATGGATTCTCTTGCACGTCACAGTTTAACGTCAATTTTCCTGTTAAAATTATAAAACATTGTGCAAAAAAAATAAAAATAAACACGAGATGAGCGAGAGTCCATGAAAAGTCTTATTTTTGAGAGTCTTCTTAACATTTCTCTGTTTTATAATGTTAGCACAATAATTAATGTCAATTGTGAGATAGTAGAGATTCCACAAGAGAGTCATACTTTGAGAACGTTGATTAGCATTATCTTCTTTTATATATTATTAATATAAAAATATTATTCTTACCATTTATTTGTATCATCATTTGTACCTTCTTTCCAATAGAAATAGAATCCGCATGTGTTTAAGATTCTGAACTTTATTTGAACGACAGTGCAAATAAATCATAAGTGTACTGCTACTTTTATTAATCTTTTTGGGAAAGTGATGTCTGTCTTCTACCCAACCGACCCACGTCTTAATCATTTACCTTCCCTTTCACACGCTTTAATTTCAGGGTTATTGTCTAATCACCCCTCAACTTTCACGCTATTCATTAACTTCCTAATTTTTTCAAGCCATATTGATTAAATTTTCTACACTTAGTTACTTTTTTTTTTTTTTCACCTGTTAATTTATGTTTCTTTATTTTATTTAGACTTATCCAATTTGAAGTTAAAAACCAAAGATGCATAAAGCTAAAAAAAAGAGGATGCGAAAATCATTTCTCATTTTCTATAGTATTTTATCATATTTTTGTTTATTTAATTCGTTATATCAAATATACGTCAATACATTTTAGTCAAACAATTTGCAAACTCTCCTAATATCTTTATAGTAAAGACATGCAAGATTGTGATTTTATACTAGAAACATGCACAATCATTTTTTTAAATGTTAATAACAACTTTCAAAAAGATACAAGTAAATGAAAATTTAAGGAGACTTGCATAAACTCAATGTTAACTCAACAAATATATGCGAAAAAATCATAACTTCTTTTTTATCTGATGATATGCTAATCTAATCTAAATTATTGTGACAAAACTTAAACTTTAATATAAAAAATGGAGAATACTGCTAATTGTGAGATGGTAGAGAGTCTTACTTTGAGAATGTTGAATAACATTATCTTCTTTTATACATTATTAATATAAAAAATATTATTCTTACCATATATTTGTATCATTATTTGTACCATCTTCATAATAAAAATGAAAGCCATATGTATTTGTGAATCATAATTCTATTAGAACTACGGTATAAATAAATGGTAAGTGTAGTGCTATTTTTATTAAATCTTTTTGGTAAAGTGATGTCTGTCTTTTACCCAACCGACCCGATTCTTAATCATTTACCTTCCCTTTCACACGCTTTAATTTCGGGGTTATTGTCTAATCACCCCTCAACTTTCATGCTATTCATTAACTTCCTAATTTTTTCAAGCCATATTGATTAAATTCTAGAAAAATGATTTCTACACTTATTTACTTTTTTTTTTTTTTTTTTTTTTTTAACACACCAGGTAAAGATGCATAGAGCAGAAAAATGATGTACAAAAATTATTTCTCATTTTTATAGTATTTTATCACATTTTAGTTTATTTTATTTGTTATATCAATTATATGTCAATGCATTTTAGTCAACCAATTTGCAAATTCTCCTAATATTTTTATAGTAGAAAAATGCACAATCATTTTTTTTTTAAATGTTGATGACAACTTTCAAAGAGACACAAGTAAATGAAAATTTAAGGAGACTTGCATAAACTCAACGTTAACTCAACAAATAAATGCGAAAAAAATCATAACTTCTTTTTTATCGGATGATATGCTAATCTAATCTAAATTAATGTGAGAAAACTTAAACTTTAATATAGAACATGAAGAATACTGCTATAATTAATTTGGTTAAGCGCCCCAATTCTACATAGAAAAAACAAAATCTTGGGTGGGTAAAATCTTAGAAGGAAGAGATTTTTCAGTGTAACAGAAATACAGCCAGTACACTGGATGTTTTAATACAAGTGTTTGAATGCTTAAAAAAAATTTCAACTACTTGTATTAACGGACCATATTCATGACACACTAAAAAATTTATCCAAGAGAGAGGCTGTATGCAATTATAAGTAATTAATGCTAGTGAGCAAGTATATTAAATAGAGGTTAACGATCATGATACACAATTACAGCAAAAATGTGGACATTTAGAGCAAATTCTCAACTTTCATCTATCATCCCTACTTCCCAAAGTTTTCATAATTTGTGTAAAGAATTGGACCCACTTGCCCGCCATTTCGTCAAACAGTGATCAAACTTAAACAACCACTCAAGCTTTCCCGGTTTTCCATCTCTCTCTCTCTCTCTCTCTCTCTCTCTCTCCAGCTGCTGACGTTGGTGTGTGAGAAGGCGTCGCCGCCCACCCAATATAAACCCACTTCATCACATTTCTTCGTTTCTCACTCATGCCTCCAAACCCAATTCGCCAAAACATCTGTTTCTCTCTCTAGAGTCGTCTCAGCCATGGCGGCAGCTTCTTACAGTTCCTCCGCCGCGCATCTCTTTCTCTCTTTTTTGGTATTGGGTTGGGCTTCTCGGACCTGTTTCGGGCTCGGGACGTACGGGTTCGATATCCACCACCGGTTCTCGGATCCCGTCAAGGCAATTCTGGGTTCCGATGAGCTGCCGGAGAAGGGTAGCGCCGAGTACTACGCCGCTATGGCCCACCGAGACCGATTGATTCGGGGCCGCCATCTCTCCACCACCGACGATCAAACGACGCCGCTTGCTTTCGAATACGGAAACATCACGTATCGGATTAGTGCATTTGGACAGTAAGGACTTTTCTCCTCTCATTTTTACCTTGAAGTTCATATATTTTTGGTGTTGAAATTGATGGAGTTTTTGTAATTGTTGAATTTTTCCTGCGTTCCTGAATTTTTACAGAAAACCCATTAATTTGTTTAAATTTTTGCACAAAACCCAGATATTTGTTTCCTTTGAAGAAAATTATACATGAAGTGTTTGAGTTTTTGCTTTTTTTGGGTTGGAATTTCAGTCTGCATTATGCAAATGTATCTGTGGGGACGCCGAGCACATCATATCTTGTGGCATTGGACACGGGCAGCGATTTGCTCTGGTTGCCATGTGATTGCAGCAGCTGCGTCCGCGGCTTCCAGCTCCCGAATGGACGTGTATGTGAACTGAATTATTTATTTCTTTTGTTTGCCTTTTCTTGGATTTTACAGATTTGTGAATTTGATGCATTTTTTTAACTTCAAAATTGGTTGCTTGGAGTATTTGACTTGGCATACTTCGACCAGTTATGTTGGTTTGTTATAATTTCCATTAGTTGTGAAATTTGTTCTGGAATAAGTACTACAACTCTCGATTCAAGCATGTAACTTTATCATCGTCTGTGTTGAGTGAATTGAGTACTGTCGTGTGGCTTTAGGGTGATTGTTTCTTGATCATAAGGAATGCAAGTGTATTTGAACATTAAGGGCCACAAAATAGTATTGTTTTCTCGAAAAAGCTCAGGTTGCATCGTAAATTTGTAGTGTTATTCATCAACATTTAAATCCTGAGTTGCATCTTGTGGTTTCTAAAACTATCTACCAGGCATAGTTTTAGAAGGACGGACTAAAATTGCTAGTGCATTTGGTCCCTATGTGGATCAATAGGGAAGATGCTCTTATGGTACTCATTTTGTTGACAATTAACTCTTGAGCTCTTCTATCAACCAGGTAGTAGAATTTGAAATCTACAGCCCTAATACGTCATCAACGAGCAAAAAGATTTTATGCAACAACACATTTTGTTCACAATCCCAACGCTGCGCTTCAGCAAGTGGTGATTGCAATTACAGGATCGAATATCTGTCTAATGAGACCTCATCTACTGGGGTATTGGTAGAGGATGTTTTGCACCTATCTACCGACGATGCTCAACAAAATGATGTACTTGCACGGATTGCCTTTGGGTGAGTTATTTTCTTCACTGCTTTACCCTTAGAAAAATATAGGGTAGTCAACAAAAATTAGTGAGTATGCTGATTATATTATTCCTAAACATGCCAATTTTAATTGGTTAGCGCGCTTGTGATGTTTGTATGCTACGCTATTGCAGTTGTGGTAAGGACCAGACTGGTATATTTTTGGACGGTGCGGCTCCCAATGGTCTATTAGGGCTTGGTATGGATGATGTATCCATTCCTAGCATTTTAGCAGGACAGGGCCTTGCTTTGAATTCTTTTTCCATGTGTTTCGGACTTGATGGAATTGGGAGAATCAGATTTGGTGATAATGGAAGCCAAGGCCAACCAGAAACACCATTCAATCATGATAGCCAGTCATAGTAAGTGCTCCCCCTAAATATCCATATGCTGATGTCAAGTTTACTAGTTTCGCAAGTTAACTCCTTCAGTCTTTAATATCATCCCAGTTGTACTAATCTTTTCTTCTTCAAATGCGTTACCAGTCCAACTTACAACATTACTATCGCTCAAATAGCCATTGGAAATAGTGTTACCGATCTCGAATTCTATGCAATTTTTGACTCTGGTAGCTCATTTACATACCTAAACGATCCAGCTTACACGCAGATTACTGAGAGTGTGAGTCCTTCAGATTTGGTTTTTCATAATATTACCTTTTGTATCTTCTTTATTGTATAGTCTTTGTAACTATTTGTTATTTTTCAGTTCAACTCTGTGCTTAAAAATAGTCGGCATCCAAAGGATTCAGATATTCCTTTTGAATATTGTTATGACATAAGGTAAATTCTATCAGAACACAATACTTTGTATCAGTTTTCTCTTTCTGAGCCTTCAGGCATGACTTAACTTCGTTTTCAGTCCAAATCAATCGGTGAACTTGACATTGAAAGGTGGAAAGCAGTATTCTCTCCTCGATCCACTAGTAAACGTGTCCAATTCGGTAAGTTACCACTTTTAGTATTTCTTATATATCCTGCTCCTACACTCTGTCATGCTAAACCTTACTATTCCAATCTCCAGGATGAATCCACAGCGTTCTATTGCCTGGGAGTCATCAAAAGTGGATATGTTAATATCATTGGACGTGAGTATCTCTTTCTAAATATCTTTCATTATCTTGCAAAAAATTTCATATGCTTGATATATATGCAGATCATGTAATAGTTGATTTTAAAATCAAATTCTAAAACCATCGTAACAAATGGTTAAGGCGGTGCCTTAACCATCACTGGCATTCAAATGAATTTGTGCATGTTCAATGTTGCTTACAATGTGGATTTATTCCTGCAGAAAACTTCATGACGGGTTATCGCGTAATTTTTGACCGTGAGAAGATGGTATTGGGTTGGAAGGAATCCAATTGTGAGTCTTAATTCCACCATTTCAAATCAAATTTCGACAAAACAATTTTCTAGTGATTCTTTCAGTGACAATCGCGAGACATTTTTCTTTTCAGGTTACAACGATGAGGAAACCGTCACTTTTCCGATCAGCCCATCGAAATCTCCGACTGCCTCCCCCAAGAGCGTCAACCCGGAGGCCACATCAGGGAGTACCAACACATCCAGCAAACCGGGATCAAATCATTCACCAAAATTGAAGAACTCTTTCACAAGTGCATTCACCATTCTTCTTTTTGTATTTTTCGCTATTGTGTGATTATTTTTTGCCATTCTGTAATATATCCAAAACTGAGAGGCATTTTGTTTTGGAGGTAGAATTTACACGGCGATTTTTGGTATATTATTCGTAGTTATAGCAACATGGTTTTGTACGTATGATTTTAGTTATGACTACTGACCACAGACCACAGATAATAAACATCTTTTTTTTTTTTTTTGTTACAATAATAAATGATTTTTAGTTTTTGGTTTATTCTTTGGAATCCAGACCCTTTCTAGATCTTGCAATCCAGAGACGATTGATTGAGAAATTTGGATCACTCATTTTAAATCCAAACCCTTCATTAGTTCACCCTATTGGTTCCCTCACATAAACCGAGGGTTCAAATCTCTCGCCCTTTCTTGAACAGATCGGAATCGGATTATTTAGTCCGCCAACTCCGAACTGCGAGATCCGGAGTTGAATTGAACTCATTTCTTTGAACTATTCCAGAGATCTCAAGCACTAACTTGTTACTTAAAATCGCGCTAACCACTCATTTTGATTCACTTCACAATTATCATTTTCAAAAATTCATCTCAAGTGAAAGTCATAACTAAAAGCATTCCGATTGAGCGAATTTTTGTAAACATTCTCTTTCAAGTTCCGATAATACGAAAAACAATCAGTTCAAATCATGAAATATTGTAAAACAAGATCAAAAAGTGGTTCACATCGTATTAAATTACTACCTGATTAGCACTTGATGACAAAAATAAGGGTTACGCCAAAAATAAAACTCGAACATTTTCTCATTTTCACTTTCCCAATGACAAAATTTTCCGACCCGAAAAAAGAATCGACAACAATATAACCAACTGCAGCTTAACTATCAGGGAGTTGACTAAGACGTCGAACGGACTTACCTTAATTCAACAATGCTTTCATTTTTGTTAACCTTTGGTCTTTTTCTGTTTCTTCGCCGGATGAGCCAAGCTTGGGTCCTCCTGCTTATCTTTCTTTTCCTTCTTCCCTTTGGACTGCAAATTTTCTTCTTTCTTTGGCATCTTACCTTGTAAGGGCTGGGCTTTCATCTTGATCGATTTAATTAACGATGATTTCTCCATCTTCGACGGTGAAACATCGGATTTCACTTCCTTTTCTGGCACTTCTCGGTCTGCCTTTGACTGTCTCAGTGCTACCTGCCGAGCATAAGCGGCACTCCTGCAAACACCAAACCACAAATACATATAACTAAAACAGTTGCGGCCGATTAATTAAGTGGCACATATTAGGGCATATATTCGAACCATCTTCTGATAACAAGTAAAAACTCGAGGGAAATACCTTTTGAACTGCGGATCTGTCGGATCCAGAGCAAAGCGAGATGAGGTGAAGAGTGCCGAAAACCGTGGATCTTCGAAATCAGCAGTTGGTATTTTGTCCTCTTCTAGAGCCTCTTTACCCTTCTTTCCCTTGGTCTTTTTACGTTTCAAATTGTAGCCCTTAGGCCCTGCATCTGCTCCGTTGTCATCAGCAAGTAATAACTCGAGCTCATTTCTGCTTGCTTCAGCTTCCTTATCATCTTGCTGTTGCTTTTTATCTTTTTTACTTTTACCTTGAGATCCTTTTTTAGTTTTTTCGACTGAAGGCTCTTCCATAAAGAAATCATCTGGTCCATCTGCTGCCTCGTGATCACTGTCACTACTCTCATCCTCTGATGAGTCCTTCGATTTATTTTTCCTATTCTTCCTTTTCTCGCGTCTTTTTCTGAGATAGGACTCCCAAACTGTTTCTGATCCCTTATCTTTCTTTTCTAGGATGCGCTTACTTATATCCTCTAAGCCAGTATTAAAAGTGATCTCCATATCCTGGTCATTGTCTTCACCGTCTCCTTCTGACGCATCTTCATCTCCTTCTCCTCCTTCTCCTTCTCCATTTCCAGACAGGAGTAAAGCACGGTACATGTCTCGTTTTTTACTCTTTTTATCAGTCTTGTCCTCTGCAGCATCATCATTCTCCTCCTCATCACTTTCACTCTCATCAGAAGCCAAATACTCCTTCAGTTCCAATTCAGAAAGCTACAAGTAAACCAACGTCAGATTAGCTAGAAGTAAACTGTACAAGAAGAAGTTGGGTTTGTTTTTAACATAAGTTTATAGCAGATAGTTTTCAGTTGCACTTTCCATCTACCTCATGATTTCTATTGTTTATTCAGATCACGGTGACAGAATGCCCATTCAGTCCTCAATAATGAAAGATATGAATGCATAGTGCTAGATATGAACTCTATTATTAACAAATGATGTAAAATGCAAGTAATGTTCACTTAGATAAAATTCTCCTACCTGATCATCAGTGAATTTCCGTTTCAAGGTCTTGCGTCCAGGCTCATCCTCATCCCAAGAAATATCAATTTTACTATGTTGCAGAGCTTGAGTCTGGAAATCCAAACCCCCATAGCTTGCAGGTACCTGACAAAAGCCAAAGACTTCACAAACACTCCTCCATTTACGAGAAAATTCATTTTACTTCCTTTTTGTTTCACATTCCATAAAAGAAGCATAAAAATACATGATTTGCTCTCTATAAACGTATAAATGACTGGTTGAAACATATACCTCTGTCGCAACATCACGGGGTGGGTATTTAAACACCATCGAGTCAGGGATGAACCTTAAATCAAGTTTATTCGATGATCTTTCAAACTCAACTCCATCACAATTTTTGTAGAGGTAATCTGCTGTGGCAATTGAGTCACATTCAACAACAGCAAAATAATACCTGGAAATAAAGTTATATCCACAATCGATAAATGAAAATATACTTTAGAGACAAAAGATAAAATCATTATCACAAAATAACAACAATTAACCACCTTAGCCTGCTTTTCTCATAAGCCCGCATTTTCTGAGCAATAAGCTCCTCATCATCATCGTCGGCGTCATCATCTTCATCACTTTTCTCATTTTCATCATCAAATAGGCCAACAGGACCACGAAGTTCTTCCTCTTTCATACGCTGGAGTCCAAACTCAGACGGATAGACAGTTACAGACTTCATTTCTCCACCTTTCGGAAGAAATGACCTCAACACTGCATACAAGTCAACAGCCTACACGAAGCACAATGGAACTCTCAGTTACTGATAAATCCCTACAAAAGGAGGAGCTTATAGACAAATTAAGTCTGAAACTCCAAACGCTATCTCGAACATCTAATACAAAGTATGCAGTCCAAAAATTACACTATTTTACAAGAATAAACTTACTGCTCAAATTTTATCGAAAAATCAAACAATCTCCAGACTCAATGGCACAAAAATAACAAAATTTGTTACTCTTACAATGTGTCACTTGAATAAGTATAAATGAATTCAATCATGAGCTTGAAAATGCATACCTTCACATGCCTCCAATCCAGATTAACAATTGCAAGTCTGTGAGTCTCCTTCTCAATTTCCGGTATATCTTCCGCCTGCTCGTAAATTTAATCAATTAACCAAAATGTAGCAACATTTTCTTCCAAATTACGATTAATTAAGGCTTAAATTATACTCACAAAAACAATTAACAAAAACTACCTCAATTCCAGGCGCGCCGTCCTCCAAAACCACCTCCTCATCTTCATATCCATCATCGGTGTCGGTATCTGTATCCGTCGTCGTCTCCGAGCCACCACTCGCCACGTCATCATCCGATTCCTCTCCGCCGAGCTCCTCCACCTCCTCACTCTCTTCCTCCTCCTCTTCCTTTTCCTTGTCCTCTTTCGATTTGGCCTTTTCTCCGTCTTCCGCTTTGGACTTTACCTTATATCCGTCGTCGTCCTCCTCCATCCTGTAGTACTGCCGCAGCGAGTTGCCCTCCTCGAGCTTCTTCGGCTTGCCTCGCTTGTCCAGCGGCGCCGATGACGAGCTGAATCGCTTGTCCGTAAACATCCGGTCGAACCGCGAGTCGATCTCGACCTTCGCCTTGTGCTTGGGAACGTTCTGGAACCTAGGGTCCCAGTGCACGGACGAGAACCGAGGATCGGCGATGATGTTCTCATCGTCGCCCTTGGACTCTATGAGCTTTTTTTTGTTTTTCTTGTTCTTCCCCATGGTGGCGGCGTAGATGGTTGTTGTTCGGCGGTTGAAGGTGGCGCGGGTCACGGCGGGTGTGGGATTTCAGTGGCGGTCTGATGAAGGGGGCTTAAGCTTGAACGTTCCTTCTCCTCCTAGGGTTTAAGTTTAAAAGAACAAAGGTAAAATAAAAGAAATTTTCAGCAGAATTGTGGTGGACTATGATGAGGCCCACTAGAAATTGAAAGCCCAACTTGAAATTCTACTTAAAAGAATCCAAGTTGAATGATGGTCCTCTTCAAGAATTTGGGCTTTTAGTCTATCTTAACCCAAATTGAGAAGCTAGGTCGTATCATCGCACGTCCTGAGGTGTTTATGTCACATGACAGTGTTGAGTTTTAAAAATTTCAAATTGAGGCAAGTTAGAGGGTGATATGTACGTGTTGTATGGGTTAGCCTATATCGTTACTATCTAGACGGATGTCAAAAGTCGTTAAGCAATAAAATGTGTTTGGCAAATTGGTCGGAAAAATTTGATCATCCATAAAATAGATACCACATACGTATTTACAATCACTGCATTTAATTCTAGTAGAACGTATTAAGGGCTTTTGAAGCTATGTGTGTGTTTTGTTTATAGAGTCAATGAGTCTGCTTTTTTTTTTCCACTCATGAGTAGTGATTCATATTGAAATTTAGACAGTGACAATAACATAAATAAGTTGAAGTTTGATGGAACCTACAATTATTTCTTCATAACCGAAAATCTATGAAGAAATAGTTTCCAACTTTATAAAGAAACATTTGCTGGTGCCACCTGCCACCTATGCATCTAAGCTCGAAACTCTACATCTCTTAAATTATTATAATAGTTTTAAACCCTCCCACTCCTTCCCTTAATAACAATAAATTTATAAAAAATAAAATAAAAAATAAAGTTGACAGTGCCACCAACTTTAACTTATTTATGATACGGCCATCACCGAAACTTCATAAATATAACTAATTTGAATGGTATTATATTATAATCCCATCTCGTTTGGCTGAAGCTGTTGGGATTTCAAATTGACCATTCCAAGTACCAAACTTATAATCCAGTCAAATCCAACCCAACGCAATCAAAGCTAATACCATATCTGGGAAATTATTTATCCATTATTTTTTTAATTTCCCTCTTGCTAAAATTAGGTTCAATTATTTTTTGAATTTCCCATTTGCTAAAATTAGGTTAGGTAAGCGATCCAATACGTCACCTAAATTATCCAGAATTATTTCAGAATAATTAGAAAGAATTGAGAGACAAGGTTGTTGGGATGGACTGAAGTTAGTTAATTATGTCTCAAACATAACTAATAAAGCTGTAGACGTTGATTTCAAGCTAATTGACTCCCTCAGAATTGACAACTTTTGATGTCTCAACCCTAACCACTTCATAGTTCACACATCCTTTTTTTTCTTTTAAATCAACACAATGATTGGATTTTAGTTTGTTTCGCATAACATGGGTTTTCTTAAACTAAAAACAAGCCCAAAGTATGTACTAGATGATTATGAATCAACCCAAAAACTCGAAATACGTGATAGAACGAAGATATGAGGTGGAAATGAAAACTAATGAGTTGAGGAGCAGGGAAGAACTGTGTTGATGGAGCATGATGATGCATGCATAAGCTTTAAAAGAAATGAAATACATAAAATTAGAACCACCGTGGGATCATCTAGTGGTTGATGACGACTTTCAGGCTCGTATTTCATACGATACATCATGTGTTTGATTTTTGGCACTAGTGAATCAAACGATGATGACCAGAGAGACTAAAATGCCTATGTGAGTCTTTCAATCCAAAAAAAAAAAAACCACTAGCTGGTCTCCTTTTTAAAAGAAAAAAAATTAAAATAAAATTAGGAGTACCTACCATACCATGCAGAAGGGTTTTATTTGGTTATTAAATTGGAGAATATTTGTTGTAATTGTTGGATTGCAGAATCTTCTCTTTCTATTTGGTCTCGAGAATTTTTTGGTTTTTGTTTTTTATGTATTCAAACATCATAATTAACTCCTTGAATTAAAAGTAAATAATCATGTGCCATGCTTGATCATTAACACGTTGAAAATCAATAAAAATTATCGAGTTCACTTTATAGGATGATGGAAATTTGTTTAGTAAAAACAAACAAATCATGTTTTACGGTATTCTTTGATCAATGGGAGACAGAGATTCGAACGTGGGATGTTTTCGAGCATTTAAACAGAGGTTTAAAGGTGCAAAAGAAAAAATTGATATCCTATGATCCCCATTAACCAATTTATTGGCTCACCTCACACAAACTAAGAGTCTTGATCTTTCTCTCCCTCTCTTGAACGGTTTGAATTACTCTGTCCATCAACTCTGAACTTCAAGATCCGGAGAGGATGTGAATTCCAAAAGAAAGATGTGATGGCAATTGTCTTGTAGTAAGGTGCCTTTGTCTTCATAATTACTTCTCAACATCCTTTTTTACTAATTCATTCCTTAGGGCCACCATCATATTAGTAACAGCCTCTGCCTCTCTCTCCCAACCCCCCCCCCCCCCCCTTTTTTTTCCTCTCTCTCCCTCTCCCTCTCCCTCTCTATAAATACAACACTAATCCATTTTCATTTCCCACACTTAAACAAAGTTAAGAGAGTTAAGCAAGAGAGTTCTAAACCTCTAAAAATGGCTTTCAATCTAGCATTCTTGAGCTCAATCTTCATCATCCTTTCGGTATTTTCTACAGTGACTAACGCGCTGAGCTCGAATTACTACGATAAGAGCTGTCCCAATGTCGATCAAATCGTTTCTAATGCCGTCAAGAAGGCGACATCCAACGACAGAACTGTCCCGGCTGCTCTACTCCGGATGCACTTCCACGACTGCTTCATTAGGGTACATACATATTTTTCGGTACAACTTGTTTTCGACAGTTGAAACACATTGGTTGGTTGATTAAGTTAACCCAAAGTGTTTGTTTTGTTTGCAGGGCTGTGATGCATCTGTGCTGTTGAACTCCAAAGGAGGCAACAAAGCTGAGAAAGATGGGCCACCAAATATTTCTCTGCATTCGTTTTTTGTCATTGACGATGCAAAGACACAAGTGGAGGCTTCCTGCCCTGGTGTCGTTTCATGTGCTGATATCTTGGCTTTGGCAGCAAGGGATGCTGTTGTGCAAGTAAGCTTTTCGAGACAGAACCGCTTGCAAGCGTTTAATAAAAATGGAACTACCGGACATACTAGCCGTATATAAACCACGGTTTAGTGCTCCTCCAGTTTTATTTTTTATTGGAAGTTTAAAACCGGTTTCTGTTTGTTCATATTTCCCGAATGTAAAACAATAGTGATGTAAAATTATATACCACTTACTGAATGGGTTATCAATGTTACAGTCCGGAGGTCCGAACTGGGCTGTGCCGAAAGGAAGAAAGGATGGAAGAACATCGAAGGCTAGCGAGACCGTGCAGCTGCCGGCTCCAACCTTCAACATATCTCAACTGCAGCAGAGCTTCTCGCAGAGAGGTCTGTCCTTGAACGACCTGGTGGCTCTTTCAGGTAAAACAACCAAAATTTCAATTGTTATTTTGTATCTGTAATTTATCGAAGAAGAAACAAAAGAGAGTAACTTCCGATGCATCTGCAGGAGGGCACACTCTGGGGTTCTCCCACTGCTCATCGTTCCAGAACAGAATCCACAACTTCAACGCCACACACGACGTTGATCCAACACTGAACCCGTCCTTTGCTGCAAAGTTGAAGAATACGTGTCCCATCAAGAACAGGCCGAAGAATGCCGGTGCCACCATGGATCCTTCTACAACAACCTTTGATAATACATACTTCAAGTTGATCCTCCAAGGGAAGAGCTTGTTTTCTTCGGATCAAGCTCTGCTCAGTTTTCCGAAGACTAAAGGTTTGGTTACTCAGTTTGCCTCCTCAAAACAAGCGTTCTTAGATGCTTTCGTGAATTCTATGATAAAGATGAGCAGCATTAATGGTGGGCAAGAGATCAGGAAGGACTGCAGGGTAATAAATTAATCGAGGGCCAGCAAGCTTAGTTGCAGTCGATCCTAAAAACATGAGAACCGGGAAATCAATTAAATAGGTGGTTCTCTATCATTTCCTTTCGTGTTTTGAGAGATTTGAGATAGAAATTGTTTGTGTGTGCTGTGTTTCATAATGTTTGAAAGGATCTTGTTACAACAAAATCCTACAATAAATTGTAACAAAAATCCTACTACAAATATGAAGTATTCAGTTGAAGGGCAACGACGTTTTCTTGTATGAAACTTAAGGTAAACTCCCAACAATGCATGAAACCGGTGCATATCAACCCTTTTCAGTAACGAATATGAACAAACGATGCTCATTACAGTATGCTCGTATAGGTCAAGTGGATTAATCAACTTACAATGCAAGCTAGAGTTGCAGAATTACCACAAACTTCCAAAATGCTAATGCAATTCCGTTGTATCAGCCCATTCACTATCCAGAACGATCTCTGCCAGTTGAAGGTTGCCACTTAGCCCGGATGCCTTGGAGGATGGCATAAACGAAAAGATGTCAAGAAGCTTCGTGCACTTCAATCCCCAATTGACCATCAAGAATTCAATAAGACGATGCCCGCTGCATAATACAAGAAGTGCTTTCAAAGACATAAAAGCGAAAAAGAGGACCATTTACAGCGCTATCTGCATACTCTAAGCACACATGTGACAAAGTTAAAACAGCATTAGAAGCACACGCAGATTAAATACCTTCGATTATGGTATGTTGTTATGAAGACTGACCCCGGAGAATTTTGGAGCAGAAATGTCACGGTGGCAAAGAGCTCATCAAAGGCTTACCGAGGAGAATAAAATCCGGTTTTAGCTTAAGTTCAGTGACAGAGATGAGGAAAAAAACTGATCGCAAAACACAAAAACCAAGGTCGATAAAAATCCTACCCCTAGCATCATACAATACATCAGCGCCGAGAATAAATTTCGGGTTTAAGCTGAATGTTGATGCATCCCAAGCTCCCCACGTCAATCCCATTACCTGAAAGTTACAAGTGAGATAAAATTAACATCATCTAATTAGGTTATGCGCAAATAAGAATCCGCAATTAGCCCGTTGATGGCAATTACATTGCCCTCGAGTTTATTAAGGTCAAGCACTCTTCTCATGTTGTTCAGCACCTGCAGATTCAAAACAACAACTCCGTTAACCGCTAACTATAGCCGTTAAAAACCGAGACATTTCTTGGAGAACAAATAACAAAGTCGGGTCTAATTAACTAAATTAGTACAGAAAACGAAGATTCTTTATCAATTTGAAGGTTCAATCGAGATCAATACAGGCAGTTCATACCAATAATCATACTTCGGAAGTAAAAAATTAACGGTAAACAGAAATTATCACAGGGGTTTTAAGCACAAATGGAAACACTACGCACCATAAAGTTTTCCAAGTGCCGATTTTTTAGCAAAAATGGGACGTTAAACTCATTAAAAACCGAAAATTTCCACTCACCGTTCGTTCAAAGCTATTTGATCTAGTTTTTCGTCAATGGAACACACTTTCGAGCGTAATACTCTTCAACCATCGTAAAAGGTACACCGAGCTTTCAAGCAAATTAAAAATTAGACACTAATCACGTATTAGCAAACAATCAAAATTTAAAAGCCAATGCGATTGGAATTTGAATACCTCCAATCTACTCGAATCGTCAGTGAGAGTGACGTCAGCACCAACTTCGGCGGCAACCAAACCGGGCAAGGAAGTTCCAGCGCCAAGCTGCAAACTAACCCAGAAATGATTGATTAATTAATTAATTACTAAAACAAGAGTGAGATTAAACCTGGACAAGGATCAACACCGACGTTACTACCTCGACTACGCCCGCGCCGGAGAAGCGCAATCTCTATTGCCAAACATACTCCGCCAGTACCAAGCTGCAGGGCCACACGAACAACCCGTACTCTTCCTTCACGTTCTCGATGATGGAGATGGAGAAGGCCGGCTCGTCCGAGTTGTCCCCGAAACGGTGACGCGACACCGTCGTCATATCGGCCGTTTCGGCCGAGTCATTTCCTTCCGTTACTCGCTGCTGCAATGAAGTGGGCCTACTAAATCCCTACAGGCCCAACAGAAAAGGCCCAATTAAATTTATCCCGAACAACCGAAAACCAAAACCAAAACCAATTTTTCAAGTCGATTTTTGATAGAGCTATCTCGAAGCAGGCAGCCCCAGAACATTCTCCGTCTTCTTCTTCATCACTCCTCTGCTCCACTGAGTGAACTCGCCTAACTCGCTAACTCAGAGCTCGCCCAGCCCTCCCATGGCATTTGCTCACTACCCAACATCCATTCGCCTCCAAGCCTCAAAGCACCCAAAGACTTCGATTCTGAAACCACCACCTCCTTCCCCTTCCTTTTCCTCTCTTACTCTTCCCCTCAAACCTCGCAACTTCTCCTTATTTTCAAGGCCCCGAATTCCGGGGCATAAAGGTAATTACACTTCTCCACCGTCGGCGCAGGCGGAGCCGCAGGGGCCTCGGGCGAGTTCAGCTGCGGACGCCTTCACTAACTTCAAGCATCTGCTGCTGCCCATCACCGACGGGAACCCATATCTCTCCGAGGGCACAAGACAGGTAATTTTCGCATTCGATTTTTACCCGGGTAAATTTCGTGGCTGCCACTGTGTGAGGATCCAGTTAAAAAGTTTGATTTTTTATTTTTACAGGCTATAGCTACGGTTGCTGCTTTGGCGAAGAAGTATGGGTCTGACATTACGGTTGTGGGTATGTTTACTGATGAAATTTTACGCTGTCGAAACCAAGCGTTATAGATAGAGCATTTTTTATTTTATTTTTAAATACTGTACCTTTTGGAATTGATTCAGAAATGTAGTGTAGGAATACAGAACTTTGTGTTGTTTTGCAGTGATCGATGATCAGCAGAAGGAGTCGTTGCCGGAACATGAAACCCAGCTTTCGACTATCCGTTGGCATCTCTCCGAAGGTTTGTGTAGAATGGGGAATGTTTAACTTTGAATATTTATCGTACATGAGGAGTATATGAGGAAAGGGAATCTTAATTGTCAGGGATGATTGATTAGTAGAGAACAAAAACATAGATACTATATGATTGTGTAGATTCCGTTATGTCGATCGAGTTTTCATCGGTGAATTGCAATAAGATGCATTTTTTTCACAAGTTGAACTGCTGATGGAATCAAAACATGCACAGGGCAGAATGACAATGAAAAGGAGTCATATTTCATTACGGGAAAAAAAAGAGAGGTGGTTTTCTAGTTGATAATTCTTTGGCATTACTGAAACCACATTTTATTCGACCTTGAGTACCATAGTCGTTCTAAAATGACTTGAGTCGCTCACCGCAGCATCTATATTTAGTGATGAGTTGAGGATCGTGATACTGAATGTGAAGTTGTTTCGAAAGTGGCCAAAAGTTAGTAAATTATGATAAAATTTGATAGTTGAAGGGGGTTCAAGTACTAGGAAAGGGTTGAAGCATCAATTGTTGGTTAAATTTGGTTATTTTTGTCAAAAAAGCTTGAAAGTGGAAGATGAGGATCTGGGAAAGTGGGCATTGTAGATGGCTCCAACATGCATTATTGTGTTGTAAGAATATTGTATCGGTTTGCTGACTAAGTTTACTACTTAACTGAATAGGGTGTGTGAGATTATGTATAGTTACATCGTTACACTTGTATGACAATTTTGGTTGTTTATTTACTTACTAATTTTCTGTATGCACATAACAACATATTTGGCACTAACATTATTTTTAACCGTTATAATTACTGATAGGTGGGTTCCAAGAATACAAGCTGTTAGAGCGACTCGGGGAAGGGAATAAGCCAACAGCCATCATCGCCGAGGTTGCTGATGACCTGAATTTGGATTTAGTTGTTATAAGCATGGAAGCTATTCACTCCAAGCATATCGATGCAAACCTGCTTGCTGAGTTCATTCCTTGCCCTGTCATCCTTTTGCCATTATAATTTGCCATTTCTACTGTAATCACTTCAAACTCAAGCTCCTTTCTAGTTTACAATGGCAGTTTCTTGTGACCGGATTCTATGACCTTTTATTTTTGTTTTCCAAGAAAAATCAATACAGAATTGAATTTTTTGCTCTTAGGAATCGCGGATCATTGTTATTTGTCTTGTTTAGGTATGCTTATTTTTATTCACCTTACCATACAAATATAGAAGACAGTAGCTATATTTGTATTCACCTTACCATACAAGTACAGAAGACAGTAGCTAAGGTATTTGTGTTTTTTTTTCGAATTAGATTAGCTTGAAATTACAGGATCTGTCCTTGTTGTGAACAAGTGGTTTTCGAGTCCTAAGAATGTAACAAAATAGGCCAAGCGGAGTGCTTTTGACTTGCTTCACCTAAATTTGTCCTTGATATTTGAGGATTTGACTTGAATTTGTCTAGTCTACTTGAAATGACCCTAAGAAAAACGATAGGAACTCCCAAGGGATACACATCTCTTTGTCTCTCCCATCGCATTATTAGTGATATGCGATGAGAGAGGTTTACACAACATGTGATGGGTAAGTTTTCTCGATAAGAACAGCCACTTCCCCACAGGTAATAGTGAGAGTAATAGGTGGGTAAATACGCAAAGGGAGAAGCCGGGAGGACAACATACATCATGCTGCTCTGTTTGGGTGGCGGGGTTGCTGCGGAAAAATCCCAAGCCTTTAGTAGCTGATGCCCTTAGAACATACTGGTGATAGGCACCTGCTAGCAGAGCTCCAATAAATGGTCCAACCCAAAATATCCATTGCTTGACACCATTAAAGTTTAGAGGTCATAAAAACACACACGCACAGTGGTGCTTGACGCACTTGCCTGCACTAAGTGGGTGGCTCCTAGCCGCTGATGCATGTGTGGCCACCCACCCTCGTGCTCTACGACGAATATTAATAAATGTGCACTTATATACATTTCAACTGGGTTTAGTCGAGGCTAAGGTAACCATACCTGGTCATCACAGACTTTGTCATTGTTGTAGATTACAGCAGCAGCAAAGCTCCGTGCAGGGTTGATGCCGGTGCCGGTAATGGGGATGGGGGCCAAGTGCACCCTAAATACCGCAAACCCTATTGGTAAGGGCGCCAACACCTAAAAACCAAACCAACCATCAAGGCTCAAAACTCAATAATTTTGTTAGGGCATAAATTTTTAACATATATCTTTTAGCTTTCTACACTCCGTCTGAGCGTTGAAAAAATGTATAAAATATTTTGTTTGGAGTGCAAGTGACTAAAAGAACGGCTCGCTATCCTTTTAACCGTGGTACCACACAACGCCATTGATAAGGTGCATTCCTGTTTGGAAAATACAAGGGTCACTCACGCCCGCATATCTTTTGACTATGAATGCATATGAAACTGTTATGGCACTTACATGCATCTATGATCGAAAATCACTTATCAAGGCACGGGCAATTGATCATAAAAATAAACATTACACGTGAGAATCCCAATGGCATTAACTTTATGGTGAAGCAAATTGAAGTCATTGCTCACAGGCACGTGGGAGCCGCGTGCGCAGCTCTTGGGGTCGGTGGCTGAGAAGACGGTGTAAAGTGTAAACCAGCAGAAAAGTACCAACGATCTCAGCTCCCAAAGCAGTGCCTTTGGAGTAATCATGTGCCCCTGAGTTGGCGCCACTGCCAGGAGTGTAGTAGTAATGCTTCATCAAAGTTTTCACTAGCCCGACGCCGCAAATGCCTCCCAAGCATTGCGCAACCGTGTACGCCGCCGCCCGAGCCAACGACACTTTCCTCGCTACCAGCAGCCCAAAAGTCACGGCCGGATTGACGTGCCCACCTGAGCAAGATATGTTAAAAAGTGTGTAAACGTTAATTTATTGTAATTTTTCTATATGACTATCATGTTATTCGTGTAATTTTACAACATGATATATTAAATATGTCGTTCTCTTATTGTAACATGTGAATTAGTAACTCTACATAGTGCTATGGCCGTTACATAAAAAGTAACCCCTTCATATCGCATCACTCGTTAAGGACGTGAATTCACTTTTATACATTTTGTTTTATGCAATTGATCTTGAGAGAGAGAGGAATCGAACTCGAGACCTCGACTGCAAGGGTGAATGCTCATGACAAACTAAGCTATAAACTCATTGCCACTGATTTAATCATTTATGTGTCATTATTCTGCCAACTTGGTAACATAATAAGTCGAATAAGAAAGAATGTTTTTACAAATGACTTGTAGTTCAAGTAGGTAAGAGTATGTGTATTTGCATTTGAGAATCAATTCCATACCCCTAATTTCACTTGTACATATAAAAGAATAATAATGTAAGTTTATAATGGACTCTGATATTTTTTATTTTACCAGAGATTCCAGCTGTCAGTAAACCAGGACGAAGATCATACCGCCGAAGGCCGACGCCGTCGCACTGGTTTGCTTGCTTCTTGTGACGGATGACGGTGGCAACTGTGACGTAGAGGAAGAGAAGCGTGGCAACAAACTCTGCTATCACAGCTCTGAAGAACGGCCAGCTTTTGAGCTCTTCCATGTCCAAGAGAGGAACCAGTGGTGGCTCTGCGTAGTCCTTAGACATTTCTTCTTGTCCTCTCTCTTGCTCTCTGGTTTCTAACTTTCTATTTCCTCGGGGTTAAAGATGGAGATTTTATAAGGATTATAAAAAAAGGTTGAAGTGGATTTAAATCCTTGGCATAACGTGTGTAGTCCATTGTTGATCAGAAAGTATGGTATTTTATATCATGAGACCATGTGACATTTTCATTGAGAGTTTGTTGTCTAATCGATTTTTTTTTTTTTTTTTTTTTTTTTTTGCGTAGCGTGTTATTCATTTATGTATTATAAATTATCCAAATGAAGAACTCAGATATTACGATTGCTAGGATTCCTTTCAATATCCGAGAGTTAGCTATAGAAGTGGAGGCCATCGAGTATGCTCTTATGCCTCGAGCCTGCAATAGGGTGGCTCACTCATTGACTTCGTTTGTAAAAATGAGGGACCATTATAGATGGGGTTTCTCTTTTCCGAATTTCTGTTGAATATTTTTGCTGAGTAATTCAATAAAAAATTATCTATTGACAAAGAATATTATTAAATAATAAAAACATAGTATTAATGAGTAAGCACATATCGTAATATTAATCAAGTGATAACATGACATGTGTAGATGTTACAGTCGCATCAAACTAATAATAATAATAAGTCTCAAAAGGGGAAAAAAAAAAAATTAATAAGTCACCATCTCGGGTATTATAAGCAACTGATAACATATCATTCTCATGAAAATGACTTGAAAACTTTGAGTTTTAACAAAGATGTAATGTAAGTGAATAGTACCATGATTGACCTTTTAGAGTAAAAATGTGGTTTTTCGTTAAAGTGAATAATACCGAAATCTTTTTGTTAAAGTTCCCTTTCTTCTCTTCCCTCTTGCTCTCTGGCTTCTAACTTTCTATTTCCTTGGAGAAAGAAGGAGACTTTTAGGGATTATAAGCAAAGGTTGAAGTGGATTTAATTACATGGCATAACGTGTATAATACATTCTTCATCACAAAGTATGGTATTTTATACCATGAGACCATGTGACATTTTCATTGAGAGTTTGTTGTCTAATCGAAAGTTTTTTTTTTGCGTAAAGTGTTATTTATTTACGTATTATAAAAAACGTCAACGAAAGACCTAGATATTACAATTGCTAGCATTCTTTTTGATACCCGAGAGTTAGCTGTCCAAGTGGAGTCCATTGAGTATGCTTTTATGCCTCGAGCCTGCAATAGGGTGGCTTACTTGATGACTTCGTTTGTAAACAAATTGGGATGTAAACATTGATGGGGCTTCTCTTTTCCAAATTTTTGTTGAATATTTTTTATGAGGATGTAAACATTGATATTCCTCTTTGATTCAATAAAAATTTATCTATTGACAAAAGGAATATTATAAATAATAAAAGCATAGCATTAATGAGTAAGCATACATCGTAATATTAATAAACTGATAACATGACACATGGAGATGTTACGATCACATCAAACTAATGACAATAATAAGTCTCAAAAGGAAAAAAGAAAATAATAAGTCACCATTTGGGTCAACGAATTGAAGTCATATAATCATATGAAATATGTAATTTGGTCAGCCTATGGTGACACGTTCGATATGTCGAGTTTGTTTAAGAGTAATTCGAGCCCAATCAACAAATCAGTTCAGTCTCAATTTGAATTTAATAAAATTTACCATAATTTTAAAAAGTGATACATTTTAACGCAACAAATTATGATCAGAATTTTAAATTTTCTTACAGGTTGTAGATTGCCGGAGCATGATACAAATATCGATTGCCACCCCCACGGGCATCATCCTCTTAAATTAGGAAGATAAAAAAGTGAAGATATGTTACCAATTTTTGAGATATAATTGAGATGCACTCCCAAAAGCAACCTCTATATTCCATTCCATGATGCATTCACGCCACACGTCGCACTCCTATTGGATCGCAAAGTAACTTCTACGTGGAATGGTAGGATTAAGAAGATTTCGATTCTCTTCTACTAAGATCACCGGATTAAGTGATTCGGATCTTTGAAATTTTATTCAATGGTCAAAAGTTTTTAAAAAGTAAAAATAGGTGAATCGTTAAATAAAATTTCAAAGATTCAAATCACCTAACCTAATAATCTTGATGAAAAAGATTCAGAAATGATATCTTCCCGACTAAGAATGTTGGTAAATAGTAAAAGTAGATTCAGTGGTCGCAGTTGAATTTACATAGTGAATCCCATGCCCCTCCCAGCGGGTACGCCATAGGGGTATTTTTGTAATCTCATGTAATCTAAACCTGCGCATCCAGGAAATCCCAATAGCGCAGCTGCGAAGAAAGGCACTATAACCGAGAAGAAACAAAACAAACACCACCCCAAAAGAGAGAGAAAATCTCCAGAGAGCCTCTCTCGCTCCTCCTCCCCATTCTCTCTCCTCTCCCTTCCTCCGCTCTCTGTCTCTCTCCGGTCTGCGATCCCGATCGCCCCCAAATCTTTGGAAACCCTAATTTCTGAACTCGCATTGCTCAGAAATTTTCGATCGCTCTCTATTTTATTATTCCGCTTTTTGCCCCTCGTCGTTGATCAAGAAACTTGTCGACGCCGCTCTCGCAAACCCTAGCGTTTTTGTTTGGTTATTGTTATGGCTGCGATTAACGCCGCGAACAAGGGTACCAACACTGAAACGGCGCCGTCTGCGACCGTGCAGTCGCCGCGTAACGTCGGCAAGAGTGTCAGCAGCCCGACCCAATCGCGTCGCGCCACTAGGGCTGTCTCGTCTCCTTGGACTCAAATCGTTCGGGGCGAATCTGAGCTGATTGCTGCCGTTGCTTCGTCGCCATCGGCGGCTGTGACTGAGCCAGTTGTCGCCGCCGAGGCACCTCCGTCCCTTCCTTCCTCTTCTTCGGCTAATCAGACTCAGTCTAACTCGTCTTCTCAGTCGAATTCGTCTTCTCCTCCACCGGTGGAGGAGTCGGTGGGTGAGAGCTCAGAGAACGGCAATGCGGGTAAGAGGCCAGCTTGGAACAAGCCTTCTAATGGGGCCGTCGAGGTTGGGTCTGTAATGGGAGCTGTGTCTTGGCCTGCCTTGTCTGAGTCGGCTCGGGCTTCTACCAAATCGTCTTCTGAATCTCCCAAAGGTGTATCAGAACCCTCGTTGTTGTCTGTCTCCCTATCGCAGGTTTCTTTCTTGAATCTTTTGCTATTGTTTGGTTGCTGAGAAAGTTGGGAACTGAATCAAACTATATGCAACACTTGGGTTTTTTCTGATATGCTAATTTTTCATTGAAATTTACCATAATCAAGAAATGCACCATTAGCTCTCTGCATTCGAATGGTGGTATGCTGATAAATTTTAGGTAGATGCATAATCTTTTTAAATAAAAAGAAAACTTTTGGGTAAATGGATAATCAAAAGATTCTTATGCATTGAGAAAGCGAAGGAAAATAAGTGGAAGGAAATTTGAAGAGTTGGTTCTGATTGTTTGAGACATGAAGAAATAAAATTTGATTAGAAATGATCCACCTTGTTGGAGTCTAACAATGTAGGGCGATGATGGCATACGGTTTTTGTATTCTTACATGTTCAATATGCTGGATTTTATGTGTTGTATGTGCATATGTACATTTATATTACTTGCTGTGCTTTGATGTAGGGGACTGGAACCACACCTACCTCATCACCGAAACAAGGGAATCCTTCTACTCCAAACCATACTGGACCTCCTCGCCAAAGATCGTTGAAACGAAATAATTCAAATGCATCCTCTAATGGCGGTGCCTCACAGCATCAATCATCTGCTGGTCAAGGTGTTGAACTGCCTTCAAATAACCCATCTCCCAAGGAGCATACCCCTAGGAATGCATTTGGGTCACAATCTCACAGCAATAGTGATCATCCGCAGCAACGTAACTCCTTCAGGGGCCGAAATGGTGGTTCACATCCTCGTGGAGAAGGTTCTCATCATAACTATAGGCGGGATCAGGACCGTGGAAATCAAGATTGGAACACTCATCGAAATTTTAACAACAGAGACAACCACATGCATTCTCCAAGAGGTGTTCCTAGGATGATGAGGCCTCACCAAACACCACCTCCACCACCACCTAATGCTGCCCAATTTATTCACCAACCGCAGATGAGGGCTTTTGGTGGTCCTATAGGGTTTGGTAAACATTTAGGCATATTCAAATAGAACTTGTATGTGTTTTACATGCGACTTTATCCTAATGTGTTTCTTTTTTCAGATATGCAACCTCATCAACTGGTATATGTTACACATGCACCACATGAACCACTTGTACCTTTTGTTGCACCTCTGAGACATCCCATGATGTTTCCTGCTCCAGATCCTCACCTGCATACTAAGATCATAAACCAGATAGATTATTATTTCAGGTGCTCCTTTCATGTTTGTTTGTTTGTTTGTTTGTTTATGTAAGAACATTAATCATCATTTCCCCTTTAATTTGTTTGATAGTTTAACTGCTTTTGTCCCTTCATACTCATTTATTGCAGTAATGACAATTTAATTAAAGATACATACTTGAGGCGGAACATGGATGACCAGGGATGGGTTCGTATTAAATTAATAGTAGGCTTCAAAAAAGTGAGTTTTTGGGAAACTTTTCTCTGTGGATTTCAGTTATTGTGGTGATGATCTGGTCTTTTGTTGTGTATACAGGTGTGTGTTTGTGTGTATCCATGTGTACAGGTTTATTCTATATGTTCAAGATTAACTTGTATTTTATGTTTTTAACTTGCAATTCTTGGTGATGTGTAAGTTATGTTTGTCATTGGGATTTGTCAATTGAGCACCTTGAATTATACATTTAAAGAATGTAAATGAATGAACAACAAATAAATAAAAACAAAGTATAGAAGCACATTAAGGAAAATTACTTATGGTTACCAAGTATAATAGCACTTTGTTTGCTATTCTGTGGTGCTCTGTGGCATGCTATTCTGTGTTATTTTTTTGTTGTTGTTACATCGACATGGGATAATACGTACATGTTTTGAAGTAAGGAATTATTAATGTTAAAGACTGAAAATACGCTATAGGCTATCAAGCAAATGTTGATATTGCAGAAGAACCATTTTGTGGTAGATCATAGGGAGATACCTTAGGATGAAATGTGGGTTTATGTATTTGATTAAGCAGGAGCATATCTAAGGTTAAAATTTGCTATACTATATTGCCTCCTCAATGGGGTTCTGTTCTTATATCCTGGCCCCACTTTCTTACTTTCTTGACCGACAACGTTCAGCTTGTACTGGATGCTATGAGAATGTCAATGTTTTAATTTCTCATTTCCTTTTCAGGTTATGAGTTTGACAGACAACATTCAGCTTATACTGGATGCTATGAGAATGTCAACTGTTGTGGAAGTACAGGTAATTCAAGATTCCATAATTTAACGTTTGATGTAATCATGTAATAGAAAAAATGCCTTTGCATTGCTATTTTATTATTTATTCTCCAAATTTTCATTTCCAGCACCCTCTGCCACACCTAGCCCCGTAATATACAGTTAAGTGTTATTTGTTTTATGTTATATAACATTCTGATAAGATGAGTGTCTTGTGACTGTTTAGGGTGATAAAATAAGAAGGCGTAATGATTGGGAGAGATGGGTAATGCCAGCTGCTGAGCCTCCAAATGCCTCGGGCTCTCAAACCCCTGGAAAGGCCGGTCCGGATATGCTGTCAGCTCATATCCAAAGTATTGCACTGGACGAGAACACCACCAACAACAACAATGTTGAGAACAATAATCAGCCGCAGCTGTCAAATGGTGATGGAACAGGTCAGTTTGGTGTTCAAGCAGGTGCTGATCGCCCTATTTCAGCAAGAAATTAGAGTTTGAGGGATGGATGTGCACAGACGATGCACGCTCGTGGAGAGAAATGAACTTGTGGGAAGAGAGGTTTAAAAGACACGATGGTGAATATCTAGTTTTCGCTTTTTATTCTTTTTCTTTTTTCGAAAATAGTAGCCTTGGCATGATGAAACTTTCTTTCTCGCCTGGCAAATAGAAAGAAACTAAAAATGGGGAAAAAAGAGAAAAATCTAGGAACAGAAGCAAAAAGACTAGTTGGGGAAGAAAAAATGCTAAACGTTGACAACTCAAGCTAGTGGCACGAGTTTATTGGGATTCCTGTACTTCTTTTTGCATCATTTCTTTTTACTCCTGTTAAATTTTATGGTGGCATGGATGGTGGTGCTTTTCTGGGGGGAATTTTTGCTGTCTTTTCCCCATGCTGCCCCCTCAGCTGGTTTTTACAATCTTTGGGGTCAGACAACCTCCATTTGACGGAGAATATGTGATTTTGAGCAAGATGGATGGATGGATGAAGGTGTTTGGGGCTTGCCTCTGCGTTCTGAGGGGAGAGAGGGTGGCCCTTTGCTGGATTCAGCTGGATGCTGCTACAGCAAAATTTGGCTACTTGTCGAAGGGAAGATGGGTCTATCTTTTCGTATGTTCTCACATACAAAATTATATATTTAGAACTAAATTGACATATAATGTATACCTTTCTATGGATCTTCACCATTTGAGGATTGAGTGCATAAATGGTTCCTGATGGAACAAACTGATGATGTTGTCCAGGTCGGAACTGGATTGGGGTTGGTACTTCATGTTTATTGCACTTTTTGGAGCTTGTGGATCTTTTCACCTGCTTAGGATCAGTGGATTGAGTTTTATATTTTAGTTAAATGTACCTGATGGTATTATTTATTTAATTCCTTTTTATATTTCAGTTGTTGAAATGATCAATTTTCAGTATATAGACAAGATTTGGTCGTTTTGTTCTCAATATTTTGTTGATATTTGATTTTGATCATTTCAACAATTAGAATTTAATTTTTTATCATTTTGGTCGAGTGTTAAAAAATTGATACATCTTTATATTATTTTTGTTCTAAAAAACACATTATCATTTTTATCAATAACAATTTGAGAGATGTGTCAATTGAACGTCTTTTGCTTTTCCTAAATCACTCAGATCAATTCGCCGCAGATGCATGTCCTTTTTCTTTGGATTTGGATCCCATCTGGATTCAAATTATAGGGATATTAGAGATCTTCACATCTTAATTATTTATCGTGCAGTTATAAATTACCTGATCTTTTTTTTTATTTAAAATTAAATATAAATAGTACCTGATGAAAATTACCCGCACGATGTACAATAAATTATTAGAATATGAAAATTCTTAAGATTCCCACAAAATGAATCTGGAAGTGAATGCTCTTCCTTTTTCTTTGACAAAGGAAGGTTTGGAGTTGACCCTCCTTGGATTATTGTGATGTCCTTTTTCTTGGATAGATGCGCCAACAATTTTCGATTTAGACGTCTGACCTGGATTTAGCTAAGTTAGCTAAAGCAATGTATTTTTTTATTTTGTATCCAAGTTTGAATTTGTCTCCTCATAGTTTAGATGGATTCAATGTAAATAATCATATGGTTTCTCAAAATAAAATTGAAATAAGTAAACCAAATTTGACACTTCAGAAGTCACTATTTCACCTAAGGGTGGGTTTGGTACGGTTACCGTACCAAAACCCTTATAATTACCGTACCAAACTTTCAGTTTGGAAAAATTCATCACCATTACCGTATCAAACTTTTGGCATACTCAATTGACATGGCATGATAATGGTAATTGCCATTTTGTTTTGTACCACTTTTTTGGGCCAAAATTTGATTTTTTTTTTTTTTTTTCCAACCCAATTTAAGGGTAGGACTTTTTTTTTTTTTTGCACTTTTATTTCATATACTGTAGTCTAAATTCATATATCATTCATCATTCACAATTCACACACATAATAAATCAAATGATGCATCAAGATTCATCATGAAAATTAAGGTTACAATCCAAATAGAAGTTACAAACCAAATCAATAAATAGAAGTTTCAAACCAAAACAAAATTGAAAGTGGATCTAAACTTTAAAAAATAAAAATATAAGGTAAATTACAAAAAACTACCTCAACTATTGGGTCAACCACAGTTTCAAACCCATCTTTGAAACATTTCAATGTCATACCTTATCTTCGAATTTGTTGCAATGTCATACCTTCTATTAATTTGTCTGTCAATTCCTTTGTTAAATGCTGACGTGGCTTGAGGTCGGGCCCACTTTCTATTAAAAAATTAATTAAATATTAAAAATAAAATAAAATACAATTATTAAAATATTTTTATAAAAATAATGTGGGACCCACCCACCTTCTTCCTATCCCACCCATCTCCCCACACCTTTCCTCCTTTCACTCCAAAACCAGAATCCCACCGTGACTCTCCCTCGCCCTCATCCTCCTCACTCAATCGCCTTCTCCACCCAACCACCCAGCCATCTACACTTCAATCAAGCCATTCCCTTCCATGCCCGTCCTTCCTTACGCCCCCCCTCCGCTGGGCACCTGTCGCTCCGTCCTCAACCCCTTCTCCACCGTCGATTACGCCACCAAGATCTGGATCTACCCCTTCTGCTTCACCCGCAACCACTTCCCTTCCCACTACGCCTCCATCTTCGACGAGCTCTTCCCCCAATACATCACAATCAAGTATGACTCGTCCATCGAAAAACCTACATCGCTTCCGGTCTTTATTTTCATTGTCGACACATGATTGAGGATGAGCTCTCGTTTCTCAAGTCCGCTCTGTCTTAGGCTCTTGGTCTCCATCCCCATATTTGGAGATGAGGGAGTAGGCGAGTGATGGGGGATAGGAGATTTTTGGGTCGGGTTGCTTAGAAGAAGAAGAAGAAAGGGGATTTTTGGGAAAAGGGGGTGGGTGATGGGGGCTTTGGTTTTGGTGGTGAAGGAAGGTTGGGGGTAGGGGACACGGGTGGATGGGGAAGAAGGGGGTTCTGGATTTGGAGTGAAGGGAGGCAGGGTGGGGGAAGACGGGTGGGCTAGGAAGGTGGGTGGGTCCCACATTATTTTTATAAAAATATCTAAATAGTTGTATTTTAATTTTTTTTTTTAATATTTAATTAATTTTTTAATAGAAAGTAGGCATCTTCTCAAGTCACATCAACATTTAACAACGGAATTGGCAAACAAACTAACGGAAGGTATGACATTGCAATAAATTTGAAGATAAGGTATGACATTAAAATGTTTTAAAGATGAGGTATGAAACTGTGGTTGACACAATAATTAAGGTAATCTTTTGTAATTTACTCAAAAATATATTATGGGTGTGTTTGTTTATGATCACTATCTTTCACTAGATAGATTGAATTAGCTATTAATTCAATAGTATGTTTGTCACTCGCTGGACTAGATTTAAATGAGACTACGGCGGACTCTCTTCGACCAAGTCCTTCGCAAGTTCTTAGCGAAGCCCCCGAATAAGCAAGGGACTGTTAAGACCGTTTGCGTCTTCCTCCTTGCGTCCTTGTCCAGTCGTCCTACTCGCAGCTTCGTCCTCGTGCTGCTTTACCGATTTCGCCGGACCACCCACCGGCGGCGATGGTGATGATCATCGACGAGTATACGAGTTCTCGGCTCTGTGCTTCCTCCTTGCGTCCTCGTCCGGCCGTCCTCCTCGCCTTCGACTCGCACTTGCTCGTCCTCCTCCTGCACCTCAAAATCCAAGGTCCGCTTGAGTTGATTTCACACTTTAGGAATTAGCCCAATTAATGGAGGGGCTGCGATGGAGTAGTTTTTGTTGTTTGTGGCTGCGACGGAAGAGTTGGGGCTGTGATGGAGGATTTGTGGGTTGTGAAGAAGAGTCGGCGGGAAGAAACCAGAATTTGTTTATTTTTATTTTTGGATTTTATAATTTAAAAAGATTAATTATTTTTTTTGTTACCCTATCTTTTAGTTCGATAATGCATCAAACGCTTCACTAAGTCAGTCCAACTTAATCCATAAAGTTAGTCTAGTTTGAAATAATCTGGTACAACAGAAACACCATATGTGTTACTTCTTAAACCATAAATTATGAGTTTTGTAAAATCAAATCAACAACCTATATTTTATTTAAAGTGTGATGAAATCTGAGAACAGTACCAAATTTAGGAGGCCAAGCACTTCTTCAAAGGTAAGCTAAGGGTGATAAAGTAATATAAAGATATATCATATATTATATAATTATATATTATTTTTCGATACGGTCCGGTAATATTGTGATAATGTTTCAAATACCAATAGCTTATCATAAAATTTCGGTTTGATACAATACCGTGCCATTACCAATTGACACAAAATTAATATAGTACGATTGACATGATAATTTGCCAAAAAAATCCATCCCTAATTTCACCAACTAATCCCCGTTCGAGCTGAGAAATCCCGGTTGGGTATCAATTTCAGACAGGACTTTGGGTTATTGAGATACTAGGCCCAATGGTCTCAAACTTTGGGCTGCAGGTGGTCTAATGGAGTTTAAATAGTTGCTTTCATGGATTGAAGACTGGATGGAGGAGGAGGCTCTTTATTTTTATTGTTGATATTAGAGCATGATCATGCATGCAGTTCTTTTCGACGCAGATTTTTTTCGATGAACTACAATTTAATTAAAAAATTTCTTAGTTCTTAAGCTCCAGACACTAAGGTTTGGAGTTGATCCAAATTCCTTCTTTATCTTTCACTCTATTTCTTGCTAAAAATAATATAATATTAGAATTAGTTACAATGACTAGTGTTGTTGGAGTTGATGAGTTAAACTGATTAATTAAAACAAAGTTTGGAGTCAGTAACAAACTAAATTAACAAAATTTTCTAGTGTCTTAGAGATGCTTTAATGTACATGAGATAAGAATTGAGGTCTCCGAAATAGAAATCCACGTACATATGAAAGCCATGTTTGCAAAAGCAGATCGTTAATAAGAAGTGCAACCTAATACAGTCACATGTATATGGTGAAAAGACTGACGAACTACATAACATAAGTCGGAAAAATGAAAACGTGGTTAGTCAAGCTTTTAGAGCTATCTCAACGAGACAATCAGTAAGAGCATTTCCGAGAGAAGATCTAATTTTTGTTAAAATAATAAGTGAACAGTGTCAAAATTTTCTTTTAGCTACTCAATTTAATTTTTCATCTTCAATAACTCTCTATTTTAACAAATTTTAAATATTATATTATTAATAATTCAAATTCAACCCATTTTTTTCCCTAAAAATTACCTTCTCTCTTTCTTTTCTCCTTGGTTTATGGATCTACCATGACGTTTTACCATTTTTTAACATTTAAATAACATATGAACCGTGACTATAAATTTAAAGAGCAACTTTGGTATTATATAGTTTCTTGGAGATGAGTTTTGGCTCTTTAAAATAAAGTTTTAGTGGTTTTACAACTTCCCTTAAACATGTTCTAATCCTTTATAGCTAGCTCAATCAAAAAAAATCTAAAGTTAAGTCGACGTAACATGTTTGATTATATAATATGTATAATTATATTGATAATTCATTGACATAGTTGTCGATATGTTTGTCAGTTGTCATCCATAAAAAACACAACTTATGACCAGATTAATAGTTCGGTTCAATTTGATCCTACCTAAGAAAAGACGATTGGTCAATATTTGGTGCATGAGTGCTACACAATTTTCATGACATTTTTGGGCCATGCCTCAATACTATCTTATGCTTTGCCATAATTAGGTATCAGCATCACATGAGTCACATCTCCAGGACATCTGATTCAAAGTGGAAGCAAAAAATGGAAAGATAAAAACCAGTCGTATGCCCGCCCACGTGTTTGTGGTTTGTAAAATGGCTTCAAATTTTCATGTTCCTCCCCGAAAACCCTAAACAGAAAAAGAGGGCAACGGTTTTCATGGATTTGGTTTGGTAGAATTAGAACTGGAAGCTGTCATAAAACACATGAAAAAAGAATGAAAAACTGAGTTTTAAGTATTCTGGTATCTTCCGATTTCACTGTTTATAATTTGTGCCAGTTGAGTTCAAAAGCATTATCCGAAAATCCAGAGGTTAAGGCATTGTTCCACTGCTATTGCCTATGAGTTTTTGGTAGTTGTAGAGTAGGCTGAGATGCAGACAAATCAGTCACATAGATATTAAAAGGGAATCAGAATATATATCAGAGCTTGTTTGAATATATTTATTCATGTATATTTTTCTGGGTTTTTTGTCTGATAAAAACTCAATTATGAATGGCAACTAGTCTTCGATCAACTCAAAACCCTAGCAATGAGGTGTCCTCTTTGTATTGGTTGTATATAACACAGAAAGTTCTTGGGTTTCTTTTTTACATTTAACACCTACCTTTTCTCCATCAAACGAATATGGTTAGGGTTTTCATACGCAGGAAGGAAATGGTGGTGGTACGGGTACGTGCATACTTCCAGCTAGCTAGGGAAAAAAGACCACTGAAAGCTGCAGATGTTTAACGTTATACTATTACCAAAACAAAAGAAGAAACAAGTTTTACACATAATAGGATAGGATGAATTAAAGAACAATGCAGGAAGTAATCTTGTGTTTGTTTCTTACATTATGTCACTAGTCATTACCCTGAAAAATTATGTGAGTTTCGACGCGTAATCTACGTTAACTTGTTTAGCACGCACACAACAAGAATGATCTCTTGCATTGTGGAGGACACTAGCATAGCACGTGTGGGATCTTAATACATTAAAGTCCCGCTTTTTCTGTGTGTGGCGAGATTAGTGATGTAAATTTCTTTGATCTATTAGACAAGAATTTCTTTATTAGTAGGCGACGAGAGAATGGCTGTATACAACCTTTTTCTTTTGCGTTTGTTTTAGTTTTGATTAGGTTGAGGAGAGCAACTCTCTTGGAACTAAAATATTGTTACAATGGCACAATCAACGACATAGATATTTATTGTGTATCAATACACTTATATTCTTTAGATATTTGTCACATAATTTCATATTTCAAGAGATAATCTCTTAAAGGGAATGGGCTAATGTCTATATAGTTGTCTTGAGAACAAGTATCATAAAATAATTATATTATAATCAAGACATTCTCGTGTCAATCATACAATTTTAGAAAGAGAGAAAACTTACTATAACGTTGTATTATTATCATAGACACAACAGTTATGTAATCAATTAGGTTTACTCGCGGGCCTGAGGTACCTTTGGAAGAGGGTGATATGGAAAAAGTGAGTGATTAAACAGAAAAGGAAGAGTGGTAGATCCTGCAGAGTGAAGAAGGGCTCGATTTAAAGCAAGGTCAGTGCGGCCATAAATCAAAGAGATGGGGCAGAGCAAATACTGTGCTGACAGATGTCTACAGCTCCAAGACTAGACTCTGCAAACATTCAGATCAATCGATCTTACATCTCTGACCAACTTAGGCATGCGTGCTTGCTTCCCCTTTACCATCACAGAACGGAAAATTATTGGTTAAAATTTTAGTGTTTTTGTTTGGTTGGTTGAGATTGTAATTTTCAAAATCTAAAAACTGGTGAAGAGTGCATGGTCCCATGCTCGAGCAGGTTATGTCAAATTCACGGTACATGCTACTACATACTGGTTCAAGTACTTATTTCTTTTCCTTCTCAAAGAACACTACGAATCAAAATAAATCACATCGCGTAAAAAACATTTAAGATTTAAACTCAGCATTGTTTTTCTTCCTGGCATGTTCTGCATTTTGATTTGGTAATTTACTAATATGGCAACATCGTGTAGCATATTTAAAATTTTAGAGTATTTTTAATAACACTAGTTATATATATTTTTTAAATTTAAATGGTGTTTTTCATAAAATAAATAAGTGTTTGATTTCAAAAGTGTGGTGCTATTTCAAATACACTACATGTCAACCCATGTTAGTTTTTATCATTTGATCATCAATCCTTTTAATTTGAATACCAAAAATTAAAAAATGTGTGTGAAAAGTAAAAAATAATGTATATATAGCACTCCCGGATAAAACTGTTTTCTAAAATGAATTTTATTTAATATTTCCAACATCACTAGCTGTTTTAACTACTCTAGATATTTTGTTATTAATTTGTAATATAGGTGGTAGGGGATTGTGGGCACAATAGAGGAGGGTGCAAAGAACGATTTTTAATATGTTCTAACTGTTAACATTTTGTTAAATTATATATTTCACTAAATTTATCGAGATCATATTACAAAACTATTTTAATAGAAATGATATTTGCACATTTTTAGACCATTGAATTAGACAAATCAATGGAAAATCAAGGACAACAATCAAGGACTCTTGCTCTTATTTGAGGATTTGTAAGAATCAAATGTATATTAGTCACAAGATTATATTAGTTTAGATTTAAAACTTAAAATATTTGACAACTTAATAACGCAAGTCCATCTTAAATTCTATAAACCATTAGAAAACTCATTTTATTATTAGGAAAATTAATAAAAAGGGCTTGAAAACTTTAAGTTTTAATAATAATGACAAAATAAATGGTAAAGTGAATAGTCAGGATTGACTTTTTGGTGTAAAAATATGGTTTTTCGTTAAAGTGAACAGTACCGTAGGCTTTTCGTTAAAACTCCCTTTACTATTTTGTTTTAGTAAGTTGTCAAATATTTTAAGTCTTTCAATATAAACTAATATAATTTTATGGCTAATATATGCTTTTGATCCTCATAAGTCCTAAAAAATGAGAATTGTAGGAGAGCATGACTCGTTTAGATTAAGTTGTGGATAAAAACGATTAATTAACCAAATCGGTTCTTGCTTTTAACAAAAAGAAATTCAGGTTTTGTCTAGCAACATAACTATATATATGGCTCGAGAACATATTACCGTTCAACACATGGCATGCAATTTACGTACAAACTAGAGCTACTCCAACTAACGATCATGGATCACTTAATTTTATGCATTTATTTCGGAAAACCTCTTTCTTTCCTGATTTGAGCAACTTTGTTGCCACACAAAAACCACATAAGGGAAAATATAACACGATGACTTGGATGGACCTGCCCTCCAATTTTCCATACACTTTCATCACTTTTTATTTTGTGCGGTTATAGTTAAGTCACGTTAATATTTTATATTAATTTTTTTTATAAAGTTAATAAAATAAAAAATAATAATAATATAAAATGATGACGTAATTTAACCGTAATCAAACAAATAAAAAAAATAAGAGTGTATGAAAAATGAAAAAAAGAAGCCAGGACCGACTTGGATATCGACTTGGACAGACACACACAGACAAATAGAACTAGCTACTGGCCAAAATAATGATTGCAAAGAGAGAGAGAGAGAGGCTGATGAATTTTCCAGTCCCCAAGTGAGTATCCGGGAGGGGGAGGCCACGCAGCAGCTGCAGGTCCAGAAAATTATCCCAAGAACAATACAGGTGGGCAAATATGGTCAGTGCTTATTTCTTTTGTATATAAAAGGAATAACTAATTTTAATTTTCTCATATTATAATATAAGGTATTGAGATTGGATAAATTTGTACATTCAGTTTGATTGATTATATGATAATTAATTAAATTGAGAATTGAATTGGTTATGTGATAATTAATTAAATTGACGGCATAATGAGTTTGAGATTTTTATTTTAAATGAATGTGTAAGTCACATTTGAATTACATTAGCAAAAAATCTCATCAAGTTAATAGTCGATTAAAAGTTCAAAGAGATAAAAATATTATAAACGTTTGGGAATATTTTGAATGATGCTAGTCAAATGTTGAAGTCTTTTCTGAATTGGAAGGTCACATTCGGTCGACGTGAAATGAACAAGATTGCACATCGGCTTGCGAGATTGGGTTTACGTTGGAGGCTCAGGTTTCTTGGTTTGAAGAACTTCCTAATGGAATCTCTGATTTGCTTTTTGAGGATAATACTACTATTTAATTTAGTGGTGTGAGACGTTCTTTTTTCCTTGAACTGGATTGAAATCCCCGATAAGATTTTTATGAAGGCCCATTGTTAGCATCCTATTCGCTTTGCTTGTATGGTTTCTTTCTCATTAATGGAATATCGTACTTCTTTCAAAAAAAAAAAAAAAGAATAAAAATATTAAAAAATTATACAATTTTAAAACTTAAAATGTATTGCAAAAAAATTAGAATCTCATGAATTATTTTAAAAATCATCTCAAACATGAAAAGTGTAAAGTGTAGCTAACCCTAATTGAAATTAGGTTCCCATCCCTATTTTTCTTACTCCATTGATTAAAATCTTATTTATTTTGAATTTTTGATCAAGGTCCTTAGATTTTAATAAACGTCATTAATTATTTCAATGATAAAATATTTTTATTTCTAAATATTTTTATTTATTGTTAGAAACGTTACATTTTGTATATTTATATTTATTGTTAAATTTTTTATCACATATTTTTATTTTTAGTTTGTACCCGTTTTTAATTTGCAATCATTTTTTTAATTTCTACCAATTTTCTCTTATGTTTTAATTTGTACCCATATATTAATTCCTTTTTGTGCCCATTGTACCCATATTTTTTAAATTTATTTGTACCCATTTTTAATTTTGCTAAATGTATGCATGCTAATTATATGTATTTATTGTGATAATCTGCCCCTAATTTTACCATTTTATTAATTTTTAAAAGAGTGAATTGACGAAAATGCCTTACCGATGAGATTGTTGATTTTCGTTAACCGTCATTTAGTGACGCGTGCAAGTTACTATTTTACCGTGCTCTCAAAGTTCTCAACGAGATGATTATGTAAGCGTAATTAGAATCAAAACTGGAGTTACGATAGGGGTTTTCCAGAACTACAAATTCGAAAAGTACTTTTGTAAAGATTGCTATTTATTATTTTATATATTTCTCTGAATTATTATATTATTATTTTAAGATTATTTTGTGAGAAATGAGGAATAAAGGAAGAAGGAATCGGAGAGGAGGAGAAACAGAGGATGAATGAGAGGGCATAACTGATCGATCGGGGGAGAAGAGAAGATGACTGACCAATGTGAACTAGGAGAAAGGAAAGAAAGGAAAGGGAAGAAAAGGAGAGAAAGGAGAGGGAAGAAAAGGAGACGAACCAGGGGAAATCAACCCAGCCAAACCGGGTCATTCCTTGACCCGCGGCCCGACCCGGCGGAAAGCCATGATTTCCGACGCCTTTTCAGGCGATTTCTCCGACGATTCGCAGCCACCCACCACCGGGAAGTCAGCTAACATCAACATCTTTTCTATTTCCACCCAAAACTCGATAGATTTTAGCCTTGGTGTCGTGAAGATCGTGTTGATAGGTTTTGTGGGTGCCTGCCGGCGATCGGCCGATTCTGCATGAACCATCGTCGACCACCACTATGGTTCAACTCTTCTTAAACCTAGGAACAAGTCCCAAGCCTTGATTGGTGCGGCGGAGCACAGGATGTGTCGAATCCAAACTCACCCATTTTAGGGTTTTCAACAGGTGCGAGCCAATTTAGGGCCTTTCTCGGCCAAATTGGACTTGGTCACATGTATAAAACTTGCTCTATTTGTTGAGATCTTCATTCCTGTAAATTTTGAGAATTTTTGGAAATAGTTAAATTTTCCGGCGAGTCGGGCGGTGGTGACACCACTTGACCTCCCTAGGCTAAAATGGATGCCCCGATTCCATATTAGACATCCGATTGATGAAATTCCGTTGTTTGGTTATATTTCCATTAAGGGCCGCCACTTGATTATTATATGATTCGACGATCCGATCATTGGATTGTCACCAAACTTTAATACGTAATAGTCAATAATATTTAAGCATATAAGGAATTGACGGATTGGGAATCTAACATATGGATCTTCGTAGATGAGTTTTCTAAGTTTGTAAATCTAAACGTCAGCCGCCACTTAATTTTAGCGATTGGCGGAGATTCGACTGTTGGATTGTTCCGAAACTTTAGGATGTTGTTCTAGAAGCTTATTGAAATTCTTGGGAAGTTACAGATCGGAAATCCGAGCTGCGGATCTTCCGGATCAAGTTACGTAGGGATGTGGACCCTACCGTCGACCTTTAACCGACAGTTGACTCTTGGTCAATGGGTTACAAATCATTCTAGAACGTCATTGGGGATGCATTTTATGTAAGTTACGTGTTCTATCAATGAGAATTCTGAAACGTGATTTGATATTTGTTCCAGGCGACAATCGTTTGTGATGCCTCGATATTTGTGCTAGGGAGTTGTAGCACAGACTTCAGGTGAGTAAGTCTTTTCTTTTATATAGTATATACATATTTGTTAGTTTCCATTTATACATTGAAAGAGAATTTACTACGTATGCCTAGATTAGACTAATGCTTATAAGAACTAGCGAAATAACGAAAAATTATGAAGTGATCATAAATCCTACGGGATGCACAAGTATGTGTATGTTTATTGATGCCATGATTATACATACGGCTATGAATGATATTATGTTGATTAGAACTATCGAACCATTATGGCATGACTATATTTATGTTTTATGCTTATCGTTTGTTGCATCGGTGTTAGTGCTCACTCAAGGCCAGAGCCAGTCTTTCACGTGTATGTTCACTTCCGCACCGCAAGGTCGCCTTGGATCCAAGTAGGTGCCAGTCCTGTCGTACAAGTTGCAATAGGCAACTCTGACTCTTATGTGACTGCGAATAACGCTAGTCTTCACGTGATTGTAGCATTAGAGCGTATATTATTATTACATCGAGTCATGTTCGTGTCAGAATAATTCTGCATAAACTCGTGTGTCAGCATGTGTCGATGAGCACTTGGTTTGATATGTTTGCTTATGTGAAAGTGTACGATTACTGACGTCATGCACTTATATATGAATTATTGTGCCGTATTGATATCTTGATATTTTGCAAGCTACGGTGAGTATTTTCATACTATATGTAGTAGTATATTTTGGAAACTATACATGTTTTATGGCGAGGGGTTATAACATTTGCAAAGGTTTTTATTAAAACTTTATTTTCAGGCTCACTCACCCTTGTTTTTCACCCCTCCAGGTTTTAGTAGCTGAGCTTTCTTATTGACGAGGATTCTTGGAAAATCTTGGTGTAGACGATTACCTTCGATGGTATAATTCTCACCCTATCTTACTGTATTGTACTTATGCTGTGACATCACGTGTGAAATTGATTCATTCCCGCACACAACACACTCATATATTTAGGCACTTTTAGGTTTAAATTTATTCACATATTCCACCACACTACACTTTATGACTTTGTCACCTTCTAGGCGTCAGCCATCACAGCTCGATTCGGAATCCAAGTGGACATTCCGGGTCGGGGTGTGTCATTTATTTTATGGTTTAAAATATATCAATATTTAAAAAAAAATATGTTAATAACTATTTGGGTGCAATATTTTTTTGCTATAATTTTTGTGAAGAACAATATTGCTCTAAAATTGATTTTTAAGTATTTATTATATTTTTAAAATATTATTTGAATTTGTTTAAATTTCATAATTGGTTGGACATTAGATGCATAAATGTATGAGTTAAATCTCTTAAATGAGGCTATGGACCTTGATGAAAATATTTAAACAAACAAGGTTTCAGTCTAACAATTAGATTGATTAGGGATTGAAATCAAAATGATCCTTAAAATTATCACAAGTGAGAAGCAATGTGGATAGAGAGAGAGAGAGAGGCTGACATACTGGGATTGGTGGCACACTGGCACTTGCTGTAGTGCATTCAAAATCAAACTTTAGGTTTGATACTTCAGATTATAGATACTAGCCGATGAGCACACACTCTGTGTGTGTGAACAATTTCATTTTATTTTTTGTTTTTTTTTATTAAGGAGTGTGATTAGTTTTTAAAATTTTAAAAAGAGTAAGAAAAAATGATAGTGGGACAATTTCTCTTCATAAATGTATATTTTATCTTAATGTTACATAATTACTGTTTTTTGTCCTCCTTATGTAAATACTGTGAATCAAAAGTGAGGGTAAAATAGGAAAAATAGGGATATGATTATCATTTTATCAAAAGGTACAAAATTAATATTTTTCCCTTGTCATGCAATATTGTGTATTAAAAAATGAGGGCAAAATTGGAAAAAATGGGGAAAAAAGTTGACAAGGGCTCTTATAGAATAGAAGAATAGATATGGGAATGAGAATGGTCAAGCGCTAATTACTTAATAATTTAATATAATGCTAACAACATATTTAAGTTTTTTCTACGATATTCTTTTATAATTTAAATTGTTCATATTTTATATTTTCATTCATATATTATTTTTACAAATAATTTCATCCAAGTTAAAAATAATTTAGCCATTTAATGTTTACAACGAAAAATTAACTATTTTTTCGACAACACTATGTCAATTTATTTTTCTTCGTTGTAATTAAATATTTGAACAAAAATTTGTAAGGATGATCTAGAAAAAAAATTTAAATTATTAATGGTTTTGATCATGAAAAAAATATGGTAGATTAAACCCAAGCACGTAGTTATTTCCATATTAAATTACAAATTAGTTAACGCTTGAACACTACTCTATATATAACCTCCATAGAAATATCATGACACGGAAATGTGTGAAATAAGGAGTTGATATGATTTTTCTTTATCAAAATAACAAGTAGGTCCGCATCAATTTTTCTGCTTCATTTTCCTCGGTTATTTTGTGTTCTTTTTAGTCGTTGGGGCTCTGGGATTTCCTAGCTTGAAAAGGTGGACCAATGCCCTTTCACTTTCACACTAAAGCTTGACACCAAAGATTAAAAATGGTTTGTTTGACAAAGGTCAAGTGAGTTGTGTAAAAATGTTATACACCTTGGGAATTTCAAACCATCAATCGTCCAGAACACTTGATTTCTCATCAGTCTACAACATAGTATAAATGTTTAAAATTTAATTTATTGTTGTATCTTCAGTTGTAGATAAGAAGCTCTCCTTCGCATATAAGAAAGAAAAAACTCAACCACAATCTAATTTCTCATATAGCAAAGATGGAAGCCACACACACTTCAGAAAAACAAACTCAAACTTATACGATGATGATTGTTACATATAGCAAATGATGTAATAATTACAATGGGGCATTTTTGCCTAATCATAGGGAATTTAGGCCTTCAATCTGTACAAGCAATATATTTGGAAGAAGTCAAATTAAATTTAAAATTTTGGTGTGTAAAAATGAATGATTTTAACCACCTAAAAAGCTAGACTTGTATGCAAGTGGAAAACATATTACAAGAGTCTAAAAGATCATTTCCTCTAAAAATATGCTTTACCCTTAAAAACATACTTACCCTAGAAGAGAATTATACTTACCGTAAAAGCTAGACATGACTACCCTTAAATCATGCTTTACCAAGTTTGTGCCCTAAACACCACTGACCCTTTTAACTTATTATAAAACAAAAATGTCACTCTTATCATATTTTTCATATCACATTTGTACCATATGTTTAATAAAGATTAGATCCATATGTGTTAATGAATTCTACCTCTATTAGATAAACGATACAAATATATTATAAAAAATATAATAAGTGCAGTATTACTCAATTAAAAAAAAAAGACTGAAAAAATGTCTCATATCACATACCAAATAAATCTTTCTATTGAAAAGGAGAGATCTCACACACAAGAATATTGTCCTTCCCAATAGCAAGAGCTGCAAAAGCACCTCACTATTAGACAGCACCATAGATAGAAGTAGAACTATTGAGTCATTTGACATTAGTGTCTTAGCTAGAGAGAGAGAGAGAGAGAGAGAGAGAGAGAGAGAAAGAGAAAGAACATCCCTCACAATCTCAGTCGCTCCCCCACTTCTCTGAAAAATCTCAACAGAGATTCATACATTAACAGTTCTAAACACCCACCTTACTATTAGACAGCACCATAGATAGAAGTAGAACTATTGAGTCATTTGACATTAGTGTCTTAGCTAGAGAGAGAGAGAGAGAGAGAGAGAGAGAACATCCCTCACAATCTCAGTCGCTCCCCTACTTCTCTGAAAAATCTCAAGAGAGATTCATCCATTGACAGTTCTAAACACCTCTCTTCAATGTTGTCATCAAATGGTAGTGACCAAACCAACTACAACACAACCGGTACTTCATCCAGGTCGTCCTCCTCATCCCCATCACCAGTTTCACAACCCTCCTCCTTCCAAACCCCACAAAGAACCATGGAAGAGGTTTGGAAAGACATCAATCTCGCCTCTCTCACTGAATCCACCACCCAAATCAGATCCTCCTCCTCCTCCTCACCGCTCCTTCACGTTAACCTCCCAAATGGGACCCACCGCCACCACCCAAACTGCAGAAATATGACCCTTCAAGAATTCCTTGCCAAACCCTTTGCCCATGACTCACCAGCTGCGGCCACCGCCTTGGTATCCTCCGCTGTCAGCCCTCCCTCTCCTCTTCCTTCATCCTCCCTCAGGCCTCCGAGGTCCGGCTTCATTGATCATCATCAGCTAAACCCTAATAACCTTTCTAGCAGTGTTTCTAACTCTTTCAGTGGTTGCCCATTTGAGAGCTTGGCTGCTTCCTCCTCCGGCTTGCCTTCTTTTGGGAATAGATCGTTCACTGAATCTGATCACAGCAATTCCGGTGGAGATGGAAGACATAAGCGGATGATCAAGAACCGAGAGTCTGCTGCTCGATCTAGGGCAAGAAAGCAGGCATGTACCTCTCCTATATTCTTCCCAATAATCCCATTTTTGTCATCTGATTAGTCTTTTGCTTTTTGCTTTTGGTTAGGGTAGTAGTGAGGTTGGATAAAGTGTTCTTTTATGAGTTGTAGGTTTTTGTACAGTTCCGTTTTAATTTTGCTCCTTCACTCTAAGGGCAGTTTAAGTAAGTGTAAGTATTATCTCTACTAATCTCTTTTCTACTAATTAATGAAATTCTTTTTGTTAATTAAAAGATGATGAAAAAATAACTTAGTCTTTTATCATACAAAAAAAATGATGGACAATAATGTAATTTTACAAGTTTAAATTTTATTGTTTTTTATTGAAGCCTCACCTAAATTGATGTTAAAATTCCTCCAATATTATAAAATTAAAAAAAAAAAAAAAAAAAAAAAACTTCACTCCCCTCACGTTCTCTCTCTCCCTCTCTCATTCTCATTTTCTGAAAAAAATGTATTCATACACACAAAGTGTATAGGCAAATGCTAATATATAAGAATCAGTCACCCTGAGATTGATACTTATAACAGTACTGCCGCATTAGTGTGAGTTTAATATATTGGTATCATACTCAAAATTTCCGACGTATTGTAGAAGTTATATATATGAGTCTAATATATTGGTATCACACTCAATTTTTCCGGCATCCTGAAAGACCTAATTAGTTTTATTGTCCTTTCAAGTTTGATGCCTTGGCGTCTTAGTTTTATTGTCGAGAATGTTACTAAAATTTTTACTAAAAATGTCTTTCGTTTTTGTTTGTGGCCTGATATTTGGTTGGTCCGAACAGGCTTACACAAATGAGTTGGAGCTGAAAGTTGCACTCTTGATGGAAGAGAATGCAAGGCTCAAAAGACAGCAAGAACATGTGAGAACATAAGACTGAATAAAATTCTATTTCTAAAACAGTAATTATACATGTTTTTCTGTGATTTTGACTTCTGTTTGTTTGGTGGGAAAATGTGTATGCAGTTAATTGCAGCAGCGTCTCAACAACCCAAAAGGCACAATCTCAATCGAACATCAACAGCTCCGTTTTGAGAAATCTCAGTGCCTTGCTTTTTTGTTTGAAGGTCTTCCTTTTTAAGACTTAAGAGTAGTAGCATTACTACCCATGTTGGGGGCATCAATATTTTGTGGTAATATGAAGATGGTGCATGTACCTTTTCCGTAAGTAGATGTTTGAGGGTTAGAATATTCTAACGATGACGTTTTATGTATTTATGTTAAAAGAAGTAATTCCCCATTAAGGAACTTAATTTGGTGTGTGCTCTTTGCTTGCTTGTTTGTTTGTCTCTATCTTTTTCTTCCCTTCTCTTTTGGATTGCAACTGTTTCGCTCTCATTAACTACATTCAAATTACAATACAAGTCATGAGGTTACAAATGAATGATTAGGAGACTCTAAAAAAGAAGACTCTTCATGGACTTTACTTTTTGTTACATTGTTTTTGACACAATATTTTATAATATTAGCTCGAGAATTAACGTTAAACTGTGAGGTGACATAGTCTATGGAGAGTTTCAATATGAGTTTCCTTAGTATTTCTTTTCTAGGGTAATGCTAGGAAGACTAAAATTATTAAATCAAATTTACAAACCAAATAACATGGTTGTTAATGATTGAATTATTACTTAAGTATTGATTAACATGTTTATCTTTTATTGGTAACACGTCATTTGGTTTAAAACTTTGATTTTTCCAGCATTATCCTTCTCTTAATAAGGAATAAAAATTTGACCATAAATCTATTGTCACCATGTAATTAAGAAAACGAGTCCCATAATATTCATGTAGAAACTACAAATAAAGAACACAAATAAAAGTTTCTGCAAACAGATGAAACTGTAGTTTTATACGTAAAGAACCAAGTATTTCTTTCATGGAATTATTGAAGTGTTTATATCTAGGATAAGTGGGAATCACAAGAAGGACAATTAACAGGGTGCCAAGAATCCGAAACTAATTTGGGCCAATTGCTTTTTACAACTTATCAGTTTATCTTAATCGGAGTTGGATCCTCTCCTGAATTTGGGCTCAATATCCTCCTGATTGACACATAAGAATCGTTAGATTTTAATTCAACGGTTACAATTATTATAATTTTTAGAAAACCTTCCTATTTTTAGCCATTAGATTTTTGTGTGTCGATCAAAAGGGTCCTGAGCAGCTCAGGAAAGGATCCAATTCCATCTTAATCAAAGCCTATGAGGCGGTTATACAAACTCTTTGTTTCTCACAAGAAGGACAATTAATAGTGGCTGCCATGGATGTCCTATGCTGTCGGTTTCCATTGGCATCCTTGGTCATTGAGTTACTTTGCCAAGCTGACATGATCCAATAGGAATATAGGATGACATAAAAGAGCATCATTGACATTGACATTGTGGCTAAATAAATAATGTCGCCATATCCATTTTTTCTGGGGATTTTCATGATTTCGTGATTGTGATCATTCATCGTTCATCGTGCATTATGCGGTTAGTTTTCATTAGGTAGTATTTATATTTAATTTTAAATTTTAAATTTTAAAATGATTTCTGACTGTACGATATACGATAAACGCTCATGATCACGAAATCCCTAAACTCTTTCTATAAATAATAATTCATGTTTTTTTGACAATCAATAAAATAATTATACTAAGTTCATTTAAATTATGTAAAGAGAGATTCGAACTTTATCTAAATTATCTAATTTATGGAAAGAAATATTTCAACTTGAGTGCATATAATGTAGAGCACATCTAATTTAACAAAAATCCTTATAAAAATCAAATTTGGATTTTGAGTTTCTTGTGCATTTGAGAAACCCTAGCTCTTAAGACAAAGAGAAACCCTAACACATATTTGACCCAAATTTGAGATTTGAGTCCTAGCATGGATTTTTTCACAAGTGTTTCTTTAATGTCTCAAAATTGTTAATCATATATGCCCTATACGGTCTAGCTATGTTCGTCTCCCTATCAAGTATTTCTTTAGCAGTCATCTTTTTCATGGCAATTCACTTTCTCGAAGATTGTGAAGACTCAAAGAGACATTTTAGATTTTTTTCTAACTACCATCATGTGATTCACCAACTTTATGAATCAAAGTAAAAAATTTAAGTGTAAGAGTTACACTGTTATTAATTCACGTGTTATAAATTGTATACAATTAAATGACATATCAAGGACAGAACCCTCGATTTTTCAATTAATAAATACAACATGGATGCATGATGATTACATCAAGAAATTCGTAATGCTTGTTAAACTGTGTACTTAAATGCCATCAGTAAGTTTGTATAATTAGTGTGACGAAGCTTGAACATCTCATCCGTTGTCGTCCAGCGGTTAGGATATCTGGCTTTCACCCAGGAGACCCGGGTTCGATTCCCGGCAACGGAACCTTTTTTTATAATTATGTTCAATATTTTTCTGGGCTTCAATTTGGGCTTTGTCTACTTTTCTTCCAATTCTTTTCAAGGCTCTAATTGGGCTTCAGATAATTTCTGTTCCTTTTTGGCCCTGAATGTTTGATTTATTTTTTATTTTTTTTAATGTGATATTCTGAAAAATAATAGTTGCTCTAAATTATGGAGATGGCGATTCAAAATCGGGTGCAAGGAAGCGGGGATGCTTTTTTTGAATTTTATTTCAATTTTGTTATATGTCAGCATGTCATTGTTGTTTTATTTTATAATGCGATATTCTAAACTGTTCTAATATACAGAGATGGAGATTCAAACTCTAATATTACGAAGACAAGAATTTGAACTTGAGTACAAGGACATTGCTCTGACCAAATAGCCTAAAATGTTGTTGATTTGCTTTTGGCTCTTTGTCTTTTTTTCTCTCACAAGGATTTGGTGGGGAAGTGAACATTGTTTCTTTTTCAACTTCCACACAACTTTTAGAACCCAGAACTATGAAAAGAAGAAAAATAAAACATAATCTCCTCAGTGAGCAACTCCACCACCTGAGACTTGTCAACTCCTCCCACCGGAAACCGGCAAAGCGGGCACGTCATCCGGCATGCATCGAACCACTTATCCACACATACCTTGTGAAACTCGTGCAGGCAAGGAAGAACTCTCATGTCCTCTTCACCTTCCACCAATCTTGACAAACACACACAACATACCTCATCGTCCCTCAAACTGGAAAATTCTTGAGAAACAAGCAATCCCTCTTCCTCTACTTTCTTCCCAACATCTGATTTGATTGCCTCACGAGCACACGGAGATCCCTTAACTAACGCCGGATGCTCTCTCGGGCCGAAGAAACTAGAGATCAAAGCGAATGCCCTTTTGAGAACCATTTGGTTTAGTGAAGGATTGGCGTTTGGGGAGGTGTTTAATAGAGAGTTTGAAGTTGAAGGGAGAGTGTGAGAGTGATGGGTCCTCAGTTGTTTTGCGTGGGTTGCAAGGATTGTTATAGCAAGGAAAGATTTCCCGAGTTCCTTCTCAAAGGCAGTTGCACCTAAAGAGAGTGTTACTCTTGACCTTTCTTTAATTTGATTAATCACAATTAGAGTAATAATTAGGTTTCCTTTCTCCAGCATATTGCTTCTTTTTTTCTTTTTTTTTTATTGCTTTTTATCTAAAATGGTCACTGTGATTAGTATAACTCCTCACTTTGGCATTTGAAATTTAAAATCGATAGAAGTTGTCCCGGAGATTGTTCATCGCTAATAATTTTGGTATTCCCGTGAAAATATGTTAAATTGAGGGTATTTTTGTCAAAACAACCCCTCCACTTTGTGATTTCTTTAATTTAACGAAGATTTTTCACAGAAGGACCAAATGATCATTTCTGTTGACTTCAAATATCATAGACCAAAGTGAGGAGTTATGACAATCTCAGAGACCATTTTGGCTAATAAGCTTTTTCTATTGGTGTACAAGACCCGTTATTGGTCACTGCTCGACTCTTTACACATAAGAAGAAATTTCTCATTACATGCGAATCAATGTACAACAAATATTAAAAAAATAACTTGTTAAAATTATGAAAAATCTGTGCACGCGTGTCATATTGTGATTTGTCTATAAAGAATAACCAGTCCTTTCACTTCTTCACTTCCTGTGACCCATGAAATGCCTGGGTCAAACTACTTGCTGGTAGAAGGTAAATTAATGTCAAAACTTTGTGAAACTTGGATATCAAAATACACTATGGATGAAATTCATAGGGGACCTAACTCATACCAGACTACTCGATCAAGCGGTAACATTTCACCGCCGCACAGTTTGAAGCATGATGTGTTTTTGCACAAACATAGTAGAACGAGATTGGCATTACCAAGAGAAGCATTTGGTAAGGCTTCAAAATCCGGTGAGGGCCGTGACAGCGACCCTGAAGCAAGAGGTGCGGGTGGGAAGGTTCAACGAAACCAAACACAGCTCAGAAAATGCAAGACTGGGAATGTTCAACGAAAAGCAAAAGCCATCCAAAACCATCTTAGACAAGAGAAACAACCTTTTCTCCATTTAACAACGGCTTAAAGACAGGAAAAAATGCACGCCGGACATCGTTGTAAAAGTATACGTCTGCAAATGGAAGCGATGAATGAATTTATTCACCTCAACAGTAAAATTTATGACAACTCTCAGTACAATTTTTCATCGCGGAATAAATCTCAGACAACTTCCCTAGCAGAGTTCATCTCAGATAATGAAGCAAATAATCATTTGAACGGTACCGAGTAACAAGTCATACATGAATTCTCAGGCATTTCCTCACAAATGGATAAAAATTGAAATGCCAATTTAAGAAGACTTGATGACGCGACCTCCCATCTACCAAAGCATGAATAAATCGGTTCAACAAATGGCTTAAAAGAGATTGTCAAGAGGAGGCACCAACCAAAAAAATTCACAATAAACCCCGCAACAGTGACTCGGGAACAATACCACAAGTTTCACACTTTGACCTAGTGACTGCCTATTCAATCTGCTTCGTGCTTGTCCGATGATTCTGCAGAATCATCAGGTTTAACTGTATCATCCGCCTCGAGTGTCTTGCCATCTGTTGGTACTAAGCTCGGTATACCATCCTTTATCTATCAAGTAATGAATACAATAAGGAACCATGTTAGACGTCAGCTATACAGGCAAAAAACATGCGGAGAAGATAGAGTTTTACACAATCATTCACGTTCTGCTGAATACAACCGTTATACAAGGGCGATGGCATCACCATTCATTTATTACACAGAGACCGGAGTGATCTTTTATTTTTCAAATCATTTCCGTGTTGGATAAACTGAACAGGAAAAACCAAATATACAGCACATCCTGCTGCCCAGGTAATCCATACTTCAGAAGAAAAAAAACTAGCAACAACAACAACAAAGCCTTATTTCACTGATTGGAGTTGGCTGTATAAATCCTAAAATGCGACTGCGCTCAGTTTTGCGCCAAGTCTTCCGTTAGCTCCAAATACACCATATCTTTTCTTAAATCTCTTTCGACACTAGATTACGCAAAATTGTAGCTAGGATTTTTAACATTCCCCATGGATTCCACACACTTCAAAACTGAAGTAGAAGGAATTATACAAGATAACAGCTATACAGGCAGCATATAGAGAAGAAATTTTTGACAATCGTTCATGTTCTCGCCCTTCAACACGGGACTCCCGGATTACTATGATCGAATTTCGTCTCTGTTCGGCCAGAAGGTCTCACACTCGTTCAAGTTTATACCATTACACTGATCAGTAAAATCTTAGCTCGAGCCTACCTTCTCACACCTCCGAGCCCAAAACAAAACCTCTATAATATACAAAGGGCATCACAAATTCTCACAGATAATGAGGAAAATCTCATTTTTAAAATTTTAACCAATTCCAAACCATTGATGGTGTCCAAACCGTGTCTCGAGCGTGTTTGAGGTGTGTCGGTGTGTCCGACACTCTGACAAATCGGGGTTTCGGAGTGTCCGTGCAACATAGTGTATATATAATGTGTTCTGCCCAGAAATTGAAACTTCAGAGAAAAATAGAATTACCAAAAAATTAATTAATTGCTGCATAACAATTAGAATTGGAGTTTGGAACTCACAGGAAAGGAGACACCAATTGCATCACTGATTACGGAATTTGTTTCCTCACAAAACCTATAAAAAAACCCAAAAACAAACTAATTAAACCAACTAAAATTACCAAAAATTAAATAAATAAAACAGAGATTAAAAATAATAATTAGAGATTAAAGAAGAAACCTTATAAAATTGAGTAGCCTTACGCTTCCTCTCACCATTTCATCTCTCTTTCTGTTTGGATCTCTCTCGCGCTAGAAAAACGCCACCCCTTGTTGCTACGTCACCGTTTTATAAAATTGAAAGCGAACAATTGCATAAAACGACCGCGTTTCGGTTCGAATAAATCTCATTGCCTCCAAAAGAAGCTCTACGGAGCTGCTGCACTTCAAACTACCGAGAGGGATCTCAATGTGCGTTAATGGCGAAAACCAACTGGACTTCGAATTCGGAACGATTCGTTTTGTGGATATCTCGACTGAATGGCAAGGGTTTGCACCCGAGAACTCTTTCGATTCCGGAGCTCTATTTCCCCACACCTCGCTTCCAACCCATCAAAATCCAATCTTCCCTTACCATCCTCTCCATTTTCCTCCTCTTCGTTCGAGCCCTCTGTTAACCGCCACATCTTTTCGCTTCTGGATTCGTGTCAGAGCTTGATCCAGATTACCCAATTCCACGCCCATTTGGTCACCCAGGGCCTTTTCGATTCGTTTTGGGCCCGGAAGTTACTCAAGAGCTATTACGATTTCGGTGATTTCGATTATACTATATGGGTTTTCGGATACATTGACGCTCCAGGTAGATTTTGCGTTAATACAGTTATTAAGGCGTACTCAGTGAGTTCGGCGCCGGGCCGAGCTTTGGTGGTGTATTTGGAGTGGCTGAGAAATGGGTTTGTTCCCAACAGCTATACGATCGTGCCGGTTTTTGGGTCGTGTGCGAAAATGGCGTGTGTTGAATCTGGGAGAAAATGTCATGGGCAGGTTGTGAAGCATGGGGTGGACTCTGTGCTGCATGTGCAGAACTCTTTGATTCATATGTATTTTAGTTGTGGGGAATTGGAGCTTGCCGGGAAGATGTTCAATGAAATGCCTGAGAAGGACTTGGTGTCTTGGAATGCAATTCTCGATGGGAATGCTAGCGTAGGTTGTTTGATGAAATACCTGAGAGAAATGTGATTTCTTGGAACGTTATGCTCGGTGGGTACTGGAAGGGCGGGAAGCCGGAGTGTGCGTTGAAGTTGTTTTGGAAAATGGTGGATGTGGGATTGAAGGGGAACGAAACTACCATGGTGAATTTGTTTGCGGCTTCCGGTCGATCTGCTAGACCAAATGAGGGAAGATCAGTTCACGGACGTCTAGTTAGCGCATTCTTGGAGTTGAATGTATTTCTTAACACAGCTTTGATTGATATGTATGGTAAATGTGAAACGGTGCAAGCAGCACGTGTGGTGTTTGAGAACACAGCGTATAGGAATCTGGTTTGTTGTAATGTAATGATTTTGGGGCATTGCATTCATGGAAATCCTGAAGATGAATTTAACATATATAGAGAAATGGTGTGTAGAACAAAGTCGAGCGATGATGAAACAATCCATGAGAAGGAGAGTTCGAGGCCAGATGATAATCAGGAAGGAATTACCCCAGATGAAGTAACTTTTGTAGGTGTTCTTTGTGCCTGTGCCCGCACTGGATTGGTAAGAGAAGCCAGAGATTACTTCAGCCAAATGATCAATGTCTTCCAAGTAAAGCCCAATTTTGCACACTATTGGTGCATGGTTAATGCTTTTGCTGGTGTGGGGCTTACACAAGAGGCAGAGGAAATAATTAGGAACGTGCTGGAGGTTGTCGAGGACTTGCCATCGGAATCCTTGGCATGGGCTAGTGTGCTTAGCTCGTGTCGTTTCCAAGGAGATGCCAAATCGGTAGAACAAATTGCAAAGTCTCTTATTGAACAGGAACCTCAGAACATTGCATACTATTGGTTGCTCTTGCATGTCTATGCCATGGCAGGTCAATGGGAGAATGTTACTTGGGTTAAAGAGACCATGAAAGAAAAGAAGTTCAGAAGAATCCCCGGATGCAATCTAGTGGACTTGAATGAAATTGTTCGTGAGCTCAGAGTTGGAAGACATTATCTAGTTGACCTTGTAGAACCCTGACGTTTAACAGCGGACTAACTCTGCACACACAAACTGAAAGTTGGCATCAAGTGCTGAACATGTCAGAAAATGAAGATGAAATGATCGGGAGGACGTGAGCTAAAGCAGCCATGATAATTCCCTTTTTTCGATCAAACGAGGAACTAGGTTGCTGCTCAGCTTGGCATGCAAAGGATTTTGTGAGAGTGATTCGACGGATTATTTAACAAGGCAAAGAGATGAATAAATTTTGTATTTGTGACAAAAAGCCTTTGCATTCGCCAAAGGTTTTGGCAATTCCTCGTTTGGGTTTCGTTGGGTTAGACTCTTACCTTATTTCTGTGAATGCTTAGTAACAAACAAGTTGAAAAAAGTCAGCTTTCAGGTCTGTAAGTTTAAATTGTTTCCAGCTTTTTCCCAAATTTCTTCGTTCACAAGCAAGGGCTAGTTTTCATTTAGATGTTTGCAACGGCTGTGTCTTATATTAGTGATGTGTTGTATGGCTATTGGCTAAGATAAGCTAATACAGCTGTAACCTTGATTGAAGGCATTGCACCTCTGCTAGATTGCAGATAGGAATGAAGGTGTAATGCGATCAAATGAATAAATGAAACTATTATGCAGTAGCAGCAACCTTTTCTCTGCTAAGATCTCAATTTCTAGTTCGTTTTTCTTCATATTTTTCGGTAATCGATCGTCATAAACGCCAACTCGGAAACGGAAAACACAAGACAATGAGATGTATAATTTGCAAACACTACTTCAAAGTTCAAATAAGAAGTCATCGAGTCTGAGATCAATCTAGCTACAACAGAATACATAGTATGTAAAAGAGACACCACCGATCGCGAGAACTATATATGTTCAATGCCCATTGCTGCATCCCACGACGGCCAAGATCTTCCTCCTCTTCCTCACCCTCAATCCGGAATCTTCCCCTCGATCACATCTGCAAGACAACTCTGGCATGTTAGGCCACGTCCAGGTTGGGGTTGGGCAAAAGATGATGTTTGAACTTGGAAAATCTGCTAGCTGCGAGACACGGCCAGAATCCAAGCTGTACGCTGCCATATCACTTAACATGCTTCTTAACCGATGGAACTCGTAACTCTTGCTATGAACAGCCTTGGGAAAATAAATAAATCTCCCTTCCACTCCAGGGAAATCTTGAGTAGAAAGAGAGTAGCAACCGTCATCCCCTATCACCAATATTCGATCATCCAGAGCTTGCGCCTCTAGCTTAACCCAGTGCTTCTCATGAGAGTGAGCGTCCTGTAAGTTCTGATAAAAGCTATACACTTGGTTAGCACTTGTTATTCACGTGGGAATATTCGAGATCATCATTGACAACGTTTGTGAGCTGATAAGGAACATGTATATCAGGATTCATTAGCTTGAACACTCATGATATTACTAGAAGTCTTTCTAGCTGATATGAATAAGGGAATTCATGGTGATAAGGTTAACATCAATCAGGATTACTAAATGGGAAGAGCCCTAGTTCATTACCACTGTGTATGGTATATATATTAGGGTCCCTGCACTCTCTAAACACACAAGCTTACAGAAACTCAAACCCCATTCTTGAGGCCTTGCATACTAAAGAGGAGAGCTGTAGAAGAACTCTAATCCCAACGAGCATGTCATCGTTTTCAGGTAAGTGGTTAACTTGGTATTGTGATATAATATTCAGAGTTCATAATCATATTCAATATATGTTTTACATTTGGTATTAGAGCTTTCACATACCAACTAACCCTAAAGAAGAAAGTATAAGGAATTGTGTGAATTTTCAGATTAAGGTCTAACGGTATACTATACAGGAAATACATATATTTGAACATGGTAGCTAAAGCTATCTGTGCTATGTATGTTTTTTATACAGTATACGAATTAGCATTGGCACTATGGATCAAAATATAATCACTGATCATCTAAAGATGTTTTAGTTGTTTATGTATTGATTTCATAGTGGTATGATAGTTCATATACCAATATACAAACCCAATCACTTCTTGCAGCCACAAAGGTTTGTAATTATGGCTACAGAAAATCGTATGTTGGATGTGAAAATGTCATGATCAAGAAAATTTTCATACAACTCTTAATCCGAATATTCTTGAGTTTGTGATATAAAGTTTGAGGGTTAAAGTTTAATATCGGTTACATGATTGTACAGCCATGAACCCTAACTCCATGAACTTGAATACTGTTGAACCACTCGTTGGGGTCAACTATAAGAAATGGAAGCAAGACTTGGAGATAGTTTTGGGTGTTATGGATATGGACCTGGCACTAAGAACTGAGGAACCCCCACTGCCTGCCGATGGAAGCACTTCTAGTCAAAGATCGAAATATGAGAAGTGGGAGAAATCCAACAGAATCTCACTGATGATAATCAAGAGAACCATGACATATGATGTTCGTGGAGGTTTCCCAGAGGAAACCAACGCTAAGAAGTTTATGGAATCCATTGAAGAAAAGTACAAAGAATCCGAGAAGACAGAAACATGCAATCTAATGAATTCACTCACTACAGTCAAGTATGACGGTGATGGGAGTGTGTGTGAATATATCCTTAGAGTGATCGATATTGCTGGAAAGCTCAAGAACCTAGAGGTACCAATTTCTGAAACCTTCCTTGTTCATGTCATCATGAACTCGCAGCCAGATTCCTACACTCAATTGAAGGTATCTTACAATGCTTAAGTGGGATGAGCTTGGATTGTAGTTTCTTCTTCTCCATGTTGTTCAGGTTCTGCCATTGTCAAATCTTGATTAATAACTTCATTTGCAATTGTGGGCCCTTCCACTTCATCAATTTGCCTTTTATGCAAGTCATCTGTAGCTTCTTCGACATCTTCATTTGCATGCCCAAGTATCTCAATATAAGCATTGGAGTTGACGTTGCAATTGCATGTTCCACTTCATTCTTTTCTTCAAAGATAAAATCATCATCATTATTCCCACTATTTTGTTCCAAGTTATTCTTCATGAACACAGCTTTCCCTGTTTCTACAATTCTAGTATCATGACTGTTAGGGCAATAAAATCTGAACTCTTTTGATCTGTCTGCTTAACCAACGAAAAATAACTGATAGTTTTAGGATCAAGTTTTCTTCCATTGGGATTATATACCTTGGCTTTAGCCGCACACCCCCAAATGTGTAAATGGTTTAGGCTAGGTGTTCTAGTAGTCCACAATTCAAATGGTGTAGACTCAACAACTTTTGAAGGGACTCTATTAAGCAAATAATTGGCAGTTTTCACTGTTGCTCCCCACAGAGTCTTAGGCAAATTCACCCTACAAATCATACCTCTCACCATGTCTATTAATGTTCTATTTCTCCTCTCTGCAACCCATTTCACTAGGGTGTGCCTGGGGTGGTATATTGAGCTACGATTCCATGTTCTTGCAAATATAAAGCAAAAGCTCAAGGATGTCTACCAGTTTGTGCATATTTTCCATAATATTCCCCACATCTATCAGACCTAACAATCTTAATTTTTCTTTCCAGTTGATTTTCCACTTCCTTTTTGTAATTTTTGAAAACTTCTAAAGCTTTAGATTTTTCAGAAATTAAAGTATAGGTAACAATATCTTGAAAAATCATCAATAAAGGTCATAAAATACTTGTATCCTTCAATTGTTTGTGTAGGGAAATGACCACAAATGTCTGTATGGATTATTTTCAAGAGTTGTTTGCTCCTACTCGAACCCTGATTTCTTTTATTTGTCAATGGCAGAACCTAAACAACATGGAGAAGAAGAAACTACAATCCAAGCTCATCCCACAAACTTGAGAAAATCGACTAGGTTAAGAAGAACTACTGCCCTAACTGATTTTGTTTATATGACTGAAAGCACTGAGAATGATAGAAACATGTCTGAGTTTGAGGATCCAAAATCCTTTAAAGAAGGTATCTCAAGTGTTAACTCTGAAAAGTGGATAGAAGCCATGCAATCTGAGCTAACTTCAATGAAGAACAATGAGGTATGGGAATTAGTAGAGCAAAAGGAAGGAATGAAACCAATAGGGTGTAAGTAGGTATTCAAGACAAACAAAGATTCGAAAGGAAATGTGGAGAGACACAAAGCACGGTTTGTAGCCAAGTGATTCACTTAGAGAGAGGGTGTCGATTACAAAGAAACATTCAGCCCTGTGTCAACCAAGGATGCGTTTAGGGTGATCATGGCGATTGTTGCTCATTATGATTTAATTTTACACCAAATGGACGTTAAAATTGTTCTTAAATGGTGATTTATATGAGAATATATATATGAGACAACCAGAATGGTTTATAAGAAGGAAAGGAGAAACTAATATGCAAGTTGAAGAAATCTATCTACGGTCTCAAGCAAGCATTGAGACAGTGCTATCTTAAGTTTCATAGGATGGTGAAAGAGTATGGTTTCATTGAAAATCCTTCTGATGCTTGCATCTACATGAAGATCAGTGGGAGCAATTTTATCATACTTGTTCTTTATATGGATGACATTTTCCTTGCCACGAATGTTGCATGTTTGTTAGATGAAACTAAGTCATTCTTGCAGAAGAAATTTGAAATGAAGGACCTCGGAGAAGCAACATATGTCATTGGAATTGAAATTAAAAGAGATAGAAGAAGAGGACTACTAAGGCAGTGACAAAAAAGATATATCGAAAGGGTTCTAAAAAAGTTCAACATATCTTTTTGTGGAACAGCATAAATGCCGATCTCAAAGGGTGATACACTAAGCAAGTCTCAGTGCCCTCAAACTAATTTAGAGAAGAAAAACATGGAGGAAAGACCATATGCTTCTCTTGTTGGAAGCTTGATGTATGCACAAGTGTGCACACAACTTGATCTTGCCTTCCTGATAAGTGTACTGGCAGATTTCAATCTTGCGTAGGTGAAGCTCATTGGAATGCAGCAAAAAGGGTTTTAAGATATCTCCATAAAACTAAAAACACATGTTGGTTTACAGAAGCGTCGTAATCTTGTATTGGAGGGTTAGGGTTACTAAAACTTCGTTGGGTGTCCAAATGATCTTAAATCCACATCAGGGTTTATTTTCACATTGGCAAGTGGTGCTATTTCTTGGATAAGTTTAAAGCAAGCGACAGTGGCAGCTTCAACCATGGTGGCTGAGTATCTTTCTTGTTGTGAAGCCATTGATCAAGCTATTTGGTTGAAAAATTTCATCTCAGATCTGAAAGTGGTTGATTCAATTTCAAGAGCAATTCAACATTTCTGTGACAATAATGCAGTCATATTCTTCACCAAGAATAACAAAAGGTCTTCAGCAACAAGGAACTTGGATATTAAGTATTTTATTGCTCGAGAGAAGGTGATGGCTTGATTAATAAAGATTGACTACTTAGAGACTGAGGCTATGATTGGTGATCCCTTGAACAAGGATGTACTAGTTTCAGTTTGCAAGAAGCATGTCACTAAGGTGGGAATTTTGGCAAATTTCGATGCAACTGACTAGTAGGAATTAAGTATTGTTTAAAGAATTTTCTTGTTTTCTAGTTGCCAAGGTTGTTTATTTATCTTATTCAAAGACTACTAAGGATTCTTGACTAATAAGTTGAAACAGTGAGGTTGTCAAAATTTTCCCTTAAATATGCAATTTAGTTGAGAATGTTCGTATATATTTTATATGCATAATGGTTTGACAATCTGTGCAATTGTTATCAGGGTTAACAACCATTAAGATGAATTGTTTTTCCAATTCAAAAGAGGACCATGTACTGAGATGATGATAAATACATTTGCAGACATTTTCAATACAATATTTTTCATATCTTGTTTGGGTTTAATGTGTTGGCCGTTAGCTTTGTAAATGTCATTATGGGGATATTATTCAAGTTAAAGAGTATGTTACCCTTTAGTCCTTTGCAGATGTTGGTTAATGACCTAAGCCTAGAATCATGATTTGTGTCAATATTGGTTTTGTGGCCATTTAAGAATAATCTCACATTAAGGTTAGCAATGGTTAACCAAGTGTGGCTCTAGTGGGAGAATGTAAGTTATGATAAGAGCTATACACTTTGTTAGCACTTATTATTCATGTGGGAATATTAGACCTGTTTGGTATCCCATTTGAAAATTTTTATCATTTCTCAAAAATTTTCTTAAGAACATTTCTTGAAAACAATTTTCTTTAAGACTCAAAAACTTGATTGGTTTGCGATTTAAAAATTTTAAATCTTACAACTTAAACTAGACAAAGAGATCTAAAAAGAGGGGGTCACATGAGAGGGAGCAAGAGGAGAGAGGATGAAAGAAAGTAAGAGATGATTGAAGGAAAGAGAAAGAAAAGAGAGGATCAGACGAGATAGAAAGGAAGATGAGCAAGAGAAAGAACAAAGAGAATGAAGAGTGGATTGGAGGAGAGATGATAAGGTAAAAAAAAAAAAAAAAAAAAAAAAAAAAAAAAAAGGAAGAAAGATAGATTTGGAGTGAGAGGAGAGGAGGGAGAGGAAAAAAAAAAAAGTGAGTTTAAGTTTAAAACTTCTAAAAACTCACTTTTTATGTTTTTAGAGAATATATTATATTTTTTAATTAGTCTTGAGTTCAGTTTTTTAAAATAATCATACCAAGCAAGTTTTTAAGGCCTAAAACTTGAAAATTGTTTTTGAGTTTAAAAAGTTTGATTCAAGTAGAGTACCAAACAGACCCTTAGAGATCATCATTGACAATTGTTTGTGAGCTGATAAGGAACATGTATATTAGGATTCATTAGCTTGAACACTAATGATATTACTAGAAGTCTTTCTAGTAGATATGAATAAGGGAATTCATGGTGATAAGGTTAAGATCAATCAGGATTACTCAATGGGAAGAGTCCTAGTTGATTACCACTGTGTATGGTGTGTGTGTATATACATATTATATTAGGGTCCCTACACTCTCTCTAAACACGCAAGCTTATAGAAACTCAAACCCCATTCTTGAGGCCTTGCATACTGAAGAGGAGAGTTGTAGAAGAACTCTAATCCCAACGAGCATGTCATCATCATATTCAGAGTTCATAATCATATTCAATATATGTTTTACACGTCTAGCTTAAAAATCTCGAATGTATAGTCTGAAGGGGTTTCCCTTCAGATACATATCAACTAAAAACAGCTCTCCCAACGACTCCACCAACTTCTTCTTCTCGTCGTCAAGGCAAGAGATTTGGTAATGGAGATGCAATCATTTCTGTATTCAAACAAAAATCAACTGCCACCGCACACGGCACAAACCCTTCCTTTGTAGAAAATAACATCTTCTCACGGTATTCGTCATCCAACTTCAAAAGGAAGTTGGTGCAGTCTACAACGTCAGCGCCTAGCTCTCCGTAATATAACGTTTCGAACAGATCAATTGCCATGACAGCAGGGAAATCGAGATTCAAGGATGCAGCCACCTCAAAATCACCACGCATCTCCCCACCACACTCTAGTAGACTATACATTCTTGCTACTTCAAATACCCGAAATTCCAATAAGTTGAATTGTAAGAGTAAACACAGGTTTTATGTTAATATACTAGCCAAGAACACAAGAATTAACCAACTAAATCACAGCCGTTGCATCAAGTATGTTCTATATATACAAATACTGAAGTATTCACAACAATACATATCTGAAGACATGTTCATGGATGAAGAAGCCATGGACGAATCTACACACAACCTTCACACCTCTCTGCAAACTCAATGCTCTCCAAGTTATAGGTAATTGGAACAATAAGAGTGTAATCTTTGTGAGAGCAGGGGCTTGTGGTTTTATACTACAAGACCTGATTGCCCTATAACAATCTTACAAGGAATACAAGACTAAATCCTTTTACAAGTATGAGTTCTATTCTCGAGCCAACAATAGAGTTTCTATCCAAACCAAAGTTGAATTAACTCTTATAAACACAATAAGACTTCTTTATACCAATCTGAAATAACAAGGATTATTACTAAACTGTGTGAATCACACTCATACTCTTAACATTCTCCCACTTGAGTATGATTCACTACAGTAAATAATCACCTTAGATTAATATATAGGTGATCACACAAGTCTTATATCAATGTTCCTCAATATAAACACAACACAGCTTTCATGTATCAAAACAATGAATTCACAATCTTCTCTGCAATACAATGTGCAGAATCATCTTATAAATCACAAAGTTCAATTCATGTTCGCAGCAATGTGACACAGCTCATGAGCAAACTAAAAGTTTACTCACTCATATTGCCAAAATACAACAAAGTTCATAGTTATTCTTTAACCAATATGAATAACTAAATATAATTCATCCATTAGCTTTATCAAAATTCGAAAATATTGACTTAAGAGCTTATATTGAATTATCAAAATGTTTTCTTTGAAGAACTACTCATAGATTTATCTGGAAAGGTTGAACTAAATGAAAACCTTATTCCATAGCTATCTTCAAGAAGTGTGATAGGCTCTCAAGAATAACTTCAACTACTCCCACTTATCAAAAGCATCCAAATGAATATAATGGCCGGCCTAAATACTCTTAGCCTTATGCTTACATTCGAACATATGATTATTTCTCCCACTTAAGCATAAGTAGAAAGTACTACACAACAAATAACAAAACCGAAGATATGAGCCAATTGGTTCCCGATTCCTCACCAATTGCATAATCTCAGTTTAATCATGTACACCTAAACCATTATGCAAACAGTCTATGTATCAAAAGATAGTCTCAATCCATTCGGAAAAACTTATCTCACATAAACCCAAAATCACTAGTTTCAACAATGGTCAAAATCAGAATAGCAAGCACAATATTTTTGCATTCAATTTTATCCAAACTAATTCAATATCCATCGAGCAAGATTAACTAAAATTTGATAATGTCTGAACATAAAAGCACAAGTCATCTCAATTAAAACGAGATAATAAAGATCTCAACTTTTTAACAATATGATTTACATATAATAATTCTTTAACGAGATCGACATGTATCATAATTCAATCTAGTCTAGAAATAAATTGAAAAAAATACTAAATGGTGCTTCAAAATCTCAAATAATTCCATTCAATAGATAACCCATACTTTGTCAAAATTACAAAATTAGTATCTTAGGAACTTTGAGATCGCATCAGATGTGAATTAAAGGATACATATCAATTAAACACCAAATTTTCATTAAAAGCAGCGGAAGCAAACGAGAAACGAAAATTCCAGACCAAATCTTGTGAATTATTATCAAGTGAGATGAGTTCCACTATCATAGCGAAATAGAATGCATAACTGCTGACAAGGCTTCACCAAACAATTTATATCGTTCCATACAAGGTATAAATACAATAGCTTTCACATGTTTTCGGTTATACACTGTGAATGATATAATATGCCAACCACAAATCATGTGCCCAAAATAATGCACAAGTCGCGTACTAAAAAAGATGCATACATACACATATATATATATATATATATATATTTATTTATTTATAAGAAAATAATAATGACAATGAAATCGCGACTATTCGAAAAGCTCAACTTTATAGCCGCAAAAATTCACTTGTGACAAACAATAAAACATACCAGAATTTTAAGGAAACTTTCATGTAAAAGGCTTGGACTAAGTTTGTCTTAATAAAAAAATCATGATATAACTTTAATTAATAAAAAAGACTTAAATTTTAATGAAAAACTCTTAAATTTTAATAAAAAGGACAAAAAATTTAAATTTAATGAAAAAGACCTAATTTAATATTAAAAAAAACTGATGCGCGGAAGAGGAAAGAATTGGGAGAGGATGTGCAGATAGTCCTGACGAGCAGCCTTACGAGCTTATTGGTTTCTCCCCATTAGTCGACCCAAAAATAAAGAGAAGAAAGGACAAATGAAAGGAAGGGAGTCGGAAGTAATTAGGAGCAGAGATAAGGGAGTTGAAGATATTCATATCCCTCTCGCTTGGGATGTCAACCTGCAGTATGGGTTCATATTCTCAACTCTCTTTATCCTTTCCCTTTAGCTAATTCTTATTAATATTTCTTTCGGTTAATCTGTCATGGATTAGCTATTGTTTGTAAAAATAGTATTATATATATGCAAATGCCTAAACCCTACAATGGTATAAAAGCCGAAAGGGATGTTTTGTTTAATTGCCCTGTTTCTGAAGACTTGTATTATGCATAAAGCTATGTTGTTGTATTACTACCCTTGGCAAAGTATTTCGACTAGTCCACTTCGGGAAGTTGGTTGTTTTCCAAACAATTGTATACTGAACACGTAATTACTTATGAAGAGAAAATATATGCATGTGGTTTTATCTACATGTGTATCAAAGCACATGCATATCTTCCTCACTCAATCTTTACAATCCAATCGGATTGGTTTTGAAGAAAACAAGCTATTTTATTTGCTACAATTAGTCCAGCTAATTATTATCAAACCATAGTTAAATTATTGCTTTTAAACGTACTATTGGCTCTATGTTTTGATATAGAATTTGAAAGGGGTATGCATATGGTAATTGATTATGATTGTATTTAAATTATATTGGTTGGTAAGGTTAGTGCTGGTATAGATATCAATAGTTTGACAAATCTGATTCGGTGTGATTACTATTTTGATTAAGTGCTTCATGTTTATACATCACTTTCCTTGTTTGAATGTTAAAATGGGTGGCTTAATAAGTATACATATCTACATGCATTACTACACTGAAACCAAAACCAATTTGACAATTCACATTCTGAAGCTATGTGCTTATACGCTCATAAGGGTTACTATGTTTACATGTATGTAGTAATGACTTGTAGTGGTGATAGGAGTTTATTGCAGGTGAACTACAAATGGCTTGATCCCTATTGAGGGTACGTAGGCAGTCTAACGAAGAAGTTAGATCCAACCATAAAATGTACGAGAAATTACTATGCGATTCGATTCTTGAGTTGTGCTTTGCCATATCCCGAAGGCGGGGTAAGTTAGATATACGGGCATTTGGTGATGTCATGTGTCGATCTTGGACGTATGTCGGGATTGGGGCATGACACAATGGACCAGCCGCTTTGACACCGCGGACACGCACACGTGGACGTAGCTCTGGGATGATAAAGTCAACGTCAGTATCTTGCAGACGTGCTTCTTGCTCACCTGCTCATCCTCCTGCAACATCACTTTGGCGATCGCAACCTCAAGGTCTAGTTTCTAGGTTTTTTCTTCCGCGAAGGGAAGATGATTGAGGTTGGGCTCTTACTTTGGCATCTGCACAATAGTGGACTCTAACTCTTTAGGAAAAGAAAAAAAAAATCTTTAGTTTAACTAAGTAAAAATAACTAGTTTAAATGTTTTTAAGAATAAATATAGAATAAAATTTTAAAAAGGAGCATTTTAGTAATCATATTGATTTTTATTCCGATTCAGTAAACAACTTCTATGAATTCAGTTTCATTCCTATTCCGATTCCTAAACATTTAAGTAAACAGTTTCAACAAGAATTCGATTATGATTCCTCCTCAATTCAATTCCTCATCAATCCAATTCCTCATATTTTAAGGAAGAAAGAAGGGATGAACGGAACACAATTGGGAATGGAAGGAGGTTTCTAGAATGAGAAAATAGACAGAAGTAATAATAAAATATTACTAAATAATTTAAAATATTAATAAATATGAATTAAATAATATAATATTAGAATTTGTTATTAGTCTTAGTCCTGATACTACACAACAAAAGCAGCTTTAAAATCTCCTATATAAAAGCTACTGCAACAAAAGCACCTTTAAAATCTACAACAAAAGCACCTTTAAAATCTCCCATATAAAGGGCTACCACAACAAAAACACCTTTAAAATCTACTACAAAAGCAGCTTTAAAATTTCCTATATAAAGGGCTACCACAACAAAAACACCTTTAAAATCTACTACAAAAGCAGCTTTAAAATTTCCTATATAAAGGGCTACCACAACAAAAACACCTTTAAAATCTACAACAAAAGCAGCTTTAAAATGTCCTATATAAAGGGCTACCACAACAAAAACACCTTTAAAATCCACAACAAAAGCAGCTTTAAAATTTCCCATATAAAACGCTACCAAAACAAAAACACCTTTAAAATCTCCTATATAAAGAGCTATCACAACAAAAGCACCTTTAAAATCTCCTATATAAAGAGCTATCACAACAAAAGCACCTTTAAAATCTACAACAAAAGCACCTTTAAAATCTCCTATATAAAGGGCTACCACAACAAAAGCACCTTTAAAATCCCCTATATAAAGGGCAACCAACTTCAAACGTTTCTCTCACTCTCATACGTCTCTTGATTTCTCCGCTTTTAAATTTAGTTTGTTTCTTAGTCTTGATACTACACAACAAAAGCACCCTTAAAATCCCCTATATAAAGGGCTACCAACTTCAAACGTTTCTCTCACTCTCATACGTCTCTTGATTTCTCTTCATGCTCTGCTTATCTGTTTTGTGCTTTTAAATTTTCGACCACCTTTTTTGTTATAAAGTAGCATTTCCAACCCTGAATTTCTAGTCTACTTTTTCTTAGCGTTTCATAGTATGTAATTTTTTCTGCGATGAGCAAACTTCAACATCAAAGTCCTTTTGCATTCTTTTGCCTCCTCTTCATACTCCCCACCTTAGTTTTCGGAGAGTGCACTTGTGAAAAAGGAGAAGGGGATGGGGACCGGAACAAAACCGAAGCTCTAAGGTACAAAATTGGGGCGATTGCATCCATCCTAGTCGCCGGTGCTCTCGGTGTTGGTATCCCAATTCTTGGGAAGACCATTCCTGCTTTACATCCCGATAGGAACATATTCTTCATCATCAAGGCCTTTGCAGCCAGGGTCATATTGGCCACTGGGTTCATCCATGTGCTCCCCAGATGATTTTGAGAGCTTGACGGATCCGGCTTTTAAGGAGAACCTGTGGGGAAATTTCCCTTCACTGGGTTTGTGGCCATGATGGCTGCCATTGGGACTTTGATGGTGGATTCTTATGCCACTTCTTATTACAGCAGGTCTCTCTTCAAGAACAATATTGATGGATACGAAGAGAAGACCCAAGAGCATGAGAGTCACGTGCATGTTCGTACTCATGCAACTCACAGCCATGCTCATGGCGCAGTTGACACTTTACCCTCAACAGAACTTCTTAGGCACATAGTGATTTCACAGGTAATTTTCTTTTTTATTTTTTTATTATTATTATTATTTTGTGTGATTAGTGGTGATTTTTTTAATTAGTTATTTAATTTTGATTTTTGTGGCAGGTTTTGGAATTTGGGGATTGTTGTGCATTCTGTGATTATAGGAAATTCACCACTAATCACAAAAAAAATAAAAAAATAAAAATTCAAAAAGAAAATTACCTGTGAAATCACTTTGTGCCTAAGAAGTTCTGTTGAGGGTAAAGTGTCAACTGCGCCATGAGCATGGCCGTGAGTTGCATGAGTATGAACATGCATGTGACCCTCATGCTCTTGGGTGTTCTCTTCGTCTCCATCAATATTGTTCTTGAAGTGAGACCTCCTGTAATAAGAAGTGGCATAAGAATCCACCATCAAAGTCCCAATGGCAGCCATCATGCATGCCCACAACCCCAGTGAAGGGAAATTTCCCCCACGGGTTCTCCTTACGAGCCGGGTCCGTCAAGCTCTCAAAAGCATCCGGGAGCACGTTGATGAACCCAGTGGCCAATATGACCCCGGCTGCAAAGGCCTTGATGATGAAGAATATGTTCCTATTGGGATGTAAAGCAAGAATGGTCTTACAAAGAATTGGGATACCAACACCGAGTGCACCGGCGACTAGGATGGATGCAATTGCCCCAATTTTGTACTTTAGAGCTTCGGTTTTGTTCCGGTCCCCATCCCCTTCTCCTTTTTCATAGGTGCACTCTCTGAAAACTAAGGTGGGGAGTATGAAGAGGAGGCAAAAGAATGCAAAACGACTATGCTGTTGAAGTTTGCTCATTGTAGAAAAAATTACGTACTACGAAATGCTAAGAAAAAGTAGACTAGAAATTCAAGGTTGGAAACGCTACTTTATAACAAAAAAAGTGGTCGAAAGTTTAAAAGCACAAAACAAATGAGTGGAGAATGAAGAGAAATTAAGAGAGGTATGAGAGTGAGAAACGTTTAAAGTTGGTAGCTCTTTATATAGGAGATTTTAAGGGTGTTTGTTGTGTAGTATCAGGATTAAGAAACATACTAATAACAAATTCTAATATTATATTATTTAATTCATAGTTATTAATATTTTACATTATTTAATAAATATTTAGTAATATTTTATTATTACTTCTGTCTATTTTTTCATTCTAGAAACCTCCTTCCATTCCCAATTGTGTTCCGTTCATCCCCTCTTTCTTCCTTAAAATATGAGGAATTGGATTGATGAGGAATTGAATTGAGGAGGAATCATAATTGAATTCTTGTTGAAACTGGGTGCTAATTAGCGTCATCAAAAATTGGGAAATACTAATGGAATCATAATCAAATAGTCTGGTTATGCAATGGAAGTTACAACTTGTCTAGACAATGTTACAAAATTGTATGAAAAAATACTTTTTTTTTTTTTTTTTTTTTTGATCTCTTCATACAAGATTTTTTTGATCCCTTCTTGCTTATTCTTTTCCTGAACTTTTGTGTTCTCAATCTCCAAATTTGCATCGAATTATTAATTCAAACAGTGGTTATTTCGGGTAACAGAACTTCTTTGCAACTCAATGCAAGATTGGTTATTTGCTATACAGTCAACTTCTAATCGGAACCGTTAATCTAGTCGATCCCTCTACCATGCATATATGCATCAATGTCAACATCCAATTTCTACTTTGAAATTATGATAGGTGGAAAATGCAAAGCAAGTTCCTTTTACTACGGAAAAATTGATCCCCTCATTTTCCCATGTGAAGGAAAAGTCAGCAGAAATCTTCAAGGAGCGATTGAAAATCTACGAAGGAAAATCCAACTAGTAAAAAACAGAAAAATAAATAAAATAAATAAAATATTTTAAATACTCTTAAAGAGGAAATGACATGGAGGATTGAGATGGTCATTTTTTGCTAAACTCATATTTCCACTTTCAAAACTCCAAAAGTACGATAATAAGTGCCGACTCATAATACACCTTTGCTTTTGAGAATCTCAGTTTTTTTAAGGGGGTCTGGAAGTGCTTTTATTGATCATGTGTTTGTTTTGTTGAAGGGTTCTGAGAAGTGCTTTTATTGGAGTGTATGTTTGTCTAGTTGAAGGGTTCTGAGAAGTGCTTATGGGTTGTCAGATCTTATGGTCCGTTTGGATGTGCTTTCTTCATGCAGACTATACATGCAATATATCTAGGGTGTCAAACTAAATATATACATGCAATATATCTTGTTGAAGGGTTCTGAGAAGTTTAATATTATTTTTTTAGTTTAATATTAAACTTACTACAATAGAAAATAATAACAACAAACAAACTCAAAGCTAATTGAAGAAAAATTAAACTTTCCCCAGCTCAAATGTGAGGTATCATACTCATGTTAGGATGTCAAACTCCATATATACTAAAACTGAGTTAAGCAGCTCCACTGCTACTAAGCACTGTGAATTGGCAAAAATACCCTTACCTTATTGTGCACTTCACTTCTTAGCCCACAGCCACCACCATTTCATCCAAATTCAACATGCGTGAATCTTCCCGCACCCCTGGACTCACCACCCTACTCCGTGAAGTTTCCAAAACCCGCTTAACTAAAGGTATGCGAATTTGGTTTTCTGATTATGTTGGAGTTGAATTAATAGGTTTGATTTCCAGACCACTGCTACCACCAAATCCCTCAGTTCTCTTTCAACTGCTTCTCAAAACTTTCATATCGGTATATCAACTCAACTCCTAATCTTTTTCAAACCCAAAGATTGATTATTTTCCTCTTTTTCTCCGTTTTTATCTTCCATTATAAGAAAAATAAAAAATAAAATCTTTGCTAAAAAAGTTTAAATTTTTCTCGGTTCCATGAGATTTTCTCCCTGGGTTTTGGTCCTCAGGTTACGAATTTAAAAGGTTTTGGTTTTGGAAGGAGATGGAGATCCGTGACGATGAGCAGAGTTCGTAGCTTTGTGAATGATCCCGGTGGAGCGTTTATTTTCAACTCCGATGATTTCTAGGGTTTTTGGTCCGTGAAGTTTTGTAGATTTGGTTTAGGATTCTGGGTAAGCAACTGTCACCTCTGTTCAACTTAAATTTAGTTTTCTTTTTTCTTTTTCTTTTTTTCCCTCAAGTTTGTTTCATGGAATGAATGTTTGATCCTTTGCTAAATAGTTGTTAAGAAAAGCTAGAACTTTAATAGTAACTGGAATAGTTTTGAATTTTGTTTATATTTTATTTTCAAGCCTTGAGAAGTAAAGACTGTTTCATAATTAAAAGTGTGAGTTGATGATTACATGAGCCCCTTATCATGAAGAATTTAAATAATGTGATGTCTCATGACATGATTATGTGCATGTTTATTAATTTAGTTGTGAACCAAATAATGCAATCATGTCTCATGATTATGTGAATATTTATAAAATTAATTGTGAACCAGAACCTGGATATAGGTTTCAAGTTTTTCTGTACTTCGGAATTTTTTTTTTCACAATTCAACCACAGAGAAGTATAAGAGGTCTAACAAAATAAATCAGAAGATACAATATCATACTTCTGGCTCTCCCCAAAGCAGAGCGCGGGCATTTTTGCTAGTTCAAAACTAATTGACTGAATAGTAAAAGAGAGTAAATTGGGATTGTATATGGTTTACTGGTTGCATAATGTGCTTGTAAGGAAGGGTGGTGTATAATGTGCACTCGAGTAGGAACGACAGAGAGATGGCAACAATCTTCTAGTTCAAATTCCCCTCCACCGATACGTTTGTATTAAAAATAAAATAAAATCTTTAAATCCCTAATCTGAATCCCCCAATTCCTAAATTAGGGACTTATACAAAATCAGAAATTCGACATCACTTGAATCTCTAAAATCCCCAACCAAACATAAATCAGAAACCCCTAAATCTTAAATCTTTAAATCAGAATCTAGAAACAAAGCCAGAAATTAATGAATTGCAAAAAAAGTAAAAATAAAGAAAGACTTACAGAGCCGGCACTATCCCCGAAGAGAAGTTTCTCGTTTCCGAAAACAGAGAATCATTTTTCAGTCGCCCGTTTCCGGAAACAGGTTATTGAATTGGCACCGACCGCAGCTTCTGAAAGGATTTGTCTGGCGAATGATCACTTCCGGTTCGGCAGGTGTTTGGCGGTGCCGAGATTAGAGTATGGTGGTGGACAGCCGCGACAGAGGACATCTGATGGGGTGAGACCTCACCGTCTCCGATATGCTCAAATGGAAAGTTCGGATCATGCGCTGGCAACGGGGGTAGACAATGAGAGAGAGAGAGAGAGAGAGAGAGAGACGCAAATGCTTGTCCCATTTCGTTTGTAGAATTGAATAACTTATTAAATTCAATATTAATTTTCAAATGAAAAAAGAGAGGTGATACTAATTTTCAAACTTTGTATAATTTAGGATAAAAAAACTTGTTTGGGAATCCTTTTAAAAAGACTTCGAGTGTTTTTCGGAATGCTTTTAAGACGACTTCGACCGTTTTTGACGAAAATGATTTTAGAATCACTAGTGAGTCTTTTCAATCATTTCAAAAATATTTTCAAACGAATTCTTAATTATATGGTATGAGTCTGCTGTTATTTGACACTAAACGCGAATTTAGAGGTTGAAATAGAAGGAAAATATACGAGGACAAATGAATAAACAGAAAGTGATAAATTACAGTTTACACTCTAAAGGTTGGATGCAATTACAACTTCATACACCATCTTTAAAACATTTCAATTTTATATATGTACTTGTTATTTCATTTCAATATCATACATTGTTACATTTTATGTCAACTTGACTGTTAAATGATTGCCGATGTGAGTCTAAATTTATGTCATACGAATAAAAAGTAGTAAACAGTATATGGTATCATGTAAAATTTAGTACAAAACTTCGACAAAAATCTAATTAAAAAGTAGTAAACAATTTATGTCACATTCCTCCTCATGCTCAATTCAATTCATCCAATTCTGATTACGAAATAGTAAAACAAGCCATAAGTGATCTTATCTTAAAAACCAGTTTCATAATCATTTTTATGCAAACTTGAGCAAAAATCAAGGGAATTGAGGAATGATAGTCACATAGATATAGAAGAAATGTAACAAGAATTCGGCTAGAGAAGGACACAACTAAAGGCATACACACCAAGCTTGATTCAAACCACGTGAGAAACAACTTAATGGAAGTAGAAGATTTTGATTCAGAAATAGTAAAACTGGCAATGGCATTGATAGTAGTAGAAGAACCACTACCAACATCAGAATCCAACTTTTATCTACAATTTGAAAGGACTTGCAACTCCGATAAAAGCACTTAAAAACAGAGAATGATAAAGAAGTGAGCTGATTAACTAGAATACATGATAGGTATGCCAGCACTAAGTTCCAAGTAAAAAGACCATCACCGAGAAACTTCATTCAAACGCCCACTGGTTCTCACGATGAACTTCCTCCTCTTCCTCCTGGGTGAAGTCGTTCTTGATGTTGAAGGTCTGTCTGCAACTGTCTGGCATGTCATGGCCTTCTTCATGCAGACTATACATGCAATATTATACCGGACGGTAAGAATCTTGATCAACTCAGCAACTGATTAATTAATTAGATTTATCCTCGTATTCTATTACTATTTTTTACACCATTTCATTTTAATTTAATCTAAATTACGTGTTCCGAATTAGGGTATAGAGGAGAACACATCTGCTTAGTCAATTTTAATTGTGTCTATGCCTGTCATCGTTAACGTTGAAAAAACATAAATTTTATCGGATATAACAATATCAAATTTAGAGAGATCAAAGATAGCAAATACATAATTGATGACCCCCTTTTATTGTATTTAGTTTGAGATTCATGGTCATCTCAGTTTCTCCTTTACATCGTCATATCTTTTGTAGAACCCTTCATCCCTCTCTTTACATCGCAATGTTTCTGACTCAGGATTACAACTCTTTCATGTTTTATTTTTTACTCTGTTTGATTAAACCCGAGTTGTTTGTTTTGATTCAATAATAATATATACTATGTTCATGGTGTCCCATTGACACAGGTAACTACCAGCTGCCACTTTTATATGAATCTCAATTTCTGTTAACAATACAATAATATTGATGTATCATAAAGCTGGGGTTTAAAACTAATCGAACCGACATTAGATATATCTACAAAACAAAGATAAAAAGTAGAGAACCGAAATCAATCATGTAGATGCACCAATTTCCCTCCATCCTAACAACTAACTATATAACCTACTAACACTATCGCTATACTAAAAAAAAAAAATATTAAACTTGCTACAATAGAAAATAATAATAACAAACAAACTTAAAGCTAATTGAAGAAAAGTTAAAACTTTCTCCAGCCCAAATGTGGGGTATCATACTCATGTAACCCACATTTGAGCTCTATTGTATGTACTAAAACTGAGTTACGCAGCTTTACCGCTCCTGAGCACTGCGAATTGGCAAAAATACCCTTACTTTACTGTGCACTTCACTTCTTATTTTCCTCACTTGCACAGTTAAATAACGAAGAAGGCCATGGATACGTGTTGCTTCTCTAGGTCTGTGAGCTTTTCCTTCACCCAGAACCGCCACTACCATTTCATCCAAATTCAACATGCGTGAATCTTCCCGCACCCCTGGACTCACCACCCTACTCCGCGAAGCTTCCAAAACCCGCTTAACTAAAGGTATGCGAATTTGGTTTTCTGATTATGTTGGAGTTGAATTAATATGTTTGATTTCCAAACCACTGCTACCACCAAATCCCTCAGTTCTCTTTCAACTGCTTCTCAAAACTTTCATATCGGTATATCAACTCAACTCCTAATCTTTTTCAAACCCAAAGATTGATTATGTTCCTCTTTTTCTCTGTTTTTATCTTCCATTAAAAAAAAAAAAAAAAAAAAAAGAATCTTTGCTAAAAAAAGTTAAGATTTTTCTCGGTTCCCTGAGATTTTCTCTCTGGGTTTCGGTCCTCAGGTTACGAATTTAAAAGGTTTTGGTTTTGGAAGGAGAAGGAGATCCGTGACGATGAGCAGAGTTCGTAGCTTTGTGAATGATCTCAGTGGAGCGTTTATTTTCAACTCCGATGATTTCTAGGGTTTTTGGTGCGTGAAGTTTTGGAGATTTGGTTTAGGCTTCTGGGTAAGCAACTGTCACCTCTATTCAACATGAACTTAGTTTTCTTTTTTCTTTTTCTTTTTTTTTCCCTCAAGTTTGTTTTCATGGAATGAATGTTTGATCCTTTGCTAAATAGCTGTTAAGAAAAGTTAGAACTTTAATAGTAACTTTAATAGTTTTGAATTTTTTTTATATTTTATTTTCAACGCTTGAGAAGTAAAGACTGTTTCATAATTAAAAGTGTGAGTTGACGATTACATGAGCCCCTTATCATGAAGAATTTAAATAATGTGATGTCTCATGATTATGTGAATGTTTATTAATGTAGTTGTGAACCAAATAATGCAATCATGTCTCATGATTATGCGAATATTTATAAATTTAATTGTGAACCGGAACCTGGATATCGGTTTCAAGTTTTTCTGTACTTTGGAATTTTTTATTTTTTTCACAATTCAACCACAGAGAAGTATAAGAGGTCTACTCCTAGCACAACCACTAAACACTATATTTCAGTGACATTTATCCTATTTTTTATTTCACATATGTATTGTTGAGGGCAATTAGATGATATTATGCGCCTGTTGGAAATTATATTATGATAATGTTGAATTGAGTAGTCCTGAATTCAGTTTTTGTGCAAATTATGTATTTATTGTAATTGATGTTTGCATCTATTTCATTGTCGTATTAATCCTAAAATGCATTTTGTAGGGAACCAAAAAGAGGAATATAATGTGTAAATATGCTTGGTTATTCAAATACAATTTTTTTACTTGATTGCCCGAACATGACTTACAATTACAATTAACCAAATGTTGATTGGGCAGTCTATCCAGGTTCAGTTAGAATTAACTCCATAACTTTGCTGAACTTGCAGGAAATGGAATTCATATACGACATGCGAGAGTAGATAGAGAAATTCTACCGTGAGCTGTCAAATCTACGAAAAGTAATTAAGAGTTGTGTAGACATGCAAATGGTAATGCAGCATTCCATGAAGCAGGAAGTTCATTCATGTTCGAACTCTCATTCATGTTTTATGGTTCTTCATCAGATGTTTTTGTGTCAATTCTAGAGTCTAGACTCTACACACGATGGCACCTCAATACAGTAGGCTTGGGTATTAAATATAATTGTGAGAAAACGTCATATTGGAAGAGTTCATTGTGATTATAACTTCTTTCGTTTAATATAAAGTTATAAATCTATAGCCTTCAAATTTTGAAATAAGTGGAAAATTTAAGGGTGGCAGTAGACTATTCAATACATACGGTACATATTATAGAATCCGGATCCTCACGGATCCTTTTTGTAAGGATCCCGAGGATCCGTGAATCATATCCATTCATCATACATCGTACAGTCAGCAATCATTTTAAATATTTTATTTAAAATTAAATACAAACAGTACCTAACTTGACCGCACGATATATGATGAACGGGCACGATTTACGGATTCTCAAGATCCTCACCAAAAGGATCCAGAGAGGATCCTGTTGGCATATTATATGCATTGTTTATATTGTTGAATCAACATTACTGCAAAAGTGAAACCATAGTATGGTCGCATCTTTCTAACTTATGTCATTTTTCTGTAGCTTTCTTGCCTTGGGATTTAGGACTTGACATCCGTGAAGCTCATGTCTTCTCGACGATCGATGGCTACTGTTTGGATGTATTTGTGGTGGATGGATGACCTGTTGAGGTAGTTTTCTTTTTACGATATAACATATTTATTGTCATTCACTATGTCTTTTCTACTGTCAAAGTTTTGTATCTTGAAATTTTGCGTGTTATTATATTATCAAATGAGTAATGTCCTATACAAGAAACGTTGGATGACCCTTCTTAAAATCACTATTCTAAAAATCCCCGCCTAACGCTACCTAGGCCTCGTCTAGACGTCAGGCGGTTGGCTACCGCCCCGATTAATGCCTAGACGTTTGAAAATTAAGAAAGAGCGCCTAGACCTATTCAAACGCCCGCCTAGACTGCCTAGACACCGTCTAGCCCACCCAGACCCGACTAGACTTCTGCCTAGGTTGTGACTCACTTAGACAGAAGATAGATAACTTTCATTTTGCATTTTATTTTTTCAATAAATTGGAAGGGGCTTGTTGAATACTTAAAAAAACACACATTATATACTTGTTCCCCATGTTTTCGTTATGTTCCAATAGCTCATAATATATATATCATTCCATTTTGTAGTTTGTGATGAAATCATATATATTTTAAGTATAAACAAACACTTATTTACATGAAATATAAAAGATTTAATTAAATCCGACTGGGTGCCCGCCTAGACCCCGCCTAGCCGCCTAGGCACTAGGCCCTAACCCACCGCCCGACTAGCGTCTTTTAGAACCTTGCTGAAAATATATGCTGCTACTATATGCTTATTTTTGTTGGCTGTCGATTTTGCTTTACTGCAAGTTGTTTATGTGCTTTCTTTTTGTGTGCATGGATGAACGCGTTTTAGTCAGTGTTTATCTCTGATCTATAATAAAGATTGCTGCTGTGATTACATGAGTTTTATGCTCATTTTTAACAATTAGGCATCAAAGTTAATCTCTTACTTGGTGTTTACATTTTTTGCACATCATGCCAAAAGGAAATAGGAATAACAAAATAAATCAGAAGATACAATATCATACTTCTGGCACTCCCCACGGCACAGCGCAGGCTTTTTTGCCAGTTCAAAACTAATTGACTGAATAGTAAAAGAGAGAAAATTGGGATTGTATATGGTTTACTGGTTGCATAATGTTCTTGTAAGGAAGGGTGGTGTATAATGTGCACTCGAGTAGGAACGGCAGTGAGATGGCAACAATGTTCTTAGATCCTACATTTTACATGTTTTTCAAACGTTGTGGAACAAATGGGCTTTTTGCTGTTTGGTTTTGAATATTTATTATTGGTTTGTTGCAGTGAGTTCTCCATGCATTTCAATGCTTCTCGTATTAAAGTTCTTCAGGCTCATGATGTTGTGGTTAACTCCATGAAGGAGGTAGCATCCAAGAAGCTTCTGAATGTAAGCCAAGTAAAATGATAATTAGTTGTCCTATGAGAAAAGCAAAATGATAATTAGGTGCAATTTGTGATTAAAAAGTAGTATTAAGGACAAAGAATTGCGTGCCTCAACATGTGATACTCGTCTATTTCCTATCAAGTCAACAATTTGATGCAGATGCAAGGCTTTGGATGCAGGTCTATTTCCTATCAAGGTAATCTACATAGTGAGTGGAGAGCTGCTATGGCAGAAGAGCTTCAAGCTCTTCATGAAAACAACACCTGGACTATAGTGAAACTTCCCAAAGGGAAGAAGGTTGTGGGAAGTCGTTGGGTATACAAGACCAAGTTCCATTCAGATGGCACGATTGAAATGAACAAGGCTCGTTTAGTTGCTCGAGGATTTACACAAACCTATGGAGTGGATTACAAGGAGACATTTGCTCCCGTGGCAAAGATGAACACTGTGAGGATGTTGTTATCTGTTGCTATTAACAATGCATGGCCTCTTTTTCAAGTGGATGTTAAAAATGCTTTTCTGCATGGTGAACTTGAAGAAGAAGTTTTCATGAAACTGCCCCCAGGTCATCCTCAATCAAACAATCCAGAAATAGTGTGCAAACTTCATAAATCCATTTATGGTCTCAAGCAAAGTCCACGTGCATGGTATGCCAAGCTCAGTCATGTTCTAGAAAGTGTTGGTTTCTGTTGAAGCAATGCGGATTCGTCCTTATTTGTGCGTTCAAACACATCGGGTAAACTTATGGTGCTTATTTACGTTGATGATCTCATTGTGACAGGTGATAATATGTCAGAGATTAGTGCTCTTAAACAATATCTCAATCACAAGTTTGCTATCAAAGATCTCGGCATTCTTAAATATTTTCTAGGGATCGAGATGGCATATTCTCACAAGGGTTGTTTTCTAAATCAGCGCAAGTATGTTATTGATCTTCTTCGTGAGGCCAATATGACAGATTGTAAACCTACTCGCACACCTTTGAATAGTAACTTGAAGCTGCAAGTTCATGGTGATCTCATTCCCAATATAGAGTATTATCAGAGATTGGTTGACAAACTCATTTTATCTAACTATCACTCGCCCTGATATATCATATGTCGTGAGCCTTGTTAGCCAGGTTATGCATGCTCCAAGCATGGATCACATGAAGATTGTTCATCATGTGCTTCGATATCTGAAGGGCTCTATTGGTCGAGGGATTCTCATGCGCAACAATAATCATACTCATATCTCAGGATATACAAATGCATATTGGGCGGGGAACACTCTCGATGGCAAATCTATCACTAGTTTCTGCACCTTCGTAGGAGGTAACTTAGTCACCTGGAAGAGCAAGAAACAAAGCGTGGTTGCACGCTCTAGTGCAGAAGCAGAATACCGTGCTATGGCTTCGACTACTTGTGAACTTATTTGGCTCAAAAATCTGTTATTGGACTTAGGGTTTCCCCATCAGCAACCTATGTCTCTCTACTGTGATAATCAAGCTGCGATGCACATAGCATCAAATCCTGTCTTCCATGAGCGAACCAAACACATTGAAGTTGACTGCCACTATGTTCGAAATCAAGTGCAGTCCAAGGTGATTGATACACACTTCATTCGTAGTCATGATCAACTTGCAAATATCTTCACAAAAAGATTACCGTTTGCTACTTTCCATCACCTCCTGTCCAAGCTTGGATCAATCGACCCGTTTGATCCAGCTTGAGGGGGAGTATTGGAAGAAGATCGGGAAGAAGATCTACTTTATGTCAGTTACTCTAACTGGCATGGGGTGCTATCATTTACCCTAGCCGGTAGGTAGCATGGGTGTGTGCATGGGGTGTTGTCTAACAACTTGAAGTATGGCTGTCATTCTCACTAATTCAAGGGATTTGCTGATCTTGCTTTAGTTGTTATGTGATTAGGCGTAAATCAAGGAAGGAAGATTGGTTCTTGTTCCTTGTTTTTCTCTTCTTCCCACGCTCATATATATGAGCTATCTTTGTACTTTGTTTCATATAATAGAAAATACACCTTCAAAACTAAATAATCCACCACTTCTTTTCCAATTTATACTTCGAAATTGTGATACGTGGAAAATGCAAAGCAAGTTTATTGCACTGTGGAAAAAATTGATCCCCATATTTTCCAAAGTGAAGGAAAAGTCAACAGAAATCTTCAACGAGCGATTGAAAATCTACGAAGAAAAATCCAACTAGTAAAAAACAGAAAAATAAATAAAATATTTTAAATACTCTTAAAGAAGAAATGACATGGAGGATTGGGATCAAGGCTCTAAAAAACGTTAGGCACTAGTCGGGCGGAGGGCAAGGGACTAGCACCTAGCACCTAGGAGGCTAGGCGGGCACCTAGGCAGCCTAGATGGATTTAGGTAATTTTCTTGTATATCTTGAAAATAAGTGCATATTAACACTTACAAAAAATTATACTTGTATGAAATTCATGGATAAGATAATAAAAGAATGATAAAATACCAAAAAAAAAAGTATCTAACAAATCCAAAATTTAAAAACACATTAAGCATATATGTCATATAACTTAAGACATTTTAAATGATTATATCTATTTTTTTTTAAATAAAAGTAATAATCCCACGTATTGGGTTGGATGGTTCATAATAAAGAGAAAATTCTGATGTCAATATGGGTGGTTCATAATAATATTTTTTAGAGATCATATTAATTTATATTGAATTTAAAGAGAAATAAAGGTGTCAAATATGTGGATGTGAAAAGGGCACACTAGGACGCATAAAGATGGGAACTCTGCACCAAAACTTAATGACAATGACATCTTCAACCTGACACCACATGCTTGGACAAGGATTGTCTGCCCTCCCACTTCTGGTGCCCTCCCGTGCCCTCCTGTTTTGTGTGGTCACGGTTAAGCCACATCAACATTTTATATTGTTTTTTTTATAGAGATAATAAGACAGAAATGAATAGTAATATAAAATGTTGACGTGACTTAACCGTGACCACACAAACAGGAGGGTACGGGAGGGCAGACAATCCTTGTCCCATTTTTTAGGGGAAAAATCAATATGCTAGAACTGAGTCACTGACAGCCTATGGCTTTATACAAAAAGCAAGCAATTTGATGCTAGGTGTCCAAAGTTGATTGGAGAGAAACTAAGAAAAAAAAAATTAAATAAGAAAATTAGCTTGGTCACGTGGTGTGAAAGGAAGAGAGAGAATGTCATCGTCTTCCTCTTTTCATCTTCGCCAAACCAAGAACCATAAGAAACCCAGAAAGGCAAAAAAAAAAAAAAAAAAAAAAAAATGCAGCTGATCTACATTCTTGAAAACATAATAAAACTGAAATTCCTGGACTGCCTAGGCCACTCAGTCGCCCGCCTAGGCTGCCCAAGGGCAGCCTAGGCCATCTCGACGGCTGCCTAATCTCTATCCCGATTTTGCATTAATCCCCTCAGTCGGCCACCGCCCAGCGCCTAGGTCGATTTTTAGAACACTGATTGAGATGGTCATTTTTTGCTAAACTTATATTTCGACTTTCAAAACTCTAAAAGTACGATAATAAGTGTCGACTCATAAAACACCTTTGCTTTTGAGAATCTCAGTTTTTTTAAGGGGTCTGAGAAGTGCTTTTATTGATCATGTGTTTGTTTTGTTGAAGGGTTCTAAGAAGTGCTTTTATTGGAGTGTATGCTTGTTTTGTTGAAGGGTTCTAAAAAAGTAGTTTTCATACAATTCTGTAACATTATCTAAACAAGTTGTAACTTCCATTGCATAACCAGGCTATTTGTTTTGAGAATTCAATACACAGTTACATTGTTATATTCATCAGTTCTTTTGTTATATTCATGAGTTCTTTTCTAACCTTGGTCTATATTTTTTATTCAGTCTCACTCATTCCATAATATTAGTTTTGTTAATATCTTAATGGAAAAGGAATTAAAATGGAACTTTTTTTTTTTTTTTTTGGGTAAAAAAAATGGGAACTATTTTCATTATCTTGTTTCTTAGTCCGACATTGCACCAAACGCTTCACCAAATCAGTCCAGCTTAGTTTAGTCTAAGTCAGTTCAACTTAGTCCTGAAGCTAGTCCAGTCCGAGATAATCCGGTACAACAAACGCACCCTAATGGGACTCGCCCAGAATAAATTGGACTAAACACTTGGCTAAAGGGGGTTAGCGAAACCTCCCGAAATCGGGCGGACTGCTAAGACCTTAGCTTCCCCCTCCCTCTTCGCACATTCATCTACTTCGTCCTCGCTTCCCAGAACCATCTTTAAGACCAGATCCAGCAAAACTGAAACAAAATAAAAGAAAAATCTACAAACGTTCTATTTTCAAAACCATATCCAATACCCAAAATCTCATAAAACCTAAAAAAAAATTCTAAAACTGAGATAAGCTTGAAATTTTCAATCACACAACACCGAGAAAACCAGAAACCCAAAAAATCTGCACTAAGGTGAGCTTGAAATTTTCAATCACATCACCAAAAATTCAGAAAACGCAAACCAGATCCAACCCTCATCTTCTATCTTCGGGTCAATCACATATGCAACCCGTTCCCAACTCCTAAATTTTCAATCTCTTTCTTGCCTTGTGGTTTGATTGTGAAGATTTGCAGTCGATTATTGTTAGAATCTGAACTATTTTATGGTGTATTTGCAGCAATTTAGTACAAAGAGGAAGAAGATCTCTCTCTCTCTAAGCTGGATTAAACTATCTCAGATTGGACTAGCTTCAGGGACTAAGCTAGACTAGCTTAGACTAGACTAAGCTGGATTGACTTAGTAAAGCGTTTGGTGCAGTGTCAGACTAAAAAAAAGGATAATAACAAACTACAATATTATATTTTTTTTAATTCATATCTAATAATATTATATAAATTAATTCTATCTTTTTTATTCTAATAAAACTCTCCCTCTCTCTGGAAGCTTCCATCATTTTCTCCCTCTTTATCTCCCTCGTTCTCTCCGTCCCACGCTCTCCTTCCCTTCCCTCTTTTTTTTCTAATTAATTGCCAAATATTTTTCTGCAAAACGAAGAATCGAGCTTGGTTTTTCAAGTTTTTATTTGGTGCAAGATTCCAACTGGAGAAAGCTTTCCAAGTCTGTGGATTCAATCGGAGCCCCAAGTCTATGGAGCGGCGGAACCGGCCTACAGCGATGCTTAATAAGCTGACCAGCGACGAGTCGGGGTTTGTGGAGTCGGGGAAGTGAAAGACAGCGATGTCTTGGATTTCTTGGATTCGTTTCTGTCAAACCCAATATTGCAGACTGGGAGATCTTCTGAGATGGAGAAGAAGAAGGAGGAGGAGAGAGAGAGTCAGAGAAAGGGAAGGCAAGTTGTCGTTCAGGCCTGGGGCAAAGCGAAGCAACATGAGGTGAAGCGAAGAACAGAAGCGGGACTACGAATCCCCTCGTTTTTGGTGGCTCTTGCTAAGCCCACCTAGTGAATGATTTAGTCAACATGAGTTCGGCATAATCCCATTAAACACAATCCCAATTTACACCAAACACAGGACTACTTATTCTAGCTAAGTAGTCCAGTCCACTAAAACTTAAGTCGGCCAAACAAACGCGCTCTAATGGGACTCGCCCAGACTAAATTGGACCAAACACTTGGCTAAAGGGGCTTAGTAAAACCACCCGAAATCGGGCGGACTACTAAGACCTTAGCTTCTCCATCCCTCTTCGCACATCCATCTACTTCGTCCTCGCTTCCCAAAACCATCTTCAAGACCAGATCCAGCAAAACCGAAACAAAATAGAAGAAAAATCTGCAAACATTCTATTTTCAAAACCACATCCAACACCCAAAATCTCAAAAAACCTAAAAAAAATAAATAAGTAAAATCTGAAAGTGAGATGAGCTTGAAATTTTCAATCACACAACACCAAGAAAACTAGCAACCCAAAAAATCTGCAGTGAGGTGAGCTTGAAATTTTCAATCACAGCACCAAAAACTCAGAAAACGCAAACCAGATCCAACCCCCATCTTCTACCTTCAGGCCAATCACACACGCAACCCATTCCCTACTCCTAAATTTTCAATCTCTTTCTTGCTTTGTGGTTTGATTGTGAAGATTTGCAGTCAATTACGAAGTTGGGAGATGAACAGCTTATGGGTTTAATTTTGATGTTAATTTCTTTTATCAAAAGAGGGAGATGAACAGAGAACAAAAGGAAGAAAATAGGGAGATGAACGGAGAACAAAAGAAGAAGATAGAGATGAAGAGGGAAAGGGACGAAGGAAAAAAGGGAGTGGGACGAAGAAAAATTAGAAAGAAAACAAAGGGAGAGGGGCGGAGAAAATTTAACTTATGCTATGGAACTAATGAAAGCAACGTGAAACAGAGAAGATCATGTTTTCAAACCTGATGCTAAAGTGATTATAAGCATTTACCTGACGCTCGAGCTTCTAGTTCAAATTCCCCTCCCCCTATACGTTTGTAGTAAAAATAAAATAAAATCTCTAAATCCCTAATTTGAATCCCCCAACTCCTAAATTAGGACTTATACAAAATCAGAAATTCGACATCACTTGAACCTCTACAATCCCCAACCAAACATAAATTAGAAACCCCTAAATCTTAAATCTCTAAATCAGAATCTAGATACAAACCCAGAAATTAAAAAATTGCAAAAAAATAAAAATAAAAATAAAGAAAGACTTACAAAGCCGGCCGGAGCAATGGAACGGAGCAGCTGGATTATTATATGGAAGGGATGTGATATTCACACACCTTACTTCTCCCACATTTTTTTAGTTTTCGGCTGTCGGATCGGATGAATTGAAGAAGATCAACGGACATAAATTAACAAAGGGTGTGAGAAATAAAAAAAAATGTGGGGATATATGGAATGGAGGAAGCTCGAGTGGTTTGAAGGGAGAGGGCATAAATGGTTTTTTAATTTTTCATTTTGGGTAAAGTACAAAAAACTACCTTAACTATTGATCTCACGACACTTTCATACCTCATCTTACGAATTTGTGCCAATGTCATACCTCCGTCAGTTTTTCTGTTAGTTTCTCTGTTAAGTGCTGACGTGACTTGGCTTAAATAGTGACGTGGCTTAAATAAATTAATTAAATATTAAAAAAATAATTAAATATTAAAAACTAAAAAATTAAAATCATTTATTTTATTTTTTTTTACATGGGGACCCACCCCCTTTCCCCCTCTCGTCTTCCCCAAATCTGATCCACCCTTTTTATTCCCCATCCACCCCTTTTCTCCCTTCTCTCATCTACAACCCCACCCACATTTCTCTCATCTGCAACTCGCACTTACCCTCCCTTTTCTCCTCTTCATCGTCGACTCCATCCACCAACGACCATCACCTTCTTCCCCATTCTACCTAATGACATCGAAGTCGCCGATCTCCGGCACACCAACCTTACCCCTCTACGGGTACCCACTCCCTCCATTGATCTCCTCTCATTCCTTATCAAACTACCCATATGGGTTCGAATACTTCTGTGAATCCTTGACAGCCTTGTCGCTCCACGATTACCAAGTAATCAACTTCATCGTGGGGTTTGTAGAAGTTAAGGACTGCCTCTGTCACCTCCCTTTGCTCCCACAGCCCAGCACCATCTTCAAGCCCATCAAAACGTAGTAGCAATCCCACGCCCACCACCACTGCCGAGTCTCTTGTGAATACAACTTGGGGTTTTTTTTTTTTTTTTTTTTGGGAAAAATTGAATGGTTTTGCTTTGTTTGGTTGCTCAGAAAATGTGGGAGAAGGGAAATGAATTTTTTTGATATTCTGAAGGTTCCATTTTCTTAGAAAAGTGAGGTAAACTGGAAGATGGATTTTTGAACTTTTGTTAATGGTGTGTTCTCAGGATTGGTGGGTGCTTTGTTTTTTATGCATGCTTGTAGGTTAGAAATAGAGATAGCGGCGGAGGAAGAGAAGAGAGGCACCTGGTGGGAATGGGAGTTGCTGGTTTGGGGTGGGATCTGGGTTTGGGTTAGAGGAAGACGGCAACCTCGTCGGCCCCCATCTTAACAGCTCTCACTCTCTCCCTTTCTCCTTGACAGCTTTGGAGACTGCAACGACGGCAGATCGGCGGTGGGCAATGGAGTGGGAGAAGGAAGCGGGTCGGAGCTTGCAGGTAAATCCGAGAAAGGAGGACGGATGGAAAAATCCAGGTGGGTTTGGGGGGTTCTGGGCACAGCAAGAAAGAGAAGTGGGGAGGAAGGAGACTACGGTGGAAAGGAGAGGGAGATGCGAGAGAGAGAAAGGAGAAAGAGTGGTGGAGGAAGGTTGGGGGGGACGGGGGGGGTGGGAAGGGGTTTTGGGGTGCTGAGAAGAGAGAGGAGAGAGAGAAAGATTTAATATATATTTTTTTAATTTTTTTAATTTTTAATTATTAAAATATATATTTAATTATATTTTAATCCAATTGGATTAGTAAGTGATCCCATATCTAGTCACGTCAGCACTTAACAAAGAAACTAACAGAAAAACTGACGGAGGTATGACATTGACACAAATTTATAAGACGAGGTATGACATTGTCATTTAAAAAAAATGAAATATGAAAGTGTCGTGAGACTAATAGTTGAGGTAATTTTTTGTACTTTACCCTATCATTTTTATAAGGAGATGTATTGGGTTGGGCCCGCACTATCCCCGAAGAGAGTTTCTCGTTTCCGAAAACGGAGTCATTTTTCAGTCGCCTGTTTCCAGAAACAGGTTATTGAATTGGCACCGACCGCAGCTTCTGAAAGGAATTGTCTGGCGAAAGATCACTTCAGGTCGGCAGGTGTTTGGCAGTGCCGAGATTAGAGCATGGTGGTGGACAGCCGCGACGGAGGATATCTGATGGGGTGAGACTTCATCGTCTCTGATCTGCTCAATTGGAAAGTTCGGATCATGCGCCGTCGACGGGGGTAGACAATGAGAGAGAGAGAGAGAGAGACGCAAATTCTTATAGCAACCCCATTTCGTTTTTAGAATTGAATAACTTGCTAAATTCAGTATTAATTTTCAAATGAAAAAAGAGAGACGATACTAATTTTCAAACTTTGTATAATTTAGGATAAAAAAACTTAGTTTGGGAATCCTTTTAAAATGACTATGAGCATTTTTCGGAATGCTTTTAAGACGACTTTAAGCGTTTTTGACGAAAATGATTTTAGAATCACTACTTCCAAAAAATGCAAGTGAGTTCTTAAAAAACACTTACTTTTGGAATTCAAAAATATTTTCTTAAAAAGTCTTTTCAGCCATTTTAAAAACACTTTCAAACGAATTCTTAATTATATAGCATGAGTCTGATGTTATTTGACACTGAATGCAAATTTAGAGGTCGAAATAGAAGGAAAATATACAAGGACAAATTACAGTTTACACTCTTGAAGGTTGGATGCAATTACAACCTCATACACCATCTTTAAAATATTTTAATTTTATATATGTACTTGTTATTTCATTTCAGTGTCATACCTCGTTACATTTTATATCAACTTGACTGTTAAATGATTGCCGATGTGAGTCTAAATTTATGTCATACGAATAAAAAAGTAGTAAACAATATATGGTATCATGTAAAATTTAGTACAAAGCTTCGACAAAAATCTAATAAAAAAATAGTAAACAATTTATGTCACATTCCTCCTCATGCTCAATTCAATTCATCCCATTCTGATTACGAAATAGTAAAACAAGCCATAAGTGATCCTATCTTAAAAACCAGTTTCATAATCATTTTTATGCAAACTCAAGCAAAAATCAAAGGAACTGAGGAATGATAGTCACATAGATATAGAAGAAATGTAACAAGAATTCAGCCAGAAAGGGACACAACTAAGGCATACACACCACGCTTGATTCAAACCACGTGAGAAACAACTTAATGGAAGTAGAAGATTTTGATTCAGAAATAGTAGAACTGGCAATGGCATTGACAGCAGTAGAAGAACCACTACCAACATCAGAATCCAACTTTTATCTACAATTTGAAAGGACTTGCAACTCCGATAAAAGCACTTAAAAACAGAGAATGATAAAGAAGTGAGCTGATTAACTAGAATACATGATAGGTGTGCCAGCTCTAAGTTCCAAGTAAAAAGACCATCACCAAGAAACTTCATTCAAACGCCCATTGGTTCTCACGACGAACTTCCTCCTCTTCCTCCGGGGTGAAGTCGTTCTTGATGTTGAAGGTCTTTCTGATCTCTTCTGGTGTCTTACCCTTGATCATGTCTGCAACTGTCTGGCATGTCAGGTCCAAAAGGCTCTTGATGTTCAAGTAGTTTGCAGCCTGTCAATACCAATATCATCACATTAGAAAAACATAAATAATGCCAGTTTCGGCAATTAGTCACTCACAGAAATAATGAAAACCAACTGATCACATTACAGTAGTTTCTGCAAAAGCTTACACACTACATTCATAAACCAATTAAACCGACGATACTATCGCCACAGACTGAATAATGATGATACGCATGGAAACTAGTTATCTGTTCCGCCACTCTACAAATTGACACACCACAAGTGTTGCAGAAAGAGGCACATTCTCTTATTAACAAACTTAATCACAACTTAGACAAGTAAACGTCGAAAGGCAAAAAATTTCAATACGAAGATATTCCTCTTTATCTCAACTTCAAACAGAAGCACAAGACAAACTTGAAGTAGAAGCAGAAGCAGAATCAGAACAAGCACAGTAACATCAAAAGCAACAAAATTAAACAATTCAAATGCACAGAAACCACTGAATCAAATCCCTAAACAGAAACAAAAGTAAAAAATAATCGAATTGCATCGCATACCAAACCATCATAGAAAACCCCAAATCAGCAACCCTATCCCTAAAAGCAACACAATTGACCCCAGTCCCCAATTCAAAAACCCTAACCCAAACCAATCCCCAAATTCCGAAATCCTAGAATCAAACAAAGCAATCTCGAACAAGGTTAAATCGAAATTCGAGATTAAATTAGGGTTTTAACATACCAGAATGAGATCAAACAGCGTAGCCTGGTCCACCTTTACGAACTCCTGATCCCAGGCCTTGAGATCGTCCTCGGAGATCTTCTCGTCGGGCTTGGCGGCGTCGACATGCCTCTTGCAGTACTCGATGACCTTGGCCAAGATCTTGCTGGTGACGTTGGGCAAAGGAATACCGTTGTCGGCGCAGTCGTCCTCGATCATGTGCTTAATGGTCTGTGACTCCAGCGCCACCGCCTCCTCGACCTCGAACGACTCGCCGTCGGAGCTCTTCAGGGTGATCTTCTTCGACGACGACGACATGGTGACGGTGATAACGATGGTCTCGAAACGACGACGGCTTTGAAAACTCGAAGGGTGTTAGAGAGAGAAAGCGAAAGCTTTTGGTTTGTGGTCGTAGTGAGAGACTTTTGATATCGCCCACGGGAAAAATATAATAAGAACGAGGAGCGGAGGGGGTGAGGGCTATATGGCGCTTTTTAAAGGAGGTTTGGACACGTGGAGAGGAGTGGCTCTTACGTGGCTGATTGCTATTGGATGATATAGTCCTAATATTTTGTTGAAAGGTAAATATAATAGGATTTGGAGTCCATCGGATCCAAATTGTGAGCATTCTAGAAATCCTCATATCTTAGCTATTCATCGTATATTGTGCGATTATAAATTATTTATTTTTATTTAAAATTAAATACAAATAGTACCTGACGAAAATTGACCGTACGATGTACGATAAATGGCTATGATGTGGGAATCCTAGGATCCGGAGAGTTCCAATATAATAGAGAGCATTTACCCACTGAACTATCATCTCAGTGAAAATTAGGTCTCAGAACTATTTTTCGGTAAAATAAGTTCCTAAATTCATTAAAAATTTCTAATTTAATCCCACTATTATATTCAAAGCTATTTTATCAAATTTTTTATCAACTTAAATCACTTGATACACTTTAGAGTGTAATATCATTCTTTTCTCGTCCATAAGCCCTTAATATTTCATATAAGTTGCTAATCTAACGTTCAATTTACCCTCCAAAGTTAACTCTATACACTGTTTCTTTATGTAGAATTACCAATCTACCCTCCAATGTTTATCACATACATGTAACGTGACTTGAATTGACGGAAAATTAAATATAGTAGCTTTGAATATAATATTCGGGATGTAATTAGCAGATCTTTATAATTCAAGAACTGCTATTTCTGAAGAAAAAAAATAATTTAGAAACCTAATTTTCATTCAAGTAATAATTCAGAGATTAAATTGGTAATTTATCTGAAAAAATATAATAAGAACGAGGAGTGAGTGGGTGAGAGCTATGTGACGTGTTGTATGGAGGAGGTTTGGACACGTGGAGAGGAGTGGCTGGTTGCTATTGGATGATATTGTCCTGATATTTTGTTGAAATGAAATAAAATCTCCTAAGATTGGTTGCACCTATTGCACAAAAGAGAGTAATAGGAAGTTGAAAAATTAGATTTAGTGCAAGTTTAGAAGTATTTTTAAAATGATTAAAAGTTTTTTTTTTTTTATGAAAACGTTTTTTGATCCAATTTTCAGAAAAAATAAGTAAATTATGAAAAAGTATTTGAAGTGTTTCTTGTAAGAAATTAGTTATGTGCTTCTTTTTTGGAACCCAAAAATATTTTCTTTAAAAACGCTTTCAAATATTTTAAAAACACTTCTATATGAGCCCCAAGCACACAATGGAAGTGTGGGACCATGATTTTCCAAGCCAGAATAAGGCTGACCTTAATACTGCCACCTCAAAAGTCTGGTCATAGACTTACCAGCGGAGCTGTATCAAACGAAGCAGGGTGCTACCATCACCTTACTCCGGGGCAATGGGCGAAGTCCTAGTGACTTCGCTAGATGACCATGCTTGTTTCGCAAGACACACAATCTGATCTAGATATGGACACAATCAGATCCTATAAGTCTTGGAATCACTACAATCTAGGGACAGGCATATGCCGCAAGTAATTACACTCCTAAGAGGATGCAATATCTACTTACTAGATATCCTCTAGAATTTTCCCGGTTTAGATCGAGGATTCTATCCTACAAATTTCTCTCCCATGGTATAAACACATCAATCTAGGGCTCATTTACAGTAACACAATATATACACTTGATTTATCTGGCCCAATACTTGAGTCTAAAAATCATTTACTAACTTGACTATTGGAGAGTCTTTGGCTGGCACACCCTCGACCTAAAGTTTGCTTACGATTATCTTACTATTTTGCAGGTTGCTAAGGTTACTCAAATTTATGTTCAACCACCGCTCACAGAGGTGGGCAAATTTAATTCCACCAGAAATTATATGTTCTATGTATCAAGTCTTCAAACCCACATCAGAAAGTTAAGAATACAATTTCATCATATTGATATGGCGGAAATGTTTTTCCGTCCCACATCGAAATAGATAGGAAAAGTAATTCTTCAGTTTCCGCCGCCTTATAAAAGGAATCCATTGAGGCTACTATTAATTTACAAGTCGATTGACATTTGTTGTATTAAGGTCTGGTTTGGGAATAAACTGTGAAATAAAACAGCAGAGTATTTGGTAAATTTTTTTGTAAAAGTGTTTTTGAAAAAAAAAAAAAAAAAAAGCAATATTATAGTGTTTGATAAATTTTTATGTAAAACAGATGTGAAAAAAGCTGGGTTTTGCAGCTTTGTATTTTTGGTTTTTTTCACCCAAAACTGTGAAAAAAAAACTGAAGCTGAATGTTTACCAAACATAAAAAAGCTCCAAGCTTTTTTTTATAGCCACTTTTTTTCAGAATCACCGCAGTACCAAACTAGGGCTAACTCTAGTATCTTTAATTTTAATATTTATAATTAATACTCAAATCCTTATTCTTTAAAGTTTACTATCTTTATGTCTAAACAATAACAAAAGATAAGTATTCGTTTGGGTGTTTTCTTAAAATGATTGAAAGCACTTTTGGTGAAAATATTTTTGAAACCAATCCTTGGTAAAAATGTAAGTAAATTCAGGAAAAAACACGTAAAATGCTTTCCAGAAGAAGCATATAACTAATACTTCTTGCATAAATCACTTTAAATGCTTTTACAAAAAAAATATTTTCTCTAACAGTGTTTTCAGTCATTTTAAAAGCACATCCAAACGAGTCCTAAATTGATAACAAGCTTAAGGGCTGGTTTGGTATTGATGTGCTTTAAAAAAAAACTGTTTCTGCTGTGCTGTGAGAATAAGCAATGGTGAAATAAAGCTGTAGAGTGTTTGGTAACTTTTTTGTAAAAGTGCTTTTGGAAAAAAGAAAAAAAAAAACAGTATTATAGTGTTTTGTAAACCTTTATGTAAAACAACTGTGACTGTGTGAGATGATAAAAAATGGTATAATACTAGATGTGCTATTAATTTAATTTTCTTAACAAATAAAGGTGAATTACTAAATATACTTTATTTTTAAAAGAAAAATATTTATAAATTTTATCTTAAACATATAATCCAACGTTTTACAAGAAATCATAATCTAAAGTTTAACAAGAAATCATAATCCAACATTCAACATATAATCCAACATTTATGCTGCTTCACGATTTCAGTTTTTTTTCAAAACTCATTTTTACTACTTCACGTTTTCAGCTTTTTTCATCCAAAAGTGTGAAAAATAAGTTATTTTTAAATGTTTATCAAATACTTTTTTTAGCTTACTTTTTTTTATACCTACTTTTTATAAAAGCAAATCAGTATCAAACCAGTACTAAGATACTATCATGGAAAGTGCTGCAATATAATAAAGCAAAAGCCTTGGGCGCACCTAATGCGCGTATGCCATGCATAAAATGATGAAGATAAGAGATTCTTGTGGTGCAAAATTCAACTCAATTATTTGAGTTGTGCAATACAATTTGCTTTTTGTGAAACCATAGGGCTTAGGTGCTTTTATGCTAAAAAGAGAAGTAGGCATTGGATGTGACTACAACGCCTCGTGGTATTGAATTCTTTAATTTCAATATTCAAATCTTCATTTTAAAAGTATCCAAAATTTCGTTGCATTGTAAAAAAACTGTAGCTTACTTGCGCAAAAGGCTAGTACTTAATGGGATGAGAATTTTACTTCACAAGAGATTGAGCAAAAAAACTGTTGAATAGCCTATTTCTTACGTGTACCCATTGGAGAATTTTGAAAAGAAAAAAAAAACAAAAAAAAAAAACTGAAAAATGAATACTTTACAAGAGATAAAAATTCATTAATCATTTTTTTTTTTTGAAACTTTAACGAAAAACTTTCGGTATTTTTCACTTTAACGAAAAACCATATTTTTATATTAAAAAGTCTATCCTGATACTATTCATTTTACCCTTTTTTGTCCTTATCATTAAAACTTAAAGTTTTAAATCTTTTTAATTAGTTTTCTTTTTTAATTTTCTATAACATAACTTAACCGAAGTTTCTTAGAGAGCTTACTCAAGCCAATGCAAACGTGCATGTAAATAGTTAAAGTTGGCACCTATTACGCAATACGATAGTGTTCTTAATCATTTCCTTTACAACTACGAAAAGATAGTGAGTACTGAGATAGAAATATACAATGAATAAAATATTAGAAAGTGTACAAGTTTGACTAAAGCTCTCTCTTGTAAGCATGATTCCCATGTACCAAATCATGAGTGGTAATGGTGGTTTCACTATTTTTCTATTACTGATCACAAAATAAGAGAGAAAGGAATAATAAATCAATTACGCTTAAGATGTTGCTCTGAGCTGGAGTAATTGTGTTTTTTTGTTTCCTTTTTTTTTTTGATGACTTGGCAATGAAAGTCATGTTGGAGATATGCTCTGAAAATCAATATTTGGAAGAAATATTTCAGGATAATGTATGTATGTATAGATAACTCTAATACAACAAAAGGCAAAGTCATTTATTAGGACTATCTCAATGAACGATATACATCCAAAATTAGTGAGTCCATGGACAATAGATCGATGGAAGAAGTAATCTAAAGATGTTAGACTACAGAGATTTTCTTCACATAACCATAATGTCCAAAAGGTTCCTAGTCATAGGATTGCTAGAGGGACGCTGACAATCCGGATACACTAGTACGTACTATGTCTGCTTCAAATGGGAAGGATGGAAAGTCTCAAGCCATTCGTGTAGTGACACTAAGACAAGTATGTAGGTGCTTATTAAGGGAATGAGTTCACTAAACACAATCAAACGAGAGAACTTGCATGGAGGTCTACTTACATGTCAAGCAAGTAACTCTACTAGTTAGAATAATGTAAGTAATCCTTTGATCTGAGACATCATAGTTGTCTTGGGGATATGTTGCTGATCATTTGATAATGAGACATGACCACATCTCATCTTGGATGTGTTCTATGCAGTGTTGGGGTGTCCCTCAACTTTAACCAGGAGCAATGGTCCCTTGACCAACTTGTAGCAATGGTTCTTCCAACATGACTCATTATGAAGGAAGTTATGACGGAGTTGACAAAAAGGTTGCACATTTTGATGAGTTTAGGGACCAAAGGTCACATAGTTTAGTTGAGGAATCATTGCTCCAATTAGGTTAAAGTTGAGAGACGTTGCTATAATTTTCTCTTCTTTAGAATTAAGCTTCTTTTCCTTGTTTCAATTGCGGTTTTGAGGATGTTGTGGTTCGTGTTGTTGATTATTATGTTAACGTAGGCATGTTCACGGAAGGAGGGTTCTTGTGGTCACTAACACCAAAGTTGCACCATTGTGCTTGGATAAAGTTGTTGAGGCTTTGACAAGAGATAACCCGAATGTGTCAATTGAGAGGGTGATTTTACCGGATGGTGAGAAGTGTAAGAACATGGTGAGTATCTAAATGCTCGTTTGAAATATAGTCTTTAAGATTGCATTTGGCCAGTTGAATCATGAGTAACCGTGTTCTTCAACTGGCAGGGCACTCTTATGAAAGTGTTTGACAAGGCTATTGGGTCAAGAGTACTGGACCAGCGATGTACATTTGTTGCGCTCGGAGGCGGCGTGATTGGTGACATGTGTGGCTATGCTGCTGCTTCTTACCTTCGGGGTGTTAACTTCATTCAGATTCTGACAATTTTTAAGGCGCAGGTCGGTCACTAACTATCTCTTTCCTTTTCTAGCAATCATGCACTTATGCTCATTATGTCTCATGCATCAAATTTTTACGTTGCTCGACTTGCAGGTTCATTCTTCTGTTGGCGGAAAAACTGATATAAACCACTCTCTTGGGAAGAACTTAATCGGTGCTTTTTACCAACCTCAGTGTACGCTTATTGTCACAAACACATTGAACACATTACCAGATCGGGAACTGGCATCAGGGCTTGCGGAGGCCATTAAGTGTGGGCTTGTTAGAGATGCAGATTTCTTTGAATGGCAGGAGAGGAATATTCAGGCAATAATGGCAAGGTATGAAAGTTACACTGAGAGTAAGGAACAGCAAAAAGTTACTGGAGCCAGCACCATGCTGCATATTCCTCTCAATTCATGTTCTATTTCACATGATAAATGTTACGGGACATCAAATTAAGAGAGCGTCTTGTCACCGCCAGTGGTTATAACTTTAAGGCTGTAAAAATGTGGCCGTTTTATCTTTTCTAGTCTGTTGAAGCTTCGTGAATAATCTCGATCCTGCACAAGATGCATATTAGGTTAGTTACGTTGAATATAGTTGGTGCATGCAGGGATCCAGCGGCATTGGCTTATGCTATAAAGCAGTCGTGTGAAATCAAGGCTGAGCTTGTCCTTGGACGAGAGGGAAAGTGGAGTGAGGGCTATACTGAATTTGGGTCATACATTTGGTCATGTGAGTTTTTGTTTTGTACAATTAGGTGTTGAAAGCCTATGTACTTTGACAAGTCATCTTCGCCTTTTGTTATATTCTGTTAAATCCCCTATCTAATTGAATCTTTCGGATGAAATGTGACATATTTTCAGGCAATAGAAACTGGCTCCATGGAGAAGCTGTTACGGCTCGGTAAGAGATTTACGCATTTACATTTCTTTCTTCCCTTACAAAATTATTCCTCAATGTTTAAAGAGCTTGTGTGCTAGGTTATGGCTGCTGACATGTCATACCGCCTTGGCTGGATTGATGATGCACTTGAGAAGCGAACCACCAACATTTTTAAGCAGTCCAAGTTACCTATTGCACCTGCTGAATCTGTGACGATCGAGATGTTCAGATCTGTAATGGCGGTAAGAGAATGGCAGTGTAAGTTCATAGAAGCTCAGTAACTTCTTTGCTTGTTTGTTAATGCATCCGTCTTCTTTCGGCATGGCAGATTGATAAGAAGGTAGCTGATGGGTTACTAAGGCTCGTCCTTCTGAAGGGTCCTTTGGGAAACTGTGTCTTCACCGGAAGGCCCTCGACGAAACACTCCATGCATTTTGTAAGTCCTGATGATCCGCACAAGATGTGTGTGAGTTCCTCACCTGCGTTTCGTGGTTTTTGTATTTTAGTCGTCCACTCGTCCGTGTACTTTGCCCCTATGTTTTAGATGCCCTTAGCTTCCCCTAATTTTATTGGCAAGAGCTTTTACCATGTTGTAATTTTAGAAACTATTGTATTTACAATAAGCATGGGAAACCATATTATTCAACTCTTGCTTCTTTTCTGGAAATCATGAATGTAATATATGCATATTCTGAGAAAGACTTGGCTCCTCAAGGACCTCCTCTTTTAAAATACCTCAAGACCCTATATATCCATAGTATTTTGCGCTTCTGATCGGAATCGCTCATAACTATTCACTATGTAAAGATCATCTCTACAAAAATTAATTAAAACTAAGGTTGTTTAGTCATCAAGCTGTATAAAAATAGATTAACGGATTGGGTAAAAGAATTATGAACCGTCTATCTATTTGTTACGGGTGATCAACTAAACGATCTTAGTTTTAATTGATGTTTTGCAAAAATGATCTTTACATGGTAATTTATAATATAAACGATTTTGATCGTAAGCACATGATTTGCTGAGTAGGCCACAAAGTATTTTAAGAAGGAACTCGTTAACCTTAAGGAACCAAACTCTTCTCTTCCTTTCTAGTTCCAAGTTTTCAAGGAACTCCTTAACCTCAAACAACACTCAACATTCCAGTTTATAACATGATGTCACGTGATTTAAGTTTTCCATATAGAATTGCATGATTTGGTTGGAGCACCTTTACCTTGACGTCCCCACTTCATTAAAGTATTTGATCTCGGCTTTTCATCGAATCACTTGGAAATAGCCACGACAATTTTTTTTTTTCGTTTCTTTTTATACCTCTTACCCACCAAATAAAGAAAAACTTACATGCAACTGGAATTTCGAAGTAGTTAAATCTCAAACCAATTACTCGATGCCTTATAAATAAGTTAAAATACATAACCATGTGGGACAGACTCGATTCAATGACACCTTTATCGTCTCGGTTGCATATAAGTTTTTCCACTGTTCTAAAAATCTCCGCCTAGCACCACCTCGATTAATATCTAGACGTTTGAAAATTAAGAAAATGCCCATAGACCTACTGAGGCACTCGTCTAGACCACTTAGGCACCTGCCCAGACCTGCCTAGGCATCGACTCACTTAGGCAAAAAATAGATAACTTTCATTTTGCATTTTTTTTTCAATAAATTGAAGAGACTTGTCGAATATTTAAATGAGCAAACATATATGCTTGTTCCCCATGTTTTCATTATGTTCCAATACTTCATAATATATTTGTTATTCTATTTTGTAGTTTATGATGAAATTATATATATTTTAAGTATAAACATACACTTATTTACATAAAATATAATGGATTTAGTTAAATCTGCCTAGTCCTCCTAGACCCTGCCTAACCGCCTAAGCGCTAGGCCCCAGCTTGCCACCTAAGCACCGTCCGACTATCGCCTAGCGTCTTTTAGAACCTTGAGTTTTTTTTTGGTAGATGAGCAGTTTTGCCCTTTTTCTTTCCAGCCTTGCAATTCAAATTCCAAAATTGGATAAACATTTTTGCCCTATACTTTTAAGGTGGCAATGCAACTGTTCCATAATGTAATTGGAGGAGGACAGACAGCTTTAGCATAGCCAGAAGATCTTCTGCCCAATCTGCCGATTCTGCCCTAATCATATTTAATTCTTCCCCCTCCTAATCCCTCCTAATCTCCTCCCGTTCCCTCTCATTCTCTCACACTTTCCTCTCTGTTTTGCTCTTTCTATAAAAAAAAAAGTTAACACAAAATGTTGATATGACTTAATCATAACCGTTTAAATAGAAGGATAGGGGAGGGAAGGGAGATTGAGAGAAAAATTAGGAGGGGAGAGAACTCTACTCTGGTTTTACAACGTAACTCGATGTTTCAAAACATATACTTTTCCTTAAGATTTCAATATTTAATCTCAATTTGGTCGCAAGTGATAAATAGTCCAGCGAATAGAACCTCCTATTCAGTTTATTGCGTCTTGAGTTTAAACTATTTTCATATTTTATGATCAGTGTAGTTTAAAATAATAATAACGTTTGTAATAAAAAATCTCAAATTGCCCAAAAAGCCTTTCACACCAAATCCACAAGGCCTCCAAACTTTCCATAATCTTAGTTAATTATCTTGTACCTAAAGAAATTAATCATTTTTCATGAAATTATTCTTGTATTGTGGGGTTTGATGTGGTTGCTGTCATGTAAATTATACTCTATCAAATTCCAACCACCTCTTCTACCACACATTCATTGGCAAGCATAAGTTGGTATGGTAGTTTTCATCTAATATATCAATATTTAAGGTGCATGTTAAGATACAAGTATAACGTTATATCGTGTGACAGTATTATAGTATCATATAATAATTTCACATGTTAGTATTGCTCGAATCAAGTACAGTTAGGTTAAGGCCAAAATAATCCTCAACTAATTGACAATTAGAACGTATCACCGTCATTGTGATCCAATAAACTAAAAGGACGGTCCCAAGCCAACAAAGTTTCTCGCAAAGCGAGGGTCGCAGAGAAACATCTAATATGCAGCCTTACCTTTACTTTACAAATATGTTGTTTACATGACTCGAACTCTTGATTTTTTTGTCACCAAAGAGCAACATTTCCATTGACCAAGGCTTGCTTTGATCCCATAAATAAAAAATAAAAAATTATGCATAGCACAAAAATAACTCTTCTTGAAAACAAGAATCCAATTAAAAATCCATGAGACTAGGTGTGAAAGGATTCTTGTCTATTGATGATTATCTCTACTAATCATCCTCATCAAACTTGGGTTGTGATTATTTCTTTGTCACAAATTATTGGAACAGGTTGACAAGATGATAACATAACATGTCAGAACTTGCAAAAACACTATTGTGCAGACAGTTAGACCTTATGTACGAATATACCAAGCGAGCCAGGTTTCTTTCGCACTCATCTGACGTTTTATATCGTGTCATACTTTGTATCTAGAATACAAACCAAAATAAGAATCACCAACTAATTAGTCATAACGACAATCCAGCAACATAACACGTCACTTTCCAACGCCAACAACAAAAACAGTAATCGTGGAACAATTCCGCGTGGACAATAGCGAACCAATCCCAAATTACCTTAAATCAATAGTCGATTTCCAAATTAAAGGGATAAAAATTAAAATCACACAGACAAGACTTAACATCACAACAAGAAAAATAAATCCCTTTGTTTCATTTCACTTTTCATCCCCACCAACCTCAAAAATCTTTTGGAAAAAAAAAAAAAAAGCCCCTCAAAAATCCGACCCAAACACATATAACCGGACCCAACTTCCTCGCGACTAGCGCGCAGAAAGAAAGAAAAACAGAGAGGAGAGAGAAAGAGACACAGAGGGGAGAGAGACAGAGTCTCACAGTCACAGCCTCGAAGCTATTTGTTGGAGAGTTTGTTGCTCAACGAACGCTTCAACGGCAAATAAAATTCGCGGCCAAAAAAATAGTCCGCCATTTTTGTCTCGCTCACTCTCCTCTTTTCTCTTCCGTGGAGCTTCCAGACGCCCGCACAAGACCCACATTCGCCCATTTTTCTCCTTCCAATTTTCCCCTTCCGAACTCCCCCAATCTTTTTCTTCTCTTTTCTCTCTCGATTCCCCCCCCCCTCCCAATTTGCCAGAATTAGGGTTAGGTTTCGTCGTGAATCGTCCGGATTTCGATCGCTCCACAGATGTGTAAGTGAAGAGGACGAGGAGGAAGGAGAAGAAGAAGAAGATCGGGTCCTCAGGTTCGAAGATCTGGGGCTTGGGTTTTTCTCGAGAAAGTGAGAGAGCGAGAAAATGAGCGCGTCCAGGTTCATAAAGTGCGTCACGGTTGGGGACGGGGCTGTGGGTAAGACGTGTCTGCTTATCTCCTACACCAGCAACACCTTCCCCACCGTAAGTCTTCAATTCCCAATTCCCAATTCGCTTTAATTTCCCTTCCTTTTTTGGGAATTTTAATTTCGTGCGCCATTGTTGCAATAGGTGGAATGTATTTGGTAATTGATTTATTGCTTTTAATTGGGTTTTTGGGTTTGGTTCTGGGGAAGTTTGATGCCGAATGCAATGAGTTGTTGGTGAATTTGTTGTTTTGGTAGAATAATTATTCACAAATTAGCTTCCTTTGAAAATGTGCTTTCTTGTTCCTTTTGTTTCTGGTGCTGCTATTTGCTGATTTTGTATTATTTTTAGCTCAATCTTGCTGACGATATTTGATTGTTTTAGGAAAACATTGGGTGCAAATAATTAGAATGGTATTAATTTTGGTCAAAATTGCCCCTTTTTTTGAGGGGCAATCAAATGTGAAAGGTTTGAAAATAAGTGGGTTATTTGGGATTTTAAAATTCTTTTTCTGCTCTTGACATAATTCCTCGGATGTTTGGATTGAGGCGTTTTATAGGAGTTTTTTAGATTTTTGGGATTTTACTTTAGCTATTCTGCCTATAAGATGTTATTTGATGAAATTTTAAATCTTTTCTCCCTAGAATGTCTGAACTTCCGAACTTTTTGCAATGTGGTTGTTTGTGATTTCATATTGTTAAGGTTTATAACTTGTAAGGAAGGGGAGATCATTTGTCGTTATGATGTACGGTTTATAACTTTATTCCGTATTGTGGTGGGAAACAGGATTACGTGCCAACTGTTTTCGACAATTTCAGTGCAAACGTGGTCGTGAATGGGAGCACTGTTAACCTGGGGCTATGGGACACAGCTGGTAAATATGCATTGTCACTTCAGTTTTTGTTGACTAGGGGTTGTATGCATATATGTGTTTTAGGTCTGAATTTATTTTTTGTGCAACAGGACAGGAGGATTACAATAGATTAAGACCTTTGAGTTATCGTGGTGCTGATGTGTTTATACTGGCGTTCTCTCTCATCAGCAAAGCCAGCTATGAAAATGTGTCCAAGAAGGTGAGATTTTGCTATATGGGATGTATGTGTACAAAATGTGCTACTGATTATGACTGTTTTGTCTTTACCTTGATGATCTGATGATAAATCTCAAATGTATTGATTTCCTTTCCAGTGGATCCCAGAATTGAAGCATTATGCGCCCGGTGTCCCGATTATTCTCGTTGGAACAAAGCTTGGTAAAAATTTTATCTTTCTACTTTGTAGATATTTAAAAAAGTTTCGGCCGCTTTATTAAATCTTATTCCTCAACCTTAGATAAATCTTGAGATAATGGGCCCATTGTTTGAACACATTGAGTGTTTTTATTCAATGATAGTTCTAACTGCGAAATGTCTTTAAAATGAGCCAGATCTTCGGGACGACAAGCAGTTCTTTATTGACCATCCTGGTGCTGTCCCAATTACTACCGCTCAAGTAACGTTCTTGTCTTTATTGACCATCCTTGTGCCTTATCTTCTTTTCTTCTTCCTTATAATTAAGATTTATATCTCTACCCTTGTAGGGAGAGGAGCTCAGGAAGCTAATTGGAGCACCAGCGTATATCGAGTGCAGTTCAAAAACTCAGCAGGTATTTATATTATCTATTGCATTATGCGGGGGTATTTTTCATGCCTGAACTGTGACTTATGACGTGTGCTTGCGGCTGCAGAATGTGAAAGGGGTCTTTGATGCCGCCATCAGGGTTGTCCTTCAACCTCCGAAGCAGAAGAAAAAGGAAGGCGGCAAAGGGAAGGCATGCTCCATATTGTGATTTGGAAAATAGGTGTAAAGAGATAATGACCAGCCATCCTGCATGTATTCCCTCACACCCCTTTGTTCCCTAAATCTCGTTTTTCCCTTTTTGTCCTGAAGAAGTTGGAGTCAGTAAGTTGCCGCGTTTGGCAATCGTATGGATCTATCTGTGAAAGCATCAGGTGGTTTGGTGTTGCATTCTTGGAACTGTTGTGATCTCTTAATTGTTGAATTCTATGGTTGGCAACTTTTTCTCAACTCCGGCTTTGATTTTTTTATATTGTTTTAATAGACTGGACTCCCAGTTAGGAAGCCGACCTCGTTTTGCATTGATACACTTATACTATTACTGTCTGGTGTGCTTGAAGGATTGGGCCTATGCGTTTGGTTTTCATTTTTGTGGTTTGCCTCAACACAATGCATCGCTTCGCATGAGATTATTAGGCTTGTCGGTTTTTAACGCTCCTCTTTTAGCCTCTTGCACTCGTCCTGTTGGCAACTTATAAAAGAGGAGTGTCAAAATCGCTACTCAGTAGATTAAGAACAATATTGGTGAGCTAAGTTTGAGGAACTGGTGGTTTGATTCATTAAGGTGTCCTTCTAGGCCCAAGTTGTAGCCAATTGTACTTGAAAGAATAATGTACCTTCCAGTTTCAACTTTCAAATGGTAGCGGGAGGCGTTGTAAATTTAGTACTATAGTGTAATAGTAATTCTTTTATGGTATTCCTTTTTACTTGTGAGGTCTTAATTTCGATTTTGGTCGAAGGTAAGTTCGAACCAAATTATTATGATTTGCCATTGTGGCCTATCCTTAAGTCCCCAATCCTCTAGTGTAAATGTATTGTTATTTTAGAAGGGGGAAAAATTGGAGAAATGGCGCTACATATCTTTTCCCCCGCCAAATGAGCAGACCCTTGAACTAACGCTTGCAACGAAACAATGACCAGACCAGAGATCCATGCGAGTAAAATCTTTTCATGGAACGATTGCAAGAAGTTAAACTGGAAAAACAAACCCAACAAATCTTCGAAAGAAAAGGTTTCGAAGAAACAAGGCTCGGGGATGAACAGAACTCCGAGTAGAAGATACGACAGACGCAGTGTAGTTTCAAATAACCTGAAGAAAGATGTGGTTGGTTCTGATCGAAGTAGATTCAAATTCAAATATATGTTGTACATTTGTACCATTGCAGTACCACAATCAGTATACAGAATTCCTCGACGAGTGATTACCCAAAGTAAACGTCCTATAGACCCATCGGTCTCGGAGGAAAATTCAGCATCGGGGAGGATAAAGCATACAATCTACTCTCTCAACGAAACGACGTCATAAAGGATGAATTCGGTTCCTAGCATCCACCAAGGCAAACTTATCTGCAGCTCTCGCATTAATAACATGCATTCGCTTCGCAGCAAGTCACGCCTTGATGGGCTCATATCTTTCACCAACTGCACCGCCTTTCTGCTTCTGGAACTGAATGTACCGCAGTGTGCTTTTAAAGAAAGCATCTGTAGATGGCTCTGCTAAGGCCGAGTCGCTTTGCAGTTCAGTTGTAACCAATTCAATCAGGCTTTGGACTGAAGCAACCGTTATCTGTGGGTTCCCCTTCTCGAAGAAATAGAGGTACCTGAAAACACAACAAAGTAAAGCCTTCTCTTTCCGCAATAGAAGAAATAGAAAAAATTGGCTTTGGCGTCAGCAACTATTACTTGTTCAGTATTTCAACAAAGAGCGTTACTGAACCGGTGCTACCCCGTGCAGCATTGGACATCTGTTGGGCAGCATTAGCGATTCGTAAAGCTCGCTTTAGGCAAATCAGTACCCTGGATAGCAAGTAAAAGAAAATTAAAACGAATTATAACCAAACAGAACAATAGCAGTTTCAAAGTATGAACCAAGGAATGGCTCCGCTAAGATTCTTATACTCAGAAACCATCCCTTCACTCCTCTGTCCATTTCCACTTAACTCCTAACTGTCCTTCATACAGTTCTTTCGCCGTGAACATATCCTTTCGGCACAATAAAGAAAACTGACATGACTTGCACAGCCATAAGCACAACTAAATGGGTTTAGTATAGAAGCCAAATGTTAATACAACACACCTTTCTCCATCCTTCATGCTCTCATGATCATCGACCCAGAAGAGATGTGAGCAAGCATAAACAGCTCGGCACTGATCAGCCTTCTTTAAAAGCTTTGCCGAATACTGGTCAAAGACAAGGCATTAAGTAAGGTTTTCAGTAGAAACGGTTCAGTAGAAACAGACAGGCAGCATTATAACTAACGAAATTATGAAATTATGATTACCCCTGTGGCTTTGTGAGTTAAAGTATCCCTGTTCTCAACACCAAATACATGCATCCTCTGGAGAGTCCCGATTATCAGATGAATGGCAGTCACCTGTGCTTTCGAATCCTATTACAGAAAATTCATGCAAACAAGAAAGATTATATACAATCCAGTAATCAGTATTCAAAATGGAAAGAGTAGACACAATCCAGTGTTCCATTGAAATCTTAAAAAAAAAAAAAAAAAAAAATATGAAACAGGTGAAGAGGCAACCAAATAGGGAAACTCACTGAAATTTCTTCTTCGTAAAGAATATATGCTTGGGTGAAGAATTCATAGGCAACGGGTTCCAAATCACAGTCATTTGCAGCCTAATTAATGAAAAACAACAGGCATTAAAATTAGGGATAACATTCTTTAGGTCATGCCATTTATTTGAAAACCGAACATTTCAATGTACCTCAGCACATTGCAAATATAACCGTAATGCCAGTTCAGGTGCTGGAACATTCAACAAAGCCTCAATAGTCTGAAACAATAAACCAGAAGTGTTACTCAATAGCTAGAAAGATCAAAGTCTAAGCTCAAACTGTGTAGGATATACGTGTGAGCTCTCTGAAAGCTTTCGCTAGCATTTACCTGAGTCAAGAGCTGAAAAATTTTCTTTGGTGTGGTTGATGCATCGTCTCCAAATGGATTTTCTTCCTGGGCTTGCAATTTCCTAACCAACTGCACATAACAAAATAAAATCAGACGAACACCACCAAAAAGACCACCAATTCCATTACTCACACCATACTAGTTTGAGAAATTTCAACAACAAATCGACAGAATTAAAAAAAGTTGACTAGCATCAACACATAATGTGTCCAACTGTTAACATGATTTAGATAGACAGAAGCAAACCTTTAGAGAAGACAAAACTAGGGGAGGGATAGTAAAGGGCAAACGCGTTGGTCCTCCAACCAGGATGTGCTTCTTCACAGTACATATGATCTGCAATTCAGTGCACGAATTGTGGCAAACATTAGGGATGAATGGTGCTCCAGTTCATGCAAAATCTCTTGAGAGAAAAAAATCAATAAACAAAGAGTAATCTACATGTACTTCAATTTCTAAAATATATACACAACATGAATTTTCCACGAGTGATATTGCCATGTCTGCCAACACTAGGACCAGTATCCCATAAGCAGGGGTGGGGTGGCATGAAATCAAGGCATGAAAACTCACTGTCACATCAGTTCAAAATGCAAAAACCATTTTCAAGTGCTGGTAACATTTTTCCATATATTAGTACAGAAACATGAGAAAACAATTAATTATGACTCAATTAAAACTTCAAGGGAATATAACTCAGGAAGATTTCAGAATTAAATACTTGAGAAATCCTCACGGATACTCTTGTAAGGTAAGATTATAAAGACAGAAGGTATGCAGAGATATGAAATAGGCACATGAATACCATACTCAAACATATCCAATACCTTAAACATCTCTTCGGGATCATCATTAGAAAACATTTGAATAAGTCGCGCAACTGAATTTTGCTCCTCCTTGAAATCTTCTTCATCAACCTAGAGTTGAAAGAGAAGATATGCTCCACCTCAAGTGTATAGATTCAGAAGAAAATGCACAATATTGTGGAAGCCTAGAGAGGAGCTTTGCTATCATCAATAAATGTATGATCGATAACACAGAAATTACCTCATCATTAAGAGTCCCATCCAAATCCTCAATAAGTCCTTTTATTAATTCAAACAAAGCTTCGACCTGTAAAAATTGCATTCCATGTCATTAAGAAGCAAACTCAGTCGAAAGGACAAACCATTAGTTAAGCATACCTTCTCGGCAGTTAAAACATGAGTTGTATTTTTCATAATGCTCTGAATTATAACAGTAGCCATGACTTTATTTGTTCCACTATCAAGGAATTCCAGGACGCGAGGATAATTTGTAAGCTTCAAAGCCGTGACAATATCATTATATTTCTCAAGTGGAGCGCTTAAAAGTGCAACCACTTGTTTTGTTGCCCTGCTGTCTTGAATTTTTCCTTTTCCAGAGAGTTTCTTAACAAATGAGCCCTGGTGAAAAGAAAATAAATGGTGGAAATAATTACATATGTGGTGACCTTTTATAGAACAATATATATATTGATCAATCAATTTAAATGATAAGATAAATCAAATCTGTGCCACCAGACTTGCAGCACAAGAAATTTATTTACAAGAACAGACTTTACTGGATTATATGTATAGCATAACGTGGAAAATTACGGTTCATCCAATGTATATGCAAAGAAAAATTTGCAAAGGTTGGACTATCCAATTTCGGGCCACATGCAATTTGACCAATAAAATCCGTTTCACTTAGTATAACTTTGATGCGCATAGACGATAGAACTGAGCATAACTATGTTAAGAAAAGTTTGTCAAGGAAACATACCAACACTTGATCAGCATAATCAAGTCGATCAGGGTGCACATGGAGAGTGAATTTAAGAAGCGATGAATATAGAGTGACAACACCGATGATAGGCATGTCAACTTGTGCTTCAATTACCTGCATTGACATATTGTTTAAGTATCAAAACGAATGCAAACAAATACACAAAAACACAAATACCAAGACAGGAAAGCATATAGATGCAATGAACACTTGGTTACAGTTATACGTACTTATACTGCAGACAAACAAGGTCACAAAAAAGCTCTATGTGCAACCACTTGGTGATAGTAGATATGAAAAGAGATAATTGAAGCATGGCACAACCCTGAACTTAATCATCAATTTATTATACACTAAGATTACCTTTCCAATAGCATTGCTCAGTTTTGAAAAAGCTTCTACTTGTAAAAACTCAGGCAATACTTCTGTGCTTGAAGCAGCATAATTTGAAAGTCTTTCCATTAACTGGGATAGAACTGTCTTAATATCAACAGATGGCTGAAACAAAAAATGAAATTAGACAAGAATGGCAGAGAAATGTAATAAATTAAAAATACGATGATAAATATTATGAACACACAAAATACAAAGTTATCTAACATTCTTAATCAAATTTCAAACAAAAGACAAAAGGTTTTCCAAGATTAAGAGTATACCATAAACTATTTGACTATCATTAACTTATTTTATATATGAAGCAAAACACAAATGCAACATTCCATGTATCAATTCTCGGAGACATGATGCTCCATGCATCTTCCTATGAAACATTCAAAGCATTCCATATGGCTTAAAATGAGTGCAACAAGTCATAAAACAAAATGTAAAAAATCTCTTACAATAAGAAGGTACACTCCAAAACCAGAACAAATGACAAAAGCACCTTCAGTTTCAAAAGATCAATGCACAAAACCCCATAATGCAAAATAGAAGAAAAGTGACATGAATAAAAAACAATACAGGGTATTAATAAAATTTGTGCATATAATGTTACTGACCTGAAGTTGGGGGCAAGCACCCAACAATACGTCAAGAGTTTGCAAGTGGTACTCATCGGGAAAGACTTGAATTATGCAATCCATCAAATAAAACTGTGCAATCTCATCCTTACAATTGACAACCTGTTAAAAAAAGCAAGGTGATGAAGCCATTTTTTATGGTTAAGAGGTGGAAGTTACACATCATAAATATTAAAGGATCGATTAAAGATAAAACAGCATCAATCGGACCTGCTCCAGGACTCTGGGAAGCACGGCATCTTTGTACAAATCTAAATCAACACCTTCTATCTGGCTTAGGACGTGCAAGTTTTTACCAACCTAAAGGAACAACAGACATAGAGAAGCCTTCTGTAAGTGTACAGTGCATATGCGCACAACAATATAGCAGTGAAATCAACCAGCTACCAGTTACTGATATTACAAGATCACGTAGCTCGCTCCTTTCTTTCTCCCGTTTCTCCTTTTCCCGGGCAGGTCCCTGCAGACCAGAAAGCCGGAGAGCAAGCCTCAACTCAGGATCAGCTAAGAGTATGAATGATTCAAAAGCACTACAACACCTGCATGACCAGAAAGCATGCCCTCATGACATATTTTTACCTTCATGACATGCAAGCATTGTGGTACCTGTGCATGTCTAAACCTGAGAGCTCTGTATATAAGTATCAACCAACCTGATGTTGCATCCGCACCCAAAGTTTGTTCATCTCAGTGAAATTTTGGAGCACAAACTCAACAGCGTCCTTGACAGTGTCGGCATCTCTGGGCAAGTTAAGGATTATTGACAAATCAGATTGAATCAAATGAAAGAATACGATCATACACAGAAAATAAACATAGGAATGAATATCTGATTTCCTTACCCTTCATATTCAGAACCAATATCAGGCAATTTGTCCCTACTCACTTGAGAAAGGTAACTCCTTAAGAATAGCCCACGTACAGGATTCTGAACGCCACGGGACATTTCAACGAGATCTTTTAGGACATCCTTAGCAGGAGCTTCCTTAGATTTGATGTACACAGAACCTACTGTACAGAGAAGATACCTAATAGAGATCATAAAATTCACTTATAAGCTACAGAAATGCTATAGCTATGCCTTGTTCTTCACTTAAGATAAATTCGATGCACTCAAAGGAACACCCTGAAAGGAGATAGCGTCCAACTCATAATTGTATAAATCTACATTACAAAGACATTGATAATAGATCAAATCATGAATTGTAATTTCTGCTTAATTTTGGGTCTTTTTTCGATAAGGTTTAGTATTAGGGAACTTTTCAAATTGCAGCATGTTAACGATTTACAATCAGAATTACAGTATCTGAAGGAATACGACCACAATGCCAACTAGGAATACGACCGCAATGCCAACTAGGTAAGTAAGACTTTATGTGCAGCATAGTTCATAAACAAAAACAAATTGGATTATCTCCCGGGGACTTTAAGTGAACTACGAAGTCAAAACCTAAATAAAGCAATTGATACATGTGCAACTGAAGATTAACTAACATAATTAAGACTTACAATCTAGGCAATATGTTGCCGGCGTGCTGAACAAGCTCATAGAGATCAATAATGGAGCAGCCGCGCCGGGCCTCCTCCTTGAAGAACATTTCCAATTTCCTCAATTCGTCAAACGCCCGCATATCTGAGGCAATTCAAACCATAAATCAGTGAAATCACCATCCACAAACTCGCAAACATTCGGCATTTACGAAAATGCAAAAACGAAGCAGAATCAATTTCCAAATCCCTCCGGATCGATGAGAAGTAATCAAAACTTACAGAGTTCGTAGTACTTGTGAGGGGAAAGCTTCGAGGTCCGGAGCTCCGACAGCATCTGAGCTGAGTACTTGAGCGCGTCTCTGAGATTGTTCGAGTCCTGATTGAAAAATTTGCAGAAAAATTGAACGAAGGAAAACAATTTCACTGAATTTTCAGCGAACAAAAAAATTGGTAGAAAATTGGAGGGAAGAAGATCGAGGGTTTGTTTGATTGACTGATTGAAGGAGTTACCAGAGCTCGGTGCATATAGAAGGCGTTCTGTTGGAGGCCGGCGATTCCAGCTGCCAGCCATTTCTCTTCATCTTCAACTCCGTTCGAGATCATCTTCTCTCTCTAGCTCTCTCTCTCTCTCTCTCTCTCTCTCTCTCGGTTGCGTTTTGACCATACTGGTTTTGGCCACAACTGTCTGTCCAACTCGAGGTCTGTTTGGATCCGGACCCGATATCATGGGTCGGTTAAACTGGTTAGAGGTCAGGCCTAACATAGCAAGTGATTCAGGCTCGTGCCTGTTTGGGCTTTATTTAAATGGGCCGAGCACGATTCGGCCCGATCTCTTTTGTTTTCTTGACACAAACAATAGTTTGAGCGTAGATTTGGAACTTCGGAACTCAAGTGTAAGAATTGATGTTTTAATCAAGTGAGATACGAACCACTTGTAAATGTCCAATTTCTTTAAATCCTCTAGTTTCATAAGTGCTTTGATGCACTTTTGGTTCTGTACTTTTCAAATTGGGTGCATCCGAATCAAATTTGACATCTAAAATTCTGAAATCCAAACATGTAGAGACTAGAACGAAATTGGAATGTATATTTAAATCTTTTTTCCTTTTTGGGATTAAAAGACTCTTTCTATTTGAAAACAATATCATGGATTCAACTTATATAAAATGATATATAGTCGATATTTTAAATCATAAAACTCAAGTCCCCTTGGCACATCCAATTAATTCAAGATATTTCAATTTTTTTTAGTACATCAGTATTTTTACACTAGGGGGAGGGAGAGTTCGACTAAGCCACACAATGGACAACCTAATTTGATATTGAATTCATCATTCACGAGATTTGATACTAAGACCTCTTACTTCCAAGTTAAGAAAAATATCACTAGACCATAATACTGAGTGACAAAATATATTTTAATTGATATAATCACTTTATGCAAATATGACTGCAAATGAATTTGCTGCTTAACGACAATTACATGAGTTGTTAAGCATAGTTTACTAATATCCCCAGTAATGTCATTTATCAGTTAAAATCCAATATGTATGAGTTAAAAATCCATATGATCAACAAATTTTCCCAATAATGTAATTTTTCGTTGACCCCACACTATTTTTTACCTTTCACAATTTTTATCATTTTGATCATCTTCAATTCATTTCAATAACCGAAAATTGTAAAAATTGAAAAATGTGTAAAATATAAAATGATAGCGCCACCCAAAACTAAAACATCTAACGCAGCGACGTTGTACCCGATTAGAGCCAAAGTGCCAACTACCAAAAACCAATAGAGAAATGCCGAAACAGTTGACAAAAAGGAAATGATATTATAATCGATTCAAAAGAATTGCAAAGTTTGTGATACATCAATATGCCATCTACCCTACAAAAACAAATCCTTTCATTCCCCAAATCTCTGCCGTTGCTGTTTTCTCAACCCAACCGGGAGTCGCTCTAGGCACGAGAGAGCAAGCAAACCAACACCACCAAAGCCGGAAACAACCTCTTCACACCTTCAGTACCGAAAAACTATCAAATACAAAGTTCACTGGCGCTTTCAGCTCCTCACTTGTCAATCTTCCACTTTCCAGGCGGGGGTTTAGAACGGTACTGTGTATGGCAATGCATATATATCGGACTCGGGGAAGAGGCAAGCACATGGCCAAGACGTTGCGTCACCATAGCTCAGGCTGTCACTGACGACTGTAGGTTTCTCAACGCCACAATTCCATTTTGTCTTTGCCTCGAACCATCCCTCATCGTCGACATCCATGTGAAGACATTGTGAGAGAGGAGGTTGAACCCAGTTTTCAATTAGCTCTCTGTATTGTGAAGGAAGAGAACCACTGCCAGACTTCCGGTGTTTTTCTTTACCACGCCTGGAAGAGCGTTCATTGCTAGCATTTCCAGAAGTAGCGCATGGATGTTGTCCCTCCTCTATGCCTTGTTTAGGAGCAGGTTCTTGCAGTCCTACAACAAAGGCATTATCTGTCCTTCCTGAGGAAGAGCAAGGCTGTTCTTGGCTGGGTAGCACTTCTGGACCTTTGGGCCTTTGGAGGAACAACCAGGAAGGCTGTTCCTGGCTGGGGAGAACATCTGTACCTTTAGGCCTTTGGAAAGAAAACCTGGAAGGCTGTTCCTGGCTGGGTAGAACTTCTGCACCTTTTTGCCTTTGGAGAGACAACCGGCAAGGCTGTTCAGGACTGGGTAGCAAATCTGGATCTTTGTTCCTTTGAAGAGACAACCGGCAAGGCTGTTCCTCTTTGGGTAGCACTACTGGATCCTTGTGCTTTTGGAGAGGCAACTGGCAAGGTTGTTTCTCTCTGGATAGCACCACTGGATCTTTGTGCGATTTGAGAGGGAACCGGCAAGGCTGCTCCTCACCGGGTAGCAGTTCAGGATCTTTGTGCCTTTGGAGAGGCAACCGGATCCGAAGAATGCTTGCTTCAAATAATAATACATTTTGAAGGAAGAATATCAGTGCCCATGAGAAGCTAACAAACCCAACAGGCAAACACCCTTCTCCCAAGTAAGGAAGAAACATAAGAGCACTCACCAGAATTTTGCCTGCCATCAGGGGGAGAGTCCTGCTTCTGCCTTTTGTTGCTGTTAACGGTGCTATCAGAAGAGTTCTGGGAACCAACTGGTTGCTCATGTTCTTCAGTAAGGTCACTCTTGTCAAGGTTTTCCGTTTCATGTTTTCTCTTCTTTCCATAGTCTCTACCTTTCTTGTCTTCTTGGTGCCTTTCAACTTTGTGCCTTTTCTTATGACTCTGCTTCTTATTTTCAGGCTCCCCATTTTCTCGAGCCTTCTTTTCTTTCTTCTCTCGTTTTTTCTCCCTCTTCTTTTCTTTAATGGCCTTCTCATCTTCTCTTTGGAGCTTCAAATAACAAGAGTAACCATCAACTTTTGAACTCATTGGAAAAGTTTAAAATACTGTCACAAAAACAAGCATTCCAAAGCAGACCAAAAATTGTTGGATAAAACATAACATCCTTATTAGATAATTATGGAAATCAATAAATCAACATTGAAGACAACCAATGCGGATGATCTATGACGAGAATTTTGGTTATTAAACTATTGTTTTCTCTGTATACAATGTATTAAAAGCGTGAGGCGTGGGCGAGGCGTCCGAGGGATAGCCTAGCCTAGGCGTGAGGCGTGAGGCGAAGCCTCACGAGACCTAAATTTTTTAATATATACACTGAGCATACACATATATTATATTAAAAAAAAAAGTTTATAATCAATAATCACCCTAAGCACACACATATATTATAAATACATATACACATATATATACATATATTATATATATATATATATATATAAAATAGAGGATGAAAAGCACAATGAGCACACATATAACAATGCACGTAGACGGCACACACATCCTTTATATAAAAAATAAAAATCAGAAAACAAAGCAGAGAGATGATAGTGCAAGGAAGAGGTATGAGGTAGTTAAAACCCTACCCAAAATTTGGGTTTGGGAATATTAAAATTAAAAAAATTAAAAAAAAAAAAAATCCCCTGAGGCACGCCTAGGCGGCTCCAGCGATGCCTTTCGGCGCCTTACACCCACTCCCTCAAAACAGAGGCGTCAACCCTCAAGCCCAGCCTCACAGGGCGCCTAGGCGCACCCTGAGGCGAGCCTTTTAAAACATTATCAAGTGATAATTGAATTTTTCATACATGTTCATGACATCGATAACAGAGTCAACATTCCAAAAAAAAACCTAAATCAACTTTTTCACACATGCTATAGACTGCACTCTTAACTTTGCTACATAGAGATCAGCACCAATCATAGCCAACAACTAAGGTGAAACTTAAGCAATTATGCCTCAAGGAGGACTCGAACCAAAAACTACATGGATTCCCAATTATGCCTTGGAGAGGACTTGAACCTCCACGCCCTTAAGCACAAGACAGTATTGAGTCTCACGTGTCTACCATTTCCACCACCAAGGCATCTTCAAGCAAAACTGCACTAAAAGAAAAGGAGAACTTGAATCCTACAACATATGCCACACCCGAACACACCAGGCTCAAGGTGCTATTTATCTGACCCTACCATCTATGAAATAACCGATCAAATAAACTAAACCTGCGCTTACCCAAAAAATCTACTATAGTACAAAACTCATAGCTGTAATTGCTTAAGTTTCACCTTAGCAACCTTTCAGCATTATGACTTTCTAAGGACACACTTGAATTCAAAGGTCACTTCCTAATCCACTACAGTGCAAACTCACTCTTGGTTATGTGTTGCCACTTCAAACTTGAGTATGTAACTCAGTGAGAAGTGAGAACTAAAATGATCTTCAAGCAGCCAGCACATAGTAGAATATGTACTTGCCCATCTCAAATCATTCATCTCATATGCATAAGCAAGAATGTCAAGCAATCTCATCTAACACATCTCAAATCATTTTCACTAATCTGCCACACAATACAATCTCAATCCCAACCTAACAAGACTCTGAAGTGCCTGTAAAAGTATCATGTTTTGTTGTTTGAGTCAAACAACACGACAATGTGAAAGCCTAGTACCAAGAACAGGTACCATCGCTCACACACGTCAAGCACACAACTAAAGCCATAGGAAGGTTTTAAAAGTACCATTATCAATTCCTAAAAGGAAGATGACAGACACTGATGTGCCACATGCATGAACACAAGCTACAACACTGCAGAACCAGCTCAGCTTACAAAAAGAAGGCCAGGAATTTGTGTTTCTATAGCATTTTTCTATCACAAATGGATGTAAAGTTCCGCACACGCTAGAGTCCAGTGGCAAACAGAACACTCAACCACTCAAGAATTCATGTCAGGGGCTCAAAATCTAAGCCAAAGTTTCCGATTTTGGCCAATCAAATTTGGCTCAAGCCAACAAAAACCCAGGAAGTGAAATTACGTTTTGTAACGATTAATGGCTTCTATTTGTTTCTATGGGGAACTAAAAAGTGTTATCGATTGTAAAACCCGTGATTCAGCTCTCGAATTCACCCCATTTCCAAATTTTTCTCTCTCTATGTTCTTACTTTTTTCAGGGCATTCTATGGGTTCTCTTATCTACACAAAATATGATCATACGAGAGCTGAACAAACGCATCAATTAACGAACCGAATCGTACAATAAACGTCGAGCACAAATCCAAAAACCCATAAAGCAAGGATTGCTCAACAAACCTTAATCGAATCGATCAGGGCCTCATCGTGGATCCCCTTCTTCACGTACCCAGGAGGAGGGTACGGAAAACACCGAGACATTTGTGATACAGTAGCAAATCAACCAACCAACACACAAAGCAAATCGAGTCCGAAACAATTCGATTTTTCTCAAACCCTAGCTCGAACGAGGTCGCTTGCTCGCAATCGACTGCGGCTGGGGTTTCGATACTTGTTTCGATCCTTGTTTCGGAACACAAATGTCCCGCGCGCAGACAAAGGTTTGAGTAAAAAGGGAGGGAACTCGATCTAGGGTTAGGGCTTGGAGGGGAACGAATCGCTCGAGAGCGAAGAGCTTTGGAACGGGAGAGAGAGAAGCCCCAGATCCAAATGGTGAGCTAAGACCACAAACAGCGGTATTTATAGTAGGGATTCCTCTGGCTGGCCGACGCGTTTTGGGCACCACAAAATCAAACGACGTCGTGGTCGCGAAGTGTGGCTGTAAAGCAAGGGACGTATCTGTCACTCCCAGACCGTTTACTGTAGGAATACAATTAGTCCAGTCCAACTTAATTGCTATCCCAATTCAGCCCAGTATCTTTGGGCCTAAGCCACTTATTACAAATGAACCCAGTTTTAAGGTCCATTTGTACAGACAAGTATAGACCGTTGAATTTGATCTCAATGGTTGTAACCAAATCAATTAAAAAATACTTACATTAAAATCGGGTCATAAATAATCCGTCAACAACAGTTCTTTTTTCAACTAAAAATTTTTCATTTTTCGACAACAGTTAACTCTTCACAAATCATGTCGTTTTCATTGCCCTAAACTCTCCTGTAAACGATTTCAAACAATTTCAATCACCTTCCACATCATCAAAATTGTTTAGTGTTCAAAACTCTGTTAAAGTTGTCCAGTGTTTGTCGCCTCCGACACAGCTTTCGAACAAGATGAACTCATATGAGATGATAACACACACAATGGTGCCATAAGACCCAAAATTTTCCCTCTCTCTGCCTTCTTCACACTTCAGGCAAACTTTTTTCATTTCCAAAACACTCTTAAGCAATTTTTACAGCGACTATTCAAAAAAGTGCTATTGGAATTTCAGCATATCATTGGACTACATGACGACACACGCATTTGGATTCTCGTCACTAAACGCCGTCGTATACTTCACTTCAGTGGAGCTTGCACGTGCGAGAGCCGAAGCCTCGGGATCCACCAGCACGTTCCGCACGTACCCAGGTGGGGCCTTCTTGTCATAAGCCTCCGGGGCGTAGGGATGCGGAACGACATCGTACGGCACGTAAGGCCAGAGCTCAGCCTTCTTCCCCGTTCGATGCCTAACACGATGCAAGACTTTGTCGGGGTCCACATAGCCAATCACAGTGAGCTTGCTCTGCTTGGGGTCCACCTCAACCTCCGTGACTCCTTTCATGCCTTGCACTGATTTCTTCACTCTTCTCTCGCACCCTTCACAGTCCATCTTCACTTTAATCTCCACCGTCTGATATAAAAATAACAATAAAAATAAATAAAAAAAGAAACAAAATGCACGGTTATAGACTAATATTGCATCCAATGGGTTTCTATCCAATTGGTACTAAATTCAATTTAACTTTTATAAAAAAAAAAAATAAGTTGGGGTTAGGGATTTGAAATAGTTCAGAACGAGCTACAAGTATATACAGTCGAACCTAATATCTTTTTTATATAATAAAAAATATACTAAATTCCGATAGATCAATAATCAATATTAAACTCGTGACAAAAATCCAATTAATTAGAAAAACGAAATAATTATTAAGGAATATTCTCTATACACTTTAAAGCGCGATTTTCTCTAATAGTAAATAGATCACTTATATCAATAAAAATATAGTATGTCGGGCATATAATATTCATTACATGAAAGAACCATATACATCGTATTAGAGTATCTTCTACTCAAGCACCATGTTCGATTCTTCCTCTCCAACTATCGTTATACAATAGACAAAAAAATATATGCATCGATTGACCACATATAGAGTATCGCATGTACTTGAGCATCGCGTTCGATTCTCCCCTTCTAACCATCGTCCTTGCAAACGTTGAAGTAAAAAACTATACGAAGAAGTGGGAATATAGCAGCACTTACCTTCAATTGCTTGTTCTTTTTGAGCTTTTTACTACTACGATGCCACTCTCCAAGCTCAGAGACTTTACTGAGAAAACCCATTGCCACACACACGTGCAAAGATAAAACTAGAAAAAGTGGGACAATGCTGCTTACGAAGTTATAAAACCCTAAAGTTTGCCTTGCAGGTTGCAACATATATATACACATCAGCATGACCCTCCAAGCTGTGCTGTGCGTGGTAGCTGTAGATGGTTGGCACCTGTCTCTTTATAAATGTGGAGTAATCTAGAATCTACACGTTGTTGCTGGGCTGGGTTTGGGCTTATCACATTTTTGGGTTGAGTTTCATGGCAATCTATAAACAGTGCAGAGACTACAAAACTTCTAGTTATCTCGCCGTGCAATATAACGAGGGGTCCTATCTACATTTTTTTTTTTTTTTTTTAGTAAACCATCAATTTTCTCTCTGAACTATTACTAAACTTTTGATTTCTCCCCGAACTTTTTAATTAGAAAATTAAGAACTTAAACTAATTTTTTTGGCAGATTTCCCCCCTACCGTTAATTTTCATAGATTTCATCCAAATTAACGTTAATTTTTATTATGTGCAAATCACGTAACTCTCCTTTGTGGACAAAAGTGTCACTTCACTAGACCTTCAGACACAACTAAGAATGAAACGACTGAACTACCCACACTTGTTGTGCACACGCTACCATTTAACAGAAATTTGGATGGAATGAATGAAAAATTAACAGTAGGGCAAATCGGCCAAAAAAATTAGTTTAAGTCCTTAATTTTCCAATTAAAAAGTTCAAGGGGGAAATCGAAAGTTAGGTGGTAGTTTAGGAGGCAAACCGGCAATTTCCTTTTTTTTTTTTTTTTTTTTAAAAAAAAAGTAATAAAAAGGGTTTCAAAACTTTAAGTTTTAACAAAAAAAATTATTCTATAACTTTATTTAATGATAAAGACAAGAGAAAGAAGAAGACGAAGAAAAAAGAAAGAAAAAAGAAAGAAAAAACACCTAACTAAAGACACCTGCAAAGAGCACCCAACCAATCCTTCAATTGCATAACCCTTTGACATAATCCAATCATATTTTATTCCTCTAAAATTAAAATTTCAAATTGAAGTGGGTTCCGTTTGATTCAGAATCACATATGAGGCGGTATGGTTAGGAGGGAGTCGGTTAGGTGTGAGTTAGGATGGTTAGGGGTCATCATTGACAACATTGTTGGACTCATCACCCATTTTTCTAGTAATGGTATTTAGCTATTGGCCATGCATGACTTTAACGGCGTGGACGTTGATCTCTATCATTTTTTTTTTTTATCATATTATTGCATTATGGTAAAAGAACTTGAAAATCTGGAACAAGCATCTACCGTTAAGTTTCATAAATTGTGTAGTATCGTTAAGTTTCATAAACAGTGTAGAAAGTTTCATTAACAGTGTATTATCGTTGAGTTTCATAAACATTGTAGTACTGTTAAGTTTCATAAACAGTGTAGTAAATTTCATAAACAGTGTAGTATCATTAAGTTTCATAAACAATGTAGTAAGTTTCATAAACAGTTTGTGTGAGGGGCACATGGGTCCGCACGTCATTTTTGTTATTTTATTTTAAATATTAAAATTATGTCTTTTTCATTAAAATTTTAATTTTTTTTTGTTCTTTTTATTAAAATTTAAGAGTTCTTTTTTATTAAAATTTAAATTTTTTTCATTAAATAAAGTTATAGCATGATTTTTTTATTAAGATAAATTTAGTCAAAGTCCTTTTCATGAAAGTTTTCTTTTTTATATATTTTTTTAATAATTTTTGTTCATTGATTTTTTTAATTTACTTATTTTCATGATTTAAGATTGAGAAAAGATTGTAAATGATAAAAATGGGCGTGGGTAGTACGGAGTGAGGTTTGGATTTTGAAGTGGTAGTATTGAGTGCGTAGGACGGGTAAGTCTTCAATAGTCCAGTTTTATATTCATTAAATTGGTAAATAAGAAAAAAAAGATAGTATTTCTTCGATAATCTAATTTTTACGTTTATTTTCTGTACGCTGAGTAGTCCGAAATATTAAAAACTAAATAAACGTAGGACATATTGTATAACATTAAAATATAAATACTATTTGAACTTTTTAGAGAAACTTTGGTGAGTTTCTAGTTCTAGCATGAATGAAGATCCATTAGGGTTCTTTAAATTTGTTGGGCCCACTTTAAATTTTTGTGTACCCACCATTTTAGGGCCTCCAAGTGTCCGCCCTGGGCTAGGATTGGCTTTGTGTTAATATCAAGGTTTCAAATTTTGGAAAATTGTATCCTCAAATGGTATTAACACAATATGTTTAACTTGGAAATTTCCGTAGGTGACCCTCTTTCACAGTGGTAGAGAAGAGTATTACTCTTGCATCATAGCGTGGTTTCGAACATCGTCAACTCTTTAATCTAACAAATTTATCGTCTGACAAAAAAAAAACTAGGAAATTTCCATCCAAATTTTCAAAAATGCTTAGACCTCGAAATTTTTGTTAAAATATGAATTTTCAATCCAACTAGCACAGTTGTTAAGCTAAATCCATTATGGAAGACATTTCAGTTGCGTCCCTTTGGTGCTTAACATGGAACAACAATATATGCGCACAGGAAGAGCAAATTTCATACAAAAATACTCATAATTTAAGGAACCCAGAAACAAAAATTGCAGGAAGAACTTACCTTTGTTGCTGTCGAGGGAAGTTGAAGAGAGGAAGCAGTTCAAGTTTAAATTAAGAGAAATAGCATTTTTCGTGTAATTGTACTCTCAACGAGGTTTGAATTGCAGCAGTCACTAATTCGTGTCGACCAAGAGCTTGTTTGGCAAGTGTTTTTAAATGACTGAAAACGTTTTTAGAGAAAATGTTTTTGAAATTAATTCTTAGTAAAAATACAAGTTAATCATGGGAAAAACACTTTAAATGTTTTTAAAACCCAATTTTTTTTTTCTTCTAAAAGAGCTTTCAATCGTTTAGAATCACTTGTCCCAAGAGAACATCTGCGCATGGGTGCTATATGTGAAAATTTATGTAGGTAGAGCCTCGACTCCCTTTCCTGTAATTTCGGTCATCATGACCTTCCCGTGTACGTTGAATTAAACCAGTCTCCGTCTAACAACTACTAAAAAGTAAATACATCTTCTGTGCAAATATCTAACTACCTACTCACGTAAGCATATGCTTAAAAGGCCTTCAACATGCAGTGTATTTTCATCCACTTAACACAATGAACTTTCTGTCCCAAAAACTTCTTCCTTCATCTAAATCTTCTCTCAAATTTCTTTCGTTCGTTATAGTTTTGTTCTTTTACAGCCATGCTGCTGCTGTGAAACTACCAAACAACGAAAAGATTCCGGCACTGATTGTTTTTGGAGATTCAATAGTGGATCCTGGAAACAACGACAATATTGGCACTATAGTCAAATGCAACTTCCCACCTTATGGGAGGGACTTTATAGGAAAACGGCCTACTGGAAGGTTTAGTAATGGCAGAGTTCCCTCAGACTTGATAGGTAAATCTTACTACTGTCGTTGTTTTTACTTTTTACGGCTGCTGGCTTAACCAAACTGTAAGAAAATTAACCCGTTCCAAACTTTTCAGCTGAATCAGTTGGAGTGAAAAATATTTTACCAGCTTATTTGGATCCAAATCTGAAGATTGAAGACCTACTTACTGGTGTAAGTTTTGCCTCAGGTGGTTCAGGATATGATCCTCTCACTCCCCAAATTGTGGTAAATAATTATTATATCTTCCCATCTTTTACTATTTAGTATTTGATACATCCTTGGTTTCTGTTAATTATGCTTCTTTCAGTCTGTCCTATCATTATCAGATCAACTAGACCTGTTCAAAGATTACATACGCAAGATAACTGCAGCGGCGGGGGAGGAGAGCGCGGCAACTATAGTATCAAAAAGCATATACATTTTGTGCATAGGAAGCGACGACATTGCAAATACTTATTTCTCTACACCAGTGAGGAGACCTTACTATGACATTCCAGCGTATACCGATCTCATGATTAACTCAGCTTCAAGTTTCTTACAGGTAAACGTCGAAGAATTGCAAAAGTCAGCATGGGAAAATGAATTTTTCGTTCTTGAAACTTTGCTTCCAAGTAATTGAGATCAAGGATTAAAGTGTGCTTTACTTTTTGCCCTTATTTTAATGTGGGAAAAAATGGGCTGCAGGAACTTTATGGACTCGGAGCAAGAAGAATTGGAGTAATAAATCTGCCGGCAATCGGGTGTGTGCCGTCACAGAGAACACTGGGTAGAGGCATAAATAGGGATTGCTCCGAGACTGCTAACCAAGCGGCCCGCCTCTTCAACTCCAAGCTCTCGGCCAAAATAGATGCCTTCAATAAGAGGCTTCCACAAGCGAGGGTAGTCTACCTTGATATCTACTACACATTGCTTTCCCTCATCCAAAACCCTACTCAATATGGTAGGATCGTCATATTTGTTTAATTTCAAATTAGTGATACACCAACTAAGTTTACGGGTAATGTTAAACTGTGAATCTAAGGTACTTATACATGGATTCAGGATTTGAAGTGGTGAATGAGGGCTGCTGTGGAACAGGAAACATCGAGGTTAGCGTCCTGTGTACTCGTTATTCTCCGGGAACCTGCAATGATTCATCGAAATACATATTCTGGGACAGCTATCATCCCACAGAGAAGACATATGAGATCCTTGTCCCTCTGGTTTTCGATACGCAAATTCGTAAATTCTTCTGATCATCAGCTTCTCAGTCTCTCAAGTCTCAAGTTTCAAGTCTCAACAATCAATAAATTGGCAAGCCAGCTTAACGTGTTGTATTTCTCCTATTCTTTATTGTCTTCAGTGTCGTACTTTTCGATTGTATTAATGTGCACAAAATTGTTAATACAATCTTACGGTGTGTGAACAAAAAGAAGAAATATGGATTTATAGCCTTCAGATTTGTACGTAATAAACGGATTAGAAATCCAATTTCTAAAAACATGTCTTGTGAGCCAATTAAGGTTCCAAAGAGATTCACCCTCATAATCTGCAACGTGTTGGTGCATTTTTTAATATTAAATGAATAAATTATAATTGTCATTATTTGTCGTTACTTAGTGGAAAATTAAGATGATCGTTATTATTTGTTGTCAGTGAAAATTAAGATGGAGTCTTTAACCTTTCATATAATATAGCTCTTATAACTTTTGTTTTGTTAATTTGTGTTTATTAAACTTAAAGTTAGTAGCATTCTCCATCATCTTTTCATTTATTATCCACCACCCAATCTTTTCTACTTCATTACTCCATCTTTTTCATTCTACTTAATGGCTAAAGAAGGGTGTTCGTGTGATGGAGCTTTGGACTCTTCCCTTTGTGTAGATAGGTTTGAATCACACAACATTTCACCTGGGTTGTTTTGAAGGGACAAGTCAAAATATATACTGTTGTAACAGTTCGTGGATAAATTATTAAACCTTAGTGGGCTTTAATCTTCTTAAAGAGAGCAAGATACCCGTGCCTCAATCTAGTTGTTTACGTGCTTCTTAGAAGAATATAATAATGTCCTTGTAATTTCCAACACAACATTTTCAATGTGGTTGAAATATTCAAATATACATACCTGTAAAAATAGTTGACATAAATATGCAATTTCCGTCGTTTCATAATTTGATTATCGGATTAAAAATAATTGACAGTATAAAGTTATAACTTTGTCTTTGTAAATACGAACAACATCCATATTGATCTGCATTATCGGATTCAATTAAATGAAAACCGGCTTATCAATTATTTGATTTGACCTAAAAATTATTACACAGAACTAGAAGGAAAATGATCCTCATGAGATCCTTTTTTCTGGGGGTCCGGAAAATTCTGTAATCATGATCGTTTATCGTACATTATGTAGTCAGAAATCATTTAAAATTTAAGATTTAAAACTAAATATAAATAGTACATAACAAAAATTGATAATACAATGTACGATGAATGACCATGATTAAAGGATATTTTCTGAACTAGAACAAGCGACCTCCCTCTTCAACAAAAGTGAAGGTTGTCTTTTGGGTATTCTGTCCTAATCGTGTCCACACGATGGAGTTGATTGCCATGTTTCATAATTAATTAATAGAATGGTCAATAATTGTCCCTTGTTTGGTGCTGAGTTGCAATCAGTATAGTCGACAGGAATTCAAACCCTAAATCATACGCATAAGGCCTTCATATTACGTCAATTGAGAATATTTACTAATTAGCCATATATTAATAGTTAATTTTTGTTTTGGATATAAAAGTTATAAATTTTTATAATAATTATACATAAATCAATGAAACATATCACGTGATTGAGACTAGTTAGAAAATAACTAATCTATCATTCTCTCAGTTCAATTTATTGCTTTTATGCTCTCATTGTTCTCTCTTTTGTGTTTATCTACTCCCTTTTATCTTAGCTTTCCTTCCCATTTCTCTCTCTTCACTCTTTCCCGTCCTCCTCTCTTCCTATGTCTCTCATCTTCTCTCCGATGAAGAAGAAGTCATTGCCCATTGATGACGGCAAGTAGAACTAGATCCCAATTGCTCAGTCAAACAGCGACCACAACATCGTAATTGACACAATTCTTTCTAGAACCATCAATGACCTCAACGAGACTGTAGGGCGGATGGTGCGGCGTGGTTTGGGAATGAGTGGTCACATATCAACTGTTGTGCCGAAGAGAGTTTCTAGAAGAAAGTTTGTTGAGGCTAGGGCCGCACAAGTGGAACTTGAGTATCAATGAGGTTTAGAAGACGTCATGGAAGGATCAAATCTGAAAAATTCGTGCTTCGAATTTTAGGTCATTTTTGCTACTGAATTTTGTAATTAAATTTGTGTTTGGAATGGTGGAAGGCAAAATCCATAGGAAAATAGGACTACAAAACTAGAAACTGCATTGCAAGAGTCTGAATTCAAATGTAAAAGTAGAACAAAAAAATAGACATTTATTGCACAGCTTGGATCCAAATATAAAAACAGAACCAAAAACATACACTGCATAGAGTTTGAATTCAAATGTCAAAGTAGAACCAGAAACATGCACGAAATTGCGTAGTCTGAATTCAAAATAGAAACCAAAAATGGAGACGGCATCGTGGAGTCTTTAAATGTAGAAGATACATCAGAAACAATTAGTTAATTCAGAGTGTAACAGATACCAGAATGGGAATAGTTTGGTAAGATCCTTTAAAGTTTTTGTACTTCATATCAACTGTTATACGATGTTATATAATTCTCCGCAGGTTGCCATGCAGAAAACGACAATTAAAAGAAGCTCCCCCAACGATTCCACCATACTCTTCTTGTGACAAGCCCCAGAACAAACATAGTGTCGGCATCGATACAACCATTATCACATTCAGACAATAATCAACCATAACATGTTCCATAGCTGCGGACAACATAAAATTTTTCTTTTTCTTGATAAAAAAAAATAACGTCTTCATAATTCACGATCCAGCTTAGGAACTTTTATGCTCTTTTTAGGGTCAAAACTGAATGTTCCAAGGTGTTATATTTCCATGACCACTTAACCACCATGACCGCAGGGAATAAATCGAGATTTCAGCCCAAGTCGACCTTATCATAACCCCTAGTACTCCAACAACCCTGGTCGATGCCATACACTCTAAAAACACTAAAAATTCCAATAAGTTGAATACCTTTGTCTTTGGGAATGATTCGGGCAATCGTCCTACGACAAGTTGAGAGAGCGGAAGTAACAACCGCGTTATATTGTTCCCCCATTTCCTTCTTTGACATGAATCAACCAACCCCTTTCATTTGTAGTTTGTGCGAGGTGATAGACTACGCTCTTGTTGAGGTCACGAATCAGGGTTTTCGATGCAAATTTAGACAGGGTATTTGAGTGGTTTCTCAAAGGGAGGAATAGAACCTGCCATCTCTTGCACTCCATGACAGTAGAGATGCTGGAGTCGAAATCTGCCTGATCTGCACTGGCCCTGTAGAGCTCTAGTTTATTTACTAGATGCGATCACGTGACTTACTTCTTTTCTGTTCGGCCCCATTTTTCTTGTAAGGTTTAAGTTCAATAACCCAAGAAAAGGGGTTATAGGGTTGGTCCAACACCAACGTCGTCTTTTTTCTTATAGAGATGCCGAATTTCTTGAACTTTTTGCATTGCGCAACTCGCTTGTCGACCAGTGCATAAAACACTGCGTTTGCAAGCATTTACATTGCCGACTTCGCACTTGAGTAGTTTCTCTCCTGTTTTTTTATTATCTAAAGAAGGGGATTTGAAGTTAAGATCTCGCCGAATTAAAGAGTTAGTTGGTCACACAATCAGTTTATATATCAATATTTATATTTTCCTTTGTTGTATAATGAGTTGAGCTATTTAAGGTTGTGCTCTATGTACAACTACAAATTTTTATTTGGAAAACTTCGACTGTACAAGAGAAAATTTATTAAATTCGAAAAAGAAAGTTATACCTAGTCAGAGATACATAAAATTACCCCTCATAATACCAAAAAAAAAAAAAAAAAAAAAAAAAAGAAGGTGAAAAATATAAGAAAAGAGGAGAGACATAAACCTGACCCTTCTTAAGCCAACAAATAAAAATACAGGAAAAGAAGGGGACGTAAAGCCTAAAACCCTCTATAAAAAAAAATCTAGAAGATCTAGACCTGCAAAACAAGTTGCAAAACACCAAAGTAATATGCTAGAAAAAAAGAAAAGAAAAAACAGACATCATAAAAGAGGAAAAACAAGTTGCAAAGCACCAAAAGCAATACGTACAACAACAATATTTGGATAGTTTGTTCCACACTTATAGATGCTTAGAGACTTAAGTTAAAAATCACACATTTGCTTTATAACTATATGACAAAATTGGATCACTAATTCCTAAACTTTAGTTGAACTTGAGTTTTAGTTCTTGAACTAAAAATCCAAGAGTATTGAATATAGATGGATGCAAAACATTTGCAGCAGTACTATGTGCTGATGGTAAAAAAGCAGTTGGATATATACATTTACTGTTCAAAAAGTGATTAATCACTAAACAATAATTAGCCAAACCATATACATAATATAAAATGAAGGTTAGATGATTTCTGATCACAGTATGGTGTGAAAATTTGACTGCAAACCAGCGACGAAGGAAATAAGCAGCACCATTTTTTCTTCTTCTGATAAGATAGAATTTATGCAGCTGCAAAAACCTTTGACTGTTTTAGGCCATCTCCAACCGAAGGGTTCATAGGGCTAGAGGGTTGAAAATAACCTAAAAATCATCTCTAACTGAGGGCCAGGCCAAAGGGCTCGTGGGCCCCACTCGACAAAAAAGGGCCAAAGGGCCAACCGGTTGGCCCAAAGGAGCCAGCCAGCTGGGCCAGAATTTGAAAACCAACGTTAATTGGCTAACATCAAATAATCGTTATTATTATTATTATTATTATTATTTTTTACAAAATTTGTTTTAAAAATTGTAAAAATTCTTTTTTTTTTTTCTATAACTTGCTAAACCATTAAACATTACATAACATTAAGTAACATGAAACAACATTAAATAATATTAAATAATATTAAATAACATTAAATAACATTAAACAACATAAAAATTATGTTTTACCCTATGGCCGTTGGAGATGATTTTTTGTGACAAGGCTAAAACGAGCCCTTTGGCCCTCGGTTAGAGATGGTAAGAAATATGGTCTTCCATTGTTCATTAAAATATTAATTTCTTGTAAGACCAGAGGGTTAAAATGAGTCATCTGGCTAGCCTTTGGTTGGAGATGACCTTATTTCTTTCTTTTTGGACCATCTGAAGCCTTGACTTTGAAAATGCGAGTTATACAGCAGACGCGTTTGCAACATGAAAGAAGTTTATAACTATTAGTCTAGTAATATTTCACGGAATTTCTCTTTTGAATTATCAAACTCTTAGTTTGCAATGCCGTGAGGAAATTTTGCATCTGTTGCCTATGAGACAACAGTTGAAAGAAGTGGATTTCTAGCTCACCCAATTAATACGTCCCCTCGAATTAAACCGAACCCTAACTAACAACTACTAAAAGCTAAAATGTTTGAGCCAATTATTGCGCTAGCCACATACTTACACAAATGCTTAAAAACACCTATGAAAACTTAAACATGCAGTGTATATTTTCACCCACCAAGGCAATGAACTTCCTCTCCCCAAAACTTCTTCCTTCATCATCTAAATCTTCTCTCGAACTTATAACAATCACCATAGTCTTATTCTTGTACCGCAATGCAGCTGCTGTAGACCTACCAAACAACGAAAAGATTCCGGCAGTGATTGTTTTTGGAGATTCAATAGTGGATCCGGGAAACAACAACAATATTGGCACGATAGTCAAATGCAATTTCCCACCTTATGGGAGGGACTTTGTAGGAAAAAGGCCTACTGGAAGGTTTAGCAATGGCAGAGTCCCCTCAGACTTGATAGGTAATCTAACTATTGTCGCTGTTGTTTCTTACTTTTTACTAGCTCTACTGGCTCAACCAACAACAACAACAACCAGCCGTATCCCACTAAATGGGGTCGGCTGTATGAATCCTAAAACGCGATTGTGCACGGTTTTGTGCTAAGTCTTCAGTTAGATCCAAGTACTGGCTCAACAAAACTGTGAAAATGATTAACCCTTCAAAAATATTTCAGCTGAATCAGTTGGAGTGAAGAAGATTTTGCCAGCTTATTTGGACTCAAATCTGAAGATTCAAGACCTACTTACTGGTGTAAGTTTTGCCTCAGGTGGCTCAGGATATGATCCCCTCACTCCCAAAATCGTGGTAAATAAATATAACCCCCTCTTTTCTATTTACTATTTCATCCCTTCTTTCTGTTAATTTTGTTTCTATCAGTCTGTCTTATCTCTATCAGATCAACTAGACTTGTTCAAAAAATACATAAGCAAGATAAATGCAGCCGTTGGGAAGGAGAGAACGGCGACTATAGTATCGAAAAGCATATACATTGTGTGCACAGGGAGTAACGACATTGCGAATACTTATTTATCTACACCACTAAGAAGACCTCACTATGACATTCCAGCGTATACCGATCTCATGGTTAAATCGGCTTCAAGTTTCTTTCAGGTAAACATCGAACAATTGCAATTCGTGAATGTCAGCACTAGAAAAATAAATGGTTTGGTAGTCGTGCATTACCACTTATGTAGCCATGAAGTACTAAATTTGCAATGCCCTGCATCCTGAGATGCACATAAGCTTGGGATCCATCAGAATTTCAGACCTAGCTAAACGTAGTCCAGTTTGTTAGAGCAATGTGCTTCCCCCTTTTGCACCCAAGTTTGAATCCCCCTCCCCGTAGTGTAGATTAGACTAGAATATTGCTCAAACAAAAATACAAAATTTTCATCAGAACTAGCCACCTCAGAAGAGTAACAATTGTCGATCTGCCGCATATTTCGGCATCCCAAGTTCCATAGATGAGCTCACCCATGCGTATCTTTTTCATTCTTGAATCTTGGGTGCCAAGTAATTGGGATTGTATGAAGAAGCTGCTCTGAGTTGTAGCAGAGATGGTTAAAGCGTGACACACTACGTCGTACCTTGCTATTTTTTAATGTGGGGAAAAAATGGAACTGCAGGAACTATATGGACTCGGAGCAAGAAGAATTGGAGTTGTAAGTCTGCCAGCCATCGGGTGTGTACCGTCACTGAGAACACTGAGTGGAGGCATAGACAGAGGGTGCTCGGAGACTGCCAACCAAGCAGCAAGTCTCTTCAACTCCAAGCTCTCTGCCCAAATAGATGCCTTCAATAGGAGGCTGCCAGAAGCAAGGCTTGTCTACCTCGATATCTACAACACATTGCTTTCCCTCATCCAAAACCCTACTCAATATGGTAAATCACCATCTTGGTCAATTTCGGAAATAGCAATTTGCAAAAATACATCAATTTCTCATATATGAGTTACCAACAATATTCTCTTACCACGCAAAGATTTAAGTTGTCATACAGTGAATCTAAGACCAAACATTTTGAATGTGAACCAAACAAGATCGATAGTCTAAAATTCACTTTTTTAGTCATCGTCATTGTCTCGGAAAAAACAAAAATTCCACAACGCATATGGATCATAAGGTTGGTACAATGATTTTCTATATGGTTTCAGGATTTGAAGTGATCAATCGAGGATGCTGTGGGACGGGAAACGTTGAGGTTAGCATTCTGTGTACACGTTACTCTCCGGGAACCTGCAATTATTCGTCGAAATACATATTCTGGGACAGCTACCATCCTTCAGAGAAAGGATATGAAGTCATCACGCCTCTGGCTTTCGATTCGCAAGTTCATAAGTTTTTCTGAAGCCCCTCTCTCTCTCAAGTCTCAACAATCAAAAAATTTCCAAGCCAGTTTTGATGTATTTCTCTTTCAGAAGTTTGAGCCTCAAATTGTTAGAAATTGATGTCTGTCTTTATTTTTTTGATAGAAATTGATGTCTGTCACTTTTTAACTTTTTATCACACTTTTGTATTTTTTTTTTTAAAGGAACAACCGGTGTCAAACCACGATTATCTACTATTTTTTAGCTCAGAGATGCTATGGTGAATTTCATTCCTTTGAAAAATCAATGTGACATGAAATTAACTATTTATACTTCATCCTAACCAAAGTATAAACTTTGATGTTTTCATATCAGTTGTTTTCAATAGAAATTATGAAAATTTGCTCAAAAACATGAAAATTTAGAATGTACCATTGGGGATGTCAAACATTGATTTAAACGAAATATGAAAGTTTCTCCAATGTTTAACTGATATATCAGAAATATAGAAGAAATCTGTCGATTTCAACCAAAATTTAAGTGTTTGGGGGCGGGGCCGGGGGGGGGGGGGGTGTGTGCTATTCACACACCTCTTTTTACTTCTCACACATCTTTTATTAATTTATATCCTTTGATCTTCTTTAATTTAGTCGATCCGACGGCTACAAATTAAGAAGGTGTGTATGAAGTAAAAAGGGGTGTGTGGATAGCACATCCCTAAGTGTTTTTCCGACATGGGTGAAGTCTAAACCAAATGCCATAATACAATTTTTTTCAAGCTTCCAGCCAATTGTGTTATGACACTTGTTATACCAGACCATGTTTCAAGCTAAAGGTGGCATATCAACCCATTGGGTTGTTAATGCGTACCCATCAAGACTCATTTAGTTTGTTTTCATCTTACACTTTTATCACCACTACCAATCTCATCTCGATATTATATTGATATCAAATTAAACGGATCTTAATGTACTCATTAATAACCAATGAATTAATTTGTCGCTTCTATTCCCAACACAATGAAAAATTTCTCGTGTCAATGATGACTTTATATAGTCATGACTTCTTTTTTAACTTGATAACCAAGTCCAAGTTGAGGATCGATCATTATATTTTTAACACGATGCTCTTAGGTGTAGCATACCGCTGTTTATAAGAAAGAAGTAGAGAAATAAACAGCAGCATGGGTATTAGCACGAATTAAAAGCTCTGTATATTCAATTAAAATTTTTTTGGTGATTTATGGTTGCGAGGATAATGACACGAATTAAAAGTTTAAAAAGATGCTCAAAACCAAATTAAAAGTTCAAATAGCAAAATAGAACTTTGTCCAAAGTTTACAAGGCGTTACTAAATTTTTCCCTTTAATTTTTTATTTATTTCTCATTAAAAAAAATAAAAAAGAAAATAGTTTTTACATGGGCCACACCATTGGTCAATAAATCCAATCCAAAACAAGCTCTTGGCCCAAGCCATTCATACAATTCAATCCAACGCCATAGCTTCTCCGCCATGGCTGCAGACCTCTCTGCTCAAACCTTCCTCCTATCCACAACCACCACCACCCCCCAACGCTCCCAGCCCAGGACCACCACCTCCTTCTTGCCTTCCTCCTCTCTCTACTCTCACTCCAAACCCCTCCTCCACCTCTCCAAAACCTCCCGCCCCCGCCGTCACAGCCTCCACCATGTGCTCTGCCAGTCCACCGGCACCCAACCCATTTTCCAGCTCGGCCATGACCGCCTCTCCAAGGTCCCCATTTCCCACATCAGGAACCTCTGCATCATCGCCCACATCGACCATGACAAGTCGACTTTGGCCGATAAGCTGCTCGAAACCACCGGCACTGTGCAGAAGCGCGAGTTATATTGTTACCCCATTTCCTTCTTTGACATGAATCAACCAACCCCTTTCATTTGTAGTTTGTGCGAGATGATAGACTACGCTCTCGCTGAGGTCACGAATCAAGTAGCCGCGATCAGGGTTTTCGATGCAAATTTAGACGGGGTATTTGAGTGGTTTCTCAAAGGGAGGAATAGAACCTGCCATCGCTTACACTCCATGACAGTTGAGGTGCTGGAGTTGAAATTTGCCTGATCTGCACTGGCCCTGTAGAGCTCTAGTTTTTTTGCTGGATGCGATCATGTGACTTGCGTCTTTTCTGTTCGGCCCCATTTTTCTTGTAAGGTTTAATTTCAATAACCCAAAAAAAAAGGGTTATAGGGTCCAACTCCTCCAACACCAACATCGTTTTTTTTCTTATACAGATGCTGAATTTCTTTAACTTTTTGCATCACGCAACTCGCTTGTCGACCAGTGCATAAAACTAGGACGGGCACGGGCTGGGCCCAAATTTGAAGGAATCGGACCTATCTGTTTTAAAATGTAACGGGCGGGGCCGGGCCGAGTATGAGGATTTTGAGTTTAGGAACCAGATCTAACCCGACCTGTTTCAAACGGACCAATTCGGGACGGGTCCACGGGTCCAATTAATTTTTTTTTCCTTGTTTTTTTTGTTGGGTCTGACAGTGGATTGCTTTTTTTATTACAAACAACACACATTTACATTTACAAGAGAGAGGCCCACATTCAATACAAACTGAACAACAAAAGTATGGAGTATGGACCTCCAAATGACAACAAAACCAAGCCCAACAGAAAAAACCCTAACAGCCTACACTGCATCATCTGTTGTTGCATCCTCTGCCGCTGCATCCTCCGCCTCTGCTGCCATCAGTGGCCTGAAATCAAGCAAAATCGAGCCCCCAAAGTGGATAAAAAGAAGACTTTAACAAGTCCAGCAAGATCCTTTACAACATGATCTTCCAAAGCTAAACTAAAATCAAAACCAAAACCAATTAAATCCAAAAAATTTAGAAATTATATTCCTAAATTCAGTAACCCAGAAATTTCAAAAATCCTAATTCAAAAGTCCTAAATCTCTTAACTCAAAAACCAGATAATTCAAAAACCCTAATTTAGAAATTACCTTAATTTGAGAGAAGATGATATGATATTTTGAATCGCAGGATGATGGTGGTGTTTTCGACAATGGTAATGATGAGGGTCGCAACACGTGGGCGATCTTTCGTAGAGTTTTATTTAGTAGCAAATCCCTTATGATGTCTGCCAGCCACTTGCTTATCAGACATGGTGACATGCATGTCTGCATCACTAACATTGGCTGCCTAAGGTGGTGTTGATGGTTCACAAGACCTTGGGTGATCACGTTTGGGAAGAGGCGAAGGCGATGGTGGTGTTCACAAGAGAACTCGACTTCAGTGGGAGAGGGGACTAAGAATCGAGAGGGATAAGAGTTAGTCTGGACTTTGGGGGAGAGAGATCGAGAGGGAGGACGTCCAGGAGAGTCTTCGAGAAAGATGTCATATGTGTGAGATTTGAGAGAGAGAGTGTGTGTGTGTGTGTGTGTGAGAGTGTGTGTGTGTGTGTGTGTGTGTGTGTGTGTGAGGTTTATTGGATATGGTTCGGACCGGGGGCTCGTGACTTCAGAAAATTGGATCCGGCCCACCCCTCTGTTCACTTAGACCCTACCCGCCCCACCCCGTTTTGTATATAAAATAAAATAATATGGACCCGCCCCGAACCGCTAATACCCGCCCTTACCCACGGGCCCAGGGCTCGTTTGCCCACCCCTGCATAAAACACCGCATTTGCAAGCATTTACATTGCAGACTTCGCACTTGAGTCGTTTCTCTCTTTTTTTTTTTTTTTTAATCATCTAAAGGAGGGGATTTGAACTTAAGATCTCGCCTAATTAAAGAGTTAGCTGGTCGCACAGTCAGTTTATATATCAATATTTGTATTTTCCTTTGTTGTATAATGAGTTGAGCTATTCTAGGTTATGCTATATATATATGCACAACTTCAAATTTTTATTTGGAAAACTTCGATTGTATGAAAGAAATTTTATTAAATTCAAAACAAGAAGTTATACTTAATCAGTGATACATAAAATTTACCCCTCATAATACAAGAAAAAATGTAAAGTGAAAAATACAAGAAAAGAGGGGAGACATAAACTTACCCCTCTTAAGCAAAGAAATAAAAATACAAAGAAAGAGAGGGGAAGTAAAGTCTAAAACCTTCTATAAAAAAATCTAGAAGATCTAGACCTACAAAACAAGTTGCAAAACACCAAGTAATATGTTACCAAAAAAAAAAAAAAAAAACCACACACACATCATAAAAGGGAAAAACAAGTTGCAAAGCACCAAAAGCAATATGTACAACAACAATATTTGGATAGTTTGTTCCACTTATAGATGCTTAGAGACTAAAGTTAAAAATCACGCATTTGCTTTATAATTATATGACAAAATTGGATCACTAATTTTTAAACTTTAGTCGAACTTGAGCTTTAGTTCTTGAACTAAAAATCCATGAGTATTGAATATGGAGAGAGGATCTTCACCGAATCCTCAAATTACATTCGTTCATTGATTATCGTGCGGTCATAAATCATTGTAATTTTTTTATTTAAAATTGAATATAAACAGTACCTGACGAAAACTGGGTGCACGATGTATGATGAACAAATGTGATTGGAGGATTCCGGAATCCTCATAAAGAGAATCCGGCGAGAATCCTCTCTCTTGAATATGGATGGATGCAAAACATTGCAGCAGTACTCTGTGCTGATGGTAAAAAAGCAGTTGGATATATACATTGTTCAAAAAGTGATTAAGCACTAAACACTAATTAGCCAAACCATATACATACTATACAATGAAGGTTAGATCATTTCTGATCACAATACGGTGTGAAAATTTGACTGCAAACCGGCGAAGTAGGAAATGAGCAGCATCATTTTTTCTTCTTCTGATAAGATAGAATTTATGCAGCAGCAGGAACTTTTGACTGTTTTATTTCTTTCTTTTTGGGCCATCTGAAGCTCTGACTTTGAAAATGCGAATTACACAAAAGAAGCGTTTGCAATATGAAAGAAGTTTATAGCTAGCTATTAGTCAAGAACCAATCAAGATACAAATTTGGGGTCTTCCTGGATGGATTGACCTACGACTGATTTACTCAGGCCCTTGCCCACCGACTTCTTCCTTCATTTGGAGAAGTCATCAGGAATGGGACCAGTGAAAAGTTGTCTGCAGAAGAGAAGTGCAAAATGGGCAAAGACAAAAACTTTGGAAGCGAAAGACGCACTGATTGACGCTCTTCCAGCCCAGCTGCTGTTTATAGAGCTCGGTAATATTTCACGGAATTTCTCTTTTGAATTATCAAACTCTTAGTTTGCAATGCCGTGTCATGAGGAAATTTTGCATGTGCTGCATATGAGACAACAGTTGAAAGAAGTTGATTTCTAGCCCACCCGATTAATACGTCCCCTCGAATTAAACCGAACCCTAACTAACAACTACTAAAAGCTAAAATGTACATCTCTTGAGCCAATTATTGAGCTAGGGTTTTTTTTAACTTTAATTCTTTAAGAAGATTAAAATTTAAAATAAACCTGATGTTAGGTTACATATTGATTATAATCCCTTAATATGTCCTTAATCGAAATAATTAATGTGCATGTTATTTAATCTCACATTAAATATTTAAATTTGTTAATACACAAATTTTAATTTATTTTTTTACCAAAAAAAAGTTTTTTAATTTATTAATTTTATTTAGCATTCTTCAAACTTGAAAGACTCAATTAATGTAACTAAATGTGTGTACCAAAATGGTTTATATTGAACTAATGTATTTAAATGTTAGCACCGAAATGTATTATATTAAATTAATGTACCTAAATATGTGTACCGAAATGTATACACCAAAATGTATAATATTGAATTAATGTACCTAAATGTTTGTATCGAAATGTTTTTACCAAAATGTGTGTACCTAAATGTATGCACTGAAATGTCTTATTATGAATTTAATGTACCTAAATGAAGAAGATAAAGTGCATCGAAATATATTGTATAACAAAAATTAATTTATCTAAATGTTTACAACAAAATATATTACAATAAATGAAATGAAATGAAAATTATAATTATAATGAAATAAAATTAATACATTAAAAATTAGGAAGAAAAAGAGAAATAATTAAAAAATTAAAATATAATTAATAAATGAGGTTATTAATGTATCAAGGAACTGAAATTAGATTTTGATTTTACTTATGGTTTTAATCTAAAGGGTTCTTTAGAGAAAGACTCTTGAAACTTGTATTTTTCAAACAAAAACCCAACTAATATTAAACATTCAAATAAAACTCAAATTTCACATAGACTACCATGTAGATAAATACATAACCAATTATTACAACATATTTACAACTTATGCCACAAAACCCTAATTATGTTAATAAATATTATTACTCATCCTAATTATGGTTAGCAATTAACCCCATATGGAAATTTTACCCTTTCTGTTTTATAAATATTATTAACATATATATAAATATATATATATTAATTTACCTATATTCATAAACAATTATAGGCACATTTTTTCGTATGAAAATAAGGATTCTTTGTATAATCAGTTATTTTGCATCAAATAATATTGTTTGATAAAAAAAATAAAAAAAACAAGAATCAATTGATATTCTTTTATTTTGTAGGTAAATTGTTTTACACATATTATTGCATACATTAACCATTTTGATTTGTTATTATATATGCGTGCCAAAAATACCTTATCTATTTTTATATGTAAAGTATAAGTAAATTAATTTTTTATAAGAATTAAACAATAGGTAAATTATAAGTACATTATTTACTTATAAGAATTAAACAATAGGTAAATTATATTGTAGGTACATTATGTTTCTAAAAAAAAAAAAAGGAAAATTGAAATTCATAAGCAAAAAGTAGTAGATATATTATCTTTTCAATCAAATTACATTCCTTTATTTTGTAGGTAAATTTTTTTTAAAGCATTATTACATATACCGGGCACATTTTACTACTAATATATATATGTGCAAATGTATATTAGTTTTAGTAGGAATTATGTATTGTAGGTACATTATGTTTGTTCAAAGAAAAAACAATAGGTAAATTAAAATTCATAACCAAAAAGTAGTAGATATATTAATTTTTAATCAACTTACAGACCTTTATTTTGTAGGTAAATAATTTTACGTGCATTATTACATATATTGGGCACATTTTATATATGTGCATGCAATTATATTTTATTATACCAAATGTAGCTAAATTAATATTCAATCAAATAACATTTTTTTATTTTGTAGGTAAATTATTTTGCATGTATTATTACATATACTGCAAATATTTTATTACTAACACATATGTCCAAATAATTTACCCATGTTTTTATGTAAATTACTCCATAGTTCCCTTTCAGTTTCCATGTTTGGTAAGAAAATGGCAAGAATAAATTAAAATTGTCTAATTTTAGGCAAATTTGGAAAACAATTACGAAATCTAAAGGAAAGTATAACATTAATATTTATTTATTTATTTTTGCCAGAAGCATTAACATACAATTTGTTATGATATATTAATATGCAATGAATTTAAACATTAATACATTTTTTTTCATTAATCCCTCCCTCCTATCAGTAATCTAAAAATCATCTTTACTAAGAATTAACATGAAGTTTCCTATTGAGCCAGCCACATACTTACACAAATGCTTAAAAACACCTATGAAAACTTAAACATACAGTGTATATTTTCACCCACCAAGGCAATGAACTTCCTCTCCCCAAAACTTCTTCCTTCATCATCTAAATCTTCTCTCGAACTTATAACGATCACCATATTCTTATTCTTGTACCGCAATGCTGCTGCTGTAGACCTACCGAACAACGAAAAGATTCCGGCAGTGATTGTTTTTGGAGATTCAATAGTGGATCCGGGAAACAACAACAATATTGGCACGATAGTCAAATGCAATTTCCCACCTTATGGGAGGGACTTTGTAGGAAAAAGGCCTACTGGAAGGTTTAGCAATGGCAGAGTCCCCTCAGACTTGATAGGTAATCTAACTATTGTCGCTGTTGTTTCTTACTTGTTACTAGCTCTACTGGCTCAACCAACAACAACAACAACCAGCCATATCCTACTAAATGGGGTCGGCTGTATGAATCCTAAAACGCCATTGCACACGGTTTTGCGCTAAGTCTTCAGTTAGATCCAAGTACTGGCTCAACAAAACTGTGAAAATGATTAACCCCTTACAAATATTTCAGCTGAATCAGTTGGAGTGAAGAAGATTTTGCCAGCTTATTTGGACTCAAATCTGAAGATTCAAGACCTACTTACTGGTGTAAGTTTTGCCTCAGGTGGCTCAGGATATGATCCCCTCACTCCCAGAATAGTGGTAATAAATATAACCCCCTTTTTTCTATTTACTATTTCATCCTTTCTTTCTGTTAATTTTGTTTCTATCAGTCTGTCTTATCTCTATCAGATCAACTAGACTTGTTCAAAAAATACATAAGCAAGATAAATGCAGCCGTTGGGAAGGAGAGAACGGCGACTATAGTATCGAAAAGCATATACATTGTGTGCACAGGGAGTAACGACATTGCGAATACTTATTTATCTACACCACTAAGAAGACCTCACTATGACATTCCAGCGTATACCGATCTCATGGTTAAATCGGCTTCAAGTTTCTTTCAGGTAAACATCGAACAATTGCTTTTGTGAATGTCAGCACTAGAAAAATCAATGGTTTGGTAGTCGTGCATTACCACTTATGTAGCCCTGAAGTACTAAATTTGCAATGCCCTGCATCCTGAGATGCACATAAGCTTGGGATCCATCAGAATTTCAGACCTAGCTAAACGTAGTCCAGTTTGTTAGAGCAATGTGCTTCCCCCTTTTGCACCCAAGTTTGAATCCCCCTCCCCGTAGTGTAGATTAGACTAGAATATTGCTCAAACAAAAATACAAAACTTTCATCAGAACTAGCCACCTCAGAAGAGTAACAATTGTCAATATGCCGCATATTTCGGTATCCCAAGTTCCATAGATGAGCTCACCCATGCGTATCTTTTTCATTCTTGAATCTTGGGTGCCAAGTAATTGGGATTGTATGAAGAAGCTGCTCTGAGTGGTAGCAGAGATGGCTAAAGCGTGACACACTACGTCGTACCTTGCTATTTTTTAATGTGGGAAAAAAATGGAACTGCAGGAACTATATGGACTCGGAGCAAGAAGAATTGGAGTTGTAAGTCTGCCAGCCATCGGGTGTGTACCGTCACAGAGAACGCTGAGTGGAGGCATAGACAGAGGGTGCTCGGAGACTGCCAACCAAGCAGCAAGTCTCTTCAACTCCAAGCTCTCTGCCCAAATAGATGCCTTCAATAGGAGGCTGCCAGAAGCAAGGCTTGTCTACCTCGATATCTATAACACATTGCTTTCCCTCGTCCAAAACCCTACTCAATATGGTAAATCACCATCTTGGTTAATTTCGGAATAGTAATTTGCAAAAAGACATCAATTTCTCATATATGAGTTACCAACAATGTTCTCTTACCACGCAAAGATTTAAGTTGTCATACTGTGAATCTAAGACCAAACATTTTGAATGTGAACCAAACAAGATCGATAGTCTAAATTCACTTTTTTAGTCATCATCATAGTCTCAGAAAAAACAAAAATTCCACAACGCATATGGATCATAAGGTTGGTACAATGATTTTCTATATGGTTTCAGGATTTGAAGTGATCAATCGAGGATGCTGTGGGACGGGAAAATTTGAGGTTAGCATTCTGTGTACACGTTACTCTCCGGGAACCTGCAATGATTCTTCGAAATACATATTCTGGGACAGCTACCATCCTTCAGAGAAAGGATATGAAGTCATCACCTCTCTGGTTTTCGATTCGCAAGTTCATAAGTTCTTCTGAAGCCTCTCTCTCTCTCTCAAGTATCAGTAATCAATAAATTTCCAAACCAGTTTTGGTGTTTTTCTCTTTCAAAAGTTTGAGCCTCAAATTGTTAGAAATTGATGTCTGTCACCTTTTGACTCTTGTTACGCTTTTGTATTTATTTATTTTTTAAATGGACAACTAATGGCTAATCATTGTTGTCCATTCTTTTTGTGTCCGGAGAGGCTATGGGGATTTCACCTCATTAAAAAATCAATGTGACATGAAATTAACTAATTATACTTCATCCTAAACAAAGTATAGAAGTGATGTCTTCATATCGGTTGTTTTCGATAGAAATGATAGAAATTTGTTCAAAAACGTGAAAATTTAGAATGAAACATTGGGGAATGTCAAACATGATTTAAACGAAATATGAGAGTTTCTCTGATGTTTAACTGATATATCAGAAATATAGAAGAAGTCTGTCAATTTTAATCGAAATTTAAGTGTTTTTCTGATATGGGTGAAGTCTAAACCAAGTGCCATAATACAATTTTTCCAAGCTTCTAGCCAATTGTATTATGACACTTGTTGTACCGGGCCATGAACCAAGCTAGAGGTGGCATATCAATTCATTGTGTTATCAAAGAGTACCTATCATGACTCATTTAGTTTGTTTTCACCTCACACCTTTATCACCAATACCAATCTCATCTCAATATTATAGTGATATTAAATCAAACGGGTTTTAACGTGTACCCACTAATAACCAATGGGTTGATTTATCACCTCTATTCCCAACACAATGAAACATTTCTCGTGTCTGTGATGGCTTTATATTAGTCATGACTTCTTTTTTAACTTGATAACCAAGTCCAAGTTGAGAACATTGTCCAAAGTTTACAAGGCATTACTAAATTTTACCCTTTAATTTTTAATTTATTAGTTGAAATGCCCATTGAAGCTGCCATTGAGTCTCAGTTTACCCTCTAAAACTAATTTTATCTCACTTTACCCCTTGAAACTGACATTTTCAACTCTTTTGTCTTACTTTACCCACTTCCGTCAATGAATTGTTAGATTTAAGGGTATTTTAAACACTTCAATTTTTACACATTTATTTACCTCTAGCCCCACACTAAACAAGTCTCAATTTTATTTTTGACAACTCTAATTCAAATGCATAAATTTTGGACATCTTAAAAATAAATTATTCAATCAACAGAAAAAATTTCGAGCAACAAAATCATTGTATCAACCAAAATAAAGGTTACAATTGTTCGTGGAGTCATTTCACTTGTAAAGCATTTATGTATTGGCTCGAAACTTTGCAATTGAAAAACATTCATTACAACAAAATCATTATACCATTAAGCTATCCTATCCAAATTAAATACTTCCCAAACCCAAAAAAATCATTTAAAGCAAATGTGCACAGTTTGAACAAGCTCATGCCTAGTGGAATCAGTGCTCAACAATGTGAAATTTTGTGTTTCAAACTGTGCACATTTGCAATGATTTTATTTTATTTTTTTTTTTTTTTTGGTTCAGGAGGTATTTTGGGCAGGATAGTTTAATGGTATAATGATTTTGTTGCAATGAATATTTTTCAATTGCAAAGTTTTGAGCCAATACATGGATGTCTTGCAAGTGAAAAGACTCTATGAACAAATGTAACCCTTACTTTTGGTTGATAAAATGATTTTATTGCTTGAAAATTTTCTATTGATTGAATAATCTATTTTCAAAAATGCCCAAAATTGATGCGTTTGAATTAGATTTGTCAAAAATAAAATTGAGACTTATTTAGTGTAAGGGCTAAAGGTAAATAAATGTGTAAAAACTGAAATGTCTAAAATACCCTTAAATTTAACAGTCCATTAACGAAAGTGGGTAAAGTGAGACAAAAGAGTTGAAAATGTTAGTTTCAATGGGTAAAGTGAGACAATACTTGTTTTATGGGGTAAAATGAGACTCAATGACAGTTTTAAAGGACATTTCAATTAATAAGCCTTAATTTTTTATTTATTTCTCATTAAAAAAATAAAAAGGAAAATAGTTTTTACATGGGCCACACCATTGGTCAAAAAATCCAATCCAAAACAAGCTCTTAGCCCAAGGCATTCATACAATTCAATCCAACGCCATAGCTTCTCCGCCATGGCTGCGGACCTCTCTGCTCAAACCTTCCTCCTATCCACAACCACCACCACACCCCAACGCTCCCAGCCCAGGACCACCACCTCCTTCTTGCCTTCCTCCTCTCTCTACTCTCACTCCAAACCCCTCCTCCACCTCTCCAAAACCTCCCGCCCCCGCCGTCACAGCCTCCACCAAGTGCTCTGCCAGTCCACCGGCACCCAACCCATTTTCCAGCTCGGCCATGACCGCCTCTCTAAGGTCCCCATTTCCCACATCAGGAACTTCTGCATCATCGCCCACATAGACCATGGCAAGTCGACTTTGGCCGATAAGCTGCTCGAAACCACCGGCACTGTGCAGAAGCGCGAGATGAAGGAGCAGTTTCTCGACAACATGGACTTGGAGAGAGAAAGGGGCATCACCATCAAGCTCCAGATTGCCCGAATGCGATATGGGTTCAAAAATGGTGAGCCCTATTGTTTGAATTTGATTGACACTCCTGGGCATGTCGATTTTTCTTATGAGGTTTCTAGATCGCTTGCTGCTTGTGAAGGCGCTCTGCTTGTCGTCGATGCTTCGCAGGGTGTCGAAGCGCAGACTTTGGCGAATGTGTACCTGGCATTGGAGAACAACTTGGAGATTATCCCTGTATTGAATAAAATTGACCTCCCGGGGGCTGACCCGGATAGTGTGATCAAGGAGATTGAGGAGGTTATTGGGTTGGATTGCAGCAATGCCATACTCTGTTCTGCCAAGGAGGGAATTGGGATCACTGAGATTCTCGATGCGATCGTCGAAAGAGTTCCTCCTCCGGCAGAGAATGCTGATAAGCCATTGCGGGCTCTGATTTTTGATAGTTATTATGACCCTTATAGGGGTGTTATTGTGTATTTTAGGGTGATTGATGGGAGGATTAAGAAGGGGGATAGGGTTTATTTCATGGCTAGTGGCAAGGATTATTTTGCTGATGAGATTGGGGTTTTGTCTCCAACTCAGCAGCAAGTTGAGGAACTTTATGCCGGCGAGGTGGGTTATCTTTCGGCTTCTATAAGATCAGTGGCTGATGCTAGGGTTGGGGATACAATCACTCATTATAGTCGAAAGGCGGAAAGTTCATTGCCCGGTTATGAGGAAGCTACCCCAATGGTGTTCTGTGGCATGTTTCCTGTGGATGCAGACCAGTTTCCTGAGCTGAGGGATGCACTTGAGAAACTGCAGCTTAATGATGCTGCTCTGAAGTTTGAGCCGGAGACTTCTAGCGCTATGGGTTTTGGGTTTAGGTGTGGATTCTTGGGGCTCCTCCACATGGAAATTGTTCAGGAGAGGCTGGAGAGGGAGTACAATCTGAGTCTGATAACTACTGCCCCGAGCGTTGTGTATAAAGTGAATTGTGTAAGTGGTGAGGTTGTTGAATGCTCAAATCCATCTGCTCTTCCCGAGCCTGGAAAAAGGAAGTCGATTGAGGAGCCTCTTGTGAAAATTGAGATGCTTACGCCGAAGGAGTACATCGGTCCTCTTATGGAGTTGGCACAGGACAGAAGAGCAGTGTTTAAAGAAATGAAGTTTATTGCTGAGAATAGAGCATCACTCACATATGAATTACCCTTGGCTGAGATGGTAGGCGACTTTTTCGACCAGCTCAAGTCCAGAAGCAAAGGTTATGCAAGCATGGAATACACTTTTATCGGATACAAAGAAAGCGATCTAATAAGACTCGATATTCAGATTAACGGCGAACCTGTAGAACCGTTGGCAACCATTGTACACAAGGACAAGGCATATGGTGTAGGGAGGGCTTTGACACAAAAGCTGAAGGAGCTCATACCAAGGCAGATGTTTAAAGTGCCCATTCAAGCATGCATAGGATCAAAAGTGATTGCTAGTGAAGCTTTATCAGCAATCCGAAAGGATGTTTTAGCGAAATGCTACGGCGGAGATATCACAAGGAAGAAGAAGCTGCTCAAAAAACAGGCTGAGGGAAAGAAACGAATGAAGGCAATCGGTAAAGTTGATGTGCCTCAAGAAGCCTTCATGGCCGTGTTGAAACTCGAAAAGGAGGTATTGTGATACAAGAAGCATTTAAGGCTTCTGACATTGTTGTATAAATGATAACTGTTTTTGTAGAATGTATGAAAAACTTGTGCATTTTCCATCTTTATCTTCGCAAACTTGGTTTCCAACAACATTTAGGGTTTTCGAAAAGAAAGAATGACAATCACAGACTCCAAATCAAATGTAAACATATGTAATGACAGTAATAAATCTGATGTTTCGTGTTAAATGTTGAAATTCAATATGTTGCTTCCCAAGAAATGAGCATGCTCACAGTGTTGTCTTTAGATTTACAGATTTAGGAGCATCCAAATGTTCATAAAACGTAAGAGAAATAATGAAGCTCTTTGCACAGAAATCAAATTTAGCATAAAATAGAAACAATATTGCTCGGAATACAACTAGCCATTGTTCCGAAACATGGAAATATACAAGTGACCAGTTTTAAAACTACTACTCTCACACCGTAATCTGAATTCTTTCGACTCCTGATTCAAATATGAGGTTCCATATCTCCTGAATTGCCCCCAGCAAACTCTACAAAATTGCATACTCCCTACCCTGATCACGCCACCTATAGATACGAGAAAGAAACTATATATACATATGGAAACATGAGGCAACGAGTTCAAAGAAGTTTGTTCTGAGCAACAGCCTGGCATAACTCGTCCTCGTAGAACAGAACTCGATTTTTGCACAGGGGCTTTGGTATGGCAGATGGCACCATGCATCTTGAGGCGAAATTTGACTCCTGGAAGAGAACTGCAGCAACCTGCCTCATTTCAGAGACTTTGAGGCGGGATGGTGGTCGGGGACCATGCTTCGGTGCTTTTGGGGTATGGGGGCTCCGAATCCATACACCATTCCCATTTCCCTTGCTGCAAAAACCATGTAAAACTCAGAAGAAGAAGAAACATATTGGACAGAATAAACAGTGACAAAACATAGTTTAGAACACATACTTTAGAAAAGGCCAGTGCTCTGCGGGATGGGGTGTCATTGTATTCAACATCTCCTGTCTAGAGCGATCTGGAGTTGTATAATTAAAGTAGAACTGCCTCGCAATTACAACCTGTCTCCAATAGTATAAACATTTTATTGTGTTCATACGCATATATACATATATGTAAGCATATATATAAATATATGGACAGAGAGAGAGGGCCTTACAGCTTTTCTAACCCGCTGAGAAACGTGAAAAAGTGCCTTCAGTTGGTCATGGTGCAGGTGACACAATAACTTAACCTTGAATTGCAAAAAGAGGAATCAGTACAAAAAGTACATGGATATATCAAACTGAAAAAATCCAAACCTACGTCTGTGAGCGCACATAAGAAGCAAGCAGTTACACATCCTGATCTATAACATGGAGAGTAGTCATGCAACGTCTTTTGTATATCTAAACAACACCATAACATGTATCAGACTTAATATCCAGTTTCATGTCGAAACTTAAGCACTGCACAAATTTGGTCCAAAATACTCATCAAAAGGATAAAAAAAGTAGAATCTATCTCAAGAAGGGATTAAAGGCTATGACAACTAATAATTTAGAGTCATAGATCAAAGACCTAACAGTTCTACTAGACATTCCAAAACAATTTTGCGTAACTAATCAATATCCTAAACAAAAACAAAAAAATCAATTTCTTTCGGCAAAAATGTTAACACCAATATGAAAAGCAAGAAACAAAGCAGAAACATTACAGATCTCAATTCAACTAAAACACAAGTACGCTTGAACACATTAAAATTAAAAACCCCAACCTACTACAATATTGTCTATGTTCATGGATAGTTTTTCCTCAATCCAATACCCTGATCAAAAAGTGGCACAACAAGATGTTGGTAAACCCAAGTAAACACAAATAAATCACAAAACAACCACCCTCTCCTAGACTCTGACTGCCGAATGTTCAGAAGTTGCGGGATGTCACGCTTACAAAGAGAAGTGATTTATACCAACATACAAAACATTTCTACAAGCACAAATGATGCTATCATATTTAACACAAACAAAAACATAGTCAACATAAAAACAGAACAATGGAACAAAGGGATAGTGATAGTAAACAATACCAGCAAATCCATGGGAAGGGACTCAAGCCGGGACTCTGACTTGCAGTCTTCAAAGCGAGGAGTCCTCGGAGTTTTCAACAAACTATTCTGCCGAGCCAAATTCACAAGGGATAACATCAATGGGCTCTTATCAATAGCCTTATCTTCGAGCACCATGTCACCCTCAACCTTCTTGCTCTCAAACACAGCCACCCTTTTCCTCCCCAGATCAGTACAAGACTTACCTGAAGACACCTTATTGTACTTAGGCTGGGCAAGAGCACCCGGCTTCAGATACTTACTGCTGGAACCCCGCCGCTTCTTCTGTTTCGGATTCTTCGAATTCCTCTCCTTTGGAGACACTTTCCCCATCTTCCCCTCTTTTTGTTTCACCCCCAAATTATTTTGACCCAAATGCCCAATTTTTACCCAATAAATAAATCTTCAATCTCTCAATTCAATCAGAAAAACCTAAGCAGCCACAAACTATCAAATCTCTAACATAAGAATTCAATCTTTAGCTTCCGAACCATGGCAGACATTAAAGCTGAAAAAAAAAAAAAAACAGTAAAACAGAATAAAATTGCTAACCAAATATCGAATTCTAACTAACTATACATTTTTACGGTTTGAAATCGCCTCCAGCCCTTTTCTAATTGCAATCCGGAAAAACCAAAATCGCAAACAGAAAACTCGTCAGAAACCCTAGATTATTCAAATTCTAACAGACCCATAGTCCCTAGCTCGTCCAATCCACAAAAATAAAAAATAAAAAATAAAAAATAAAATCATAAAACAAGCAAAAAATTAAAGAAATTTCATACCTTCCATAAAAAAATCAAACCGAAACCCAGAGCAGCGCGAGCATCGTGGCCACAGAATTTGGTAGAAAATCCAAAAGTAAAAAATAAATCATAGGTAGCAGAGCAAACGCAGAGGCGGGGGAGGGAGGGAGGGAGGGAGGGAGGGAGAGAGAGAGAGAGAGAGAGAGAGAGAGGGAAAATGGGGCCGCTAGGGTTTACTCGATTTGAAATTGATGCAAATGCCCGCGAAAGTTTCACAGCAACAGTTTTTTTACAAAATAAAAGCCGTAGAAAGTGAATTGTGTAATAATCTAGGTTACTATTACGTGGCTCTCTGTTATTGGTCATGGTTAACTGCAGAGAGTTGTCGGACGGCGCAGATTGCGTGCTAGATACTAAGAATCCTGATCTTTGCCGTGAGGATCTCAAGATTTATAAATCATGGCTGTTCATCGTATATTGTACGATTAAAAATTATTTAAAATTAAAATTAAATAATACCTGATAAAAATTGATCATATGATATACGATTAACGAACACTATTCACAAATTTTCTGGATCCTCACGAAGAAGATCCGAAGAGGATTCTGTTGGAGATACTAACACTTTGGCTTGTTTCCTAATTGGGTGGACTATTTTGTAAATTTGAAAATTATGTTTGGAGGGAAGTGAAAAAAAATAATACAATAAGTTGAATAATGAAAATAAAATTATTCCACAAAAATCAGAATTTATAAATTAACAGGCATCAATTTTCTTATTTAGATTCATAAACATATAAATTTAGAATTTTCATGTGGAGTAAAAATTAGAATTTAGGACCTCAATTTCCTAAGTTTAAATTCTATGTAAGTTTGTTCAAATTCAAAATACTATGAGTGTGAGTTTAAAAAATAAAAAATAAAAAACGCAACTAAGAGTTGTCACCGCCATCACCCACCTCATCATTATCATCACAGCTGCAGTCACCACCATATGTAGTTGTGGCCACCGCCACCACCCATTTCGATGACCATCGCCATTACCACCCATCATCGTTACCGCCATTGCTACTACTACTACTAGCACATTTCATACTATTATCTTTCATTTATATATTAATGTATCTACACATACATTAAATTTTGTATTTAAAATTCATTGTCCTTTCGAGTTAACTAAACACAAAACTTCATAAATTCTAAAAAATAAAATTCCGTCATTTTATTTTTGCTATTTTAAAATATCTTAGTGATTTTAAATTTTCTCGTTATGTTGAAAATTATTATTGATTTTAAGTTTTCTCATCTAAACACAGTTGCAGTTTAAAAGTTTGAGATCGAAAGCGAAATATTTTTTGTGTTGACTAATATGCCCTTGGAATTTTTTCTTGACGGAGGCCGTTATGGGAAACTTGGTTTGTGAGAACATCGATGCTTTTGGTATTTAGATTGTTCCGAGAGCTGGAGAGTAGTGGAAAAGTGTTGAGTTCTTACATAACGGCGTTGGTTCGAACCACGTTTGTGACGTACTAATCTCACATCCAATCTTACAAAATTCATTGTTTGACAAAAAAGAAAGAAAAAAAGATAAAAATGGGGAGTGGGCTTGGATCAAATGCTGAAGGGGAGAGATTTTTTAATGTTCTGAAATACGGAGTGGAACACCAATGTTAATATACAAGTATATAGAAGTTTTTTTTTCAAGTATTCCTTTTCTTGTATAATTTATATGACATATTTGTCAGTGTTCTAGGCATATTGAAAAATCTCACTCTGAAAAGTACAGAATCGACGCTTAATGGCAGCACTAACCACGCGTGACTGCCACGTTCAAATTTTTCGTTGATTTAACCATGCTCAAAATCAGTTAGTTTTATTTTCAACGTCAAAATTAACTTGTTTGGGCTGGACCGGGTGGACCGGCCGAATTTAGCAATTTAAATTTCTGAAAAATTTATGGGCCCAGGTATATAGCTCTGGGATAGCCTTATCAAGGGTGACCCAACGCACGATGATTTAGAACTTTCTGAATTGGGCTTCATTCCATATCCGGCCAGTTCTAGAATCCGGTCACGTGAGTCGGGAGCGGGAATGGGTCGTCTTGTGCTGGGGTTTGGGTTATTTCGGTTCGAGGTATTAATTATTAAACAGGTCATGAATCGCCATGCAAGTACGATCTATTTATAAAAGAATAAGACGAAGGGTGACACAATTTCAAACATAATATGTTACACAATTAAAAATATATACAAATTTATGACCCAATTTGTATACGATTTACATCGTTGGACTTAAATTAATGAAATTTGAATTTTCTATATGTGGTATGCGTTACTGTATTATTATATTAGCATTTAATATATATATATATATATATATATATATATATATTTGGTGCATAGATTAAATCATGAGTTGACACAAATATGACACGAACCGTGTAACCCGTTTATTAAGTGAATTGGGTTGAATTGTTGGTCAATCGGGATAAGTTTTATGAATGGTGATGTTAGCATGCAATGATGGCCTTCCAAAATTTTCCTTTCATGCTTTTACCCCAAACTCCTCCCCACTCAATCACTTTGAACAGGCCGATAAAGCGTATATATCCCCTCTAATCGTTATAGTGTTATAGAGGAAAAGGTTCAAGGAAGACCTTGAACAGTAAAAAAAAAATATATATTAAAATATCATAATCTCACTTTAACTAATATTAAAGTTATTTGTGATAAAATTTCACACATGTCGTATTATGTATGTGGTAATTAACAAGTTGAGGAGAATATTATTCTTAACCGTGTTATTGGAAGTGGGCATTTGACCCGTCTCTCTGGTAATGTGAAATGGTATCAGAGCCATGAAATAGGCTTGTACTGCCATGTAATGGGTGGGTCCCTTAGCCTCATGCGATGATGATGGATCCCTTGGGGACATGGTGAAATGTCTCACATCAAACAGAGACAGAGAAAAAGAAAAATTTAAATATCTTAACTCCACTCCAACTAAGAGCACTTCCAGTATGTAAAGGCTCCACTTGGCATTAGGCAATTCAATCCCTCAAGTGAATAGTAACTACCTTTAATGAATAGTATATTAAATAACTCTGGCAATTCGTATTAAAATATTAGTATTTTTAATTTTATAAAGTAATAAAAAATAAATTTATTTTTAATTTCATATAGGTTTTTAACCAATCTTGTCATGCTATGTGTCGCTATGTGAAAATACAAATTTTGTGGATAGATTTCGATAAGATTTTTAACCAATTTCATCGCGTGACGTGTCCTTAATTGTTTAGAATCGTTGAAAATATTGAAATGTGGTGTAAGGTGGGAGAAAATGGTAAGGTATTTATATAAATAAATAAATAAAATTATAATTTTTTGAATTTTTTAAATTTTTTATAACTTAATTAATATGAACCATTGGATTACAAAAAGTTGAAAATCCAATAGTCCAGATTGTGACACGTGGCCCACCATAACATTTATGATTTTTTTTTCTAAAAAAAGTTTAAATCAGAAAAAAAAATTGGACCATTGATTTGGAAATCAAACGGTTCAGAATCAACGTAACTAAGTGAGGCTGACATGTGAGCCCCACCGTCTGAAAATGTGTCGGAGACGCGCCTGATGCAAATATTTTTGACATCACTTCCCCTCTGACACTCGAGCCTTGGACTTCAGCCTGACCTCTCACATGGCTCCCCCTCAGCCCAATTACCTTGTTGGGCTGGTGCAACTTTGGGGAGCAAATGGATTGGATTTGTTGCCAATCCACATGGCAATATCCCACAATAGAGTTGCTCTAATAATGAGGTCTTTTGTGATAAAACTTCACAGCTCCAAATTAAAAAAAAAATCGGTGTTTTTGTCTCAATCCAAAATCAAATGTCCAAAAACATGTTGGCGTATTCTCAACCGTATTGTTTCTTTCATTGCGGGCTACTTAAATTTGTTATTTTCAAAGTTTAATTAGCAATATTTGTCCTTAAATTGCTTTTTGTTAAAGGAAAAAAACAAGTTAGAAGAATGAAAGAGATTGATTCAGATATTAGGAATTGAATTGGATAAACATAGCTTGTAGGACAATGCAACAGCATAAATGAAAGGCATGGGCTACCAGAAAGGACCACCTATAAGAAGTGGTTTAGATTGAATTAGAGTACTGAGTATAAACAAATTGAGTAGGTATTGACATTGTTACTTTTAGGAGAAATTTTTAGTGTGTTAGGAATACAGTTTGGTACACCAAATGTCATAACAAGTTTTTTTTTTTTTTTTTTTTTTTTTTTTTTTTTAAGTATCCAACCACTTATATTATGACACGTGATGTACCAGACCGTGTTCTTAACATATTGAAAAATTTCTTTGCTTTTAAGTACGCACCAACTAAGGCCCGTATCAATGATGTTTATTTGGCATCGGGCCCTTTTGGGCACATAATTGTCAATGGTTGTGACTAGGCAATCAGAAATGTGACAAGGCAACCAGAAATGTGGCACAAGAAAATTATGAATGAAAAGGTAGCCGATCACATTTTACTAGTGACAGTTGTCTATGTGCGAGTTATCGACTCTAATAATTATATTCCATCGTAAGAACATCACCATGCATCCCAACTTTAAGTTTGTCTCCGTCCTTGTTCACTCCGTTGTAACATATATATCCCACCACAAGAACGTCACAACCCACCCCTAAAGTTTTAAGATTGGCTCTGTTCATGTTCACATATGATGACTAAGATATGTAAATTAGCACCTAATGAGTGAGATTGGAAGATTAAAAATATAAATCATGAGTAAGTTATTCTCCAATTAGCACATTGTTTTCCAAACATCTAGACTAAATTTTGCTAATGGGTCCACATCATTGGGTAAATCATTGATTTTCTCTTCCAACTTTGAATTTTATTTTTACACTTTCGTCCCCCATTATTCAACGAGAAAGTATTCTTGGGGGCAATTTGGAAAACTCAAATGAGATAGTACATAGATTCTTCATCTATATTGTATTATATGTAAAGCAAGAGTGCCACCAAAAGGAAGTGGTTACAAAACTCATGTCACTATCTTTGAGTAGCAAAAAGTAATCAATTATTGAAACCTAAGTAGTGTGAACTAATTAGAAAATAATTTATTAAACGCAATTCGTTGTTCTTGATGAACTGTAATGAACGGTATCATGAATCTCATATGGTCAAAATTATGACTAGGGCGAACTGATAATTTAATCTCTAAATTATCGTTTGAGTAAAAACTAGGTTTGTAAATTGTTTTTTTTTTAAGAAAAATCAATCCTTAAATTACAAATATCTGCCAATTACATCCCTGATATTAGATTCGAAATTATTAGATCCAATTTTTCGTCAATTTAATTAAGTCACGTTACTTGCATGTGATACACATTGAAATGTGGATTGATAATATTTAATAAAGAAATAGTGTATAGGGTTAACTTTGGAGGCTAAATTAGAAGTTAGATTTGTAACCTATATAAAATGTTAAAGGCTTATAGGCGAGAAAATGACGGTATTACACTCTAAGTGTGTCCATTGACTTAAGTTGACAAAAAATTAGATAAAACAGTTTTGAATATAACAGTATGGATGAAATTAGAGACTCATTTTACGGAAAAAAAAATTAATTCAAAGACTTAATTTTTATTGGAGTGATAATTCATAGACCTAAGAGCTCGTTTGGATGTGTTTTTAAAACGACTAAAAGCGTTTTTGGTTAAAATGTGTTTGGAACAAATCCTTGGTAAAAATGCAAGTAAATTATGGAAAAACACTTAAAGTGCTTCCTGGAAGAAGCACATAACTGGTGTTTCTTGCAGAAAACACTTTGTTTATTGCAGAAAACACTTTGTTTCTTGCAAAAAGCATTTTAAGTGCTCTTGAAACTAAAAAACATTTTCTTTAAAAGCGTTTTCAATCATTTTAAAAATACATCTAAATGAGTTTTAAATTATTTATATTTGTCTTATGTTCAGCCGATCGAAGTTTTATCGCAACAACTAGTAGTTTTCTTTCACAAATTTGTTTGGTAATTTCTTAAAATCCACGTGATCAAACATATAGACAAGACAACTAGTAATTAGGTCAAGGCAAGCTGTACCTCCATTTGCCCTTGCAAATTGCAATCTCCTACCTCCACAAAATTAAAACATATAAAAGCACACAAATAAAACCATAAAAAATTCGTCACATTGGCAGCACTCAAAAGGGTCCAAACTTTTGCAGTTATATCACATAAATTTATACTCCCAAAAGGCCAAAGGCAGAAAAATATACATTTTCTGATACGGTTTGCTGCAACAGCCAGTGCTCTGGTGCCAGCCAAACTCTTGCACCTTGTTTTTGGGGATCTTTTGATATAGATTTAAAGTAATTAAAAATTTGACCTATTTCAAAAGTTAAATGTCATTAAAAATTGGACATATTTCAAAATTTTCCTTATTTTTATTGGAAAGGGATCCAGACCTAATTCTTTTCATCAAATAATATGGACCATTGAAATTTGATTAAATAGCTACAAACACAGGCCCACTCTAAAAGTTATAATAACTTTAGCTGTTAAATCAAGTTTCAAGAATTCAGATTATTTGATGAGGAGGATTAAGTAGAAATGATCCGAAGATGATCCCTTTTCGTTTTGACTGGGGACACTTAATTTTGGGCTCACCTATTTGCTAAATTGCTAATACAATTTTAATGTTAATCGTACATTATTTTCATGCCTTTAAGCATGGTAGGCAGCACCCGAGTTGTATTTTGAGTGGAAGTACTGGTCCCAACCCATTCGGCACTGAATTGGTTTGCTGCTAGCCTAATTTACCTAATTCGCACTATTAAGTCTTTTTGGGTAGAAGGCCTTGTACGACTTGAGTAAAGGTACATTAGTGTTCAGTACCAATAATACAAGAATATATGTTTGTTTTGTTTTTGTTTTTTTTTTTTTTTTTTTCCCTTCTTTCTACTTGTTCTTATGGAGTTGGTACAAAATACTATTGTGATAGTCACACAAATTATATTTGTTTGTGAGTCCTTGCAACTTTTAGCTCTTATTTTTTGCCCATCATATCACATGTACACCACTAAACCACCAATGGGTATAGATTATATTATAGTTTGTATGAGATAAGACTAGGGTTTTGCTATTGCGTTTCCAAGATTACAAATGAAGGGGAGTGTATTCAATTAGGATTTTGAGGGATTTTAATTTTTTTAATGAATCTAAGGGTATTCAATTAGAATTTTAAGTGATTCTTTAAAATTTAATGTGTATTCAATCAGGATTTTAAGATAGTTTATTAAAATCCTTATAAATGAGATTTTGTAGTGTATTAAGCATCCACAAATCTCATCTCTCCCTATGAGATTTCGAAGGAATTGAATAAAAAATTTACATGAAATCTCTACAAATCAATTAGACTCCATAAAAATCCATTTGAAATCTCTCAAATTCCCAATGTCTAGGTTTAAAATATGCATCAAAGTATTGGGTAAAAATAGGTTTCTTTCACAATGTTTTCATGCCAAATTATGTTCAAACATTGTTTTATTTATAAGCTGTTTGATAACTATTTTATTTTTAGTTTTAAATATTTACTTTTTTGAAAACTAAAATCTTGTTTGTAGTAACTACGTTTTGAAAACTGCAAATAAAAAACTAAAAACTAGTTTTCAATTTTCACTTAAAGTAGTTACCAAGTTTAAAAATAAATAAAACTGAAATGATTATCAAACAGACCCTTAGTTTTTCAAACTAATTGGACGTTAAATCAGTTAGTTATACTTTGTTTATAGTGAATGGATTTTTTATTTTTTTTAATTTTTTTTATAATGATGAAACAGAGTATTGAGTTAAGTCATACAATAAATCAATCATAATTAAGTATCAAAGTCAAACTTGAGTGCTAGTGGTGTGAATGACATACAATTTTTTATACAAAGATATTCTACTCTAAAGGCACTAGGACACGGGAGGTTTTACTTTAAGAAGAGAAGAATTTTGTTAAGCCACACAATGGATATCACTAATTAAATATCAAATCCAACACACATATAATATGTCGTTAGCTAAATATGTAGTTGTATATTTACAATTCTGACATGCTGATGTTAGTAAAATTTTATGCATGAATTTATCAGAACTTACAATATCAACTGATATTGCACATAAGGTAGCATTTGCTTGCGTTAATGTTATAATTTCATTACTTCTCACTATAGTGAGCCCTATTGACATTGATATTAGGCCTTGTTTGGCACGCCATATAAAATGTCACATCCTGGTCCGGGACAGATCATTTTCCGGACCCGCTCCACCACCGTAGTACAATATTATTCGTTTTGCGCTTACCTAGCATGATATTGTCCGATTTGGGCCCCGCCACGCCCTCACGGTTTAGTTTTTGGGAACTCACACGAGAACTTCCCGATGGGTCACCCATCTTGGGAATGCTCTCGCGCGTTACTCGCTTAACTTCGGAGTTCCAATGGAACCCAAAGCCAGTGAGCTCCCAAAAGGCCTCGTGCTAGGTAGGGATGAGAACATACATATAAGAATCACTCTCTTAAGCGATGTAGGATGTCACATAAAAGGCCAAACAATAATACTAATACAATATTAGTTATTTGGTGCTCATATATACTAATTAAGCATTGGATAAATTAAATCGGTTCCACTACTTCTGTACAGTTTGAGCCGCCAAATAAGACCTTATTTAATATTTGTTGTGAAAGCAATATCATATTCCTCACAAACTACACTATCATACCACCACCTAATTTGGATTAGGAGTTGAATTAACGTGGAATATTTTAGTGCTGAATACCATTTCCCATGTTTTTCTCTTAATTGGGGATTATGGAGTTAACGTGAATTTGGGAGACAGAGGAGAGCTATCCGCTATCAGCGGGGGTTATGCTGGAAAACAAAAATGAGGATTCTCATTCGATTCTTTTTGTGAGAATCTTAAAGATTTTCAAATCATATCTGTTTATTGCATATTGTGCGTTAAAAAAATATTATAATTTTTTTTATTTAAAATTAAATATAAACTGTATTTGATGAAAATTGACCATACGATATATAATGAACAGATATAATAAGAAGATTTATAAGATCTTCACAAAGAATTCGACTCTCTCGGAAAACAAAGGTTACAGTCGTCGGACATTAGGTCCACATGGCAGTTGCCAGACAATGGATGTTGAGCTTTTTTTAGTATTGGAATATGCGGTTCGTCCGGTTTATAGTCGACAACAGTTAACTGACGCTTTTGACCTTTTCCCCTTCTCAATTACCTTGTCGGTTGAGCTTCATTTATTCCTCTACCGTCCCAGCCTGTCACCTTGTTTTCATCGATAAAACTTTTTCTAAATATCTACTTTTACTGTTTTTTTCTCTTTGACTAAAATGTATATAGGGTTACAATTAGTGGAGTAAGGCGTTAATTTCCCATTTGTTTCTATTTGGTTCAGTTTTATCGGTTTCACGGCTTTTTTGCTCATTCCGAATTATCTTGTGCATTTCCAATGAAAAATACCCTAATAACAGTAGCACAAAAAAAACAAAAAATAATAAAGATGAGCCGGTAGAATGTCAAATCCGTGCACAACTAAATAAGAGAACAACGCTTGAACAACTTAGCTAAGACTACATTTTATGGTAAGTTTGCGTTGTTTTATATGTACAACATTTACAAAGGTTATTAAAATTAAGGAGCCCCAAAAAATTAGGGACCCTGTGTTTTCGCACGCCTCGTCCACCTTTAGGGCCGGCCTTGCATAGCCCATGGCCATAAGGTTTTCCATTTTAACCAAAAAGCTAGCCGAATTGGAATTGCGGTCATCACTACTTTAGGTTAATTATCTAAACTACATACTAATAAAACACTCATTGTCAACCAAAATTCTATGAAATTACCACTTTAACCCTTTAACTAAAACTAAACATGAATAAGAAATATTGGCAGAAATGTAATTTCACATAATCAAAATTTTGCTGTTTTTTTTCAAAACCTCACCTACATGTAATTCTAACATATCTCTAATTAAAAACTTAAAAAAAAAAAAGCCTCTCCCCGTTCCCACATTTTCTATCACTCTCTTCCTCTCTACTTCTACTTCAAAAACAAAAATAAAAAAAATTTCATACACACTTTGTGAGTGCCGATATGCTAGTTGTAACTGACGTAATATTATATTTAAAAATTAGCAAGAAAATATGTTTAAGAACTAGAGTGAAATTAACACGAATACCGTGGGTAGCGAACCTCGCCGGTACGCTCAGGCGGAGGTCTTTGACACTTGGCCAGCTTCGTAAAATCGATGGCGGAGTATGGACAAATTCGTCTTTCAACACCAGCACCACTAAATCCTAGGCTGGCGTGGTGTGGTGGGTGCGATTGGGATAGAGAGAGAATGAAGAGATAGAGAGAGAGAGAGAGAGAGAGAGAGAGAGAGAGAGAGATCGGTTTGCTCAAACAATGCACGGACAAAAAACACCGAAGCAGTGAGAGAGAGAGTAGAGAGAGTGAGTGGGAGTTTCCATCAGAGCTCTCTTTCTGTATATCTATTTGTCTCTCTGCTCAAAATCTTCCAAAATCCACACAACCTGAGGAGAGAGGAGAGAGAGAGAGAGAGAGGAGGAAGAAGGAAGAATCAGCTCGTTCTCGCAAAGCAATGCCTGCACTTTTTCTCCTTGTCCCAGATTTTTGACGTTTCTTTTCCGTTTCTTTGCCGTTTCATGCAATAAGTACGCCGACAAAATCCCTCAAAGTTGCTAGAAATTACACCACCAACCTGGTCGCAGAGAGGTGAAACATACGCTCATAGCCTCCTCACTCTCGTTTGCATTTTCAGTTTTCTCACATATCTCTGATTCTGGAACTTTAAAGCTTTTGTTGCAGGTTTGTTTTGTTTGGCAAATTAGAAAAAAGAAAGACGCCGTCGTCTTCCACCGACCGGAAGCTAAAGAACGGCGGCGAAGAACAGTGAGTTGACGGCGATATATTTATATATATATATTTTTCGTTATCTTTTTGTTTTTATTTTTTTATTTGTTTTTGTATATTTTTGGTCGCTTTTGTTTATTTGAGCTTTGAGAAAGCCAGTCAAGAAGCGTAAAGGTGAAAGTTGGAGACTTCGTTATCTGATTTTTTGGTTCTTTTCGGCTGTGGTTGAGATGCACTTTCATTTTTAGCTCTCGAGCTCCGAAACCTGAAGATCTCCAATCGAAATGCGATTTCATTGCTGAAAATCCTGCAAATTTCGCCGAGGTTTTGATTTTTCGGCAATTTTTCAAGGTAATTGCTGCTTTAGAACTTCAATTTTGGTACTTATGTCTTTGATTAGAGTGAAACCGAAGTGATTATATTGAATGCAATCTGTAGCTGTGGGCCTGTGCTAAGTTTACAAAAAGCCGAAAATCCGGAGTTTGCTGCATTGGGAGAGGTGAAAATGGCGTCGTTCGGAGAACTTGCAAATGTGGCTCAGTTGACGGGCGTAGATGCGGTGAGGCTGATCGGAATGATTGTGAAGGCGGCGAGCACAGCGCGAATGCACAAGAAAAATTGCAGGCAATTTGCGCAGCATTTGAAGCTGATCGGGAACTTGTTGGAGCAACTGAAGATCTCGGAGCTTAAGAGGTATCCGGAGACGAGGGAGCCTCTGGAGCAGCTAGAGGAGGCTCTGAGAAGGTCTTACATTTTGGTCAGTAGCTGCCAAGACCGGAGCTACCTGTATTTGCTTGCAATGGGGTGGAACATTGTGTATCAGTTCAGGAAGGCTCAGAACGAAATCGATAGATACTTGAAGCTCGTCCCTCTTATTACTCTTGTGGACAACGCTCGAGTCAGGGTATTGAATTCTTCGGATTATTGTTTGTTCTTTTTTCGTTTTTCATGTTATTGTCATTGGTTCAATAATTATTATTATATTTTTGGTTTCTCCGTTTTCTTTGTGGTCTAATTGATGTGTGTGTGTTGCAAGAAAATTTGCGATCTTCTTTGAAATTGGATAATAGTTTGATTGTCTTTGTTTTGGTGATTACGTGGCATCTAACGTTCGTTAAGTTTCTTCTAGGGTTGTTATGCAAGAAAAGGTTCTGATTGAAGTTTAAACTAGTGTTTTTCGCGTTGATTCTTTGTCGGAAGTTTAATTTACTCAATCCTTAGGTAAGCTATCTGATGTTGAAGTGATAAAGACGGCTCACTTTGAGTAGCTGGGATGTCTACTCTACTTGGTCCTTTAGTTAGATTATCAGAGGTTTAAGTTATGGAGGTGGTTTATTTTGAGTAGGTTAGGTATATCAGCAACTTGATGGAAGAATTTAGCAAATGGAAGTAGTTTGTATGAAGCTTTTTGTTGTTCATGATTTATTTTATTAACTAAAATTTACTTTTGTTTTCCGATGATATATAAAATGACACGGATTGGGCAATGAACCTTGATAGGCAGTTTCTGACATATAGGATTATCTCAACTAGATTTTAAACTAAAGTCTAAGAATTTGTAATTATGAAATACAATTAGCATTATATTTGCTCATTAACAAGCACGTAAACTCCTTTAACTTTGCTTTGCCTCCGGATTAACTGTAATTTACATTTGACCCATTTGAAAGTAGATTAAATTAATTGCCTAAGATTGTATTTAACTATTCCTGCTTTTCTATAACTATTCCTGATTTAAGTTCATTCATTTAACTCTCAACTACAGGAAAGATTGGAATACATTGAAATGGATCAATGTGAATACACATTGGATGATGAGGACAGAAAGGTACAGGACGTGATCCTTAAACCAGATCCCTCAATACATGACACTGTAGTACTGAAGAAAACACTTTCATGTTCCTACCCAAAATTAGCTTTTAACGAGGCACTCCAAAAGGAAAATGAAAAGCTTCAACTTGAACTACAACGGTCGCAAGCTGCTTATGATGTGAGTCAATGTGAAGTAATTCAGCGTTTGCTAGAAGTGACAGAAACTGTCGCTGCAGAGTCTTCCCCCAAAAAAAATATTGAGAAAGTAGACCACAGTCATTCAGATGCCAATAACGAGAAAGAACATTCATCTAAAGAAAGCTATAAAAAAAGTGAATCTCGCAAAACTTCAAGGTTAGTTTTCTGCATTTTTATTGCATCTGTAATTTCTGTCTAGTAACAGTACAGTTCAAATTTCAGTGTTGCAATTAGTAAATGTAAGAATGGATTGGTGATGCATAAGCTAGTTTCAATCTTGGAACTTCTCAATGTTGATTGATCGCCCTCAGTCAGATATGTCTGACGAGCAGAGATAGATATCATTATGCTAGGGATTTGATTTTCCCATTTCTGTATGCACTCACATCGCTGTCTTTCTTGGGGTCTTTGCGTATCTGACGTCATAATTTGTATATGCAGAAACACGTCTTCAGTTTCTTCTAGACATGATTTGTTGTCAACTAGAGGTTCACATCGGCATGAAGAATGGAAAACTGATCTACTTGGATGTTGCTCAGAACCAGCTCTGTGTAAATTCTTTATTCTTTTAGACTATTCATGACTTGAATTTATAATCAAAGTGTTATTGGATTAGGGTGCCTTTAATTCTCCTTTCTTGCTCCACATGCTTCTGTACGCTGCACGATATCTAGCAGTAAGACTTTGCCCTTTTTTTCTTTTCTCGTCGTGTATCTCATACAGTGCGTCGGTTTTTGAACCTTGCCACATGCAATGAAGGCATGGGATAGGTCTAATATTTTTATAATCAAATTATACCATTCAACCCAAACGGGAAGGAAATGTAAAAAAAATAGGGCTTCAACCGTTTTCGTTAAGAATATTTATTATTCTCAGTATTACTACAGTTTTATTAGTATTTCAATTAACTTGACTAAAAATTTGGATTGATCGGAGTTTATTACAAATTGGTCTATTGACTGATCCTGCTGGGTTGAGTTCAATCTTCCAAATCTATTGTCTCTGCTGATGATAACTCCATCTACTCATGCACATGCTATGCATGTTTTTAGATGATTTTTATTTTGGATGTCGTTTTTTTTCATGAGTCTAGGGTGCATCACAAATTAAGTTCTGTGATACGTATGGTATTTCTTTCATATAAATGTTCTGGCATAAGATCAAGGTATGGGTGGTCAAACATTACAGTCATTAGACACAGAAGATGTACATCATCCCATATATCAAATGATTCAAAGGCAAACCATGCTGTGTATGCTAAAGTTTTGCCGATTATTTTCTTTGCAGGTATAAAGACATTCTTCTACCCTTGTGGGACATTTTCAAAAATTGCTTCTGCGGCAACTAACAGGCCTATGTGTGAGTTTTCTCTGGATTATCTAAACCTAGTTCAGTTTTTACATGTTAAACTATTAATATACCTGAAAAGCTTAGGCATGGCTAAACAATGTATATCAACCTTACACACTCCTCACGTGCATCCTCATTATGCATGTGGAGTGGGAGACAGAAAACATAGGTGTGCAGCCTCATTCGGCCTCACTTTCAGCTAAAATGTTACTGAGGAATGGGGGATGAGGGACTTTGAACCCAAAACAGCTTATTTCAAAGCTCTAATGTTAAGTTAGAGAGATTGATAGCCTATTTGATTAGGCTATATCTGAATGCTCTTTGGCATTTGTTTTTAAGTCTTTTGTACTTTCACAGTACGGAGTTTAAGTGACTGATGTCTTTAGCCTTCAGTTTTTATATTCCAGAAAAGCAGCGGATGTTCAATAGGATTGCTGACTTTTACTTTGTGGAAAAAAAACTGGGCGATCGACTTGTGATGCCATCTTTGGTATAGTTTATAATAAATCCCTCTATGGACCCAGAACAAATGCCAATTGTACATTGATGTTGATTTTGTGCTAAAATCTTGATCGTAATGTTGCCTGATTGATGATTCGAACAAGGCCTAAAAGAAAGATTGCATGAATTAGCTGAAGAAATTTTCATTTTCTCATGCTAAGTTGATTTTGAATGTTAAGTTGATTTGATTTAGGGGAGATATCTTTTATGGCTTGTTGAGTACATACATAGATTGTCCCGTTAATCCTAGCTATGCCCCATTTTTTTACATTTTTACTCACTATCTATGGTTAAATAAAGTTGCAACTGGGCGTTTCTGTTTTGGCCGCTGTGATATTGACGTTCTGCACATGCCCTTTCTTGTATTGTTGGAAACTCATACAGAAATTCTTTTCATTGATTATCAGCTTCATCAGAAGCATGTAATGAATTGATGGCTTATTCGCTAGTATTGTCGTGCTGTTGCTATACGAGCTGCATTAGAAGGAAACTTCGCAAGATGTTGAATATCTCGGTAATTCCTTTCCCATTTTCCTCACTTAAGTAAAATCATAGTATCTTCGCAACTGCATGGTTTGATCTTGTAGGTTCTGGGAGGCATATTGAGACATGAAACAAAAAAATATGATCATTTTACTGTGATAGTTATGACTTTGGTTCGATAGCTCCACATTCTAATATGTTATAATCCAACATGAAGAACCAACATTTACCGTGATAAACCTCCATTCTTTGACAGGGGGGCTTTATTGATGACTTCCTTTCTCATTGTATGTGCTGCTGCTGTGCCCTTGTCCAAGAATGGCGAGAAGTTGAAATACGCGGGGTTCATTATGGTAAGTGCCCTCTATGCTTCAAACTTTATATCTTTACTCACCTCTCATCATAATCTTACCGTCTCTAATATCACTCAGTACTACGGTCTGGTGGTATTTCTCTTCACTTGGAAGTGAGAGATCTTAGGTTCGAATCTTGTAGATGGCGAATTCGATACCAAATTAGGCTGCTCATTGTGTGGCTTAGCTGAACTCTCCCGTCCTTAGTGTAAAAATATCAATGTACTAAAAAAAAAAAAATATCAGGCCGGTCGCTACTTCTAAGCCAATATGCAAATTGTTTGATATCAAACCAACTTGCAGGTGCCGAGAAGACAAAAGTAAGCCCCCCAGCCTCACAGTACATGGAAACCTGAATGACAAAGAAAGCACAGCTCCGTGTTTTCGAGATTCATCTCCTTTGAAAGACATACGTAGAGGTAATGGCTAGTTGCCAGGTTACAGGAACCCTCATTAATTTTCCCATATGTAAATTAGCCTTTTTTCTCTATTTTTTTTTTTTTTTTTTTTTTTTTTAAATTTTAGATTCAGCACATTCTGTATCATAGATACCTGGTTCCCTTTTTTTTCTTTTTTCTTTTCCCTTCTTTCATATACAAAGTAGCTTTTTCTATACTTTATTGGGGTTTGATGGGTCCACCACGCATGCGTGTTATTGCATGGGGAAATTTTATTTGAACTAATATAATCTCTGGGGAAATTTTATTTGAACTAATATAATCTCTTTCTACACTTAACTTACGCTCTATACTTATATTACTTTTAATTAAATTATCATTATCTCCTTAAACTTAAATTTATTACCTAAACTACCCTTACAAACTAATTTAATATATAAATTTATCTTTGCACGTCCCTGGCCTTTCACCGGGGGGGGGTTGGTGGTGGGGGGTTGGTTTTTGGTTGGGGGTACGGTTGTGTGTTTCGTAGATCATCAGTCGGTTCCTGGCCATTCACGTCCCTCAGATCAACGATGATCTTAGTCATGCTTTTTGTTCTTCTAATCTGAAGGCGTGGACGCTTTCCTAACATTTATTAAATAATGTAATTTCTTCCGAATGTTTCTTCAGTATGTGTTTAATTAATCCTTTATATGCTAATTTTTCTTAATCTCATATAGATAATTAAAAAAGGTGATTTTTTTTTAATCTTATATATGTTTTTACTAGTAATAATGCTTTGAAAAGGTGCTGATTTTGTTTCTAAATTCTGAAAAAAATTGAAATCAAATGAAAAAAAAACTTGAATAAATTGATCATACTTTAGTTGGAGGATTCAAAACTTCAAAATCATCATCCGTTGGCAAAATAAGCTTGTTTTCTCTGTAAAAGTGTCTTAGGATTTTAGCTAGAATAAACATATAATAAAAATTATGTGATGGTAGGTTTTGATGTCATGTTTGGATTTGATTATTGGTTGTGGGTTTATTAATAAATTCTAGTTTTATTATTAATTTTATCTTATACTTGATGGTAATTATACCATAAGATAAAAAAAAACAATTCACAATTAAAATTTAAGTTGGATGTAGAAAAAGTTACACGGTCCAAATAAAATTTCCTTGTTGTACGTGGGTTGCTTAAAGGTCGGTCTGTCTTACTGTTAACTTTAAAGCAGCATGTCCTTTTTTCCCAAAACGTCAAGTGTACATTTGCAGGTTGTTAGTGGAGCCAAGCACACTACAACAACTCCACCAATTTCATTTTCATCGGAAAATATATTGCGGGTGTGTGCGGAGAGGTTAGTTGCATTATTTGGTGCTATTTTCGGTGGCACACAAGAAGGCTTCCGTGGGTTTGTACTGTTGGTTCGAAATTAGGTTGATCTAAGTTCATTGATAAGCTTTAATGGCCATGGATTTTCATGGTTTCGTGACGATAAGGGTTTCTGAATCTGAAGCAGCATTTAAGTTTGAAGGTTGATGGTTTTGGAATTGACACAACTTTAACTATATTGAGAAGAGGAGTAGCATTTTAGGGCACTTGGAATTTCAATTCCTCCTAAGCATTTGGAATTTGTCTTTGGGAATGGACTTTCCATCAATTTCCTAGAGACTGGGACCATTGGGTGCTCGTAAGATCTTACTATTTTCATGTTTGGATTGCGTAGCGTTAGAAATTTGTCATAAATGACCATTTTTCAAATCTCAATTGTGTCTTCCGTATTTCATTTTTGACTCGTTTTGTGTCAATCTTTGATTGTTTTTCAAATCTCAATTGTGTCTTCCGTATTTCATTTTTGACTCGTTTTGTGTCAATCTTTGATTGTTATGTCGTCGGTTTTTGATTTTGGATCAGTTCAACAATTGAGTTAGCATGGGTTAAGCCCAAAGGGCAATGAAGAAGATGCAATCGAAAGAGTGCAAAATGACTTTTTTAAAGTCGTAATACCATCTTTACCTATCGAACTCGTTATTCACTGAAGTTATTGGCCAAATACGACTAACAAATCAAAGGAAACCAGAATGGTAACATAAGTGTTACATTTTGCAACTAAAATCCAAACCTTACATTTCCACTCTAACATGACAGAAACAATTTGGAAGAAGGGGAGGACTAAATAATAAAAAAACTGAGATAAGAAAATATGGCAGATGACATCAACTAGGAAACAACCTTCGCATACAGGGGACAAAAACAAAGGGAAACAGAAACAAAAATCAACCCTAAAACCGGCGAAACCAAGAGAGAAGATCATTTCCTCATCTTGCAGGTTTTTCTCTCCAGATGGTTCGTCCTCGGTTTATTTCTGAACCATCGCCTGCTGATCTTAGTAGATGCAGATACTGACGGTAGTCCTTATCATCTTCTGTTGCAGGAAGGGATCCGTTTGTTCCGTTACCTGAAAGAGCTGGAGCATCGTCGAAGGGTTCAACGCTAGTAAGGGAATCGACTATGTCATCCCGTTGACACTCCCGCCTGTAATCTAAGGTGATTGCTTCCAGTTCATGGCTATCGATGAGTTCTTGAGGCATGCTCTGTAAAAGAAAGATAACATCTCCTATGTGACCAAAGATAACTTGAGGCCATAGAACCCACGAAACAAAATTATAAATTAAACATATACACCAACCTCAAGAACCCATCCGATGTAAGCAACATTATTAACATGTTGATTCATGTCAAGATCAGCTCTCCTCGGCTGCGAAATTAAAGCATACTGAGAATACTTGAAATAATATCGAGAACTTAAAAAGGATTTGAAGAAACACTAACCACAACTCCCAGTCTGGAATACTGTGCAGGATCTTCCAGTTTGGGAATTTTCCTCAAGCTATTATTGTTAGGTTCTGGAAACGCTAATCTATCGATTTCAAGACAAGAAACCAATCAAAAGATTATCCAAGAGGGCTAACCTTATCACATATATACGATGAAGTCATCCAAATAGAAAAAAGGGCCTTTACCTCAGCTCTCGCGGAGCAAAAACTAAGTGCTCTTCCCTAACATCGTCGCTGACTTTCTGAAGTCGCCTAGTGTCTTGGTTCATCATCACCCACTTGCTGAAACCATGCATCACACATAGACAAGTTTTAAATTGTATCTCAGAATTGCAGAAAACATTCAACAACTTCTTCAAAAGCGATCTTCAATGCAATAACATGTTTCTCCAACGTAAATTTCAATGTCGTGTGAAAAAAGATTAGTATATTCCATACTTATACCATGTTTTCATAGGCGTCTTAAAAGCTCAGAATATCAAAACTCAGAAATAATACACACCTTGTCGCTCTTCCAATGACTTCACCGGTGGCATAGTCCTTGAGTATCCAATCACGTCTAGTGCCAATTCTCCCTTCCCCTTGGCACCATGTTTCTATTTCAACAACATCACTCCTGTACCACAAACCCACAGTTTAAGTTTCGCTTTCGAGATTAGAAATCAAAATCCGAACAGTAATATAAGAGAACACCCACCAAGCTGGATATTTGTAGATTTCAATATGCATGCGAGCAGTAACCCATATGAGATGCATTTCCCTCATGGTGGTGGTGGTCGCAAATCCATCGGTCGAAAAGCCAACATATTGAGCATGGTTGCATCCTACCTCCTGCATCACAAATGTTCACATAAAAACGAAAATCATCAGAAGAAGACCAATTGTTTCCCAAATGAAAAAACTCGATTAGTCGATCCATAACGATCATAGAAGGGCTAATTGCCCCAAACAAATTCCAATCAACCAAATCGATACATTTCTACAAACCACAAAAATCGAATCCAAAAGAATGAACATTGCCCACAAAAATTCAAATCAAACCCAACAAACACACATTGAATCGAAACTAAAAATTTCAACTTTCAACTCACCTGGATGAAATTAGCAATCGTCTCGACAGTGGCAGTCTTGTTAATCCCGACCTCATAGGACCTCACTATAAAGCACTCCTTGTACGATTTCCCGTCACCCGCCATGCTCCCCTTCCTCAGCCGGTTTGCCAGGGTGACCGACCCGGATTTCGTCTCGACCCGTCCCACCACGCTTCCGGCCCCCCGGTCCGATACGACGGCGAGAACCGGTGTTTTGGAAGGGGACGCAGCGCAGGGGGCAAGAAAGGCGCCGTCTTTCCGGCGGGGGAAAATTGGGTTGGGCTTGGGCGGGCCCAGGAAGCGGCATTGGACCGCCACGCAGTGAATTTGGTCCACTCCATTGTACGCCGAGAGCTTCAACATTTTCTCTCACTTTCCTCACCCTCTCTCTCTGATTTTAAGGAAAAGATCTAAACTGAAGGAACAGATTGTGTGGCCGATGGGGCCAAGGAGGAGGAGCCCCGGGGACGGGAAACGCCACCGGGTCTGGCGGAATTTACTGGATTGCCACTGGATTCGGTGACGGTGATAACGATGGTGTGGAAACGACGACCTTTTGAAAACTCCAGCAGGGTTAGAGAGAGAGAGAGAGAGAGAGAGAGAGAGAGAGAGAGAGTTTATGGTTTCTGGTTGTAGTCAGAGATTTTTTTATTTCGCACGTGAAGTGAAGGGGGTGAGAGCTACGTCACCCTTTTTATAGTAATACGAACTTGAGAAATTATGGGGCTTGATTTATGGGACTTGACGCCAATTATATTTTTTTAATAACGAGATTTTTTATGATAAGCATTGTTTCTAAAATATAAGCTGACAAAGAATTTATAGAGAATTATTATATTGAAAAAATTTCGTTAGCATTTCTCTTGTTACTAAATGTCCAAAAATAAAGCACAAAAAAGAGTAATTGAAAATTGAAAAATCATCGAAAAGAGACATAAAAGTCATCTTTTAGTCTCCACCGATTTACAAAGGAATCTATTAAAACTACAATTCACTTCATAAGACTCGACTCACTAACGTTGTTTATTAAGTAATTGTAAATATCTGTCAAAAGATTCGCTAAGTAATTTACTTGTCCATTAATATGAGGGCAGGGACTCATATCTAGGCTATATAAGATATCGAGAATCCGAATAATAAGAGATCTTCAACATTTTATTCCTTTTTTTTGTTTTCCAATATTGAGACCAAATCCAAGTCTTATAAGAAACATCGATTTTAACTAAATTAATGGAGGTACATAATCAAGCCAGAATGTTGTTGTGTGGTTTGGTTTGGTAGGATTTGGCCTTAAACCTAAATATAATGCTAGGAAGATTAAATTTTTAAACTAAATTGCAAACTAAATGATGTATCACTTATAAAAAATAAACACGTTAATTAACACTTAAGTAATAATTCAATCATTAACATCCACATCAGTTGGTAGTAGGGATGGACAACGGTTATGGTAGGCGGGTAACCGCGGTTATTTACCAATAACCGTTTAAGCTTTTACCCACATAACCGTTTACCCGTTGGGTATTTACATAAACGGGTATACTCATACCCATATCCATACCCGTTTATAAACGATTAACCCTACACATAACTGCATACCCATTTACCCATAACCGCGTACCCGTTTACTTTTTTTTTTTTACCTGTCTACCTATTTTTTTAACAACTTGAAAATTAAAAAGAAATTTGTCATAATTTTCTTTTTTCTAACTATTAAATACCGTTATAAGTACATTTAACATGTATTTTTATATTAATGGCAATATTATTTATGAATATAAGCGATGTCTTCCAATTATCTGACGGTCAATCTATTACAAGAATCATGCATGGTTGTAGATTAATTAATATTCTTGTATAAATACATACATACATACATATATATATATATATATATATAAGTACGCATCAGTCTGCTAAAAGGCTAATTTGATAAATATTTGGACTTTTATTTAGAAACATATGTTCATCGATCCAAGCCATTTAATCGATTTCTAATTTTGGGGTCAAATATTTATTGAAAACTCAAGGCCAATTAAACACACACACACACACACACACAATCTAATAATAACATGTTTTTAAATGCTCAAGGTAATCATTATCTTGAATTGATCAAAGCTCCAAAAGACTCCAAAACAAAACAGTCGAACGCTAATGCTTTAACACATTCAATTACATATATTAAACATTAGCCCATTCTATCAACTATATTTTTCTCTCAAGTGAAGCATATATATATATATATATATATATATTATGGCCCTTTGTAACCAAATATATATCGGGATACTAAACCTAGTTAGAAACTAATTTTATTTTATTTTATTTTTACATATATTAAAATAAACGGTTAAATGAGTACCTGTTTATAACCGCAGGTAATACCCATAACCGCTCATTTAAATTTCACTTGTAAACGGTTATACCCATAACCAATGGGTATTTGCCCATCCCTAGTGAGGATCCTCCTGACCAAACCCATCGGGCAGTTGAAATTTTGTCCAACGGCTACAATTATTATAACTTTTAGAGAGACTCCCTGTTTGTAGCCGTTAGATAAAATTTCAACGGCCCGATGAGCTTGGTTAGGAGGATCCTCACCCTTTGCTCAGGAGATGATCCTGATCCGCATGTTTTGATATGGATCTAATGTATTGCACAATCATAGGTAGGGTCTAATAAGTAGAGCAATTAAAGTGTCCATAATTTGAAAACAAAATTGCACTGACTATCGTTAAATGTTTTATCTTGACTCTTCCAGAATTAACATAGAACTTTAAGTTACATATCAAATCTCATCATTTCATAAAAAAAAAACACTCTCATATTTTTTAGTGTAAAATATATCGTTGTATTAAAAAAAAAAAAGTTACTCATCAAATCTTGTTGTTTTATCAAAAACTCTATCCGACTCCTGTTTTGAATTTTCCTCGCGATTCCTACAGATTAGTATCCAAATTTGAATTTGAATTCGCATGAAGCTATGAGAACTACAAGTAATTTTACATGTTTTCGTTGAGTCGTTTACAATAGTAAGCTTCATTTTTACTGGTATTTGTTACATGATTCTAGTCTACATGATTCGTGAGCATTATACATTGATTATCTTATGTAAGTAATTGCTCAAGAGGCTTTTGACATTGTGTTTGGACCCAAATCAAGGCCGTTGAGTATGCATAGTTTTTAACCGTCGGATGAAAAAGTAGAGATAATTTTTGTTATTGTTTGAGGATAATATTATGATTTTTATCATAATAATTATCTTTGAATATAAATTATTTGCGTTTTTTTTAAACCATGCGAATTATATCCCAAACAAGCAGTGCAATTTGAATTGATTTGGGATGTCCGATGGCACTTGGAAGCTAAAAATGAATTTGAAATTCATTTGATCAGGATGCATGCATGCATGCATGGGATAAATGTGAAATTGTGAGATAGTGATGTGATGTGATTAGGATGGTTATATCTAGATAAAAAAAAAAAAAAAAAAAAAAAAGGGGAGTAGGTTTCTGCCTATGGACATGATGGAAAAGCTAATTATTAGAAGATAATGATGTGGTAATTTCTTGACCATTGATCACATAACGATGGGATAAAGTCATCACTATTTCGTCAGATTTGGTGTATTTAAATATTGAAGATTTGTGGCATAAGAAGACTCAGGGATTGCTTCAGCTTGGTAGTCGTGATACATCAGAAGTCTTAAGCGATTATTTTCTAGTAGCCGTGACGCATCAGGAGACTCAGTGATTTATGGCTTTGCCAAGCAAAGTACATCAGCCCTATAAATACAGGTGCAATGTCAATGGGAAAAGGACATTCAATTCAACATACAATTTCCCTGCGCAAAACCTCTCAAACACCTTGAGATTTTTCTTTTTCTTTTCCCGCCGACACACCTTCAGTTTGGATAAACAGCACTGTGAAGGCAACCGGCGGACACCTTTAGTTTGGATAAACAACATTGTTGCCGTAAAATCAACCGACCGAGGAGCACATTCAGTTTGGATAAACAGCACTGTGTTAAGGCCGACTGGTTACCTATTCAAGTCTCGGCCGAAAAGGGTTTTCGAATCCTTATTGGCAGGGGCCATCTTATTAGCCTTCGCGGCGAAATAAGGTGTTACGAGTTACAACATTCGACATGTTGAGTGCCGAGTGATTTTATGATTGGATACTCACAAGTGAGTTTCAGAGTTTGGCATTCTGACGGTCGAACCACGTTTACCACCAAGACATACATCACCTTTGAATACTTGTGTCCGTACAGTCTGGTGTCGATTCGACGTGCTTATACTCTCACAAATATAATCACTGTGACCGAATCTGGCACCGACGATTTGTGAACTTCGCAGAACTAGCAACCTTGTCTTCAGGCTCTAGAACCCAAAGACCGAGAGTGTTCATTTCTCGGTCGCAGTCGCAAGATAAAGAAGTCAGCAACGCGCTCAACGCGACAACAACAAATTTTACTCCTCGGTCGAGCTCGGCTGATGAGTTGGCACGCCCCGCATTCAACCGAATGACTTAGTTAGCTTATTAGTTATTCAGCCTGCGCGCCGCGTAGGCTTTGTAATTTTTAGGGTCAACATTTTGGCACGCCCGGTGGGACCTAGTGCTAAAACTACGAAGTTCATATGATATATCAAGATTCCAATTCGGCTCCACGTAGCCGATTGCACGAGCTCCTAGAGGAATTGAAAAAATACAATGAGGAACGAAAAAGATCTTTGGAAGTGGAAAAAATTCTTTGTGGCCATACAGAGATGCAAAAGTCATTCGCTTACATGTTGAGAATAAAAGCTCCTGCTACCCTGTAAGAGCAATGGGTAAATGAAGACAAGGCTCGATTTAATACCTGGCTAGATGGAAAATATTTTCCTTACGTTTTCGACTACAAATCGATTCCATTTGAGGAATGGTTGGTTGAAAAGACTGGGGGACAATTTTCCGCCTCGGCCGTAATCAGACATTGGCCTAAGAAAATTGTTAATTTGGCCGAAGAACAAAGGCCACCTATTTTTTCGGTCGAGACTGAAAATATGGTCGGCCAAGAAGAAAAACCTAGGCCACCTATTTTTTTGGTCGAGACTGAAAATGTGGTAGGCCTAGAAGAAAATGTTCAAGTTTCTGAGCCAAAAATTGACTCAAAAAATGATTCATCAGAGGAGTGTTACAATGACAAACAAAACCAATACACGACTTCAGATCATAAAACCACATCAATTGATATGGTAATTGGAGACATGGTTTTAGACGACAAAACTACGCCAATCGATATGATTGTTGGTGATAAAGCCGATATGGAGAAATCTCGTTCGGCTAAGTTGTTCGAGGTGAAAGCCGAAATTGGCGAAGTAATTATGCTTGGGGGGCATAATAATTGTTCAACACATTCGGCGGCCGAAAATGAAAAATATTACATCAAGTAAAAAATATTTGGAGAAAATTCTTTATCCGGCTTAGTGCAAAATCAATTTGAGAATTTTGATATTAAAAGATCTCAACTAGGAATAAAGCATTGTTGGCCCTCTCCTGTTTATGGTTCGACCACCTTTTTGTCTATTTGCTGAATTATTTTCTTAACCATTCGGCCTCTCGGCCGGTACTTAAGAAAATAGGGGGCAACAAGCATTGAGCCCTTGTACAAAAAAAAAAAAAAAAGGGAAGGAAGAAAGATTGGCCGAATAAAGTCCACAGATTTGGACCACTTTTTTTTCTATTTGCTGAATTATTTTCTTAACCATTCGGCCTCTCAGCTGATACTTAAGAAAATAGGGGGCAATGAGCATTGAGCCCTTGTACAAAAAAAAAAAGGAAGGAAGAAAGATTGGCCGAATAAAGTCCGCAGATTTGATAGTAGCTTTGGAGTCCATACCTTTGAAATATTGATTTGGATGCCTCATGCTTTGGATGGAGTTGACTGTTCAGAGGTTGGTTTTCCAAAGATTGGTGTGTGTGTGTGTGTGTGTAGGCAGGCCGAGCTCGGCCGACGTCTGATTATCATGCCAAGCCAATATAATATATGATGCCTTGGCTTAGTTTATAATATCTGAAAGGTAGGCTACTTTCTGGTGGCCATTCGACGCCATGCTGCATCCTTTCTTGGAGGAGGTAAGCAGAGAGATTTGATGTGACTTATTCGGCCTACATGTCGAACCGATGCACAACACTCATTCGGCCAGTGCTTGTGAAATAAAGAATGATGATGACAATGATTTAAGTGGGGAATATGTATATAAAAACGCATACATAAATAGGTGGTAGGCCAGCCTATGGACATGAGGCGTGAGGAATCATGATTTGCTACCAGGCTAGTGAGGTGTATTCAGCCAGTTATTGATGTGACTTCGACTAGTTGTGGAGACACTTCAAGCAGTTTGTTTTGTTGGTTCTCGGCGGTTATAGCTTAGTTTTGATGATGCTGAAATAAAATAATGCATGTGAGATAAAAGGCATTCGGCTGGCAATTACGCATGGCCATAAAGCATGCCACTTCGGCAAATCATTTCGACTGACGCTGAATCATGTTCGACGACCTTGACATTGTTTCACCCATGCTAGCTTGGTGGGATGTTTGGTCAAAAACATGGTTTATCCAAATTCCATCAATAGCATTAAATATTGATTTTGGTCTGAAGTCTTCGACCAAAGGTTTTCCACCATAGATTTTGATTCATGGGAGATCAAGTATGCTTTTGCCGAATCATTGTGTATTCGGTGGAGTTATTTGGCAGCTGCATAAGTTCAAATACAAGCATAAATTTCCTTAACCATTCGGCTTACGAGCCGAAGTTTAAGCTTTTGCCGAATCAGTATGTATTCGGTGGAGTTATTTGGCAGCTGCATAAGTTCAAATACAAGCATAAATTTCCTTAACCATTCGGCTTACGAGCCGAAGTTTAAGGAAACTGAGGGGCAATGTTTGGACCCAAATCCAGGCCATTGAGTATGCATAGTCTTCAATCGTCGGATGAAAAAGTGGAGATAATTTTTGTTATTGTTTGAGGATAATATTATGATTTTTATCATAATAATTATCTCTGAATATAAATTATCTACATTTTGTTAAACCATGCAAATTATATCCCAAACAAGCAGTGCAGTTTGAATTGATTTGGGATGTCTGATGGCACTTGGAAGCTAAAAATGAATTTGAAATTCATTTGATCAGGATGCATGCATGCATGGGATAAAGGTGAAATTGTGAGATGGTGATGTGATGTGATTAGGATGATTATATCTAGATTAAAAAAAAAAAAGGGAGTAGGCTTCAGCCTATGGACATGATGAAAAAGCTAATTATCAGAAGATAATGATGTGGTAATTTCTTGACCATTGATTACATAATGATGGGATAAAGTCATCACTATTTCGTCAGATTTGGTGTATTTAAATATTGAAGATTTGTGGCATAAGAAGACTCAGGGATTGCTTCAGCTTGGTAGTCGTGATACATCAGAAGTCTTAAGAGATTATTTTCTAGTAGCCGTGACACATCAGGAGACTCAGTGATTTACGGCTTGGCCAAGCAAAGTACATCAGCCCTATAAATATAGGTGCAATGTCAATAGGAAAAGGACCTTCAATTCAACATACAATTGTCCTGCGTAAAACCTCTCAAACACCTTGAGATTTTTCTTTTTCTTTTCCCGCCGACACACCTTTAGTTTGGATAAACAGCACTGTGGAGGCAACCGGCGGACACCTTCAGTTTGGATAAACAGCACTGCATCGAGGCCGACTGGTTACCTATCCAAGTCTCAGCTGAGAAGGGTTTTCGAATCCTTATTGGCAGATGTCATCTTATTAGCATTCGCGGCGAAATAAGATGTTACGAGTTACGACATTCGGCGTGTTGAGCGCTGAGTGATTTTATGATTGGATACTCACAAGTGAGTTTCAGAGTTCGGCATTCTGACGGCCGAACCACGTTTACCATCAAGACATACATCACCTTTGAATACTTGTGTCCGTACAATCTGGTGTCGATTCGACGTGCTTATACTCTCACAAATATAATCGCTGTGACCGAATCTGGCACCGACGATTTGTGAACTTCGCAGAACTAGCAGTCTTGTCTTCAGGCTCTAGAACCCAAAGACCGAGAGTGTTCCTTCCTCGATCGCAGTCGCAAGATAAAGAAGTCAGCAACGCGCTTAACGCGACAACAACGAATTTTACTCCTCGGTCGACGAGTTGGCACCCCCCGCATTCAACCGAAGGACTTAGTTAGCTTATTAGTTATTCGGCTTGTGCGCCGTGTAGGCTTTGTAATTTTTAAGGTCAACACATTGATTATGTTAGCTTCGGGGTCTTTTAACATTACCAAGATGAAGGACTACATCTTACTGTTAGAATCATGTAAAATTACTTATTCCACCATGATAGGTAGTTACAATATGATAGGTAGTTTAGCTTGTACAAGTACTTATATGGCAGGTAGTTCAGACTGTAAAAGTACTTATATAATAGGTAGTTTAAATTATAAAAGATCAATTGAAATCTAAGTTTATGCCGACTAATATTATAATATAATAGGTAGTTTAGCTTGTACAAGTACTTATATAACATGTAGTTTAGACTGTAAAAGTACTTATTTGATAGATAGTTTAGATTGTAAAAGATCAGCTGAAATAGGGGTTTATGCCGACTAATAGGGTACATGAGTTGAAAATAATAATAATAATAATAATATAACTAATAGCGAGGCTCCCCAAGAGATTTATAGGTGTCCGAAATTTTGGAAATATCCTAAATTAATTTTAGGAAATATGTGGTGCAAATATAATGATTCTAACTTTGACTTATTGAACACAATTTTTTGTCAAAATTTTTTTTTGAAATTTTTAGCTTTAAGAAATATTTTGCGCTGGAGTTAAGGAAAATATTGTAAAACTTTTGGATGTGATCCTACCGATTATTAGGTCCTGAACTATTTTTTTAATTGATTCTTAAAGTGAGAAAATAGAAAAATATCTTTAAATTTGGGTTTTAAATCATTGATTACAAGTGTTTAAAAATGAATTATAATATATTTTGCACGAAAAAAATATATTTTGAAAAACCTGAATATGATAGTTTGTTGTTATGGTAAGAGAAATAAAAGAAACATTAACAAAATAAAAAATAAAAAATAAAAATAACAAACTTAAAAAAAAAAATGAAAAGAGAGGATCGGTATTCAGATAGCGACTTATTTCCCCAATAGTCGCTATCTTTTTAGCGATTATTCTCAAGGAGAGTAGCTAGCAAACTACCGATCGTATCGTTTTCTACTTTTTTTTCTTTTTTTTCTTTTTCCATTGAATAGCTATAGTAGAGTAAAATAGTAATCACCATGCAAAGTATAAACCTAACAACAAAAAATGATGACACATGGAGTCCTATTCATGGACCTAAATAAAAAAAATAACTAAAAAGTGGACTAATCTAATTGTTAGGCCATAAAATTGGGAAAGGGATCCTTTACGGATATCTTCCACTAAATCCACCCAATCACCTAATTCTAACCCTTGAAATTTAGTCCAACGGCTAAAGTTATTATAACTTTTAAAGGGGCCCCCTATTTGTAGCCATTGGATCAAATTTCAAAGGCCTGGATTGATTGATTGGGTGGATTTGGTGGAAGGGATCCGAAGAGGATCTCTTTCCATAAAATTGGACATATTTCAAGTTAGTTTATTTACACATAACAAATTTGTAAGGAGGAAGTTAATTTAAACCACATATTAATGAAACTCTTTTTGTCAATTATAAGAAGGTGAAAAAATATTTTTGTCTTCTATCACAAAATAAAATTATGGACAATAAAGTAATTTTCACAAACTAAATATTACAGTTGTTTTTAAAAGCATCATCTACATGTAATCCTAATAAATCACCTACAAGAACTCCGAATTTTTACGCGTGTATTGTTTTATGAAACTTTGAATTTCTATGGCACTTATTTTCAAAACTTCAAGTTCAAGTTTAAGTACGAACTCTATGTTCATGATACCTACAAACAAACACAATATACATATGTAGTGAATGAGGATAGCTTTAGGACCTATGTGTGAAAAGAATGAGTGACGACTGAAAATATGGGGCTGTCGTGGCTTGCAGGCCTAAAAAAGTGGTTGTTGGGTTGCTGACCAACAAAGGAGAAGTAAATGGTTTAACTGATTATATACCCAATTATTGGGCTAAGGAGGAAAAGTGAAAAACAAGGCCTAACCCATGGGCTTGTTATTTCATGCGAGCCAAAAATAAAACAAGGCCCAAAAGAAAAAAAAAACAAGTGGGACGGTTTGGTGCATATGCCCAGTTGGGTTGCGAGTCGACTTCAGGTAGCCCAGGTCTGTAAGAAAGGTGATGCAAAACGGCTTTGTTTTGGACCGTATAGTTTTGAAGCAGGAACGACTTGGTGGCTCGGGAAACACGGCTTCAAGCTGCGGCTCCCATGCGTGTAGGGTTTGAAAAATCCCTTTTTTTTGCTTCTCTTATTCACGCATATTCAATTCATCACAATTATAACAACAATAAATTTAAGCTGAATCTATAATTTGAAAAAAAAAAAAAAAAAAAAAAAAACGTAAAATTAGAGTTCATGCTTTATGGTGAATGTTTCGTGTAATCATTGCTGAAAAAATATCGAAATTAAAACCATGTTTTATAGATTACTGGGATTGCTTGATGAATATTGTGAATGACTTTGTAGTAAACAAGCATTCAGTTCCTTAGCTCAGTGTCAGGAGCATGTTTAACAATGCGCTGTGGCCTAAATTTAACTGAAGGAGAGAGAAGGGTGCAGCTGCATAAAGAGAAAAGATAGGCTTGGGAATTACTGTGATGATATTTCTCTGTACCTTGTGCCTTTTTTAAGAAAAATAATGGGGTTACTTGCCCTACAAGTAATACAAAGTTGTGCCATTTTGTTTTTTGTAATTAATTCTTGAATTGTTTCTCACTAACATTAGTAGTTGTTGAGACTATAAATACTCAAATAATGATTTCTGTTGTGAAATTGGTGTGAATGCCCACATAAAGAAAACAACCACATATGGGTGGAAAGTGTAAGAATAGAAGTCAAAATTATATTGCTTAAATAGTAGAAGTTTGGTTTTTATTGTTTTGGTGTGTAAGTCTTTTACGTGCATTAAAAGAGACGTATGCTTGTATCGTATGGGTAGTACAAAAATATGAAAAACGGAAAGTAATAATCATGTTTTCCTCATTTGTCACTCTCTACGTTTATTTCTCTTATCTGATAGTAGTGAAGAAAATAAACAGATAATATATGGCTCCCGTTTCACTTCAATCTCTAACAACTCTGATAATATATATAGGTACGCATCATCCGATAATAACATGTTTCTAAATGTTCAAGGTAATCATTATCTTGAATTGGTCAAAGCTCCAAAAGACTCCAAAACAAAACTATCGAATACTCTAATGCTTTAGTACATTCAATCACATATATTAAATATTAATCAATTCTATCAATTATATTTTTCTCTCAAGTGAGGCATTAAAAAAAAAAAAAAAAAAATATATATATATATATATATATATATATATATATATTATATGGCCCTTTATAACCAATTATATCTCGGGATACTAAATCTAATTAGAAACTAATTTTTTTTTTACATATATTAAAATAAACGGTTAAATGAGTACCCGTTTATAACTACGGGTAATACCTATAACCGCTCATTTAAATTTCATGGGTATATGGTTATACCTATAACCGTTTATTTATCTAAACGGTTACTCATAACCGTAACCGTCAAATTTAAATGGACGGATAACCGCAGTTATCCATAACCAATGGGTATTTGCCCATCCCTAGTTGGTAGCCTTATACTAGTACTCTACTACACCGTGTAGTACTTTGATAGTTGTACCGCGGCGTATGAATACTGGAATCTCTGCAACTGAGTGTTGTTTATCAGTTCCTGAAAATCTCCGTTTTTCATCATCAAGATGTTGGTTCATTAAATTAGGTAACATCTTGGAGCTCCAATGTCAGTCAGCTTTCATGTAAGGAGTTATTTCATGAAGATGAAAACATTTCTTGCATTCTTGTCCGTGCAAAGTTGACACAAATTTTGGGTAATAATCTTTGAGATGAGTCCGAACGAATCTTGATGTGATTTATTTCAATTCGGTTGGACTTGATATGTGATTTCTTTGAATTCGTAGCTGCTTTCTAGTCTACAAGTGAAGTGACTGTTGGGCATCGTATTTTGAGGCGCTTAGGACATTCAGAACATCTATTGCTCGTTGTAGATGGCAAGCGACGGTACTTTGGCTTGTAATGTTCCACATGTCGGTCATCACGCCTTGATTTTAGTGTCCATTTGGATATCCGAGACGAGATGTGTTGACTGCAGCGATAAATCCGTGGAATGTAAGTCATTGTCCTACTGTAGGAAGTGTTAATGAATTGAGTCGAGCAGAATAGAATAACTAGGTGTTCAAGTTGGGCTGAGATAACTTAAAAAGTGTGTAATCAACCAGAGGAGGATTTTGGATTATTACACCAAGGGGTCATAGTCTAAAGTCTAAACTCTAAAGTGTTGAAAATTTTTAGATGAAAAGTGAAATAATAGTATTTTCATCTATAAAGCATGGTAATACTAATAAACAAGAAGCAACAACTGTCCATCTTGTTCAGTCAAGTATGCAGAATACTTACACTGACTGCATTATTACTTGAACTTGAACGAACCGGACCGGAATACTTGAACAATTTGATTTAGTTCAACTTGAATTAGTCGTGTTTGCCGGAAAGGGATCCTCTTCGGATCCCTTCCACCAAGTTCACCAAGTCCACTCATCTGAGCCATTGAAATTTGATTCAACGGTTAAAGTTATTATAACTTTTAAAAGGATCCCCTGTTTGTAGCCGTTGGATCAAATGGCCCGGATAAGTGGACTTGGTGGATACTTGGTGGAAGGGATCCTTAAGGATCCCTTTCCGTGTTTGCCTTTGGAATGTGGGATTTTTGTATACGTGTTTAGTTTGGTATTTTTGTTTTTGAACAAACAATATTATCTACGCAGAGAAGGGAGTGAGTTAAGTCTCATTATGGTTTAGCAATAATGTGTTTAAGTTTGTCTTTGGTGAAAATCGAACCTAAAACCTCTCACTTACAAGTGAAGAAAAATATTATTAGACCGTAATACAAAGTTCTGGGAGTCAAAGGATCACGATTCAGACGACCAAGGGGCATAGGGGCGAGGGCAGTGATTTAATGGTCCTCCCTTCAAAACCGTCAAAGAATATTGGTGGTGTGTTTGAGTGGAACTCTGCCATAAGAGAATGTGTGAAGCAAATACGATGAACTTAGATGAAACATAGCAAGGGTCAAGTCCTTTAAATGTAAATATTAATTTTCATTTGTAGAAGCAAATACGATGAACTTAGATGAAACATAGCAAGGGTCAAGTCCTTTAAATGTAAATATTAATTTTCATTTGTAGAATATTTCCTAGCCTCTCTCTGCCGCAAATCATACCTCACGCACCATCATTTATCTATTATTTTAAATTATATTTTGTTTTTTCAAAATTTTATTAACTAAATAGGGGTTTAAAAGCTTTCTTTTAAAAGGATAAATCTCATTAACATTTTTATTAAATGATGGGTGAGAAAATAAAACATGAGAATAGTAGTACTCTTTATAATTTATTATCTATTTTTTCTTGTCAATCGTAGATTTTTTTTTTTTTTTTTGTTTTATGGACATTTTTGTTCAATTGTTTTTGTCGAAACCTATTTCACCCAATCCGGCTCTGGCTTTATAACAACACAGATATAGATATAGAGTCAGCCAAATTGATCAGAGCAATAGCGTAGATGTCTTCTGCCGCAAAATCCTCTCAATCAGTCCCTAAAATCTTATAATTTGTCAAAGAAATTATTTTCTTTTTGGGTTATTTCTTTAGCAAGTGCACCAATTTGCATGGGACAACTAACTCGCCAAGTAGGTTTTTTTTTTTTTTTTTTTTTTTTTTTTTAACCAAGAAGGTAGGCCATGGAAATAGCTTCTATGTTTACCAAGTACACTATTCCTTTATATTAAAGAAGCAAAAATTGCATTACACTCCAAAGTATAATATGCTCTGGATTTTTTAATGATTAGATGCTGATTCTTTTTTTTTTTTTTTTTAAATTTTGAATAAAGATCTAACAGTTAAAAATTTGGAATATCTCATACTTCGGAACACCATAAAAAATCCAGATTAGTGTCATAATCTACATTTTAAAATTAAATAAGTCTTTATTCATTACTAGACTCTTTGCAAGCGACGTAAAGATGTTTTATTTTTCAATTAACTTTTTGTACTATCATCCAATTTTCCACAGGTAAAAGCCACATAGTCAAGCCATGGCAGCTTTGCAAGAACAAGGAAATTACCAACTCTCCCACTTTGTGCAAGCTACCAGACTGCAGCCAGTCGTGTGCAAAGTCGCATCCCGGAGCTGGAGGGTTTGGGTTCTGCATTGCTGAATTTTGCCTGTGTGTGCATTCCTGCCACGGAGACCGCCAACCTCCCAGAGATGCAGAGGCAGATCAACTTCCCAGCCTGCCATTTCTTTCTTCTAAAACTATCACGCCGTAGCATCACTTACACTATTTAATTAAGCTCGTATAATGTAGCTCCAAAAGAAACGAAAAGAAGCAGCAATAGGTACCTGTGTCAATAAGTCTTCTCGTGCTAAACGTTGCAATAAGGAAGTTGTTTTAATTTCTTTCCTCCTCAACCCTTCGGTATTTTTGGTATTTATTTCCTCCTCATCACAGTACTAGCAAAACAATGGAGACTAGATAACGCCAACAAGCATCAAAGATGATAAAATCCGCTCTGGTGTACATGCAACGCAATGCAACTAAAGCTGAAACAACATAATATTCAGAGACCTTCGGTAGACAATCAGCATACTGGTGAAGGGAAAAATATACCTTTGGATATGATATCTTTCTTGTTTTCGCAATGCAGCATAAAAGAGTAAACGATACAGAAATAGAATATCCAAAACTTAACCACGACATGGTGATCCAGTTTCAGAACATGGAAAGTTAGTCTTAACACTGTCGCCTTTTCACTCAACTTCAAGCTGAGCTCACACCCCATTCTCCAGACAAGGTGCAAACGAGTTTTTCAGATCTGTCTGGACAGTGGGCACAAAACCACCACCTGGGAAGACAAAATTTGGATTGAACTAAGAATCTTCTTCGTCAGTAGAATCCAGGAGACGAGCCTTGTAAGTAACCAACAACTCCTCTGCATCACCTCTAAATCTTGATATAAACTTGTCCAAAAATTCATTCTCCGGCAAAATAAGTGCATCATAAAAACTCGGATCTCTCTTCAATAACCGTTTTGACTTTATAACCTCTAAAATCCTGTATCGAGCACTCACTCGGTTCTCCATGCTATACATCAAAATCCAAGGGGTATGAATTAATACCGACTTTTTGAACTTGACTGTATTCAAGAAAAAATCAATTCCAAACTTTAACTTCTCCTCTGAGGTCCTAAACAAACCTGGCGTTCTTCTAAACATATCCATACATTCATCCTTTGAGAAACCAAAACCACAAAGCAAGTCCAATTTTTTACTAATTGTCCCATTCCGTAAACAGCTAACTGTATATAAACCATGAACCAACATCCCAGAATTCAATGAGAAACCCATTTCCACAACCTGTGCAACAAGGCTTCTAAGTACAGATTCCTGAACAATGAAAAGCCATGGCTGCCTCTTCAATAGCGTGGAAAGCTGAGAACCAACAATTCCGCAACTCTCCATAAAGGCAATATTTCCTAACAACCTTGATTTTGGGTCCCTTGTAACCACCCAATTACATCTATGTAAAACCCGAATCAAATCTTTAGCATTCTCATCATTCCCCAAAATTTTCTTCAGAATTTCAGTACAGGGTACTAATTTTCTGTCCAAACTAGCAGTCAACAGTGTGGAATTTTTGGAAATGAACCTAGCGAGATCAGAACCCAAAAGACCCAATTGTTGAAAGAAGTCAAGCTTAGGCCTCAGGGTTTTGTCAATATTAGAAAACAAAATTTGGGGTGAGACACGCACAGCGGATCGGATATGGGTGTCAGAGAATCCAAGTTCTCGAAGAAAGCTATATACAGATTGAGGCTTTTCAGGGGATGTGACCCATGAGAATCGACTTGAGATTGATAAGGCTTGGGTTTTGGTGAATTTGAAGGTATTGACAAGGTAATCGGCGAGGTGGGAGTTTCCATTTGGTTTTAGAAATTGGGTGGGTGAAGATAGAGATGAGAAAAGAGAGATGGAAAGTTTGGCTGCATTAGAGGGAAGATACTGGAAATATAGAGGTGAGCGCAAGAACACAAGCGGTTTCAAAGCTTGCATTTGCATCTATAGCCATATGCAAGTACATCTATACATACATTGTGTGCGTGTAAGAGAGAGAGAGAGAGAGAGAGAGAGAGAGAGATGTTCTGTGCAACTATGAAAGAATAAAAAAGTGATTGAGGTGAAATCTAAGGTATACGAAAGATCTAAAGGAACAGATAAATGATGTTTCTAATAAAGAAAAGAAACACTGTACATTGGACAAGGAAGATGTTTGTTTCTCACTTGTATTGATTCTTATCTCGGTCACGTCGTGGTTTGCTAGTACTGGTACCTGGTATCCATTCTTAGACCAAGTAACGTTGCCTTGCTTGTACCAGGCTGAGGCTGAGATATATTCTGTAAACAAGCATGAAGGATGGTTTTATTAATTTACTACACATAACCAACTTCAAAAAGAGTAGGAAGAAACAATATAAAGTTTGGGGAGAAGGTGAAGAGCCAATCCAAGAGCATGACCGCGTATGCTTCCTCTTAAACATGGAAAATGCATACTTTTTGTAAAGTTGAAGTTCAAACATGCAACTAAGATGAAATAACAAATAAATTCAATCCAATTCCAATACCCACATTCCACAGTCACTCCATATTTTCCAATAACAACCAGGACCGTCCCTCCAAAACATTACATGTACAACATGATTGCTGATTCTCGTAAGAACACACAACTTACTGAAATAACAAATCAATTCAATTACACTCTAAGACTTGGATTTAAGTATCAGAGATATATATATATGTGTGTGTGTGTGTGTGTGTGTGTGTTTATACTTTATATGCAATGTTTTTTTGACAAATAAGCTATACATCAAACATATGACTAGGACGCCCTAGCAAAATGTTGATCTACCAATTTGCAGTCAGTATGATCCTGTCAAAATCTATCATGTCAATTAAGTAACAGTATACCCGAGCTCGACACAAAAATTATACCAGTAAAAAAAATTGAATGGAATTGAACTCTGATTCCCCCAATCCATGAAAAAATTGAATGGAATTGAACTCTGATTCCACCAATCCATAAATAGTACCCAGCTACATCCCCACCCCGCAGAAGGTAAAACAATTGCAGATGAGAGAATTAGAAGGGGAAGAACCCACAATAAACTCGCAAAAGAATCGAAAAAGAAAAATGAAAATCCTAAGAGAATTACACAGAAAACTGATGGGTTTATCCATCAGAAACGTAAATTGAAGACGACAAATAGGAGGGAAAAACCTTTTTTAGCTTTGACTTTGGCGATGGTTTCGATTTCCAACGGGAGGAGGCTGTCGGTCTGTTTATGCAGCGACGGAGATGGAGATGGAGGTGGAGACGGGAGAGGGAGTGTGGACTGTGGACGGAGAGAGATTATCGCCTTAGTGCGCTTAATTCTTAATTTTTTTTGGAACTCCGCGCATACTTTTAATTTGTTAAATAGTGTTTCCCTAAGTTTAGAATTGCGAGTGACATGGTACATTCACATAGCACTACCTAGCAATTCGTGCAATTAAATTTTGTCCTAGACTGATTTATAATTTTAATAGAGGGTTCTAATTTGATTTTTGTAATTAACGACCGTTGGATTATCAATTACAAAAATCGTACGATGGTACAATTATCAGAAGAATTGAATAATCGAACCATTGTATTGAATTTCAACGAACAGACATTAAATGTGAGCTCAGGACATCGAGAATATCTCGCTATCCAAAATCCATAAATTTTGACTATTCCCCACTCGCTGCCACATGCACAGCTGTGCGGTGGTTTGCGGCGATTGCAAACCCACTTTTTTTGCTAACTTCAAATTCTACCAAAATTTACAGGAAGATATAGCTTAACAAGAGGAACAAATTTTACACATGCCACAAAGTCTAAAAGTGGACGAAAAGGGTGCCTAAAGCTTCTCGGCATCAATTAGCCTCCTACAGTGGTCAAACGGGGTCAAGTCTAGTCGAGATTTACTCCTGGGATGATAGGCTACAAGTTCCAAGTGGTAGCATCGGCCATCACTTTGCCAATTCACCAGATAAATGAAAGGGTGGCTGAAGCACTGTTGGTTTTCGTTGGATTTTGTGACCTTGCACAGCCACATACTGTGGTTAAAGGGGTTACTTCTTGGGTGCGGTTTGTAGAGGGAAGTGAGAGCTTTAATTTGGTGGTGGTGGTGGCGTTGAAAAATTCCATCAGAGTTGGCCGGAATCGGCATCGGAAAGTCATGGGTTGCGGTGGGTCACTTGGGTTGGGTTTTTGGACTTTTAGGTACAGTTTCCCGAAATGGAAACCTCCAAGAATCTGGGTATCCACTTGTGGAAGCCCACTATTTCTGGTCAGGTTTAAATAACCAAAATATCTCCCACTTTAAACATTTCTAACTTCTTCATTATAACTCGGAATATTTTCGGGCTATTTTCGGCCCTTTGGACTCTTCGGTTGGAGATGGCCTAAGATCCGTTTGCTCTTACGCACTCGTGGGTTCAAGCTCTACCTAAACAACTCAAGAGTTAACCGAAAATGTCGAATAAAATTGGAAATAACTAAAGTACCCCCACTACACCGTTCTCAAAACCGGAGAATTAATGAACTAACTTCAATTAAATCTCCGAAATACGTTAAATAAAATATTAATTTTGGGGACGGAATATCACATGAAATCTCAGCATCTGATTTGCATAGATTGTGCTCAGCTTTGACAAGTGTCCCTTGTCCTTGACTGACCATAAAAAAGTAACTTCCTTTTTAAAACCCTAATTGTCTTTCATTTGCTCCTTGGCTAGGATATTTGCATTTCAGAAAAGAGTGTCTTTAATTTAGAGTTACCTCTTGTGTTCTTGTTAAAAGCCATAGCTGCAAAACCGACTTCATGCATTAATACCCAAATCATTGTATAACAGGGTTGCATTCTACCTCCTGCATCACAAATGTTCGCAGAAAATGAAAATCTTTAGAAGAAGACCAATTGTTTCCTCAATTAGTCAATCCATGATAATCATTGAAGGGCTATTTGCCCCAATCAACCAAATTGATACATATCTACGAACCACAAAAATCGAATCCAAAAGAATGAACATTGCCCACAAAAACTCAAATCAAACCCGACAAACACACATTGAATCAAAATCAAATCTATTTTTCAATGTATCTGGAGCACAAAGCAGAACATTACATGTTATTATACAATTAGAGGCATTTGAAAAGAAAAAATTTCCTTTAATTACATAACAACATGTAGTATTCCGCTCCATATTCTGAACATATTGAAAAATCTTTTCTTAATTTCGTATGTAAAGCAACGTTGCATTCAAAATTTTGAATATCTAACATGATGACCCTCATCTTTCTGTCAATTACTTTTCAACCCAACAAATTACCAAAATTTTAATTATATACAAACTTTAGTGAAGTTTACATTTTACTCCTCATTTACCCTTATATACAAATCGATCAAAATGGATTATAATCGGAAAAGAAACAAAATTAACCCAAGTCAGAGAAATATTTATTTATGGATCCGATTATAAATTTGTAATAATAAAAACTAAACCCTAAGAACTTTTTTTTTAGAACAAACGATGTTATCTATACTAAGAGAGAAGACTCACAATAGTTAGCAATAATATGGTTCAAACTTATCTTTGGCGAGAATCAAACTTAAAACCTCTCACTTACATTTGAAGAAGAATACCAATAGACTATAGTAGTACTAAGTGACAAGCCCTAAGAATATTAAGGGATGGTTTGATATTGCTGTACTTTGAAAAAAAACTACTACTGTTGTGCTATGAGAATAAGCTCATTTTTGCTGCTTCACATTTTCAGCTTTTTTTTAATCCAAAATTATGAAAATAAGTTGTTTTTAAGTATTTACCAAACACATTTTTTAGTTCAGCTTTTTTTATACCCACTTTTTTTAAGTATAAAAGCAACTCAGTACAAAACCAGTCCTAAGACCTCAATAACTAATGATCAGATGATATTTTACAACACATGTTTTATTTAACGTTGTAAGTGTGATTAAAAGTTTATAACCGGTTTTTTTTTCATATTTATTTTCAGCCACTGCCGACTTAGTAAAATGTTTGACCAAAGATTTTTTTTTTTTTGCGTAAAATGACTCCTGTACTGAACATACGACCGCAAAGCTTTTAGATTTTTTTTTGGACCGAGAGAGAGAGAGTGCCTTGTTTGGGAGCGCGAAATACTTCCGCCGGAAAAACGCGGAATCATATATATAGCAGCAGTCTTTTCCTCAACGTAGAGTTAATGGTATCTCTCTCTCTCTCTCACTCTCTCTCTCTATATATATACACACACATAAATATGGTTTTAATCTTACTTCCTCTTGTTTTAACAGTTGCAATTTGTTTTTTGGTTGGAATTATGATTTTTTTTTTCCTTCACTTTTAATGGAAATTGTATCGGAGAAACTAATTAAATTAGTGCACAAACCAATTATAATTTGTGTATAATTGAAACTGGTGATTATTCACCTTGTTTGTGACTGATAGAATTTGAATTCGGATTGTTATTTGGGTGTGCATTTTGATGTATGAAATTGTAGTGAACGTTCTGAGTTTACTTGTTCAATTCAAGTGAACTTGTAAGAAGAAATGGCTGGTAGCCTTATACTAGTACTCTACTACACTGTCTAGTACTTTGATAGTTGTACCGTGACGTAGAAACACCGGAATCTCTGCAACTGAGCGTTGTTCATCAGTTCCTGAAAACCTCCGTTTTTCGTCATCAAGACGTTGGTTCATTAAATTAGGTAACATCTTGGAGCTCCAATGTCAGTCAGCTTTCATGTAAGGAGTTATTTCATAAAGATGAACAACATTTCCTGCATTCTTGTCTGTGCAAAGTTGGCACAAATTTAGGGTAATATTCTTTGAGATGAGTCCGAACGAATGTTGATGTGATTTATTTCGATTCGGTTGGACTTGATATGTGATTTCTTTGATTTCGTAGCTGCTTTCTAGTCTATAAGTGACTGTTGGACATCGTATTTTGAGGCGCTTTGGACATTCAGAACATTGCTCGTTGTAGATGGCAAGCGAGGGTACTTCGGCTTGTAATGTTCTACGCGTATATGTTTGTTTCTTTGTAACCGGTCTCTTTTGTGGGTTTAGATGGCGAACTGCTCTGCTCGGTCAAGGGGACGAACGCTGCAGCATCAGGGGCACCAGTTGAGGGCTAAATGGACAATGCAGCTTACTAAGATACTGGTGAACTTAATGGTGGATCAAGTACACAGAGGGAATAGACAAAATGGTCATATGGGAAAGAAAGCATGGAAGTCTGTATGCGATGAATTCCATAAGAGAACGGGTCTGAAATGGGACAAGGAACAACTGAAGAACCGATGCACTGTTTTGAGGAGGATGTATGTTACAGTCAAGTCGCTGCTTGATCGAAGTGACTTCAGTTGGGATGAATCCACCGGGGTTATTGCAGCCAGCAATGCAGTGTGGGCTGAACACATGAGGGTATGTTCGTTTAATATCTGTTGCTTGTAAACTACAATTCGAAACCTACCTGATGCGGACGAATCTTCTTGGAGCAGGAACATCCTGATGCTGAGACTCTAAAAACCAGTGGCTGCCCAATTTTCAAAGAGCTATGCACTATATTTTCAAAACCGCCAACGAACGGGAAACATGACCATGCTGAACATGAGGGTGGGGATCCAAATTCACGTCCATCGGAGCCCTTGTCCTTGAACCAAGAAGAGTCCTCATCAGATTCTGAGGAAGGAGATGATGCTGTAAATGGTCAGGAAACAATTCAACCTGCCATCCGCAAAAGAGGACGCAAGGGCACTGATGATGCTATTGCAGGTGCTATATTGGAGATGGCGGCTGCGTCAAGGCTGAGGGCGGCTGCTACACAGCAACGTGATGCTAGATATACAATAGCTAGTTGTATCGAGGAATTGGATAAAATGCAAGGTGTTGATGAACACGTCTATTTCGCTGCTCTCGATCTGTTCAACAAACCAGTTGCAAGGGAGATGTTCTTGTCTCTCAAAGGCGAAAAACGCTTGATTTGGTTGCGTAGCAAGTGTACAGCAGCTCCTGCTCTCTAGATTGATAACTTTATGTAGTTTTGATGTTATCTAATCTGTATTATGTGACTCTTGGCTTGTGTATATCCAACTCCGCCAGCCTGGTTTTACCCTATTTTGTCGAAGTTCCGTTTTGTCCGAACTCCGAACCCGAAATCTTCATGGTTCATAACAATTGTCATAAAAATTCATACAAACTGGTAAACAGACCAAAAAACACCTCATTAAGAATAATTAAGCAAACCAAACAGTCACCCTGAAAGAAGAAAAAGGAAACTATCAAGCTTAAACAAGCGAGAAGTTCCGAACTTTCCCGCAACAAAACAGAACAAAGATGTGAAAAGTTGAAAACTAACTAGAATCCTCTTGCTCTGTTGCATTCTGAGTACTCAATCTCTTCGGTATCCATTCTTTTCCTGATCTGCGTCAACTGTCAACTTTATCTTCGAAAGGGGGATCCTGTCACTGCTAGTCCCCTCTGCTACGGTTAATGGTTACTGAAAGGATGTGCATCTATCTATACATGAAAACTGATCTTACTGAAGGGATGCGCAATATACAGAAAAAACCTGATTACCGTGTTTCCAATCTTCCTGAATTTGAACTTTTTCCCTCAAGGTAGTAACATCTTAACATCAAGCTCCTGATCAGCACTTTTCGATTGGTTATATAGTTGCTCGAAAGCCTGCATACACACACTTGAAAACCCGACCATCGCCTCAAAGACATGCGGAAACCCCATCTGCAAGTTACTTATTGTCACGGTCCTCGTCACATTCACTAACTTTTCATGCTTGCTTTTCTCCTCCTCCGCTTTTGCTCTCAGGACCTCTATTTTTGCTCGCTTCTCAGCAACTGGGTTCCTTTTAGTATTGCCCGAGGAATCAGGCATCGAGTATGGCCCATACTTGGACTCGAGCGATCTAAGCACAGTTGCTTTCTTCTCAAGCTCTTTAAATGTAGATTCTGACTTCCGTTTTTGCTTGTATTCTTCTGCTTGTTGAACTACAATAGAATGAACTACGGTTAAAAAGCTTTTGATTCCTTCAGATGCTACTTTGTCGGGAATCCGGTCAATTGCATGATGCCATTCTTCGCAAAGTGTGTAAATTCTTGATTCTTGACTTGTCTTTGCTATTGGATGTCTTCGAAACTGAAAAAGGCTAAGACGGAGCCATCCTGTGAGAGACTGGATATAGTCACGCTGAGCCTTGACCAGGCTGCAAAATGATAAATGCCATTGCTGGACTTGAAGCTCGAGCTGGAGTGCTGCTTGCCGGTGAATCTCAGACGTGGGTTCGGTAGATGGTATGGTGTTGAGGTATTTGAGCTGCTGAACAATATGCTTTTGGACCTGGTGGCACTCATACATGCTTCTCCACATGCACATCAATCTGTAAAGCAAATATATTCCGTCAACAGTAAAAATTGCTTCTTTTGGGAAGTGTTGTATGATTGTTCTACAACAATAGCTACTCAACAAAAGTTTACACGGCTCTTTAAAAATCAGTACATCGTTAGAAAGAAAAGCAAACAAAGGACGCAAAAACAACAAATAAAAAGCAGTCAAAAGAAAATAGCCATATATTCAATATCTTTTCGCTATTCATTCAAAAAAAGATATTTAACGAAAAAAGAAGTAACAGAAAAGAAAATATTCGACAAAAAAACAGAAAGAAAAGAAAATAAGATACGGTATTTTTTTTTTTATTTTGGTTCCAACTTCTAAGTAAGATAGGAATGAAAAGAAATTGCACGGTATCAATTCGATGAGTGCAAGACTAACCCTTTAACAAGCTCGATGAGTTGAGGGTAGAGCTCAGTCTCACGAAGGTTGATGATCTCAGCAGACGTTGTCTCAATGGTCTGTGAAGAAACCATCATTTGCGACTCCAACTTTTCCACCTCTTTCTTCGTCTTCTCTGTCTTCACATAGTCTCCCCTCTTCATCTCTAGCTTCTTCAGTGTTGAAACCCTCTTCTCATGCTCTACCTTTAGTGTCTCCGAATCCTAAAACCACACCAGAAAAACATATGTAAACCGATTTATAAAACTCATGGATGCGCACAATGTCATTAAATAACTTCAAATTCCAAAACATTCTATGTTATGCTTGGGCCCAAAGAACGACTTCCATTCAACGGTGATGACTTTGTGGCGGTATCACATGTCAGTGCATAATCTCATTGAAAAACATTAAAACCCCCAACGTTCAAAAGTAATTCTTGGGATATAATGCTACAGGTACCAATTTTTGGATACCAACTGATGTGACAATTTCTTATTTTTGTGAATAGATAAGGTCCACCGCTGGCGTACACATAAAACTAATGAAACACCACCACATAAATTGGTATCCAAAGTCATTTTAATAAGTTGGCGACTCTAGCGTTACTCTGGGACACTAAAGTAAGAAGGATAAAATGTTTTTATGGCCAACCAGGAGCCCACAAAATACATGATAACCAAAAGTTTACCTTGACCTCCTGGTATAATTTTTTTTCCCAAGCGTAAAGCCTCTCCACAGTAGAACAATGGCTACTATTCGCCACACCTTCATCTCCAACCCCACTACCTACTTGATTAAGCACCATCTCATCACAACCCATTTTTCCGAATCCTCCAAACTTTTGACTTGAACTTCCCCATGTCCACAGCGACTGACTCAAATTACACCCATGATCATAAATTTTACCTGCCAAAAAAATCCATCTACTACATCAAAACACACAATGAGTAAAGGGAACTGTTCCTAGCATCCCAAAAAATCGCCCTTCACTTGTCGTTAATAAACACAATTTGGAGAAATTGCACTTCGAGCGGTGCATGATGACTATTTTGTTGTGATGGTTTCAAATTACACTTGTAATTATAAACATAACGAAAATATGGAGAAATTGTTATTGACATTCCAAAAAGGTTGTCGTCATATGATGGAGCAAAATGCATTTCAAGCAGTGCACGATGACTATTTTCGAGTGCAAAAACAGTTCTCAAAAGTAAAGTTCTCTTTCCTCTCATTTTTTCCCCTCAATTCCTCATCAATCAAGCAAACAAACATGGTTAAAAAAAGTAAAAATATTAAAACTTTATCCTCTAAACAACAGTAAAAATAAAAACTTTTACCTCCTTTGGTCTGAGAAGAAGAGAATCTGGGAACTTCCAAGAGCAAAGAGAGCATTCCGCCGGCATCAGCAGCCTTGAGAAAATACTCATCCAGCTCTTTTATAATCTCAACCAGATCCTTAGCATTTCTCGACACCACCATCGCCAGCTCACTTGTCGTCGTCCCGCTCTCTTTCGAAAATCCGCTCACCACCGACGGCGGTTCCGCCGTGCTCGCCGCAGTGACGGTGACCACCGCCTCCGAAGCGGTAGTCGCAGATTCCCACTCTTCTTCCGTCACTGGCCTTGAAGAGGAAGCCACAAATGGGTCCCAGAAATCCCACGTGGACGAAGGTGGCGGTGGCGGCGGAGGTGGGCGAGCTGTTGAGGGTGCGGTGGAAATCGTCCACGAATCGGAGCTTGAACTGAGTGGAGGTGGTGGCGGTGGCGGTTGTGGGGTTGGCGGGGTTTGCCGCGGCGGCGGCTGTGACTGGTAGTTGTTGTGGTGGTGGTGATTGTAGTTGTGGGGGTGGTTGTGGTTGTAGTTGTGGTGGTGGTGATGGAGGGTAGTTTCGGCATTCGAAAACTGGAGCAGAGCAGAGCCCGTGCAGCGGAGAGAGCGCAGGTACATGGTGTGAGCAGCCGACCAAGCTTGCCGTGCTTTCACCAGCTGCTTCATGTACCGCTTTCTCGATTTGCATCTCGACACCATTTCTTCCCGTTCTACCCTCGAATAGCAGCATCCCATTTTTGGTCCTGGTCAGCTCGATTTGCTGCTAAAGAAAAGCAGAGAAAAAAAAGAAGAAAAATTCAGAAGAAGAAGAGGGGCTTTTTGGGAACAGAAATAACATGGGTTCTTTTGCCTACTTATGAAGCTTGCTATGTCTCCATGAATGGAGGCCGTAAAAACTCAAAAGTGCTTCTTTCCCCCGCACATTTTGAACTTACCTAAAAAAAATTCCAGTGTTTTAGCAGCTACAAATTGACTTCTTCTTGTAGGTCTTCTGGGTTGGAAAAGTAACATTTACAAACTTTGATTTGAATTTTGATGTCAACTCTGGAGCTTTTGATCTCTGTGCGTGCTCCTCTCTCTCCCCCTCCTCTGTGTGTATTGTTTCTCTCTCTAGAGAGTAGAGAGACGGTGGAGTTTGGGAGTTTATCCTGATGTGGTGAAGGCACAAAAGGACGGACACAGAGCTGCAGCAGGGGCAATGTGGCTTTGGGCAGAGAGCCAGTGGGTGCCTTGTTTATATTTGAATTTAGTGACTAAATTGCCCTCACCATAAGTCTGGATTTGCACTGATTCATCTGTGTCAGTCTCTGGAACTGAAACAGTCAGCATCCAAAGGTTTGAGTTTATGAGTATTGTACTTTACAAAAGCTTATTTTGTTGAAAAAATTAATGAAAATTATTTAAAAATTTTGTTTAAAGAAAATAATAAAATGAATAATGATTGATTTTTTAGTATAAAATATGATTTTTTGTTAATATTTTAATCTCATGACTGTTTAGCTTCGCAAACAAAACACCTCACATAATATTTTAATCTCACTCACTCACTCTCCGTTTTCATCTCGTGTTTGGTGACTTTATACAAATGTCTAAAATGAAGAAGTTTTTCTTATTTCACTCTTAATATATCTTATCACGTGATGAGTGACAGAGAGAGAATAACAACCTCTTTGACGGCTCAGTCAAAATAATCAAATCATGCAGTCATATTGTGCGATTTTATGCAACCGGGTTTGAATACAGAACTTTTTCTTACCGTCTGATTTGATCAAGCGACTGACATTGAGTGATTTGGTGACCCGCTGTGTACTATTAAATCTTGCCCAAATAATGAAAATCGCAACGTGGGCAGGGCGAGAGTTAGGTTAGATTAATAGAAAATGTAAGTCACTTATTAATAGGTATGCATGAACAATAATGTGTTGATCAAAGTACACTTCCACTTCTTAAAAATAAATTTCAATTGCTTGTTTGAAGTTATAAACAATGTACCATTGTATGAGTGGAGACGTTATATTTCAGTATAATCAAAACATGTATTTGGTGACAGATGTAAATTGAGATTAAGGTGGTCCCAAGATCACTCGGAGTTTGAGATATATACATGTAAAGGTTTTCTGAAGACTTTTTGAAGGTTTTCTGAGGATCCACTGATGTAATGCATGTTAGACATATCTGAACAACACTTTGTATGATACCTCGAGAACACTCGTCGATAATTGTTGACTTGTGCACAAATAATTCGGTTGACTACAACAAACTCACCAAAATATTAGATGAAATTCCTCAGCGAATAAAATAAAAATAATTTGCTCTCTTCTTGCACTGTTTCTATTAAAAAACTTAAATCTTTAATACGATATCCTCATTGTTTAAATTCTAAATCCTTCACCATATATGTTAAAATTTAATAAATTAATAACACCACATGACAATATTATTACAGCATCGTAAGAATTTCTTGCATGTGTGGAGCATTGTAGTGAACAAAAACTCAGGTTTATATAATGTTCTTTTATTGTTACTTTATAGACCTAGTGCTTTCCAAAGCTGAATTCTCTGATTTGCTCAGATGCAATGCAAATTATGCATCTTCGCGATCCTCCTGTACCAGAAAGTAATTAAGCAAGGAGATCTGAGCTTAAACCTGTTGCCACGTTTGGGTTTTCGTTTGGTACCGACTAGTACACTGTAGATTCCATGCGTAGCAGAATTTTTTGAAACATATGCAGTAGACCAACGGCATAAAAAATTGTACGAACTCACTTGGAACGAAGTAGTACTAGGTCTTTGGCTTCCATGAGTACTCCATACGTTCACCCCATACCAATACAATTAAGAAAAATGAATTTTAACGAAAAGTTTCTGGTACTATTTATTTTAAGGAAAAATTATATTTTTACATTAAAAAATCAATTAGGTTACTATTCATTTTACCATTTATTTTGTCCTTATCGTTAAAACTCAAAGTTTTCAAATTCTTTTCATTAATTTTTCTTTGAGAAAATCTCAAGTACGTGTATATTAAGAAGGGTAGTGACGAATTTACGAATTTTTCTTTTTGGAGCACGACGAATAAGTTTTAAGATTTATTATATAAACCACGAAGGTCCAAGCTAACCAATTTAAATGCTTTTTGCTTAGTAAGATAAGATAAACTTGTATTTTCACACAAAGTTCAGTAGGGCACTGAGTTTGTTATTCTGCATCTACAAAGTCTCTCACAAATACCGTGAGCCTCTCACATTTTAGTTAATCCAGCCTCGTTTGTGGAATTGTGGCAATTTTTTATTGAATGACCCTGAAAGTTAATTTAGTTTGCTTTCGTTTGATCGACGTATTGACAAGTGTTTACGTTGTACTTGAATCTTTATCAGGAGCTACTGAAAGGGGAATCAGAGGGGCTGTTGAAACTTCCCGCAGATAAGGCTTTACTGGACGATCTTGAGTTCCGCCGCGAAGTTGAACTTTATGCAAGGTACTTAATTCAGTTCATCTGTGGAAAATTGGTATATTCTGGGAACTTTAAGATCGATGAAATGTTGATTGACGAAATAAAGCTTTATCTTTCTGCTCATGCAGGATGAGGATGCATTTTTCAAAGACTACGCAGCGTCACACAAGAAACTATCCGAGCTTACTAGCCGGTCCTGAGAATTTGGGGCCCTAGGCAGGCCTTTGAAGTGGGGCCCTAGAATTCTCTAACTCTCGACCTTTTGTATATTGACATGTGCAAAAAAAAAAAATCACTATATACATGAAAAGTCTATTTCTACATCAAATATCATTAAAATTTAATATAAAAAAAAGATATATAAACATTACTCAAATATTATCTATCTCGCATTTTTAGATGCAAATGCACTTATTAAGTTTACATAATCTGATTTTTCAACCAATTCAAACCGAAAGAGAAGTCCCTACCCAGTATGCCAAATTCTAATCATTTTTCTATTATTACAATGTTACTTATTACATTCAATAAATAAATGAATGGTTGGATTACATAGACAACATCTTACAGCTAGGGAAAATACTAGAATGAAGAGGATAGTAAATTTCGTATACGAACCTAGACGAACGAGGTGGATTTGAATACTTTATTATAAATTATATAAACTAATTAATTTGAATATTAAATAATGTCATTTTTCAACAAGGTGAGTATTAACCTTTTAGGTACATAATAAAGATATATGTGGTGTGATATTTAAATAGGGTAATAAAACCCCATAAAAATAAACATAAAGGTGATATTTAAGAGACAAGCAAAAAAAGTAAAAATAAGATGATGAAAACTATTTAAAGGGGAGAAGACGTCCATCTGTAAAAAAAAAAGATGGTGGGACCATCTTAAGTAAAATCGTGCAATTAAAATGATGTTGGGAACATATTTGTCTTCTTCCTCGCGCGAGGCCGACCCTACAACAAAAGATTTATAGATTCTGGCCTTTACGTATAAGCCCGCATAGCTTCCTCCTATCTCTGTCCAAATCTACCTAGTTCCGCCTAAAAATTGGAGGCCCTTCCGAAGTGGGAGCCCTAGGCGGGCGCCTACTCCGGCTACCCTCAGGGCCGGCCCTCCATCTTCCAGTGTAAAGGCAGCTGTGAAGACCAATACCATATTGGCACAAGTGTAGTGGGTGTTGCTGTTACTGCTGCGGTGGTGACCCTGAGTTACTTATACGAAGTTTGTAAAAATGTTGTCATTCTAATAATTTCATCATTAGAAGTCGGTCATGTATATTTGATTCAGTGTCCATATTCATACTTCTTGTAAGCGAACATATTCATACTTCCGATATTCATGATCACGTTTCTTGATTTTTCGTAACTTGACGAAGAAATATGAATATCATGAGAAAGAAGGTGCAAGATGCTTCCTTGCCCTCTCAAAACAGCGAACCAATTCTTTCTTGTTTACTTGGGAAACACTCTTGTTATCATTTCCCTTTATTCTGATTCTTCTTCTAAGCCCCTATATACATACACGGCAGCAAAAACTTTGTCATTTAGAATTGCAAATTCAGTATTCCTTTTACGTTTACACGCTCTCATGGCTGCGCCAATTGTAAACAAAGAGTACCTCCAGGAAATTGAGAAGGCTCGCCGAGACCTTCGTGCTCTTATCTACGGCAAGAACTGCGCTCCTATTATGCTTCGCATAGCGTAAATGTTTATCCTTGATTCTTCCTTAACATGTTTCCCCCATTAAATTTCCTTTGCTTGCTCGAGAAAGTTAGCTATTTCGGTGTACCGAACTTCTGATACGCTATAACCTTTGTATTTTAATAGGTGGCATGATGCTGGAACGTACGACGCTAGAACAAGGAATGGAATACCTGGAGGGCCTAACGGCTCTATCAGGAACAAGGAAGAGTTAAACCACAGTGCAAATAAGGGATTGGAAACTGCAGTTCAGTTATGTGGTAAGCTTTCGATTTCATCTGCTTAATCTCTCAATTAAACTCTCTAATTTGTTTCTGATTCTGCTTTTGACTTGCAGAAGAAGTGAAGGCCAAACACCCTAAAATCACATATGCTGACCTCAACCAGGTTTTCACTTTCAAATGTTTTTATTGGTTTAGGGGTCTATTATGAAGTGCTTTTAATGGCTAAAAGTGCTTTCAGACCAACAAAAGTGATGCAATTTGATAAAACCCTCAATTTGACTAACTTTAATGGCTTGTCTTCCAGCTTGCAGGGGTTGTTGCTGTAGAGATCACCGGAGGTCCATCCATTAACTTTGTTCCAGGTAGAAAGGTATGTGCGTCGGAAAAGTTTCGTATCACCTACCTAAATTGTTCTTGTTCAATACCGTTCTTTACCTCTCAATCAGGACTCTAATCAATCTCCACCTGAAGGCCGCCTTCCAGATGCCAAACTTGGTATGTCATCAACTGTGTTCATCTGAGTTTTGTATCGTGAAATGGTTTCGAAATCTGCAGTTGTTTGATTTTGTTAATAGGTGCATCACATTTAAGAGAAGTTTTCTACCGCATGGGCCTGTCCGACAAAGACATTGTGGTATTATCGGGAGGCCATACATTGGTAAGTTGCTCTCCATCCGTAGTAAAAGTAGAAAATGTTCTTCATTTTACTCAACAGAGCGTTAAAATTTAGAAATCATCTTTTTCTGTTGGTTGTGTAGGGAAAGGCAAATAAGAGATCTGGCTTTGAAGGCCCCTGGACAAAGGAGCCTTGGAAATTCGACAACTCATACTTCGTGTAAGACATTCGTGAAAAGGTTTATCTACTTTTGTATGCAGTAATCAATGGATATCTCAATCGAATAAAACCGTACCTTTGATGTAAATTCTGTCATCAGGGAACTACTGAAAGGGAAAACGGAGGGACTCCTGCAACTTCCGACGGACAGGGTGTTGGTGGAGGATCCAGTGTTCCGTCGCTATGTTGAGCTATATGCTAAGGTAGAAAAGATGAAGCTATTTCGAAAATGTAAATAGTTTCACACAGTTGTGGTGGGAAAGTTCATACAATATATAATTGATTATATTACCATATATGTGCAGGACAACGATGCATTCTTCAGGGATTATGCAGTATCACACAAGAAACTATCAGAATTAGGCTTCACTCAACCTTCTTCGGCTCCGAAAGTCCTAGTTACTCTTACAATTGCTGCAATAATCGCTGCATTGGTGTACGATAAATGCAAAAGTCTCGTCCAAGACATGAAGACTCTCGTTTAGGGCAGTAACGTACCTATCCCTCGTTTGTATATATACCCGTCTCTCTCAGTCTTTCTCGTTACATGATAATTTAAAGTGAAAACTAATTAACCCTGAACCTGAGACTTGGTCACCACAGCATGTATATGTATTATGTTCAACACTTCATTATATAATCTAGATTGGTTTTATTGTTCAAAACTTCGAACTCGCTCATGAATATTTCCATAATTTCCCTCAAACGGTTATCTTCAACCAGGGAGGCCAACCGCGCTGGTCTCAGCAAAGGCCCCGGGAGTTCTGGCCGTCATGAAAAAACAGCAAAGGGGAAGCATGAGAACTTACAACAAAAATTAAAGAGGTTTTCTTATTCTGTTGAAAGACTTAGCTTACATGATGAATACATAGAATCATCAGCTTCCGTAGAGTGGATTAAACTGACAAATTACAACTTCAACTACAATGCCAGAAGATAATTAAAGGGGAGAACAAGTTCATCTCCAGCCGAAAAACACTATTTAACTCCTCGAATTAAACGAATTAAGGTAATATTTAACTCCTTGAATTAAACGAATTAAGGTAATTAAGGTAAGCAATTATAGTTAGTTTAGGCCCTTGGACTTAGAGACAGTGTAATATCCTGAAAAACCCTGAGCCTCTTCTCAACCTTCTTCGGAAACATCCCGGAACTGTTGCTGATTCCAGTTGCGTTCCCAGCCTCATTTGTCGGGTCAATGACCACGGCGATGATAGCCTCTTCGAAGTCCTTGTTGTCGGGCAACAACCCTGTCAACTCATTCCCTGGTTCTTCAAGAGAGAGCCTTCTTCTGGTCTTGTTCTCTGGTACGCCCAAATCCACAGCAGGTTTCGTGATCTCAATCGCCTCGGTCACTCTCATTGAATTAGCAGCATTCCCAGATCTTGTCCTCTTAAGGGTCTCAGCAAATTGAGAGGCCGTTGGGGGAGCCGGAATGAACTTTGAGAAGTAAGGCTTTGCAGCCACATTCAATGCGTTTGGTTGAGGGACTTGATTTATACTTTTAGTCTGAGGAAATCCTATTTTCCGGTTCGCGAAAATGTTTGAAGAATTTACATTCTCATCAGCAAACTCATCGGGCTGAGATTTCACAGACTCGGCTGTTGCCGGCAGGCTTGCATGGTTGTGGTCTCTGCAAGGCTGAGGCTGCCAAATTGACGAAGAACCCAGGAAGGCATCGAAAAGTCTGCTCTGCTCAACGCGGTCTCCACCCTTGTTCATCATCTCAGACTCGAGATCCTTGAGCATCTGCTGAGCCCTCTCATAGGCCTTGAGATGGGAATCTGTCCCTCTTGGACCATCCGCAACTGCCGGCTTAACACGGCGGAGATTCTCCTTAGCCTCGGAGATTCTTCCTTGCTTCATTAGGCAGATTCCGAGGTTGCACATCTTGTTGTTATCCGGCGCAATTGTGAGTGCTCGGCGATAAGCATCTTCTGCTTCAATGTAGTTGTTCTGCTGCATCAAAGCCCACCCCAGGTTCCCCTGAGACGCACATAAAGTTACTTAGTACTAATTTTCAGTGATTTCGGAGTTGAATTAAACAAATATTTGGTATTGGTTTTGGATTGCAATCTCACCAGTAATCTAGTGGCTTCTTGTTCCACAGAGACCTGAAATTTCTTCCCCTGAGATCTGGCGGTTTTCGTGCGCTTTCCGTTGAAAGCCATCCCTTGCTGAATCAGGTACAACTTGTGCCTTAAAAGTGCTATTTGGTCATCCAATCTCCCACATCTCTATAAAAATTAAAAGTCACCCAAAATTATCAGTAAATTGTAAACATTCAACTTTATGAAATTCTTTTCGGGGTTTTCAAAAAGTACCTTGTAAAGATCCAAAAGGATGTTGTCAAGGGACTCCTGGGCTTGATCCGAACACCGGTGTCTCAACGACTTGATGGCTTCGATAGCTTCTTCCGCCCGGTTCTGCTGCTTCATCACAATCGCCATGTCCTTCAAAGCACTATCCACTCTGTCCCCAGAATTAATGGCTGCCCAAAACAGCGGGATTGCTTTCTCCGGATCCTTCTCCACCAGCTATTCAAATTTCGAAACCCATTAATCAAATAATGAATTAAAAAAAAACCATAAATCAAAACCAGAAAAATTCAAGTTCTGAGAACCAAATTTTGAAAGGACCCAGAAGATTTATTTACCTGAACATTCTTGGCTCTGACATAAGGACTGTCGCCTACCGGGACTTTGTGAGTCACGTGAAACAACTCCGTCCCGACAGAGCGAGTCCTCGAAACTCCGAAAGGCTTGGCCGGAGAGGAAGGAGCAGACTTGGTGGGTCTGAAACCAGGCGGAGCATTCCACATATCCTGCAACATCTTTGAAAATTATGAATGATTTGATCTCACAATGGAAGCAAAATCTAAAGATGAACAAGATATGTGGAAGGCTTTGGATTGAAGAGAAAGAAAGTCTCTGAGGAGAGAAGAAGATTGGAGGAGAGGGAGAGGGAGGGAGAGAGAGAGAGGGAAGGGAAGGGAAGAGGATGAAGGAATCTGTGTGACTTGTGGGGTAATACGAGTAAAATATAGGGATTCGAATTTTTGACCGTTGGGGGTTACCGTTCTACAACTAGCCGTTAGGGTGTGTGTTTGTATAATGTTGCGGAAAATGATCCTATGCGCGTATCCCCACCGTTTTAATGTATGGTCATACATTCACACATGATTGGTCTGATTCTTTGAGGGTGTATGTGTAATATAACAGATGATAATAAAAGTGCGAGAAATCATAAAGAAATAAATTTGAAAAAAATATGATCGAAAGTAAAAATTATTTTTGTAAATATATATATATATATATATATATGAGATTATTTAATCATCAAACAATATAAAAATAAATGGTCAATATGGATAAAAGTATTGCTTATTGTCTATCTATTTTAATAGTTGACTAACCAAACAACTTTAGTTTTAAATAATATTTCTTTTTTCTTTCAAAAATAATCTTTATAGAGTGATCATTAGGATAAAGAATTCCTATGTTTTGCTTCAAACATTTTTCTTAAGGGAAAAGGATCCTATGATCCTCGCAGGATCCTTTTTCTAGGGATCATGTGATCATGACTGTTCATCGTACATCGTGCGGTCAATTTTCGTTATTTGAAAAAAATTCTACCTAGTTATAAGCCCAAATCAATCTTTTCCAGACGGACATAGGCCCATTGGACTCAGTTCTCAGAAAGAGAGAAAAAAGTTTCACCCAGGCCCAACATTATGATCAGCACACCCAGCTCCAACAAAATTCTGAAATTTTCAATTATACATGACCAATGCCTTTGTGAACTACAAGTCATGGCATATTGCATCCTAAAAAGGAAAAAAAGAGAAAATACAAGGATAGATCAACTTCTGCATCACATTACAAATGTCCCATAAACCAGATCACTACATACAACCGGATACGAGAGGGCGGTAGCCATGGCAGCCAAAGGCCTTGACTATCAAGCAACTGACGGCCACCACTTCGTTGGACTACAGCAACCGGTCCCGAAAACTGTCTGTTTTATCAAGTCTAGCTGTACCCGAGCTTGATGATTCGCCCATTGCATCTGGGGAAGCTGCTCTCTGGGATGCATCTTTCTTCAGAGAAGTTGGTATACCTGAAATTTCCTGAAGAATGAGAGGAGAGTATCAGTTAACATAATCTATACACGGGGCAAGAATCCGACAGGGCAAGTCTATCCTGTCTTGAGATAACCCTTGTTCACCGTCACCTCAAATGGAGCAATAGACCTCATTTTATATGCGTTCCTCATTACATTGTTGTCAAAACAATATAGAAGTAAATGGTAGTATTGCAAACGAGTAACGTAAAACAATCAATTCCAGATTACCTTCATCAGATGCAACCTCAGGTCACAAGGTCGAACTTGATTTCCAATGCATGCCATCACAAATTTTGAATAGTTATACAAAACATCAGCAGCGGCTTGCTTTTTCTCGTCAATCTACATAAACAAAGCCAATGGAGAGCAAATTAGAGTAACCAAAAACCAGTTGATTTAAAACATAAACGAAAGTAACAAATTCAAACAATAAAAACCTCTTTCCGCCAGCAGTACACAAACTATTCAAGACATTCGAACTTGAAAAGGTACCAATGGTTCCATCACCAAATTTAAGCATATCAGTCAACAAAAGCAATGACAAGTGAAATCTACTATATATCAATAGAACAGACTATACGTTCGTGGAGTTTCCAAACTCGATCATAATAGCCGGACCTAATCTAAACAGTTTCTGGCTATCACTTCACCATAGCCCTCTAGTTCCTTAGCTAATCGTGAAAAAAGTGAAGATGCAGCACTATCATGCCCCATTGGAACAAGGGGCACATCGAAAACACTAGACCAACAAAGACCGGAATCATGGAACAATGTCATTCCCCATTAGACCAATCAATTGTTACCCAAAACAGTTCAACCATGCATATTCTTTTTGCATTTTACAGAACTAACATATCGCGGCCGTCTCAAGGCGAATGTTGAACTATTGATGGTGGCCGGAACGAGGCTCAAAGAACTGGAGGGGCGGGGCTAGTAAGCTGGTAAACGTTTTCTCCCCATTGCAGGCGGAAGCTACGGCGATTCGAGCAGGATTAGCTTGGAGGGTGGAAAGGGGTCTACAAAATTTCATCCTTGAGAGTTAAGAGTGATTCACTCCAGATCACTTGGGTTCCTGAATTTGACGACTGTTGGTCCTAATTTCCCGATCAAACCCAATTTTTATGAATTGGGACGTTTGAGAGTTTGATTTGGGTTGGTTTATACGCAAAATTCTCACACAAATTCGAAGCTCTAGAGCCTTGAAATTAATGAATTCCTAGATAAACCAAGCTCAATTTTTATGAATTGGGACGTTTGAGAGTTTGATTTGGGTTGAAAGAGAGAAGAGATCAAGGCCGTGATAATAATATCAGAATTAAAACTGAAATTAATGTCTTCCAAATAAAAGGAAAAATGAAATTAAATTGGGAGTATGGACAGACAAGAGTACCTCGTAATCTTCTTTCATGGCGGAAGCTCTGGGTCTCCGTGGGGGTTTCCAATGTCGGGGAAGAGAGAAGGAACTACAAAGTAGAAAGAAACCCGCCACTAATAGAGTTTCAGAAATTAATTAAATAAATCATTAGAAATACACGAACAAATTGGCCTATTAGCTCAGCTGGTTAGAGCGTCGTGCTAATAACGCGAAGGTCGCAGGTTCGAGACCTGCATGGGCCATTTTTATCAGGTTTTTTTTTTTTTTTTTTTTTTTTTTTTTAATTTTAATTTTAACTTTTTTAGTGGCCAACCAAAACGAAGCCCTCACAATCGATATCCGCTGATAACTTTTTAAGTGAGATCGATGGTAGTATCAAATCTGGATTTAGTTTCGAATTTTCAAGTGATGATAAGAAGGTTGTCAAGAAATGTTATTGAAGACTGTAGAGAGAGTTATCAAGAATGTCGTTATGGAACCAGACAACGTGCCACGCTCAATATGTCAATGTGTCTGGTTCGTTTGTAATGACGGTCTTGATAACTCTCTCTTGGTAATGGAGGGGTGGCAAGCTCTCTAGTCCTTCATCTTGATGCACCAGTGTGCTACATTTCCAATTTCGTTACAATTGGAAACGAGAGTTTAAACGGTAGACACTGGAGAGCCTGCCCAACAGGCCATTCTTGGCCGTAAATGGTACGGTTGAATTCATATAGATGCCGTAAGCAATCGCAAAGTTAAAGACAACAATTCGAGCAGGCTTCGATTAAAACTTGAATAAGCAAATCTCAATCCATTTGAAGATATAAGCTGTAATAACTAGCAATTTCGAAGCTCATGAGAATACAGAATGCAGGAGGTTGAGATCAGTTTCAGCCAAATCAAGTGCAAAGTACAACTCCAAAAGAACAGCAAGGTGGAGTTCATCATAAATTAAGTTGCAAAAGGAAAATACGTAAGATCATGTCTCCCTGGGAGGTCCCTTCTTTGCGGCCTCGGCAGCTGCTTTCTCTGCTTCTATGTCAGCAACAATGGCATCAATTTCAGCTTCTTCAAGTTGCTTCAGACCGTGATCCTTCGTCATCACCGCAACTTCTATGTTTTTCCCTCCACTCTCAACAACCTACAAAATGAGATTTTAGACAATTTGAAATTTATACTTTTCGGGAACAAAGTATGTAACATATAGCACACAATAACACAAGTACAAATGACATGCTCTCTTCCCTAGTCTCAAGGTAAATAGTGATAGTCATGCAAAAATTCTAGACTCTAATGCCTTAATGGCGCACTAGATTTTCTCTGGTTATTTGGACCCGCAAGCAATTTGAGCAGAAGATGTGGCACGGTTTTAGTTCATCATAACTTACAATTTCACATGCTATGCCACTGTGTCGTTTCTAGTGCTGGCAATAAGCCAGTAGTGGCAGTTCTAAAATGATCAAGCTACGAAAAAAAACTTAACAAACTTGTCATTTACCATGTCAGAGCCAAGTATAAATCCGTTCCTTTTCAAAACGAATGCACTATTACTGCATCTATGAACAAAGGCACTGAACAAGCATCTAAAATTGCTATGCATTTTGATTTGCATATCCTATTCACCATTATGTCACATTTCAAATCATCGTGTAGCCTGAGATGGACAAAATTTATTGCCTTCCCAGTATTATCATTTAGAAACTTTCCCAACTAACATATAGTTTGAAACACAGAACAAAATGATGGGTCCTATATTAATTCGTTGAATCGAATCTGGGTTTGGGACATCAAGAAAGTTCTGAGATCAGTCACAGAGAACAGAAAATTAGGTGCAACAAATAAGGGAAGCCCAAACAACTTACCTCAAGCAAAGCCCGGATTGCAAGCTTTACAGTTTCTTGCCCAGAAGTTTCTTTGTAGTTCTTCTCCAGAAACTCCCTTATCGAATTGGAGTTTCTTCCAGTTGCATTGGCTTTCCATGCTGAAAAAGTCCCAGAAGGATCTGTCTGATATAGTGATGGTGAATCTGTGTATGGATCAAATCCGACAATCAAAGTTGAAAGACCAAATGGTCTCACACCACCACTCTGTGTGTACTTTTGCTGAAGACCAGCAATGTATCGCGTTATGTACTCGACAGTCACTGGATCCTCAACAGTAAGCCTGTGGCTTTGACATTCAATCCGTGCCTTGTTTATCAACACACGAGCATCTGCTTTGAGCCCAGCGCAGGCTAGAGCAATGTGATTGTCCAGGTTCACAATCTTCCTCACCGATCTGCACAGCAGAAGAAAGAATATGGTTACAAAGAAAGTCCACAAGCACAATCTCTTTTTCTTTTCCTTAACAACTACTCATAATGTTCAAAGGAAATTGATTTATGACATATATTGCATCCAAAATGAGCAACTAATGTGTGGTTTGTGCTCCAGTCGAAGGGTAGGTCTGCAAGGTGCATCATAGATCCATACAACCCTATCGACACCAATGTACATATAGACCGCGCATAACCTAGATAGTGTTTTGATAACTTCTTCAGTATCAATCTTTATTCAATCGCAGTAGCGAAAGCAAAGCACCAAATCAGATATTTGTATCAGAAATCTACGGGGCTTAGTTAATGCAGTCTACTGAAAGAGTCTACAACAATTTAATAACTTTTTGGATTCGATTAGGACTTCCAAGCATGATTACCAATATTTTAAACAAATGGGCTGTCGACTACTTTAGAAATAAGTAAAAAATATATTTTTTCACTGATTAGACTAGAATTTCCACCTTAAAATTGACATCTTGTTCGTCTTAAAATTGCAACGACCCAATTGAAATCTTACCCATTAATTTCAACTGCAATTTAAGCCACCATTCAAACCAATTGCAGCGATTAAAACCCAAAAGAATCAGAAATCGATGCGATTCAAAAACCCTAACCATAAACCCAACTTCAATTTTCCTCAGTTAGATCAAGGCAAAGAAAACAAAATATGTACGTGTGATCTCGATACCTGGAGTCTTGGAGCTTAGCGGCGGACTTCTTCTCGACGCCGAGAACAATGGTGTCGGTGCCACGGACGCCGACGGCGGCGTTACCCTTACGGACCGCCTCGAGCGCGTACTCGACCTGGAAGAGATGACCGTCTGGAGAGAAAACTGTAATGGCTCTGTCGTACCTCGCCATCTTTCTACTGCCTCGTCTTCTTCTTCTTTCTTCTGATCTGGGGTTTTCCGGGGAGCTGGTGCCTTTTCGGTTTGGGCGTTCTCTTTCGCAGTGACAATTATATTTTGCTATTCTCGACTTAGGCCACAAGTCACTTGTTAATTTTCTCTTCGCACAGTGGGGCAAAATGGTCATTTAAGATTTTTGGTTTTTATGTAATTTTATAGAAATTACTATTGGCACTCAAGAATTTTGATTGTGCACTTTAAAATTTTTACATTTGGAAAAGAGATGATATGTCTAATGAAAATTTTGGACTGACAATAATTGTTTCTATATTTAATTTTTTTTTTTTTGTAATTTTTTTTCTTTTGTTTAAGCGAACGTTTACTACAAATTACAACAGATTTATACCTCAAATTCAATTGATTAAAAAGTGTTTACTAGATTTATTGTTTGATTCCCCTATTATCACGGTTCTGCCGAGCAATCAAATCTTGTCATATGTTCTGTCCAATTTATAAAAGGTCTTATGGTGTTAAAAATAATAATAAGTCACTTAATATTACGGTTTATGGTGTACTTAAAAATAAAAAATAAAAAAATCACGGTCTATGATGTTCCTCATCAGTTGTAAGTGAGGGGGAGTATTTATCAATAATTACCAAAATTTAACACCTTATTTTATAAATGTCACATTTTATAAAAACTTTCAAATATAGCAAAAAACTCATGTAAATGGACCTAAATATGCTCAAAATCTCAAAAATCATTTACACAGAAAACCCAAAGCACTAGAATAGATCTCCTCTACATTGTTGTTCAAAGTGCAAGGCCGCGAGGACAGTTGGTAAACGTCGTTGAGCAGTTGCGGGTGTTGTCTAACTGTCAACTAATTGAGTACCAACTTGAAAATTTGTTGCTCATGTCTAAAACTCAATTGTTACTGTTAATACAATATCGTCACGGCAAAATATTATTTGTACAATCATTTAGCAGACGTGATATTAGTTGAGGATTATAACTCATTGAAACCAAATTCCAATCCGATTGTGCTTACGAATTTTCCTTAAATTTGTTGGATGACATGGATTTAAAACCATAACAGTTTTCATAAGAGGATCATTTCAATTAAATTCGTGCTTCTCTTCCCGCAAATCTAATTAATCTATAATCCCTATTAGCAAGTTCAAAATTGTAGCCGATCTCACAAACCAATCAAAACTAAACAATGGAGTGAGGGTGTGCGAAAATGCTGCTCTCAACGGGCTAAAAATATTAATCCATGTGCAGAAAGTTTTAAATTTTTAGACATGAAAATGATTGGGAAGTTTAGCAATGTTGCTGCTTGGATATATAGTTGTGGGGGTGAGAGTTTTGCCACTAATTTTGATTTGGTTTTAATTTTGAAGGTATTTAGGTCTATTTAAGTAATTTTTCTGTTATATTTGAAAGATTTTATAAAATGTGACATTTATGAAATTGAGTGTTAAATTTTGGCTATTATTGATAAAAACTCAGTGAGAGGTTATAAATTCGATTCTTGCCAAAGATGAATTTGAATCACATTATTGCCAGCTTATTGTGAGGCTATGCCCATCCCCTCTCCTTTTAATGTAGATAATATCGTTCGTGAAAAAAAAAAATCTTATGGTCGTTTAATAACTATTTTTATTCTATATTTAAAAATGAAATTTAAATATTTTTTTATAGTTGTTTTATTTTCCACTTTTTAAAAATTGAAATAATTGTTTTATTTTTCACTCTTTTCAAAATTGAACACCATAACTTAAAAGCTACATTTGTGTGTCATATCCCGGTCCGGGGTCTACCACATTCCAGACCCGCTCCATCACCGTAGCACGATATTATCCGCTTTTGGCCCCGACCACACCCTTACGGTTTTGTTTCTGGGAAAGGATGATGTGGGATGTTACATGATCCACTCCCCTGGATGATGTGGAATGTTACATGTGAGTTTTCAAAATTTAGCTCGATTTCGAAATCAGTTTCATTTATTTAAAAGTGAAAATATTTTTTAAAAAGCGAATACAAACGCTGAAAATATGATATCATGTTTAATAGGAAAAGGATGGTCTTGTAGACTTGTACCCTCTCCCCTGCCAATAGTGAAAGGAACTAGCAGATTTGCTTGCCCAAATTTGGATTAACCTTGATTTGGCCTAGTTAGCCTGCAAAATACTTTTTGGTGGGAATTAGCAAAAGAACACCCTGCTCTTCCCATATTTGTTTTATTTTCCAAGTATTATTCCCTAATTATACATCAAAAAGGCTTCCTAAGCAAACTTTGTTAAATTTGCTTACATTTTTTGCCTGATAAGTTGGAAAGTTAATTAGGTTGTTGTTCTAGTGAGTGAAAGAATGGTAGACACCATCAACTTGTAGTCAATTGGCTTTGTCAGATAAGCATCCATCCCCACCTCCAAGCACTTTGCTTCATCTGATAACATTGCATGAGCTGTTAGGGCTACGATCGGAATGTGCAAATCGGTCCCCTCCTCCGATTTCCTGATTGCTTTCGTTGCTTCATAACCGTCCATCTTCGGCATCTGATTCACATAAACACGCGCAAGTTCATCAACTTCACGAGTCATGACACGACGCGATGCATGTTTAAGAAACAAATTGTTACATTTACAATGCGGCCAGATTTGTATAGGGTTTAGGGGTTCTTTAGTACTAAGTAGTAGGGTTTAATTCTTCCATCATGAACAATGTAATGCTGACGAGATTTTAAGAGCTAAAGCAAATAGATATGAATTGTTTTTCGAGTTTTGATTCTTACCTGACAGTCCATTAGAATCAAGTCGAATGGACGGAAACCCCATATTTGATTATCCAAGTTCGTATCTCCATCTTTCGAGTGAAATTCCTTTCTACAATCTTCTGATTTGTTCATACAGTTGAGAGCATCTACTGCCTGCAGTCCATCAGCCACAGCAATCACAGTAGCCCCCATTTTTTCGAGCATTATAGTTGCAACTCTCTGCAGCACCGGTGTATCTTCTGCGAGTAGAATGCGCACGCCTTCGAGAGATTTCTGTTGATTTGTAGTTCTATTTTTATATGAACTACCGTTCTCTTTCGTACTGCTGGTGATTGAATGATGTTCTTGAACTTTCGAGTTTTCACATTGTGATTTTGTTGCATGGGATGCTTGATTGTTGCTCATTGCTTTATATTCCTTATCTTCTGTGTCTTCTTTCCTTGAATTATTGTCTTTCGAGCACACGCGTGTGAGTTCAACTAAGCAGCTGTTAACCGCCTGGTACTGCGGGGAACTAGGTTTCATGATACCGTCTCTTTGCTTTTCTTCGACATGAGATGTGTTTTCAGAATTAGAGTCGTTCTTTTCAGATATATCAGAATCATCAGAGCTGCAGCCAACATAAAAATGAGTAGAATCGATCTCAAGGCATTCATGCAAGTCACCTTCATTTGTGCTATTTGTCAAACAGGTTGCGGATCTCCTCTGGGTGTCAAGATCTCTCTCTGTCATGACAGTTTCCAAAATATGAACCATTTTCGCCTTGTACATCGGTTTATTAACCATCAAAACATACCCTTTTCTTCGGAGCTCCATCTTTATGGCGTTGGATGTATCATGATTCAGCATCCATGCAAAGTTTGCTTTCCCAGAGTATTGATCAAGGAAGTTAAGCTGCTCCTTCCATATATCCGTGCTCAGGTCAAGCAGCCCTATATCGACAACCATGACGAAAGCTGGGTTCCTCATGTCACATGTGTTTCGTATTTCACCTCTCAAAGATTCACTCAGCGAATACTGTTTTTCGAAACTGTTTTTATTAGACGAATTCCTGCTATGAAAGAGTTCTCGAAGAATTTGTGTCAGTTCATTCCACTCAGATGTTGCCAGAGTGAACACTCCTTTTTTTCGCAACCACTGGGACATAATCAGTCTCCCCATGCTGCCGTGTAGTGCAAGCAGCACCTGCATTCACATTCAATCGTTAGTAGTATTTAGTAGATAAGTACAAGAAATCCACATAACGTCTCAGTTTCTAGTTTCGGATAACCTGAAAATCAAAAAGAAAGTTAACTTACAACTACATTTTTCTTTGCAAAATCTACTTGACAATGTTGCTCCATGCCATCTGCAGGCGTATTGAGAACCAAGTAAAATTGCATTAAAGTACCCTGCCCGTCCTTCTTTACAACCTTGATTTCACCACCCATCTTGTTAACCTGTCATCACCGCTATACAATTATTTGAAGCATAAAAGCAAACATGGAGAAGATGCAGAATAACATAACATTGTTGCAGATCAGGGTGAAAACTGATTAGAATTGGCGAAGCTTTCAAGCGTGCAGCTGATTGTTCAAGGGTCATAACTTACACGAAACTCAGATAATCTTCGTGTTTAGGTGTTCGTGGAATGTGATTTACTTTGACATGCATGACTACTCTACATAAGAAATTGTTAACTCACCAATGTTCGTACAATGCAAAGTCCAAGTCCAGTTCCCCCATGCCTGAAAAAAAGATAACAGAGATAAGCATGCTGGGAAAAACCACAGGACAGTGGAAGTTGCTTGATTTACTTACGTTCGAGTTGTTGAGGGATCAGCTTGCTCAAAGCTTTCAAAAACAGACTCCCATTTACTCGGATCAATTCCTGCAAAATATAGTAAAAAGATAAAACGACACAAGTTATCATGGGAAAAACGTTTTCCGAGTGAGTTTTTGTGCGTGTGCTTGAAATAAGGTTCTCCGTTGCATACCACAACCAGTGTCATCAACTTCGAACCAAAGAATCATTTTGTTGTCGTCCTTGTTGGAAGCCTTTTTTACATGGTTGCCTTGCTTCAGCTTTGCCTTATGAGACGGCCACAAATTTTTCTGATCAAGAAGGATTCTCCTGGTGTCACCAGAAACGTTGAAGTTCTCGCATGATCCTCTAAGTATAACGTGACCCGCTGCAAACATTTGTCACAATTCGTCATACAAAATACAACAAAGGTTGTATAAAACAGAGCTTAGCGAAATCGTTATAATATGGAAGTTTTACTTACATGTAGTGAACTTGATAGAGTTGCTGATTAGATTAGCAAATATTTGAACAACTCTTGCAGAGTCCCCTCGAACTAATTTCGGAATATCATCTGAAGAAAAAAAGATCGATCAAATAAATTTTCATGAACAAAATAGAATGACTTCTAAATGAAATACTAATCATTTCTGTTTAAGTAAATACCAGAGAGATCTAAAACAGTCTCCACATTGTGGTTAATACACTGCACGGAGAACATGTCGAAGAGCCCCTCGAGTTCTCTTCCCAGATCAAACTCGGCTTCTTCCAACACCATTTTTCCAGATTCAACCTGCAAAACATATTCCAACATAACCAATTGTTAGTTTCTTTTTCAGATAAACGGTGCAATGTCCCTATGTCTAACCTTGCTGAGATCCAATATGTTGTTGAGAAGCCGAAGTAGAGCGGTCGAGCATTTTCTGATCTGAGTAACTGTAGAGTATTGTTCATTTGTAAGGCAATCATCACTGATCATAATGTCCAGCAGCCCAATCACCGCCGCCATTGGTGTCCTCAGTTCATGACTGCAATGCAACAAAGTTACATACGCTTGGATTAGATCACAAGGCGTGTTTAAACTAATCTACGAGCAAAACCCGTATCTTCACAAAGAGATTAAGTATACGTGATAATGGTCATAATAACTAAGTGTCGAAAATGCTTAGCTTGGTAGCGTAGGTTTGTAACCGAAAAGGGCATTAAAGAGATTAGCTATATATCGAACTCTCGGAAATGCTGGACTTTTCTACCTCATATTGGCTAGAAATTGGCTTTTGTAGTTACTAGAGGCCTCAGCCCTTCTTCTTGCATCTAGGTGACTTATCAGTTCTGCCCTCAGCTTCATCTCCTTTGAAACTCCGTTCGTGAGTATGAAAATGCAAACACATCCAATCACCAGAATGCAAAAGGATGCAGATATCAGTATAACCAACGTTTTGAACGCTCTTTCGTCTACCTTCCCCATTATATATTTTCGCGGAATGATGATAACCCCTACCTGCACAAACCGTAGCTTGATTTAGCTTCCTTCTTAAATGGTTTAGAGAAAGCCTATTCTTCATAGTCGGAAGCTTGGCAAAATAAAATACGACACTACTAATTAAACATATGCCTTTTATGATGAAACATCACACTTACTACGCTAGCACGCGGTTAAGTACAAGTTGGGAACAATACTGATGTTAGAGAAAGCTTACCAGAGGAAGTTTCTTTAAATTTAGAAAAAACGAGTCGATGTAATACTGCTGGTTTCCAAGCCTGGCATTCTCAACATGAACCTCATGACTAGGAGGAAACTTGTCACCATAGGCTCGCTGCAACCACTCTGCCCCTGAGTGTATTATGCGATCCTCAGAATCGACAGCCATCATGAGCTTAGGCCCTCTCGTCGAATTCGTCAAAAGTGGAGCATTTGTTGACGTAGCAAGCAAGTAACCTTCTCGAGAAGTTAAGTAAATATGTCCACTGTGAAACTCAACAAGCTCTTTCATCAGTTGCCCTACACTGTACAGAGCTGTAGTAACACCCACAACCGCCACTTTACTTTTATTTGAAGGGTCGGAAACCGCCAGTGCAGCCGAAAGAAGTGGTGAATCCGAATACTTGCTCACCCCCACGTGCCAAGTGGCCACACCATCCGGTACTTGTGAAAGCCCTGCAATGTTGATCAGATCATCCGGTTGAATTTGGGTTGCTTTCCCTGTCTTCTCCCCTGTGACGGGATCAAGTGGCTCACGGAACCATTTCGCAGAAATGTTGCCATGTATGGACTGATCACTCCACGCCTGATGTGTTGTCACTGCATTAGCATCATACGCACCACTTGCGCCGATCGAATAGTTTGAGAGATCAGAGTAGATGTAGTATGTATTGTTGCTCCTGTGATCTCTGTGGAATGCCTGGACAAAACCATTTCTGTAGTTTATAGTGATTGCATTGAGAGCCTTACGGCTCGCGAACATTGCCCACGTCATAGCCCTCATTGATTCATATAGCTGCTAAGAGGTCAAAAATGCATCAAATCAAGAACATAGGTAAAACAGTCTCAAATCAGATTAACAAGAACACGAAAAAGGTGTAACAATTAATCAACCTCCACTTGTTCTGCTTGACTGGTAGGGTTGCTGTTCCGTTTAATCACATACTCCGAAAGCTTAACCTGCGCTGCTGTTATTTCTGCCGTGGAATTTAAGATGTTCCACATCCTTAACACAGGACGTTGCAGAAGTTCGTATCGAAGCCCGTATGCTAAGTTGCTCAGCGATTTTGCAGTGTAGATCCTTGTGAAATGCCATGTCAGTATGGTTAGTAGCCCTATTAAAATTGCTAGCATAACCTGCACACAAAAAACCATCAATATAACAAGGCTATGTGTAATCAGTACGCTAAGTTTCTCCGTCCCGCATATCACAGTTATACATATGCAAAATTAACTAGTCAAAAGCACGAACAGAACAATTATGAACACATTCAGCTGTAAGTTGCTGGTAAGCAGTGTTTCTCAATGAGGCGAAAAATCGAGTGCCCTTTCAAGCTTAACATATTGATCATGTAGAACAAACTTTCAAATTTAGGAGATGCATGAACTTGTACTAACCATGATGGCGAGGCGGGCGACGAAGACGCTGTAGTAGGAGGAGAGGCAATGAGCATTTCCATACTGGAACTGGTCTCTTTCAACATCCCTATGAAAGATTCTTCTTCCCAGAGGAGTTGTAGTGTTGCTCCTTCTCCAACGTGTGGCAAAACTTGAAATTTTATTAAACACTTTTCCTAGAGGAGTTGCCATTGGTGAACATTCATGAGAACTCTCACTAGGGACTTAAACAAATCCTGCAACTTAGAGAGAGGTGTTGGAGAGGGTGGGATTATAAAATATACTGGTTTCCTGAGTCACAGCACATTCTGCTTAATGCAATTGTGTTGTGAGTGGGAAGTGCTTGTGGGTGGTTTTTATTCCTTCTATCAATCCAAAGCATCAATGCCACATCTCTCTAAAACCTGCTTTTTTCAATAGTGCTTTTGCCCAAATTCTGACTGCTGGCTCTCTGGTGGTGCTTTTTGGATTTTAGGGCAACCCAACCAGTTGTTTAATGCAGAAGCCGACATTGGAGTGAACACATTTTTGGTGCTTCCATTACAGCCATTTGAGAATTGCATGATGTGGGTTAGCCAGGGCCCACCAGGATCATGCTACTAAAGAAACCTTATCAACTGGATATAATATTTGTTTTGTTTTATTTTGATACGAGCGATAACGGAGAAAGGATAATCGAACGTAAAAGTTCGGTTGCAGGGTGAGTAAAAGTAGATCAACGCATGTGGATCATAGTTTTAAACTCATACTACATTTATCAACCGGATTTAGTTGATTCGATTTTAATACGTTGGATGTCTACCAATGAAATTCACCAAATGGAAGATAATCTGAGTGAGTAAAAAGTTTAGCACCAAATGAAAGATGCTTACGTTTAGATATTGTTGATAAGAGGGAATGGAGAATCGAACATAGGAACCTGGTTGCAGATTTGATTACTTGATGTCTTTTTATCTAGAATTCAACATCTGAGATTCGTAAAATTTGAACTCAAAACCTCTTTCAGCAGAATAAAAAGATGAAGTTAGCGACGAGGATTCGATTTTTATGTTTTGGATGTCTCTGCAACCAAAGGTCGAGATAATCTGAGGGAGTGAGGGTTAAAAACTGAGGACAATTTTACTGGACATGTAAAAGTGATCTTAGAAATTTCCTCCTAGAATTGCACAGTGGACCAACGATCTTTCAGTTTTGTCAACTGTCATCATGTTTCTTATTTAGTTGGTAGGTTGAAATGATTCGGAATTAAGCTTTGTAAATGTAACCTAGCTGGGGTCAAAGTCCTTAATTAAAGTTACTTAAGGGGAAATAGTGTCCTACAACACCGTCATTTAACCCTATCTTCGAACTCTTGGGTTTAAACTTCTCCATCTTTCAATATCTTGTCAAGTGCTCTAAAAGAGTGATTAATTCAAATATAAATCATTTAACCCTGCATCTAAAGTATCAATTCTCCTAATTCGACCTCCAATTCTCTTTTGATGGTAAATAAAACCTCACATCAAATGATAATCCAATGGTAATTAGACTCTAATCACCATTTAGATCACTAGGTGACATTAAAATGTTGTAAGTTGCAACCCAACTTGTAGGGAGATTAAAACAAGAGGTATTTTTTTATTTGTTCCTTGAATTTGTAAGTCAGTGCCAATTTTCGTCCTAAATTTTTACTTTGTCAATTACCCCATAAACTTGTATAATTAGTCAAATTTCTCTACCGTTAGATTTTGAATTTTTCATAAAAAATTTGTTGTGCTGTGAGAATAAACAAATTTTTTTTTTCTTTCCAAAACTGCTTTTGATGTGCTGTAAGTATAAACAGCTGTGAAAAAAAAAAAAAACAAGTGAGTGTTTGGGAAACTATAGTGCTAAAAACGCTTTTAAGAAGAAAAAAAACACTAAATAGAATTGTCGATAGGAAAGTGTCATTCATTGATACTATTCACCCATCTCCCATAAAAAAAATAATTAAAAAAAAAAGGTTTTTTTGAGAAACATGAATAGAGTTGTTTCTACTTTCTGTTATTTTACACTCATAACACCTTTTTTTTTTTTTTTTTTTTTTTCATTTACTAAATATATTTTAGCCCCAATTTTTTTTTTCTTTCTGAAAAACTGCTTTTAAAAAAATTTAGTGGGGGTAGCTGCTGCTGATAACATTTCTTTTACAATGAGATGATGGTGTCGAAGGTGGCAATAATAATTAATTGGATGTACGGACTAATGCAAAATAGATAAATGGGCGTGCACATTTAATTTGACTTTGATAATTCATCATCTAGAACGTAGGATTTGTGATCCAACTCACCATTCACTAGTTATCACTTATCATGTATGTTTGGAGTATTTTTTTTATTTTTTATCTAAACTACACGCTCTACTGCTAATAAGATTGTGCGTTTAAAAGCACTCTATTCCTTACGTACGAGGAATATTTTATCTTTATAAACAAATATCAATTTCATATACATGCATAAACTTTTCATTTAGTTGTTTTTATGTATGTATGTTTCTGGTTTAGGTTCAAGATTCTCTTATAAATCACTTTTGTACGTATTATTTTTTTTAAAGGGGACTTGTTAGTAGCTTTGTTACGACAATTTACTCTTTCGGAAGCTGAAATGACTCACAAAGACATTTCAGCCTACTTCGAGCCACCAATGTGTGATTTACTAGTGCCAGAATTCGAATCTAAAACGTGCCTTTTGAAATACAGGCTTGAAATCTATCACCAACCACTAAGTCACCCCATAGTGATTTGTAGTATCATTTTTTTATTTATAGGCAAAAAATAATTAACTGTAAGAAATCAAGTAGGGTTTATGTGATTTTATTCTTAGATGACCTAATAAAAGGTTAGGAAATGATATTATTATGGATAGTGGCACATCCTCTTTCTCCAGAGATGTTGACTAAATATTTGATTAATAGGATAATTTTTACTCGATTTATAATTTTCTTGTTATATGGCTTCCAGCACGAAGTCCATTTGATATATGGATTAACGGATCCGAGTTAAAAAAAATATGCAGGCTAAAAGGTGAAAAGACGGTGGTCTACTTAAACACCAGCATTAGATAAATGCTAAGGAAATTGTCTCAAAGTAAGTCTTTTTGTGGAGCCTCTCTACCACTTTACAATTTTTCGTTAATTTTCGTACTAATATTATAAAACATTGTGTCAAAATATGAGTTGGTAGAGAGTCCATAAAGAATCGTATTTTTAAGAGAGGCTCCTTAGCATTTCTCCCAGCATTATCAAGGACACTAGCCTTCATGCATGCGCTTACGTGCGTGCAAAGGACATTTTTTGAATTACAGTGTACTATGTGCGACTATGCATTTTTTGAATCACGTTATTGTTAATTTATTGTGAGGTTAAGCCCAACCCTTCCAGGCCTCCCCCTTAGTGTAGATAATATCGTTTGTTAAAAAAAAATTTATTTGACAACTAATTGAATCACATTATAATGTGCGTGCGAAAGACTTTTTTTTATAACCAGCACTACACCTCTTAAGATGTTTTGAACATGTTTAAAAATAGAAAAAATAATATTTAATAAACAAATGATTGAATCATATTATTGCTAGCCCATTATGAGGTACTAATTATAAAAAAAATAAAAAATAAAAAACTGCACAAAAAATTAACTATAAAAAACACTATTTATATGACGAAAATACCCTTACATTATTTTATGCATTATTTTAAACTGTTTTTGAACTTTTTTATTTGGAGGGCATTTTTATCCCATTTATTTTGGTGAATTCTGTGATCCCAAATGAGGCTGCTGGCTTTATATAGTAGTATAGATAATTACATGCTTTTCCTAGTTAAACGACAGCATTTTGCTTTGAAATCTCATTGAGATCTACTCCGATCATAAAGTGTCACACCCAAATTATCTAAAGTTACATATATGGGGTACAACCTATATGTTTGCGGTACAATGTACTAGCATTGTACTAAATCATTGAGTATGAATAGGATATGATATATAAGCTTCTCAACGTTCTTCTCAACAAACTTATCATGCAAATCATAAACTGATATATTTAATAATTAATTAAAGGAGCTGAAATGTCTCAACAAGCTTGTCATGCAAATCACAAATTGATATATTTAATCTCTACTAGTTAATAAAACACTCACTATCAACCAAAATCCTATGTAATTACCAATTTAACCATCTAATTAAAACATAATATGAATAAGAAAGGCAGAAATGTAATTTCACACAACCAAATTTTACTTTTTTTTTTTTCAAAGTCTCACCTACATGTAATCCTAACATATCTCTAATTAAAAAAAAAAAAAAAAAAATTTCTCACACACTTTGTGTGTGCCCATATGCTAGTAATTAATTAAAAGGACTAAAATGTCTATGTGAGTCTTTCCACCTCCAGTTGGTCTCTTTTTTTCTTTTCTTTTTTTTAAAATAAAAATAATAATTAATTAGTTAAGTATAAAAACTACCCCATTTTTTTAGGGTGATTCTAAATTAGTCTCAACTGTTTTAAATATTTCAAATAACCACCTAACATTTTGAAAATTAGACATCTGATCGTTATTGAGGATTTTACCAACATTAAGTGATGACGTTACTAGCAAAATGATGAGGTAGACAAATGCTAAAGTTGATTTTCACGAATCGACGTATTTGGAGTTCCAATCCCCAACCCATTTTAGTAGAGTTAAACCATAAATTTGCTTAGCTAATGGTGTCAATTTGGAGATTTAAATCTCCATAGATGACTTGAAGATTAAAACTCGCTTACTATTTGTCAATGTCATCATTGAACACTAGTGAACCTAATAGATATTCATTTTTCAAAACTTCAAGTAATTATTTGGAATGTTTTAAAAAGCTACAATTTGGAATCACCTCTAAATGTTTGGTAGTTATCTGGAATTGATCCTTAATCAAAAGCACAAATAATCAGTTTATGCATATATCAAACTGTATTTTTTCTGTAAAGAATAATGAGTCATTCTATGCGAAAAACCGAAAAATGGATGTTTTCAATTTTGTCAAGGCAAGTCATTGTATCATGATCATGACTCGTCCTTGCACTTTAAGCAGTAATGATGAAAAATCTTAGGTAAGATTGTCAATGTCAATTATTTGAATTCCAATTCGTGGGAAAAAGGACATTGTCGGAGAGGATTATTGATGCCAATTATATTATTATCTCGTAATTTGCAGAGATAACAACAATCTCTCAAATTAATCACAAAAAAAAAAAAAAAAAAAAAAAAATTAGAGGGTGAGAAAACTTCGTAATTTAGAATCAGACAAGCAAATCAAGTGGAGAGACTTTGATGCATAAATCGGCTTTGGGCAAGAATATCGCACGTGAGAGGATTTACACTAAAGAGAGATTTGATTCGTTGCTAATGACTTGAAAATGTCCTTGAGGTCATGAGGAACTGGTGGCCTAAAATTAAAGCCAATTCTCAAGTGCAGCTGTCTTGTCGCACACGACAATACATTCAACAAATAATAAAGATGTATTTGATTTCATTCAATCTTGTTTAATTTGAATGTGTTGTCTGTCTTGTCGCACACGACAACACATTCAACAAATAATAAAGATGTATTTGATTTCATTCAATCTCGTTTAATTTGAATGTGTTCTCGATAGAACCGCACTTCGTTGAATGTACAAAGAAACGTGTACAATATTTTGGTTTTTTGTTGTTCGTAGCAACGAAGGTTGGACGTGACGGTGACGGGATTGCAGGATTGAGAAAATGGGGTGTAGACCGTAGCGTGTACGCTTTGCAAGTTCCAAGAGGTGTTTGGGTCCACCGATCAATCACTCACACTTGTGTTGGATTATATTACTGGGTCCATATTATTGGTACATGTAACATGATCGGTTATAGAATTGGACACACCGATGGTGGGTGCACTGGTGGCAGCTGCAACATTAGTATGGTTAGGGATGTAAATTGGTTTGAAAAGTTCGAGCTTGCATCAGGTTCGGCTCTTGTTTGGTTTGTTAAAATTTGGTACGTGAAATATTTAAGCTAAATTTAATTCGTCTCAATTAAGAAACAAATCAAACTTGAGCATTGATGTGTTTGATTCATAAAACACGTGAGTAGCTTGAAATTTTTCATGAGACAGTTCGAGAAAAACTTCAGCTCAGCTTGATTCTTCAAGCTTGAGAAATAATAATATAATTCATATTTAGTGTACCAAGACCAACTAATTATCTAAATTAATAATAAAAAGTTAAAAAGCTTAATATGGTTTTATTATTTCTTGTGTGATTCAGTGGAAATAGGACTTCAAATTCCGCTCAGAAAAACCTAAATCATACAAAAGCTAAACCAAAATTTAACTTTCAAATTGTTAACTATTCCAGGTGCTAATATCTGTTTCAGAACTTTTTACAGGTAACATTTTGCTATAAATTGTATGGTGATTTATGCAAACACAGTGAAAAATGTTATGGAGACCACATTTTTATACCACATTAGCATACGATTTGATTTGACAAATGTTGTGTACATGACACGTCAATTAATTCATCTTATTAGCCGATGATTGTATGAATCATTTGTCACATCATGTGAAACACCAATGTGATATGAATACGCGGTCAAAATTTGAAGACTTCATTTATTAATCATCTTTGCAAAAAATAAATTTAATGTAAAATCATTTACTCATTTGATTGTCATGATGAAATCTCAATATTTCTTAGAACATAATGTTTACCATCTTTTTTTAAACTCAATTATATGCTTTAAATATTTTCGTTTTGACTAATATTTTTGCAAGAATAATATACAAAGTACAACTTAGAAAAATAAACGATTTGAATCGTTGAATTTCGATGATGTGAAGTGGGCTCCACAAAAATAGGGATCCCTCTAGACAAAGGACCTGGAGCAGTGAGTGTTGTGATGTTCCATTTTGAAGCGATACAGGGCTACAACAAATCAAGCAACGTAAACAATTGTGAAGGAGGAAAGTTCCCATTCCAAATACGAGTCATGACCATCTTCAATAAATATACAAAACAGTTACAATGAAAACATGTATCCATGGTTTCGACTGTAGTACAACAGCAACACGAAGAACTTGACGTTCCATGCGAGTACGAAACCCTTTGGGGAAAATGGGGGATGAAAGCTTGGAAGGGCTTAGATGAAGATTCCCAGAACAAGTTATTCGGATTTTTTACTCCTTACGTCCTCAGCTGCTGCCTTGGCAGCAGATATGGCTAGGGTGGAGGATTTGAAAGCGCTTTTCGGGTTGAGTGCCTTTCGGATCTTAAAAACAGTCCATGCAGTTCCTATAGCATGTCCTGCTGCATCAAGCCCGTCGTTTGCAGCCTTACCTGCTTGTTCACCATACCTGCAGGACAGTTATACTCAAACGTTTACACCCTATCACAGAAGCATACCACTCGTCTGATGAATTTTGAAAAGCGTGAAGTAGGCCATCAACTATTGCTACCGGCAATAGTTGATACCGGCAACAAACATAGGGTTTGAAACCGAGGGTTAACTTGTTGATCCGAAACCCACACAAATGTTAATAACCTCTTGCAATGCATCCCCTAAGTTATAGTGAGCCAAAATAGCAGGTCTACTGGCCACATGAATCGTGCATATCTTTTCAGTCTTTATTTGTTTCATTTACTGTTACATTACTCTGGCATCAAGCATCTGGTGAACATTACCTGTGGGAGACGAGCTCGGTTGTCACAGTAGACGACGTTGACATGACATTTTTCCCGGCCACTTCAACAGCATCACAGACTTTGCCTAGTTACAGGAACATGTAAACATTAAAACTCAACCATCTGATTGGAAACAGTCGTATAAGATTATAGAAACACAAAAGGTAAAGACAATTGATACATCATCTATGATGGCATGTTTAGATCTACCTAATAGTCAAATATAGTTATATGTCTAAAGGCTTTTGGCTAAGTACACGGTCACTCGCAGTGATAGCGGTAAGAAAAATCTCTTTAGCTGCAAGAAAATCTACCCTTCTACAGTTAAAGGTCAAAAATAAAACTTTTGTTCGGGAACTATCTGCACCACTCTTGTAATTTATAAGCGAGCTCACCGGAGTTCCACTACAAGCAGCAATGAAATGACACATTTATACGGACAGTTTGTGTATCATTCAGAGCGAAGGTATTAATGAAATTATGACAGAACAGCAAGATAGAGGTTTTAATTGAAAGATTTAGCAAGCCTGTTATTAAGAAAGCATCAACATCAAGGTACTGAGATGATCAACATACAAAATCCATCCAGCGATGCTAGCAAAATTTCCCCAGGCAGAAGACGGAAGAATTTCTTTCCCACTTTGGAGTTTACCACCGAACTTGTGAAGAATCCAGAAACTTTCAAGACCCCAGAAAGGACACCGGCTGCAACTTTCTGTGTCGTTTTGCTCACCTTCTTAACCCTGCAGAACAAGTAAAAGTTAGATTCTTGATCAAAACGATTCTATCGACCCCAGAAAGCAAAAGGGCAAAAACCCAAACACTCGACTAGACGATGACACCCTTGTCTTCAAACTAATGTTCATAGACAGAGCTGTAGAACAATAAGGCAATGTCCATATACTTGCAACTAATGTCTTCCCTGAATCCTACGAGAACATATGAAGACAAGGGACCAAACTCCAAATACGAAAATTGGTCTCGGGCATCAATCTGAGTACGAAAGATTCATAATTTTCCATAATTAATTTGTCTTAAAATTTGACAAGTTTCAATAGACAACCGGGACTAATGCATCCATCAAAGACACAAACAGCACACAAATTTTGTACCTTTTAATCCTTCTCATGGTTTGGGGACTGACTTCCTTAATCGAACGCGGGTCCATCCGCTTCTTCATAACCTCATTCCCCAATTTCAATCTCTCCACCGTCACATCTCCACACTGTTGGATAGTGGCCAAATTAGGCTAGGAAACAAAACAAAATTGATGAGGGAACATCATGATGAGGATTATGTTTCCTTGTTTTGTGGCTTATTTTGTGGCTTAATTTGCTCCTTGTTTTGTGGCTTTTTCAAAGCCATAATTATTTGGCTAGGATGAAGAAAAGCATAAAAAGAGATGGTGAGAGCATTTGGCAAAACAAGAGGGGCACGGGTGAGAAAAAAATCTAGAGAGCTAGAGTGAAAAATCTCTTGTGAAAGAACTCTTGGGGTAGAGTGAGGCTCTTGGGAAAATTCTGTGAGAGGGTGTACAAGGGATATGGGATTGGGTTATGTCGATTTAACTCATGTGTAACTTGTACTGTTTTTCTCATAGTCAAGAGCAATATCTCTCCGAGGACGTAGGCAGGTTTTTGCCGAACCTCGTAAATTTCTCGGTGTCTTTATTTCTTGTATTTTAAACTATTCAACTGTGGGTTTGTATGTTGGTGAAGATAATCAGCCAAGGCACAACAATTGGTATCAGAGCTTTGTTGGAAGCTTTGGTTCATTGAAAGTTCAGATTTATTATTCACCATGATGACTACAAACATGTCGTTTTCAGTTGAGAAGTTTAATGGGAAGGGCAGTTTTACTCTCTGGCAGATGAGAGTAAAGGATGTCTTGACTCAACAAGGATTGGTTAGAGCTTTGAAGGGAAAAGATGGGAAGCCTAAAGAAATGACAGATGACTAGTGGGAGGAGCTGGAGTCGCGTTGTGTTAGCACGATTCGACACTGCATAGCTGATAACATTATCAACAATGTTATGGATGAAGATTCTGCGCCTGCACTGTGGGAGAAGTTGGAAAAACTCTATATTGCTAAGAGTTTGACCAACAAGTTACATCTGAAGAGGAAGCTGTACAAGCTGAAGATGGATGAAGGCGGGAATCTCATGGACCACATGAATGTGTTCAATGGATACTTGGATCAATTGAGGAAAGTTGATGTTAAGGTTGAGGAAGAAGATAAAGCCCTCTTACTTCTTACCTCACTTCCAGATTCGTATGAGAATCTTGTGACAACCTTATTGCATGGAAAAGATACAGTAAGTTTGGAGCAGGTGCAGGCTTCTTTGGTGTCTTATGATACACAAAAGAGGAAGACCATTGTTGATGGTGGGCACGAGACTGCTTTAGCTGTTCAAGGTTGGAATCATGGAAGAAAATTGGGAGGAGGATTTGAGAGAGACAGCAGGTTCAAATCAAGCTCCAAAGGCAAGGGACCACAATGCTATGACTGCAAAGAATTCGGGCATAAAAGGATAAATTGTCCTTTGAGAAAAAGAAAGGATGATCTTGGTCCAGGTAGCAGCAATTTTGTGGCAGAAGACTTCGAGTATGCCCTCTAGGTACTCGAAGCAACACATCTCCTGGTGATGTATAGTCTCAAGTGTTGCAGGGGTTTTGCAGCAGGTGGAGCTATGGGATTCACAGGTGATGAGATGGTCCTGAAGAATGAGAAGTGTGAGGAATGTTTGTCTGGCTCGACGGGTGTTGCTGGAAATGGGTGCACTGACAAGTTTCCAAGTTGCAGACAATGAAGAGGAGGAAAACCTGCTGGAGGAGACGAGGATGTGTCGAGATCCTGTCTGAAGCTAAATGTTTTTTTTTGCTTGCAGCAGCTGCACATGCATTGGCAGTGACTGAATCGGAACAGGAGCAACGAGGTTGATTCAGAGTGTGCATGCTGGTACGTAAGGCCAATGGACTTTGGTACAATTTGGCCAAGGTGGAGATTGTTGGATAGTGGCCAAATTAGGCTAGGAAACAAAACAAAATTGATGAGGGAACATCATGATGAGGATTATGTTTCCTTGTTTTGTGGCTTATTTTGTGGCTTAATTTGCTCCTTGTTTTGTGGCTTTTTCAAAGCCATAATTATTTGGCTAGGATGAAGAAAAGCATAAAAAGAGATGGTGAGAGCATTTGGCAAAACAAGAGGGGCACGAGTGAGAAAAAATCTAGAGAGCTAGAGTGAAAAATCTCTTGTGAAAGAACTTTTGGGGTAGAGTGAGGCTCTTGGGAAAATTCTGTGAGAGGGTGTACAAGGGATATGAGATTGGGTTATGTCGATTTAACTCATGTGTAACTTGTACTGTTTTTCTCATAGTGAAGAGCAATATCTCTCCGAGGACGTAGGCAGGTTTTTACCGAACCTCGTAAATTTCTCGGTGTCTTTATTTCTTGTATTTTAAACTATTCAACTGTGGGTTTGTATGTTGGTGAAGATAATCAGCCAAGGCACAACACACACCACAAGATGCCCTTGATCAGCTGGCCTGAACCGGCCGCGATTAATTTGGCAGCCATTCCATTGTAATCCTCCACATTCGGTGCCAATGTGGTCCAATATGCGGCGCTCCGCTCCTCCAACTCCTCCTTCTTCTCCGAGCTCAACTCCTCCGGGGAGGTCTCCAATGCCAGGGTATCGTCCAACGCCTCCCCTTTCCTCTTCGCTTTGTCCGAAACCTTCTGTACCGAAAAACTGCTGTAACTCTTCAAAATCCCATCCAATTCCTTCACCAATCCCTCCTGCCCTTTCGACGCGATCGTCAATCCGTAGTTCAAAAAGCTGTCCGGATCATTCGCCTTTGATTTCGGGTCCGACCCGGACCCGGAATCGGAATCCGGCGGAGTGTAGAGTGAGAAGAAGTAATGCGAGTCGTCGAGCTTGACGGTGCCTTCCTTCTTCGCCAGAGGCCACTGGATCTCGTCGCCGACTCGGGCGAGGACGGCGACTATGTCGTCACCATGGATGAGGCGTATGATCGTGAAGTCGCCGGAGGCCAGCTCGACACTGTAGTGCGTGTCGATTAAATTAACAATGGTGCCGGGGATTTTGATGAGAACCTCTTCGGTGGCCACCGGTGGAGCTGACGGCGGAGCCTCGGGTGGAGCCGACTCCTCGGGCGGAGCGGAGGGTGGGTATTGGTAGGTAGGGTTAAGGTATTCCGGGAAAAGATTTTCGTAGAGGTCTTTCATGTCGAGGGAAGGGTAGAGATTTGGGGCTGAGGAGGTAGGGATTGAAGGTGCTTCTGGGTTCGATTGGATGATCTCCGGGTAGAGGGGCTGTTTGGGAACGGGGTTTGGGTTCGCCATGGCTGTGACTTCTCCTGTTTGGCTCTGAAGATTGGAGAAGATTAGGGTTTCAGACTAAGCGAAATGACGGAGAAGAAGATGGATGGGACAACGGCGCTCGGACTTTCTCGAGATGGTGACCGGAGTCTGCATGACACGTGGCGGTTGTTCGGTAATGCCAAGTAGGATTAGGAGGAGACGCAGCTTTAAAGGAAGGTTAGCTCAACTGTCTCGGCGCCTTGCCGCGCGAGTAACTGTTAACGATTTTTTGTGTTTATCTTTTTCTATTTTTGGAGGGAAAAAAACGAAAAGGAAGTTTAACTAATGACGACGACGTTGAAAGGTTAACTCAATTTGTTTGTGTCATTCTTTTGGTCATATTTAGGATGAAATTTTAGATTTGACAACTGAATACGTCTTTTTGTACTTAGATACCGTTTGGTCTCGTCTCAAGTCAGTACAACTACAAACATATTGAATGAGTTGGTCAGTTTACTCGATTGTCAAACATATTTAGTTCTCTGTTTTTTATCTCACTTCCACATATAAGAGTAGGTAATGCAGAAATCCTTGTTCTACGATAGGGCTCTTTCACCCTCATTTTAGGGATCCTTTTTTCATTTAGGGACACCTTATTTTTCATTGTCACATTCTCTCTAGATTATCAAGTCTCTATGTACATTTTACACTGTTCTAAAAATTTCCGTCTAGAAGAAATGGCACTTAGAACTACCTAAGCGCCCACCTATACCCACCTAGGTCGTAACTCCCTCAGACAGAAAATAGATTTTAATTTTGCATTTCAGTTTTTTCAATGAATTGTAAGAGACTTGTTAAATACTTGAATGAATACGCATTATATGCTTATTCCTCATGTTTTCAATATGTTTTAATACTTTATAATATATATATCATTTAATTTTGCAATTTATGTATCTCAATACAATTATAATTTTTTAAGTATAAGTAGACATTTATTTATATGTTATATAATAAACTTACTTATACTTAAAAAATAGGGCCTAGGCATTAGGCATTTGACTGCCGTCCGACTAGCGCCTAATGCCTTTTTGATTAGGAAATATGTGTAAAAACTGATCAAGTGAACTTTTTACATTAAAAACATGTTTAAATCTCATTAGATAAGGGAGGTGATTTAGCAACTTGATTGGTGGTGTGTTTGAAACTTTCAGATAAGGGAGGTGAAGGAAGTGAGCTTGTCTACAAACCAAGAGAAGTCAGAGATGAAGAGGAAGGCATGGAAGGTCGAGGGATATGGCGCAGAAGAACCTACACCGGTTAGAGGAGGTCCTGTGAATAATTCAAGTCTTCTTGTTGAGCTCGGACCCATGGAGATTCACACTTTCTTGTTGAAATTTTAGAGACGGTTTGGTATCGTTCTTTAAACCAATTTTTTATTTTTTTTTTATTTTTTTTATTTTTTATTTTTGTTTTAAAAACCAATCTTTAGATATCAAAATGTGAAGAAAAAAAAAAAGAAAAAAAAAAAGAGCATTGCGATGCAAACTAAAATTGAGATTTGCACACTTGGTTTCTCAAGTTAGCTAGCGTAGTGTGTTCTACAGGGAAATGTGGGGACGTGCAAAGGAAGCCAAAGGGGTTCGACGAAATGTGTTTCTTACAATGCAGTTTTGGGTGCTATGGAGAGTGTTTCAGTTTTGTTTGAAGCTGAGTTACAAAATCGCTATACAACCTAATTAATTTCGTAGTGATCAACATCCCAAATCCAATTTATCTAACATGTCGAAGTCTAGGTACACGTCTTGTTCTTCTTCTTCTTTTGCGCTCTTTCTTTTCTTGCTTGACACGCAGGTCCAAGTTGGGGGCCGGTAGATGTTACCACTCGTATGATACATGAGCGGCATGTCTGTTCAAAATCTAAGCTGTACACTCCAATTTCGTGCCCCACGATCTGTATGTGATCATTGATACGATCAACCTCAACCCATTGCTTCTTGTCTGCATTCAATTTGGAAACCTTGTGTTTGATATCGATATCACGCCACACATCTACATAATCTTCATAACGTCTCATCTTTTTTGACAATATATCTCTATTAAAAGCAAATCCCCCGATGATTCAAGCTAATAGTGCCCGAGAAGCCTGCGCCTCCTACTTCACCGTTATCACGTTAAGGCTAGAATCGATCATTACAGTTTTTCGGTCTCAACACAAAGCATAATAAGTTTCCTTGATAGAAAACAACGTCTTGCAAATCTCTGTGGTCGGTACACAACTCAGAGACTTTGATGATGCCCATTTTATTTTCAATGTCACTGCAGTACACCACAACCTACTTGTCCACGGTATAACATTCCTCTATAGATAAATGTGAGCCCTTCTCTCTCTCCCGTCCTCACTCTCACCCACTTTTATAATTAGTTTCACAACACTCATTAATTTACTACCTTAATACAATCGAATTATATATCATTCATATAGTTCTGACATAATTTTCATGCCACACCTATTGCTTGCGCTGCAAGTTATAACAAAAATAAAAAAGCACAGCATCTAAAATTTCAACACGAAGGTGCGGATCTCCATGGTTCCAAGCTCAACAACAAGAGCTGAGCTATCGACAGGCCCCCCTCTAACCGGTGCAGGTTCATCTCCCCCGTCACCCTCGACTTTCCATGTCATCTTCTTCATCTCCGACTTCTCTTGGTTTGCAGACAAGCTCACTTCCTTCACCTCTTTTATCTGAAACGTACAATCACCAACAAGCACATTATGGCAACCGCCAATAATCCCGAAAACATATGTCGGGCGAAATAATGTACCATAAAACCTACCGTTTTTCCTCTAAACATCTTCTTCAGTTCAACTTTGGCCAGTGTTGAATATTGAGGATCTTCGGCTGCCTGTTAGAATCAACAGCATAAAAGACGCAAACACAAACTAAATTAATTGCATTATCAAATCAATTATGTCACTGTAGCATGTTCTTTTGCTTATCTTTTTACCTCATATAGATGAGCTAACCGAAGGAGCACAGTACCGTCATCCAGTTCCTGCAAAACTCGAATGTTAGAGAGAGAGAGAGAGAGAGAATTAGCGAGCACTTGTGTCATTATTCAGTGGTTTACTGTCACCTGAAGAGTAATCAAAGCAACATTGAGAGGCAAGCTGTAATTAGAATCCATGGTAGATGATTTTGTCAAATGTGACGCAGTCCAATCCTCCATTTTCTGAAATATTAATATCATATATTATAAGTTCAACAGCAATGAAGCTTTACAAACTCTTCTGTAATTATGGTGAAGTCATACCTCGTGGGCGAATGCTAGAAGAAGCGGAGAGTAAACTTCCTGGCCAGTTGTGCGGCGCCAGGGGGCACCCGACCCTGCCTGGTTTACGCTCATATAATAGTTCCCTCGAACCTGCAAAAAATATAAAATGTGCAAGAAATAAGCGTTTTTACTCTCATTGCATAGAAATAGAAACTACTATTGTTGTATAGCATGATACCGTTAGTCCTTCGCATGTATTTTCTTCGATGCACACTGTTTCATCAAGTGCTTCACCCACTCCTCTCGAATCATCCTCAAGTATACGCCTTGTGTTTCAAGCAAGGAAGAATTAGGTCAACATATCCATATCCAGAATAAAGCAATTATTTGACCTAGATGCCGAAAATTTGTCCGTCGGAATCAAACCTGTGAAGCATCATCTCAATTTGTCCATCTTCAATGCTTGATCCTCCAGTGGCACGATCAACCAAGACTGAGAACTCGGATTTGTTATCCGAAGTAAACATTCCAAGATTTAGCTGAAAAAAAGAAGGAAGATAGCTACCGTGAACAAAATTACTGTTAACTGATCACACCATTTATTAAATGAAATTAGCTAGTTGTGGTGTATGTGCGTATATCATGGAAGAAAATTGAAGAAATTACAGGATAATAGTTTCCTGCCACAGGTTGATTAGCTACCGTGAACAAAATTACTGTTAACTGATCACACCATTTATTAAATGAAATTAGCTAGTTGTGGTGTATGTGCGTATATCATGGAAGAAAATTGAAGAAATTACAGGATAATAGTTTCCTGCCACAGGTTGATTAACCACAAGGGGCCAGTCTGGTCTATAATCTCGTACCTGCAAAAACCATGACTCATGTGTTACTTCACTTTTCCAAATTAAGAATTCACGAGACAATGATAAACCAGCAAACTTCATCTGTTAAAATTTTCGGTGGAGAATACTAATTTGTATGAGAAACTCATAATGGAGTTACCCGTTTAATGAAATCCCTTCCGTTAGAATCGGTGTAGAACTCCTTGTTTGTGTCCATGTTTGCTGTCATTCTTGTGATCACCTCCTTTCCAACACCGTCGTCTGTGGGAATAGGACCGATCTTCAAAACAAAAATATGTCAGAACTACATGATTTGAGTCTACCAAGTACTTTACTGCTTTTGCTTTGCCTAAAGAAAGGATTCATCGGCCCAGATGAATACGGTGGACATTCAAAGTAAAGGCAATTATGTTTCCATTGTCCAAATAAAATGGAAGGTGCATTACTCACCGTATATTCAACTTCGGCATGCCCTTTGTCTCTGTAAAGTCTAGTAACCTAATAACAAATGAAATCTCTCGTTCAGAAAAATACGGTTGGTAACAACATAAGACAATGTCAACTTCAATTTCACTTCTGTATTATGTTTTATTAGGGTCCTAAATGATGTGTATAGCTCGCTAATGGACGTAAACCCTCATATGAACAAATTCAGTGAACTATTTAAGCATTTCCGACACAAAAGACGTTTCAACCAGAGAAGGCAATTTGACAAAGTGTCAATAACCTGATAGATCCATGGACTGAACTGTTGGTGAATCTCATCAACTATCGGTCCACGAAAGACCTTCAAAGGAACCTGTAGAATAAAATAAAAACTTAAAGAATTTATAGTGAAGAACCAGATATTATCTCTCAATCCTTATTTTATAAAGTGAAATTCCATGTAATTCAAAGCATGGAAAGTGCATGATAATACGCAAAATAAGGCTTACTGATCTTGACACAACAGTTGGAGGGGCGCCATTAGGCCGGAATATGTATGCACCAGAAGCTTGCTGGATAGATCACATAAACTCCATGTTAGTTCAGCAGGCACTTCATTGACCGGAATTACGTGCTAAAGTAAATCAAAGTCCTAGCAGAAATATTCGACACCTGGGAATCGGCATCTCCTGTGCTTGAACCATACCAGAGGTAGCTCTGCTGTATCGGTACATCAACCTGGTGAACATGATTGTTAATTAAAATTGCTCTAAACTTCCACCAGTCTAAATAAATAACGTAAACCGGCTCTTCGTTTTGAGGGCTGTAAATCTAAACCTATGTCACTTGCACATGTGAAACAACTTACTCCTGTTTTAGAATTATACATCCGATTGAGTTGTCCCGAAGCTAAAGAAAACGACATTTTCAGATCTCCAGGTCCGATTTCAATTGTCTCATTCTGTGGACTCTCCATCGCCGAAAGAAATCCATTTCCGCTTTTCACTACAGAAGAAAGGGCAAAGAAATGCAGATAGTACATAATTTATTCTAGTATACTTTGAGCACATGAGCTTCATAAGAAATAACACTTGAGAATCCTCAAAGGGAAAGATGCGTACATCTACGTTTGGTAGCTCTTCCTGAAACGAAGTATGTGTTCCAACCAAGTGGCGGCACGGAGACTTGAAAGATTAGCCAGTACTTTGGAAATTGGTCTGGTGGCTGTCCCAAGTAGGCTTTTACATAGAAGTTTCTTAAATTGGCTGTTACATTGTCCAAACTTACATATTGTACCTCAAGAATATTTCCCGAAGAATCTTGAACAGAAAGAGTGGCATCATTAACCTGGTTGAACAGAAAAAGTGAGCAAACCTACTCTATGACAGCATAAACTAAATGCGAAGAACATATGCTCACAGGAATCCGAACAGTCTCAGTCCGATTCCATCCGAGAGGATTATATGCCACAACGACCTGAAATTTAAGAGAACGAACGATAAACAAAAGGTTTCATCCGCGAAATGTCCACGAGTAAATTAGAAGTAAAATGAGATAAATTACCAAGCTCTTCCCTTGTGGAATATCTTCCTCTGTTGGAGGGCAGTAACTGATATTGAGTAATTGACACTGTTTAACGATGCAAAATTAGCAAATTATAAGTATATCCAGAAAATTAGCATGAATAATCCAAATGACAATGAATTGAAGTATCACCTGGCTAAAAGTCGGTGTTGAGTTAGTACATTGATCTCCTGTTTTATTTGTAGTTAGACACAAAAGATCGGAATTGACAACAGCTTCTGCCTATAAAATGTCATATGCTACATAAGATATCTAAGGCATATTTTAGCACAGACGACGAATAACAGTGTCGGAGACAAATGCAAAAACTCAAAGGACCAAAATGTGTAGAGATACTAGCTGGAGACCTCAGAAGCTCCGATGAAAAGGCGCTTTGCGTAGTCATCTGTAGTATGTTGTTTGGCAGTGCCGGTGACTGCATCATGGTGCTGTGCGATTCCTAAAGCATCTGCAAGGCCATCGGTATTGGAACCATTTGCTTTCCTTCCAGCCAGAAATTCTAGTTCTCGTGCCGCCTATTTTGCAAAAATAGAAGTTCACACCAAAGTATCACTTGGATTGCACTTAAAACTGACAGAAAGCATCAGATAATATAGATGATTACTATAAGGACTAATTTGATTTTATACCAAATAATATCCGCCTAGCAAGCGGATATATCCCTTCAAACCCGGGCGACTAGTGAAAAATCCAGTCCAATAAGCATCTACCACATCTGCATACCTGTTGGCAATCATTGGTATGCAATAGATTAAGTCAGTAAGTCCTGTTCTGTAGACAAAAGAGGGAAAATGAGAGAATAATACTCACGGAAAATAATCCTCAGTTTTCAGTGGCCATGACTGGTTTGCTGCATTTTTAGCATCGGTATAGATAGATGGTGTAGAATACAAGGCATTAACTCGACCGTCCTGAAAACAAAAATAAGCTCAATGATGCAACTTTGAACTTGAAATCCGCATAATAGTATGAGGTTTGTGATTAAACTCCACCTTATTAACATAGTGAATTAACTTGTCCATTTGTTTGAACCATGATTCTGCATATTGGTACTGGAAATCATCTCCCATCGTCCACATAATGTGATTCGTCCTTGTCACATTTGCCTGCACAGAAAGATCATCCAATCATTTCTCATATACATGCTTCAGCTTTCACCGTTAGATAAAACAAAAGTTTATAAGAAAATTTAAAGGAGCATTAGGAACATTAAAACTTCATTATACTCAAGGGATAAGGTGATTACTTGGGTAAGTGAAGCGCTGATGAAATCGCTGACACGCTGTTCAACATTGTAGTCGAACAGAAGAGGATTATCCTGCAGTTTTATCATTCAACAGATTAGTTGATACCTCATTACATCCACCCTGAAAGAACATCGAGTACTTGATGGGAAAAGTTACTCTGTTGAAACTAGAACCTGGACAGGCTCGAAGTTGTCAAATACTTCGAAATGGAAACCGGGAGGTGGACTATAGTGAACTGGAAAAGCATTGGCAAAAATCTGGAAAGGGCCAGGGTAGTTGTATGTAAGCATTAGATTACATTTTTGAATTAAGGGAAAGTTAAAGTTTTGTAATTAAAATGGTAACAGTGCAGCAGTTGTCGTTGTAAACCTGAGATGAAGAACCGAAAGTTTTGGATCCACGCCATATAACCTCGAGAGACTTATCCACCTTGCGCTTTGCTCTGTCCTGATAATCGATCCTTGCAAAATGCACAGAATCAAACCCGAGCTGCAAGAACATTGTAAGAATCAACTCCATGAGAATTATACGATACCAAATAAAGTTAAGATTCAATCATGTGACTAAACCAACATAGAAAAATGATGAAGCATTGAGGACTCAAATAACAAAATGACCTCAGCGGTGAGTAAGTAAGCTTGCACGGCAGAGTGTCCAAAGGGATCAATCTGCCATCCAGCACGAGGCGTCTTGTTGAACTGCGCCTTTATTGCACGGTGACCTAGCGTCGTTTGATCAATCATGTCTATGTAATGGGTTGTTGCTTCATCATGCATACACCAACCACCATTTCTATATATACAATAGAATTTCTTAAAACAGATTACAAGATGCAAACCAAACACATTTCCTTACGCAAATCAAAGATTCAAGTCGATAGAAGCATACACAAACTCTAACTGCCCGGCATCTACTAGTTTTCGCACGAGAGCTTGAATTTCCGGACTTTGTGTTAACCACCATCTTTGGAAGAATGCCTAAAATTCATGCTAAACAAATCAGAAAACAAAAAGAACTAAAAATTGAAAAACTTTATCATGTTGTGGAGCTTAATTACTGGCCTTACCATCTCAGCAAACACAAACTTCCTGTTCGGATCACGAGCCAACGATTCAACAACAGAATCCAACGTATTCTCAACACAAGCACCCTAATCAAAACGAGCAAATTCATTAACTAGTTAATGAATAAAGTAATTAGCACATTAAGACAATCAATAGCACTTTTGGCAAAAAACTTATATGGTGTTTTTGCATCATAAAAACTACTTTTTAGTTATATAAAACATTTCTAGCAAAAACGCTTATTAGGTGCATAAACCTTATCAAACGAACTCATATATTATATACAAACTTGATTGTCTATTATTGTATGACCTGAATGCTGTTGTTTGATCCAACATAGTACTGATCAACCGTCTTTAACCACCCGACATCATCGTGCGAATGCGCCACCAAATGAACATTCAGTTTCCCCTCCACCACGCCACTCCCCGTCTCATAGTTCACATAACCGCCGCCAACAGCCTCCCTACACAAACAACCCACAACCAAAACAACCACAAGCCGAAAACCCAACTCCAAAGTTTCCGCCTTTCCCATTTTTGAAGTGCAAAAATGGGTTTTCGCTCTGCCGGGTTATATCGAAAACAGACTCCGTGAGTCTGTGACCTGTTGCCACGGTTGTTAACCTTGCGATTGGGAGTTTCGGGTAGGACAGGACAAAAGAGGCCTCGGTTTCTCCATTGAAACAAAATGGCCGGCCTAAATATATAGAGGGTGAGATGGGACTGGATAATGAAGGGGGACAGGCTGTACGAGGGCGTGTAGTGGGGATGGGGCTCCATTTGTCCGAGTTTGACAAAGCTTGTGGACTTTTGAGATATCAAATTTAATGGCGGAATCTGGGGACTGAGGAGCCGTTATTAAATTGTTCAAACCCCTGCGCGGGGGGGCATTGTAAACGGATGGGTTAAATTGCCGTTAAATTACCGCCACTTTTTTGGCCGTTGGATGTGGATTTATGTTTTTTTTTTGTTTTATCAAACGATAAATTTTATTAGATTAGTCACCATACAATGATTCAACTCTTTTTCACTACTATGGTAAAAAGTCACTTGCATATAATCGTAAACTATAGTAATATTTGTCACACCCCACATTTACTTTGTCAATCAAAATTTATCTTGGTACACCCAATATACTTTCCTATACTACCCTCACACCCCAAACTTTCTACATACATCCCACATTTTTCACATACATTCAACATTCTCTCATTGTTCATTCTCACCACATCTCCAAATTTCAAGACTCTCGCTAAACATGTAAATGCTAATTATGAGGTCAATTACATGACATTCAATTGTTGGTTTATTTTATTGGTAGAGCACAAATCCACAATTTGTATCCCTATCTGTTACTTCTCTAGAGTCAATCTCACAAAATTTTGACCCAAAAAAACAAAATGATAGGACATGGGTGAAATTTTTTTTTTTCAAAATTATAATGGGTTCAATTCTTTTTAGGGAACTTTAACGAAAAACTCCCGGTACTGTTCATTTTAATGAAAAACCATATTTTTACAGGTAAAAAGTCAATTTTAGTACTATTCACTTTACCGTTTATTTTGTCCTTATCGTTAAAACTCAAAGTTTTTAAGCAGTTTTCATTAGTTTTCCTTTCTTTTTACGGTACAAAACTTAAAAAGAAAGTAGTGTCAACTGTCAAACTTCCCACTTAGAGAAAAATTTGTTTGTATTATAATGGATTTAGTCTTCTCTTTTTTTTTTTTTTTTTTTTTTTTTTTTTTTTTTTGAGATATCGAAAATTTGTTTTGGAGTAGTTACAGATTTTGATAACAAAAAAATGTTGTAGCTCTTACAAAATCCATACTGTAGTACGTCTGGTTCCGAATTCGTAACATTTTTTTAGTTTTAGGGTTTAGGTTTCTATCAATTTGGGGGTTTTTGTCAATTAGGGGTTTTAGGATTTTAGGGTTTGGGTTTGGACAACCAATTTAAAGTTAGGGTTCATATTAGTAAATAATTTGTGTATTCAACTTCTTTTAATTTTTTTGGGGCTAAATAGTCATTTCATGTTAAGGTACATAAGTTACTTAATAATACATATTTATGTGGGGTGTGCATTCAATATTATGTGGGGTACTAATAAAAAAAACCTTAATATTAAATATGAAGTGCCAACAAGTGTGTTAGATTTGTACATTTAAATGATATTTCTCAATTGTAAACTACGTGTATGATCAAAATTTAAGGGGTGTGCTATCTACATTTAAATGAAAATTGTTAACCCAAAAAACATCAAATGTGACAGATAATTAACAGGAGGGAATATCAATTAAAAATATAATAACATGCTTGTTTAATACCATTACCAATGTTTCAATTTTTTAATCCCTTAGAAATTTGGAGCGATGCTTGAATCCAACGTGACATATAATAGCATACATGTGTGCCAAAATAGACAGCATCCGAATATTTATGTGACTATTAATCCTCGTTACCATACGATTTTGATATCCCAACAATCAAGACGAAGACCAAATCACCAATACATACATACTGCCGAACAGAGACGGTATTAAAAAATTGTGTTTTGTTTGAATGTGTTTGTCGTGTAGATTTATTATCGGGAGGACTGCTTATACCAATCGTTGATGCATATGAGACCTACAATCCAACAGCGGTTTATGTAGCATATTTCTTGTTGCTAGTTGTCGAACAACGACATTACTGGAGACAGATGTTTTACCTGCTAGACTTATTGGGAAGTTGAACACGAGTTTATGGCATCACACAATTATTTATCACCATCATGAACAAAGCGAGAAGGATGTTACTTAGTAGATACCGAAGTAATCACCATTGACAACAAAGAACACCAAGTAAAAACATCGTCGTTGGGAACAATGTAAATATTAATTCAATGCAGAGATACATATCAATGTTGCACGTCTTTTGCTCGAACGCCATCAGTTTATCTGAAGCCGTATGAAGCGAATGTGATAAAGATCAATGTACTGGTGTAGAAACGGAGCTTTCTGACCAGGCGAACAAACATTGATCCAAATTTCAATCTACAAGCTTAAAGGTCATAATCTGAGTTGAGAGACGATCACTAAAGGTTGGTGAGATTTGCTGCCAAGTAGAAGCATCTTTCAGCACAAGTTGGCAACGGAGATGAACTGGGTGATTTCAGCAAAAGTTACGCTGAGCTCAACCAGCTGAGGCATTCCAAGTTTTCCTATCCTATCTCAAACTACCCAGCAACCAAACAAAGAATAACAGGAACATATAACAATAAAGAATCAGAAGTTAGAAATCTCCGCAGATCAGATTGACAGCATCGGCCTGAGCTTGAAACCTCGACGGAGTGTAATTGCTCGTTCCGCATCCACTCCGAATTATCAATGCAGATCATTGTCGCCTGTCCAGCAATGCAAACCGACCAATTAAACAAACAAAATTTCCTTAAATTTAAGCCCTAATTCCCAAGAAAGACGATGAATTTGGGGGTATTTGAACTTGCAGTGCGGAATAATTAATCGAGGGCGTGAAGAGGAAATTAGGGTTTCGGGACTCTTACCTCGAGAACCATGGTTGCAGACTGTGAAAAGAGATCGAGAGAGATTGATCGAGAAGAAAATATAAGTAGAGGATTGGTAATTCTTCTATTTTCTGATCTTATGGACTAGTTTCCGGTGCGATTTCTTTCTATCATTCTCTTTTAATTGTAAACTTCAGGTTGTGGTGGCATATAATTCGCTTGGATGGAATCGAACTGAGATTGTCAGGATACCGGTGAGTTTTGCTGAAGTTAGCAAGTTTCCCTTCTTATCTGATAACAAACTTGCCTTTCTTTTCAATATAACTTGAGAGTGACAATTTCAACCAGGTTAACGACGCGAATCTTGTTCTTCAAGATTTTCCTCCAGGAATTTCCTCCGCTGTGATGGAAAGTCCGCAGAATGAGACCGTTGAAATCGGACCTGGAGATCTGAAGATGTATAATATGAAAACACGAGTAAGTTGTCTAACATTTCTCAAACATTAACCTTGCACAATCATTTTTACTTACTTCCATAGTTTTCTTTACATGCAAGAAAGAGTAATTTGTATATGTATCATATATCACTAGGTTGATGTACCAATTCAGCAGAGCTACTTCTGGTATAATGCAAGGGGAGGTGGTTTACTGTTCCCGAGTGTCAAATCTCTGTGCTAGGGTTGCGATTTACCTAATTGCAGAACTCAAGCCAGTCGTTGGAATACTTTGTGTCTTTTGTACTAACATAAAGTTGTATGATCTATTGAGCAGAATCTGGTGCATACGTATTCCGGCCTTGCAACTCCCTTCCAAGTGCTGTGTCAAAATCAGTATGCCATCTTTCCATGTGACTATGTATTTGCGAAGCCTCATTATATTCGTTACATGTGTTTATCTTTGTACGTTTTAGCTTGATATACATCGTTGGCCATTCTAAAGGTACAATTGAAGGTTGTCCGCGGACCTCTGTTAGATGAGATTCACCAAAAGTTCATCTCATGGATCTATCAGGTCACCAGACTATACAAAGATAAAGAGTACGCTGAATTTGAATACACTGTGAGCGATATATACTTACAATTTTACTCTCATGAAAAACAGACATTACGCTTTATTCTGAAATCAACCGTGTTTGTCGTTCTGATATACTTTTATTTTTAAAATCGGTCCAATTCCAGTAGAAGGTCTTGTGGGAAAAGACGTCATCATGCGAATGACAAAGAATATGACCACAAACAAGTGTTTTACACTGATTCAAACGGGAGGGATTTTCATAAAACGGGTATTTCTTGATGAAGAGACGAAAATTTGTCTCGAGTGTTTTTAATTCATAAGAGTTATATAAATGCTGACTCGAGTCATAGTTTCATAGGTTCGAGACTATAGATCAGACTGGTCCCTTTTGGTTAATGAACCTGTAGCAGGAAACTACTATCCAGTAATTTTCTCAGCACTAGTTCACATGAAAAATGGTTTGAACTGTTTAAGGTTCTTATTGACTCCGGTATCATGTTGTTTTTCAGCTAAATCTTGGGATGTTTACATCGGATAACAAATCTGAATTCTCCATCTTGGTTGATCGCGCCACTGGAGGATCCAGCATTGAAGATGGAGAAGTAAAGCTATCATAATCTTGATGTGTCCACATGTTAACCTGATTTTCGTTGTTCAAACGCAAGGCATCTGATGTATGACGACTCTAAAGGAGTGAATGAAGCCCTTGACGAAATTGTCTGCATCAACAAAATTAAATGCGATGGACTAACGGTACAATCTTACACCAAAACAGATTCATTATGCGCCTGATCACGTTATCTTTATCTTGGTTCATATTTTTCATTTCAGATGCGAGGAAATTATTATGTGAGCATAAACCGAGTAGGGGATGGAGCTCGCTGGCATGGAACAACTGGACAAGAAGTTTACTCTCCACTTGTTCTGGCTTTTACTCATGAAGTATGACTCGACTGCTACATTAAGCGTCTGTTGGGATTGAAGGATGTCGATTTGGATTTCATAACTAGCTCTTGATTTTGTAATATATTTGGTATTGTTTAGAAATTGGAGGACTGGACTGCATCTCATGTGACAAAAACATCTTCCATGGATCGAAATTAAAATTTGCCTCTCAATGTTGCTCTAATTACTCTTCAGGTGACTTTAAAATGTGAATTTACTGTTGAACGAATATATAGAGCGTCTGTTACTCTCACTTTTTCACTCACCCTTGTTTTACAGGAATTGCAAGACGAAAGTGTACTGCTTCGTCTAGCGCATCTATATGAGGTAAGAAGATAATTTTTACACTCCCCCTCTGTGTTTGTTCCGGAATGAACTGGGTACTAATGTGTCACTCACTTCCTCCATGTTTGTTGCGTGTTTTGGCAGCCTAAGTTCCTGAGTTTTCGACATTGGCCAAAGTTGAACTGAAGAAGATGTTTACAGGAAAAATGGTAAGTATAGCGTTGTTTCAGTCTATGATACATTGTTTTATCTGAAATAGAAACTGAAGTCAACGCATCTAATCGGGCACTGTTTCGCTCCTTAGAGTTAAGTAGCTATAGTCCTTCGTACCTGTCAATCACAGTCTGACACATATACAAAAAATAATTCACTAATAGCATGCCATGTCGGTGATTTAGTAACTTGATTGGTGGTGTGTTCAACATTCCTCTATAGATAAACATGAGGCTTCTCTCTCTCACCCAACCTGAGCTACCTCAGTCCAATCGAATTATATATCATTTATATAGTTCTGACATAATTTTCATGCCATACCTATTGCTTGCGCTGCAAGTTATCTCAACACGAAGGTGCGTATCTCCATGGGTCCAAGCTCAACAACAAGAGTTGAGCCATCGACGGGCCCCCCTCTGACCGGTGTAGGTACATCTCCACCGTCACCCTCGACTTTCCATGTCATCTTCTTCATCTCCGACTTCTCTTGATTTGCAGACAAGCTCATTTCCTTCAACTCCTTTATCTGAAAAGTACAATCACCAACATGCACATTATGGCAATCGTCAATTGTACTGTAAAACGTATGTCGGGCAAAACAATGTACAATAAAATGTACCGCTTTTCCTGTAAGCATCTTCTTCAGTTCAACTTTGGCCAGTGTTGAATATTGAGGATCTTCGTCTGCCTGGTAGAATCAACAGCGTAAAAGAAGCGAAAACAAACTAAATTAACTGCATTATCAAATCAATTATGTTGCTAGCGCGTTCTTTTGCGTATCTTTTTACCTCATATAGATGAGCTAACCGAAGGAGCACAGTACCGTCATCCAGTTCCTGCAAAACTAGAATTTTAGAAAGAGAGCCAGAGAGAGAGTGAAAATTAACGACCACTCGTCTCGTTGTTCAGTGGTTTACAGTTACCTGAAGAGTAATTAAAGCAACATTGAGAGGCAAGCTGTAATTAGAATCCATGATAGATGATTTTGTCAAATGTGATGCAGTCCAATCCTCCATTTTCTGAAAATTAAAATCGTATATTATAAGATCAACAGCAATGAAGCTTTACTAAGTCTTCTGTAATTATGGTGAAGTCATACCTCATGGGCGAATGCTAGAAGAAGCGGAGAGTAAACTTCCTGGCCAGTTGTGCGGCGCCAGGGGGCACCGGACCCTGCCTGGTTTACGCTCATATAATAGTTCCCTCGAACCTACGAAAAATATAAAACGTACAAGAAATAAGCGTTTTTACTCTTAAGTGCATAGAAATAGAAACTACTATTGTTGTATAACATGATACCGTTAGTCCTTCGCATATATTTTCTTCGATGCACACTATTTCATCAAGTGCTTCACCCAGTCCACTCGGATCGTCCTCAAGTAGACGCCTTGTGTTTCAAGCACAGAGAATTAGGTCAACATATCCATATCCACAATAAAGCAATTATTTGACCTAGATGCCGAAAATTAGTCTGTCGCAATCACACCTGTGAAGCATCAGCTCTACTTGTCCATCTTCAATGCTTGATCCTCCAAGGGCACGATCAACCAAGACTGAGAACTCAGATTTGTTATCCGAAGTAAACATTCCAAGATTTAGCTGAGAAAACAAGAAGATAACTACTGTTAACAAAATTACTATTAACTGATCACACCATGTATACAATGAGATTAGCTAGTTGTGGTGTATGTGCGTATATCACGTAAGAAAATTGAAGAAATTACTGGATAATAGTTTCCTGCCACAGGTTGATTAACCACAAGGGGCCAGTCTGGTCTATAATCTCGTACCTGCAAAACCATGACTTAAGTGTTACTTAACTTTTCCAAATTTAAGAATTCACAAGACAAATCAATGATAAACCAGCAAACTTCATCCTTTAAAATTTTCCATGTAGAATACTAATTTGTATGAGAAATTCGTATGTGGAGTTACCCGTTTAATGAAATCCCTTCCGTTAGAATCGGTGTAGAACTCCTTGTTTGTTTCCATGTTTGCTGTCATTCTTGTGATGACCTCCTTTCCCACACTGTCGTCTGTGGGAATAGGACCGATCTTCAAAACAAAAATATGTCAGAACTACATGATTTCAGTCTAGCAAGATAAGACTTTACTGCTTTGTGTAAAGAGAGGATTCATCGGCCCGGATGAATACGGTGGACATTCAAAGTAAAGGCAATTATGCTTCCATTGTCCAAATAAATGGAAGGTCCGTGACTCACCGTATATTCAACTTCGGCATGCTCCTTGTCTCTGTAGAGTCTAGTGACCTAATAGCAAATGAAATCTTTCGTTTAGCAAAATGCAGTTGGTAACAACATAAGACAACGTCAACTTCAATTTCACTTCTGTATTACGTTTTATTGGGGTCCAAAATGATGTGTATAGCTCGCTAATGGACGTAGAACCTCATACAAACAAATTCAGTGAGCTATTTAAGCATTTCCGATACAAAAGACGTTTCAACCAGAGAAAGCAATTTGACAAAGTGCCAATAACCTGATAGATCCATGGACTGAACTGTTGGTGAATCTCATCAACTATCGGTCCACGAAAGACCTTCAAAGGAACCTGTAGAATTAAAAAAAATAAAAAAAAAATAAAAAAAAAACTTTCAGAATTTATAGTGAAGAACCAAATATTATATCTCAATCCTAATTTTATAAACTGAAATTCTATGTAATTCATAGCGTGGAAAGTGCATGACAATACGCAAAATAAGGCTTACTGATCTTGACACAACAGTTGGAGGGGCACCATTAGGCCGGAATACGTATGCACCAGAAGCTTGCTGGATAGATAACATAAACTGCATATTAGTTCAGCAGGCACTTCATCGACTGAAATTACGTGCTAAAGTAAATCAAAGTCCTAGCAGAAATTTTCGACACCTGGGAATCGGCATCGCCTCTGCTTGAACCATACCAGAGGTAGCTCTGCTGTATCGGTACATCAACCTGGTGATACATGATTGTTAATTAAAATTGCTTTAAACTTCCACCAGTCTAAATAAATAAAGTAAATCGGCTCTTCGTTTTGAGGGCTGTAAATCTAAACTATGTCACTTGCACATGTGAAACAACTTACTTCTGTTTTAGAATTATACATCCGATTGAGTTGTCCCGAAGCTAAAGAAAACGACATTTTCAGATCTCCAGGTCCGATTTCAATTGTCCCATTCCGTGGACTGTCCATCTCAGAAAGAAATCCATTTCCGCTCTTCACTACAGAAGTAAGGGGCACAAAGAAATGCAGATAGCACATAATTTATTCTAGTATACTTTGAGCACATGAGCTTCACAAGGAATAACAACTGGGAATTCCCAAGGTCCTGAAGGAAAGAGGAAAGATGCGTACATCTACGTTTGGTAGTACTTCTTGAAACGAAGTATGTGTTCCAACCAAGTGGCGGCACGGAGACTTGAAAGATTAGCCAGTACTTTGGAACTTGGTCTGGTGGCTGTCCCAAGTAGGCTTTTACGTAGAAGTTTCTTAAATTCGCTGTTACATTGTCCAAACTTACATATTGTACCTCAAGAATATTTCCCGAAGAATCTTGAACAGAAAGAGTTGCATCATTAACCTGGTTGAACAGAAAAAGTGAGCAAACCTACACTATGACTGTATGACAGCATAAACTAGATGCGAATAACATATGCTCACAGGAATCCGAACAATCTCAGTCCGATTCCATCCAAGAGGATTATACGCCACAACGACCTGAAATTGAAGAGAACAAACGATAAACAAAAAATTTCATCCACGAATTATCCACAAGTAAATTAGAAGAAAAGGAGATAAAATACCAAGCTCTTCCCTTGTGGAATATCTTCCTCTGTTGGAGGGCAGTAACTGATATTGAGTGATTGACACTGTTTAACAATGCAACATTAGCAAATTATAAGTATATCCAGAATATTAGCATTAATGATCCAAACGCAACAGATGACAATGAACTGAAGTATCACCTGGCCAAAAGTCGGTGTTGAGTTTGTACATTGATCTCCTGTTTTATTTGTAGTTAGACACAAAAGAGCGGAACTGACAACAGCTTCTGCCTATAAAATGTCATTATGCTACATAAGATATCTTAGGCAGATTTTAGCACAGACGATGAATAACAGTGTCCGAGACAAATGCTAAAAATCAAAGGATCAAAATGTGTGGAGATACTAGCTGGAGACCTCAGAAGCTCCGATGAAAAGGCGCTTTGCGTAGTCATTTGTAGTATGTTGTTTGGCAGTGCCAGTGACTGCATCATGGTGCTGTGCGGTTCCTAAAGCATCTGCCAGGCCATCAGTATTGGAACCATTTGCTCTCCGTCCAGCCAGAAACTCTAGTTCTCGTGCCGCCTATTTTGCAAAAATAGAAGTTCACACCAAAGTACCACTTGGATTGCACTTAAAACTGACGGAACGCATCAGATGCTATAGATGATTACCATAAGGACTAATTTAATTTCATACCAAATAATATCCGCTTAGCAAGCGGATATATCCCTTCAAACCTGGGCGACTAGTGAAAAATCCAGTCCAATAAGCATCTACCGCATCTGCATACCTGTTGGCAATCATCGGTATGCAATAGATTAAGTCAGTAAGTCCTGTTCTGCAGATAAAAGAGGGAAAATGAGAGAATAATACTCACGGAAAATAATCCTCAGTTTTCAGTGGCCATGACTGGTTTGCTGCATTTTTAGCATCGGTATAGATAGATGGTGTAGAATACAAGGCATTAACTCGACCGTCCTGAAAACAAAAATAAGCTCAATGATGCAACTTTGAACTTGAAATCCACACAATAGTATGAGGTTTGTAATTAAACTCTACCTTATTAACATAGTGAATTAACTTGTCCATTTGTTTGAACCATGATTCTGCATATTGGTACTGGAAATCATCACCCATTGTCCACATAACGTGATTCGTCCTTGTCACATTTGCCTGCACACCAAGATCATTCAATCATTTCTCATATACATGCTTCAGCTTTCACCATGAGATAAAAGAAAATAAGAAAATTAAAGGAGCACTTAAGAACACATAAACTTCATTATGTACTCAAGGGATAAGGTAATTACTTGGGTAACTGAAGCGCTGATGAAATCGCTTACACGCTGTTCAACATTGTAGTCGAACAGAAGAGGATTATCCTGCAGTTTTATCATTCAACAGATTAGTTGACACCTCATTACATCCACCCTGAAAGAACATCAAATACTTGATGGGAAAAGTTACTCTTTGTTGAAACTAGAACCTGGACAGGGACGACGTCGTCAAAAACTTCGAAATGGAAACCGGGAGGTGGATTATAGTTAACCGGAAAAGCATTGGCAAAAATCTGCAGAAGGCCCGGTAGTTGTATAGTAAGCATTAAATTACATTTTTAATTTAAGTGAAAGTTAAAAGTTTTGTAATTAAAATAGTAACAGTGCAGGAGTTGTAGTTCTAAACCTGAGATGAAGAACCGAAAGTTTTGGATCCACGCCATATAACTTCGAGAGACTTATCCTCCTTGCGCTTCGCTCTGTCCTGATAATCAATCCTTGCAAAATGCACAGAATCAAACCCGAGCTGCAATAACATTGTGAGAATCAACTCCACCAAAATTATACGATACAAAATAAAGTTCAGATTCAAGCACATGACAAAACCAACATAGAAAAATAATGAAGCATAACAAACTGACCTCAGCTGTGAGTAAGTAAGCTTGCACGGCAGAGTGTCCAAAGGGATCAATCTGCCATCCAGCACGAGGCGTCTTGTTGAACTGCGCCTTTATTGCACGGTGACCTAGCGTCGTTTGATCAATCATGTCTATGTAATGGGTTGTTGCTTCATCATGCATACACCAACCACCATTTCTATATATACAATAGAAATTCTTGTAACAGATTAAAAGAAGCAAACCAAACACATTTCTTTACGCAAATCAATGATTCAAGTCGATAGAAGCATACACAAACTCTAACTGCCCGGCATCTACTAGTTTTCGCACGAGAGCTTGAATTCCCGGACTTTGTGTTAACCACCATCTTTGGAAGAATGCCTAATATTCATGCTAAACAAATCAGAAAACAGAAAGAATTAAAAATTGAAAAACTTGATCATGTTGGGGTGCTTAATTACTCTTACCATCTCAGCAAACACAAACTTCCTGTTTGGATCACGAACCAACGATTCAACAACAGAATCCAACGTATTCTCAACACAAGCACCCTAATCAAAATGAGCAAATTCATTAACTAGTTAATGATTAAAGTAACTAGCATATTAAGACAATCAAAAGCACTTTTGGCAAAAACCTTATAAGGTGTTTTTGCATCATAAAACCACTTTTCAGTGAAAGCACTTGGATTTTTTGCAAAAACGCTTATCAACAGAGAGACCCTGAAAAGCATTTCTAGCAAAAACGCTTATCAACATAGGTGCTTCTACATAAACCGTATCAAACGAACTCCTATATTGTATACAAATTTGAGTGTCCATTATTGTATGACCTGAATGGTGTTATTTGATCCAACATAGTACTGATCAACCGTCTTCAACCACCCGACATCATCGTGAGAATGCGCCACCAAATGAACATTCAGTTTTCCCTCCACCACGCCACTCCCCGTCTCATACTTCACAAAACCGCCGCCAACAGCCTCCCTACACAAACAACCCACAACCAAAACAACCACAAGCTGAAAACCCAACTCCAAAGTTTCCGCCTTCCCCATTTTCGAAGCCCGAAAAAAGGTTTTCGCTCTGCCGAGTTATATCAAAAACAGACTCCGCGAGTCTGTGACCTGTTGCCACGGTTGTTAACCTTGTGATTGGGAATTTCAGGTAGGACAGGACAAAAGAGGCCTCGGTTTCTCCGTTGGAATAAAATGGCCGGCCTAAATATATAGAGGGTGAGAGGGACTGGATAGTGAAGGTGGGCAGTCTGTACGAGGGCGTGTAGGGGGGATGGGGCTCCATTTTTGCGAGCTTGGCAAAGCTTGTGGCCTTTTGAGATATCAAATTTAATGGCGGCATCTGTGACAGAGGAGCCGTTATTAAATTCTTCAAACGATGGGGAGTGAATTGTAAACGGCTTGTTAATTTACCGCCACTTTTTTGGCCGTTAGATGTGGATTTGTGTTTGGTTTTGGCCCTTTGGGGGTGAATTTGACGGCTACAGATTGTCCTTAGGTCACACACAAATTGAAACGGACACATTCACGCTCTACAATACAGGCCTTTATGTAAAGGGATCTTCATTTTTTTTCAAAAATTGAGGATTCGTTGTGAAACTCACTCCATATTAAATTTCAACGATTCGAACTATCTATTTTATAATTCTCGATTCATAGATTATTCTTGCAAAAATTCAATTCAATCCAAAACCATTTGCCCATTTAATTATCAAAATAAAATTTCATTGTTTATTATATAACAAAGTATTTGTTAATTTCTTTGAACCCAATTAGATGTCTTAAATATTTCCGATTTGGCTAGTATTTTGCAAGGATGATCTATGAGGTGCAACTTGAAAAATAGACGGTTCGGATCGTTAAAGTTCGATGTAGTGTGGACCCCACAACTAATCCCCATTTTATAAATAAATAAATAAAAAAATGAGGATCCCTTCTCTTAAAGATTTCCTACAGCTCTAATATTAAATATGGCTTGTCCACAAGTGTGTTAAATTTGTACGTTTAAATGATATTTCTTAACGGTAAACTACGTGTCTGATCAAAATTTAAGGGGTGTGCTATCTACACACCACTTTTAACTTTCCACACACCCCTCTTTATTTTCGGCCGTCAGATCAAATAAATTGAAGAATATCAAATAACAAAAATTAACAAGGAATGTGTGAGAAGTAAAAAAGAATGTGTGGATAATATACCCTAAGTTTAAACTTGACAAAATCACATACAACATGATATAATACGAACATGCAATGCTCGTAAACACAATTGTAAATTGTAGATTTGAATATGCGATCGTGCTTACACACATTAATCGCATTTATACATGCCCCATCCTCTCTCCCAATCCCACTTATCCGATATAATGGTTTATCTATTCCAATCCAAGTCTCAGTGCCAAGCGAGACATTTGTCTACACGTAATGTTTCATCGGGTCATTCATTGTGTTTGTTCACTTTTAACTTGCATATCGGGATACCGATTTCATAGGCTCGTTGTCTCCTTTTTCTTCATATATGGAGAACAGTTCAACTCTCGAACCCAAAGTTAGAAAATGAGCCGCGGGGGCATCTTTGGTTGACAAAGGCGGTTGATATGAAACTTTTGCAGTAAGTTTTCTTCTTTTCAAACTGAATGTAATGATTGTGTGTGAAAATTACTTTTGTCTCTATTTTTGTTAGTTTTTTCAAATGATTATACAACTCTATTATATTCATTACCTTTTCTTTTTATTTTTTTCTAGAATAAACGATATTATTTACACTAAAAGGGAAGAGGTTAGGCTCTTGATTAATGTTGGAAGCATCCTTTGTGTCAATTTTTATTAGGAAAGATTTGGTTCCATCTTACTCATTACAGCTAGAGCAGAATCTTATGACAATTATATTGTTTGTACATGCAAAACTCACACAATCACTTACATACAAATTTAGATTCTCTCCCCTTCCTCCTCTCCTATTTGAACGCTCAATATTACGCTACATCATCTTGTTTTACTTTCTTTGCAGAAAGAGAAAGAAGAAGACGAAATTGAGAGAAGAGGGTAGGAAGGAGAATATGGAGGGAAGAGAATCCAACTCTCTTACATTCGATTATATTTGAGGTAAGTCTTATCATCGTATGTGGGGCACGTGTATAAAAGTTTTTCAAACTCTTAGCAAGCGTGTCAATTTTTGGTACAAGAGTAAATCAATACGAAATTAAGAAAATTGTTAACCTAAAAACCATCATATGTGACAAATAATTAACAGGAGGGGACATCCATTAAAAATAGGGAACTTTAACGAAAAACTCTCAATACTGTTCACTTTAACGAAAAATCATATTTTTACACTAAAAAATCAATCTTGATACTATTCACTTTACCCTTTATTTTGTCGTTATCGTTAAACCTCAAAATTTTCAAACCATTTTTATTAGTTTTCTTTAACAAATATAATAACATGCTTGTTTAATACTAATACCAATGTTTCATTTTTTTAGTCCCCTTCAAATTTGGAGAGATGCTTGAATCCAACGTGACATATAAGACCATATGTGTGCCAAAATAGACAACATCCTAATATTTATACGACTATTAATCCTCGTTTTGCATACGATTTTGACATCCCCACAATCAAGACGAAGACCAAATCACCAATACATCATACTTGCCGAACAGAGACCGTATTAAAAATTGTGTTCTGTTTGAATGTGTTTGTCGCGTAGTTTTATTACCGGGAGGAATGTTTATGCAAGTGAGTGACTATCAACCATTGATGCATATGAGACCTACAATCCAACAACGGTTTACATAACTGGAGACCTATTTTTACCTGCTAGACTTATTGGGAAGTTGAACACGAGTTTATGGCATCACGCAATTATTCATCACCATCATGAACAAAGTCAGAAGGATGTCACTTAGTAGTTACCGAAGTAATCACCACTAACAACAAAGAACACCCAGTAAAAATATCGTCGTTGGTAACAATGTAAATATTAATTCAATGCAGAGATACATATCAATGTTGCAAGCCTATTGCTAGAACGCCATCAGTTTATCTGAAGCCGTATGAAGCGAATATGATAAAGGATCAATGTACTGTTGTAGAAACGGAGCTTTCTGACCTTGAGAACGAACGTTGATCCAAATTTCAATCTACAAGCTTAAAGGTCAGAACCCGATTAGAGAGACGATCACTAAAGGGTGGAGAGATTTGCAGCCAATTGGAAGCATCTTTCAGCGCAAGTTGGCAACGGACATGAACTGGGTGAATTCAGCAAACGAAACCTGCATTTGAAAAGACAACTCCAGACCTGCATCATTTCTCCTCCTCTTTTGGTGGTTTGTCTTCGTTCTTCTGATCAGGCTTAGATAGAGAACAAATAAAATAATGTCAGTAAACAATATGGACGACTGTAATTTAATCAAACAAGTAAATCCAGTACAAGAGGTTTTCCAAGTGTTACAAGCAATTGCCTGAGTGACTTCTCTCACTCATAGGTACAAGAGGTGCTAATTGGTTTTTCCGCCTAGCCCCCACACCTAGGTGCTCTAGTTGAACATCTTCGATAAATGTTGTGTAGAGACCCCAATTAGAACCTATTAAGGCAATACGAGGACTCCAGAAGAAGCACTATGGTATAAAACTAGATGTGGCTCCTATGGGGGTTCAAAGAAGCCGGGAGGATGTTAAAGCTCTTGTTATGGATAAAGCCTGTAGCTGACATAACTGGTTCACAAATTCCACTAAAGCATAAGCACTCAGTTGGTAACACAGATAACACACAAAAGTACTACTGACCTTAATGTTCCTATCCTAAAGGGATGACCAATTCAATGTCACATCAATAACTGTCAATGACATACATTTAGAATTCATTTTGTCCGAAGCAACAGGTCAGCACACATTGTATTAGCACTCTAATTTCTTTTGTTCATAAAACATACTCAGAAGTTTGATAATCTCACCTCTGATTGGTTTTGCATGGAAGCAAGCAAATCTTTAACTGAAGGATCATTTGGGTCAACCCCTGGAAGCTGCAGAAACATTTAAATGTCATGTGATTAATTTACTAGAGGAGATGGTTTATACTGCACTTCTCCACTGGGGAGGGAAGGAAGAAAATGAGAATGTTGTAGACATACCGAGGCAAGGATGGAAGACACGAAAGACTGGTCGGCTAATAATTTACTCATATCTTTCTCGCTACCAGAATCTTTTTCACCTTCCTGAACAGACAATTGAAGAGCTGCAAGCACCAAATATGAGGAATTAAAGCTTAATCCTTACTTACATAACAGTCATTATGATATTGGGAAATTACAGAATATATGACCAAGGAGAACCATATTAATTAAATTCACCAAAGCAGTTCTATCACATGCTAAGAATTTCAGTGTTTCTGCCCATTATTAAATGGACAGAACCAAATGATAAGCACAAAGCTTAAACAGCACATTTTCTGAAGTGAAATGACTCAAAATGAACAACACATACTAAATGGTTGAGGCTTCACATTTTTTGCAACAGCATCTTACACTTGGTCTCTTAATTCCTAGTCCAACCAATGAGAAATAGCAAAAACCTAAGGGGTTGTTTTGTATCCTTCTCAGATCCTATTTTTGGTTTTTGAAACTAATGAATATTAAGTAATTTAGTTACATTCATCATTTTGTAAAACAAAAAAATTGGATCCAAGGTGGATACCAAATAGGGCCTAACATGTTCTTCAACCTACGCATCCATGCAAGACTGGAGTATGGTAAAGTGTAAAAACTCACCTAGAGCCAACTCTGGATCAGTTGCCTCGGACATATCCGTGTCTCGAATATCATGGCTGGAAGCAGGTTCATCCATCGACATCGCAAGGGCCTGTTGTAGCAGAGCATTCTCATCATCCTGTTGTCAGTTTATGGTCAGTTTACACATAATGGTTTTTCTTTCATGCTAAGGACAACACAACACAACACAACACAAAAGATAAGGCAATGTAACCGATAAAAGAAAAGGCATAACGAAGAATTAACAACATTTAAAACAACCCAAGAAAAAGATCAATTAGAACTCGAGGGTGCTAGCAAACTTCATGGTATGTCAGGACATGAGAACGTATATTCTTGTAATGCTACATCCTCCCTCAACTCCTTATTCATAAAATAAAAAAGAAAAAGAAACAAGGAAATAAGGAAATGACACCCACCATGAAATCACTACTCTTATTCTCAGCTTCAGAAGTCCCAACACTGGCACGCTCCGTCATCGTTGCATCTTGTGAGCTGGATTGCCCCTCCACTCCTTTTTCCTGTTTGCCAGCATCCTCAGCTGCTTTTTTAGCAGCTGCTTCTTGTCTGGCCCTCTCCTCTTCCATTGAAACTCTAAGAGCAAGGGCAAGCTCAGGATCCAGGTTTGGATCCACGCCAAAATCAAAACCAGAGACACCACCCGCAGCAGCAGCAGCAGCTGCCGCTGCAAAACCACTCCCACCTTCCCCATCCCCAGTGAAGATGGGTGTACTGCCATAGTAGAAAAGGAAAGATAAATAAAAAATTCCAAGGGTAAATTTCACCAATCCTCCATGAACTGTCTTTTGTATCCTGTACTAGTTTTGAATTTCAAAATTCTGACAAACAAACCCTTAATGACATTGATGTTTTAATTCATCCAAATCCTAACTTTTGAACCAACATGGCTCATAAGTGTTGAGGTACCACTGACTTGACCACTTTGTTATAAATTATCAACAAAACTTAAGATTTGGAACAACTAAACAAAGTTTGTTAATTAGGGGATTAAGTGTTACATTTATGGATTTTCATATAAAAAGGTGCCATATTTAAAGTTTTTTCATATAAAAGAGTATCTCTTTAAAGTTCAGGGTGCTGAGACCCAAGTTAAATTCAGGGAGTCAGGGATATTCCCTCAACTTTTAAACATTAAAATTTAAAGAAATTAAGGAAGCAATCAAAACACTGACCTTATAAGTACATCAGAAAGAGCACTTGGACCTGCTGGTACATGAACAATGTGACTGGTATCATTATTGTTCACAGCAGCAAGTAGTGCTTCTAGCTTCTCTGACTTATCTTCATCTTCTTCACCAAAATTGACAATATCAAGGGCTACACTGTTCTTCTTTAACTTCCTTCCAATCATCTCTAAAAGCTTTTTCTCATGTTTGACAGGACTGAAATACACATAAGTCAAAGTCCTCAATATGCAATAAAACAGCAAATAAAAAAATGAAGGAAAAAAAAAAAAAGCAAGGCTTGGAATTATGAACCTTCCAGCAAACACGATAATCCTCTGTTGCTGTTTCTTATTTTGGCGATGCTTGAGAGCCAATTGAGCCACCTGAATGCCAGCAGCCAGGTTCATCTCACCACCGATTTCTAAACCTAGATATTCAAAAGGGGTCAAAATATCAATGAATGCATTCTATTACAGACAACAAGCAAGACTCGATAACAATGGGAATGAGAATGTAGTCAAGAATCATATGTGTGAGATATTAAAGTAAAAGTAGTTACCATGCATGCATGCAAGAATCTTGCCTAGATCACTGGTTGGAGTGACCAAAACGCGAACACCTTTTCCTGCCATTGTGAGAACTCCTACTGTATTCTCCGGATTAGACTGTTTACAAAAACCCATATCAATATGAGTGCACTTGGAAAACCAAATGAACCATTAGGATCATATATCTGACCCAGCAACCAAAACCAAACCACAAAAAGCTCGTCTCCTTCCCTTTCTCGATGCAATGAACGCACCAGAACACAATCAAACAACAATCTACAATATGGTAAACAACAGAACGCAATTCAAATCCCAAAAGTTACATAATTCCAATGAAGCAATGCTTAGTGGGAGATTATCTGTAATCAACTAATGCAAAAGTTAAGCTGAGTTCAACCCACCAAGGCAATCGAAGCTTTCCTATCCTATCTCAAACTACCCAACAACCAAGCAAAGAATAACAGGACCAAATAACAATAAAGAATCAGAAATTATAAATCTTTACCTGGGTTTTAGCTCCGCAGATCAGATTGACAGCATCGGCCTGAGCTTGAAACCTCGACGGCGAGTAATCGCCGTTCCGCATCCATTCCGAATTATCAATGCAGATCATTGTCGCCTGTCAAACAAACCAAACCGAACAATTAAACAAACAAAGCTTCCCTAAATTTAAACCCTAATTCGCGAGAAAATCCAAGAACTTGGGGAATTCGAACTTGCAGTGCGGAAATTAACCGAGGGCGTGAAGGGGAGATTAGAGTTTCGGAACTCTTCTTACCTCGAGCACCATGGTTGCAGATTGTGAAGAAAGATCGAGAGAGAGATCGAGAAGAACATACAAGTAGAGGATTGAGGACTACTTTACTTGCAGAGGAGGCTGCCTTCCTGTGCGTTCTAATTATAATTTTGTAATATGCAATTATCAGGTGTGGACCAGGACATTTGAGTGAAAATGTACCGAGAATTCAACCAGTGAGTTGTCGCCACGTAAGGCTTGAGTTCTCGGCCCGGCCCAAAAGGACTTGCATGGATTGTAGTAGCCCGAGCCCATCTATTACCGATCATGATTCTGGGCCTCGTGCTTCTCTAACTGGATCATTTTGCCAGAATTCAGACCAGTTAGGGTTTGCATAGTTTGAATCCCGTCGCACGGGTGCCCCATATGCGCCTTGTAGGGAAAAATTTATACATAAAATAATATCACTTACGCAGACCTTCATAGGGGCGATGTATGTATGCAGTGACGAAGCTAGAAATTCGATTAAGGAAGTGATCTTAGTAACATGACCTAAATTTCTAAATTTTAATATCTTGTTATTTGATTAGTCTGTTATGAATGGATTTGTATCTTCTTTTGCTTAGTGATGCTCACCATTATATTTAGGGAACTTTAACGAAAAGTTCCTGGTATTGTTCACTTTAACGAAAAACCACATTTTTACACTAAAAAGTCAATCTCAGTACTATTCACTTTACCCTTTATTTTGTCTTTATCATTAAAACTCAAAGTTTTCAAGTCATTTTCATTATTTTTCCTTTCTATTTATTATGGTTAAATTTCTAGATTTATGTAGTGGATGGATACAAATCTCAAAAATTAAATTTATCTAACGACAATAAACAAGATGATGAGTAAAAATCACTCAATAAACTAGTTTTTCATGCAATTCACGCTCGATTAAAAGTTGGTTTTCATTAAATAAAAAGATTTAAAAGTTATGTTTCTTGGCGGGCAAATGCAAATGCAAATTAATCTTGTACTATTGTGTATAATGCATACATCATTGTTTATATGCTTTTTCTAGGAAATACCCCAACTCCCCCTTAATCGCTTATTTGAAACGTATTATATGGTTTAATGTTAAAAAAGAAATGGGCAACCAAGTTTGAATGGTCCAACCAGTGAAGTATCCAAGTTGTTTCTCAAGGAAACAAATAGATATACTATGCATATAAAATGCTGATTTACCAAGTAAAAGGAAAATATTGTATCTACAATCTCTTGATTTCTTTCTTTTCCTTAACTAATTAAGATGGGTAATATTAAAGAGACTAAATTTGTAAACCAAATTTTGTAAATTAAATGACATAGAAGTTGATGATTGGATTATGACTTAAGCGTTGACAAACGTGCTCAATCCTATTGGTAACAGATCACCTAGTTTATAAATTTTGTCTACAAATTTAGTCTCTAGCATTACCCAATTAAGAATCATCAATGATTTTGTACCTGCCTATTGGTGTTGGGTTGCATCCGAGCTACTAATTACAATCCCCACGAGGATTCAAGCTCATGTTTAATGTACGTGAACGTGAGATGATAATGAATCTCTCGTTGTTCGACTTATCTTTCGTACAAATGATCACTTTAATATTTTTCATTTACAAACTCACGCTATAAGGCTCAACGTTTTTTTTTTTTACTTGGTCTATCTCCATTCTGTACGCCGCGTCTGATTGTGACATATAGTTCTTCTAGGTTTTTATGTTTATTTTTAGGGTCCGTTAGATTTTACCCCTTGCAATTCACAATCCTAAGACTAAAACCCTTGTATCTATAAACATCTAATATAAACCCAAATTTAAAATGTGTAGCTCAATTGAAAAACAATTGACCTAGTAATACAATAGTATTACACCTATGCCACTCATCCTCAGCATGCGTTTCAGAATACAATTCAGGCGTTTCAAAATATCATCCATGACCGTTTCAAATCCAACCGTTTCAAATCCAGTCGTTTTGCAGAAAACCATCCATAACAACATCATTGATTTCAATAATTACCACGTTTATGGGGAGAGATTGACAAACCCAGTCAAGCGTTACGATGTTCCTTTGTTTCCGATCAACTTAAATGGAGATACTTTCAAACAACATGGTGTGTAGTGGGTCTTCAATGAATCCGATCATAATCTGTGCATTTAAACAGGTGATTATGATACGTTTGTACCTATTTATTTTATGAAAATCTGTATGGATTTCATAGTATTTATTTTCGATTGTTTCGTAGGTACATTATATACCGTTGGATAATGATAAAAATTTGGAGGAAGTAATCTATTCCAAATCGTTCGTTCATATTCGACCAGAATTTCACTTGTAAGTATACTATATTTTTTGGTATGACTCGATTGTGTTGTTTACACTTCAGTGTAATTCTATATTGTGCGCTCATAATGTGTTTGAGGAAAGTCCTGAATGACTTTTGTATGCCATGTTGGTAAATTGGCATAGTCTCATTCAATTTAACTAGTCTTTTGATTGTAACATGGAATATATCTTGTAGGTACATTCATTGTCTAACCTGTTTTGGCTTTGTTTTGTCTTTTTCATTGTAGATTTGGGAATGGAAATCAACAGGAAACAGTTTGGAAAAATGCAATACCGAGCTGCTTTTGGTCCATTTTTGAATGTTTTTAATGTTTTGAAATTGAAAATTCAGGAAGAACATCGAGACATTATAAAAGGAACACCATTTTGGGGTCTTTTCAAAGCTTATGATGGAGGGTTGGTTAGCGATGATATGTGTAGGAAGACTTATGTAGATATAATTAGAATAATTAATTGTTTCAATGCCGGGACATCTGAATTCAAATTTGGTGATAGGTATGAAAAGTTAACAGGGTTTGAAGTTGAGGAGTTGCTTGGATTACCTAACTTTGGTCGGGATATAAATCTTAATGAACGTTGTTCAAAGTCTGAGGAAGGTTTCATTACAAGAAATTTTAAAACAGTTGACAGAGTTACAAGGCAAAATATTGAATCTCCATTTTACTCCTAATAGTAAAACAACAATGAAATATATGTCAGTTGGTGAAATATATGGTAGGTTAATTAATAAACAATATGAAGAAAACAAAATGAACATAGATAAAAACAAAGGATACAAATACCTTGTTTCTTTTTTCTGCCTGATCCGTATTTTGATAACACAATCACTCAAAAACCGTACTGGACTCAAGTATAAATGATAAAAATATAAAAAAAAACCCAATGTGAGACCAACCTGATATACTTTCGAATTTATATAGAAGTAGAACTAGAACTACACTAATTTCAGGATAAACACATGCAATAAAACCAAAAAAAACAAAATTAGTGCCTTTTCATAAGCTTGTAGGTAAATTACAAGCTTGATCCAATCCTACATTTATGTCAAAAGGTTAATGTATCCAAATAACTGCTGATCTATATATCCCTTTTTTGGCGTCAATTTGAAGGCAATATAATTGGAAAAGGATTGGCAGAAATAAATGTGTAGGCAAAATAAATAATTTCAATATACACCGGGAAAATTTTTTTTTTTTTTTTTTTTTTTATGCTGCACCCATATTAGATTCAGTATTTTCATCCTTATGTATTGAGTACTGCGGGCCCTTTTTTTTTTTGTTTTTTTTTTTATTTTCTATGTTACGTACTGCACAATTTACGTACCGCACTGGACTCAAGTATAAATGATAAAAATATAGAAAAAAACCCAATGTGAGACCAACCTAATAAACTTTCGAATTTATATAGAACTAGAACTACACTAATTTCAGGATAAACATATGCAATAAAAGAAAAAAAAAAACCAAAATTAGTGCCTTTTCATATTTTAAATTTGGTAAGAAGATAAAAAATTGAAATAAAATGCCTAATTTTATGCAAATTTAAAAATATAGACAATGAATTCAGAAATATGCATAAATATTCAAGTCCTACATTTATGTCAAAACACTCCTTATATGGAGTTTGGAAACGGTAAATAAAATGTATTCCAACTATTATGTTAGTTTCCAACATGATATATTATGAGAAAAATATGCATAAACATTCAAGATTTAAATATCTGATTCTTTAATTTCGTTATTATTGAAATTGAGAAAAATATGCATAAATATTCAAGATTTAATATAGTCATTTAAATTAATAAAGTCATTCAATACATAAAAGAATTCAAAAATCGTATAGCTTTTAAGACATTCATTCTCATATTCCATAATAATATGTAATTAGTTTAAATGCACCATTGATTCGGCTATATCTAGATACACATTAATTTCGCCTCTTGTGCTTTCATATCCATAATTTCGTACATTAATGTCTTTTGATTTATTATTTTTTTTATTTCTCAAAGTCATTAACTCTCCCATATAATTTGCATGTAATTAATTTTTATAAATCAAACATACAATAGGGGTATTTTCGGCATCCAAAATATGTAAAATGTGTCAAGTTGAATGTAATTAATGAAATCGCTTATGTGGATCCTAGTCACTGGGTTTTTCTAGAGTAAAAAAGTCACGTTGGGTTTTTTATGTGTAAAATTAAATTCTAGGGACTAAAGTCATATTTTCAGTTTTAAATACTAGATCAAACAAAGTTAAGTTCAAATACGACGCAAGGTGGTACTGACAGGAGTCATATAAATCCACAATTGAGCCAGCATCCAACTAATCAAACACATAACATCTTATATTCATGTTATTCTCAACTCGTAGTTGTCGTCGAAACTCTGCATAATCTGCTGCATGCCTTACTTATTACTGTGCTCTCCTACGCTACTTCGTATGAATCCTCGAACAACTACGACTTAAGCCCAAATGAAACTCGAACGGAGTCTCTCGAGACTTTCAACCAAGTAAAATTAAACTCATAAACTTATATCCACAGTTTATCAGAACCATATATATTTTGTGAAACATCTAGTAGGCGAACATATGCATGCATTCATGATCATGACAAAAGAAAAAACAAAAAGTATAGAAGAGAAAGAACCAAATCAGTCATTTGAACAATCAACACATGCAATTCAAACTTTTACTACACACACTATAATTGGATTTAACACTGCGACACGCACAATGCTATTATGTTGGAGAATAAACGTTTTCACAAGACCCGTCAGTAATGACATCTTCAGCTTCTCTAGAAATCTGAAGCCCTAAGTTCACCCTCGATGTCATCCACAACCTGCGGTTGCAGCTGAGGTTGCTGCTGTGGTTGCGGCAGAGGTTGCTGCTGTGGCTGCGGCTGAGGTTGCGGCTTTGGTGATATCTGTGTGTTCCATGTGCTCTTTCTTACAACACATCTTACTGCAGAGATGGATAACCAGTGTAACAAATAGTGAGATGCCGATTGCAATCACGATGTTAACAACAAAGCCAGTAATTTTTTTTTCCGGTGACTTCTGGCCCCGTGCTCTTATAGTTAGAGGTTTTCTGGAGTGCAGATTCTCTGTGTTGAGCTCGTGGATAAGAGGAACTCCATCCGGTACAGCTGCGCCTACTTGCCATACCTGCAAAAACAAAGAGCACCATATGTGAGTCGGTACGATCGCATCTAACTCATCACTACATACCGAACACCCTTTTCAGAAAAATTAAAAAAAAACCAAGATAAAACTCACATAACCAAAAAGGTTATAATTGTTAAGTAACAAAAGCAAATGATGAAGGGAAAATGTTCAAAGTGATTACCATCACCACATACATGAGGTCACCTTCAGCACACAACCCTAAACCTTCGATCGGGGTTAAAAAAACTATGGTGTTTTCCCACCCCAATAGGTGGTAGCAAATCACTAGCAATCCTCAGGATTATTAATCAAGGGATCTGGGAGACGATGGTTGAAAATTTATTTTAATTACAGTGCCAATAAATAACATATTCTTTTCTAAGAAGCTAAAAAATTTATGATCAGACTTTTCCCTTACCATGTTCAAAGTCTGAATATTTTCTGGCATCCTTATCGTAACAAATATGGTGATGAATCCCAACGCCGTGGATGTCTCGGCACTCATCTGCCATACCTCAAAATCAATTGGAGCCTCTACTAGGATGGTATACGAGGTTAAATGGAACGTCTTCACCGTTATGCTGCCGATGGGTTGTCTAAAGGCAACCAACACTTGTGCCCCGAGCATGCCTGTGCTGATTGGGTTTATCCCCCATGCAATCCAGCCCTCTGGTTCGGCAGGCGGAGCAGTGAAGGCGATCGACAAGGAGGAGATAGACGGGTCGAACAACCAGTAAAGGCGAGAGTTGAGCGTAGGGAGGTCGTCACATTCGTTGTAACTTGTATTTGGGAAAATCTGGCTTGGGCAGTTGGAGTGGACTGGTGATACTGAGAATATTAAGATCAAAGCTATAAACCCTAGAAAGTTCACCATGTCATATCAACTTTTTGTTCACAACCCAAAACTGCAGATGGAATCCTTTTTATGGTACTCACCAAAGTCAGACGTATTTGCAGGGAACCTTCACGAGGCTCAAGATGACGTCGATTTTTCTTTTTTGGTCATAGCTCAAGATGACGTCGTTGATAGATAGGAATGGAACAAGAAAGTGCTCATTCATCGCGTACTGCATACACATTAGATCAGACTACTAGAGAATTCTAGAGAATTCTTAAATTAAAAAAAAAAAAAAAAAAAAAACTAAGAAAATTATTTTTAAAACATATTTTGTAAATGACATGATGTTACGGTTGATGGTTGAATTTTATATAAAGAAAGAATTCAGCTATCAACCGCCATATCATACGGTATATAAATTATGGTCTAAAAAGATGGTCTATCTAGCATAAAAAAACACTTCTAAAGACAAAAGCATGCAAATAGTGGATTGATCTTTTGGGCTTTTTTTTTTTTTTTTTTTTTTTTTTTTGTTGTTCAATCCACTACTGAGTTCAAACCATTAATTCCTCTTCATCATAGTAGTGATATTATTTATAATTAAAAATTAAATATATATGCAGCCCATAAACTGAAACCCAAAACATATATGTTTCAGCAGCCCATAAACTGAAACCCAAATCATATAGGTTTTAGAACACCGTCATCATAATGTTTCATGTTAATGGCAAATGTAGTGTAAAAAATATTTCACGCTGTATTATTGACCTAAAATGCTACGTTGTATATGAGAATATGGTCTGGTATACTAAGTGCAACCACTAATATTATAATATTTGGTGTATCAGATAGTGTTTTTGACACACTATAAACTCTCTGAAAAATTAAAGTGTTAAACTCCAGTAACCAAAGCTAGCTCTACAAAAATAAATAAAAGAAAAGAAATAGACAGATGGATTTATATTTTCCGAGTTCGCCACGCGCACACGGTGATTCCAATACTTATCAAACAAGATTCTTGTGTTCAGACCATAAAAGGAAGAATACTGGCTTTTTGTGAAAACCAGAGGAACTTTCATAAAAATAACTGAAAATATGACTTTAGTCCCTAGAATTTAATTTTACACATAAAAAACCCAACGTGACTTTTTTACTCTAGAAAAACCCAGTGACTAGGATCCACATAAGCGATTTCATTAATTACATTCAACTTGACACATTTTACATATTTTGGATGCCGAAAATACCCCTATTGTATGTTTGATTTATAAAAATTAATTACATGCAAATTATATGGGAGAGTTAATGACTTTGAGAAATAAAAAAAATAATAAATCAAAAGACATTAATGTACGAAATTATGGATATGAAAGCACAAGAGGCGAAATTAATGTGTATCTAGATATAGCCGAATCAATGGTGCATTTAAACTAATTACATATTATTATGGAATATGAGAATGAATGTCTTAAAAGCTATACGATTTTTGAATTCTTTTATGTATTGAATGACTTTATTAATTTAAATGACTATATTAAATCTTGAATATTTATGCATATTTTTCTCAATTTCAATAATAACGAAATTAAAGAATCAGATATTTAAATCTTGAATGTTTATGCATATTTTTCTCATAATATATCATGTTGGAAACTAACATAATAGTTGGAATACATTTTATTTACCGTTTCCAAACTCCATATAAGGAGTGTTTTGACATAAATGTAGGACTTGAATATTTATGCATATTTCTGAATTCATTGTCTATATTTTTAAATTTGCATAAAATTAGGCATTTTATTTCAATTTTTTATCTTCTTACCAAATTTAAAATATGAAAAGGCACTAATTTTGGTTTTTTTTTTTTCTTTTATTGCATATGTTTATCCTGAAATTAGTGTAGTTCTAGTTCTATATAAATTCGAAAGTTTATTAGGTTGGTCTCACATTGGGTTTTTTTCTATATTTTTATCATTTATACTTGAGTCCAGTGCGGTACGTAAATTGTGCAGTACGTAACATAGAAAATAAAAAAAAAAACAAAAAAAAAAAGGGCCCGCAGTACTCAATACATAAGGATGAAAATACTGAATCTAATATGGGTGCAGCATAAAAAAAAAAAAAAAAAAAAATTTCCCGGTGTATATTGAAATTATTTATTTTGCCTACACATTTATTTCTGCCAATCCTTTTCCAATTATATTGCCTTCAAATTGACGCCAAAAAAGGGATATATAGATCAGCAGTTATTTGGATACATTAACCTTTTGACATAAATGTAGGATTGGATCAAGCTTGTAATTTACCTACAAGCTTATGAAAAGGCACTAATTTTGTTTTTTTTGGTTTTATTGCATGTGTTTATCCTGAAATTAGTGTAGTTCTAGTTCTACTTCTATATAAATTCGAAAGTATATCAGGTTGGTCTCACATTGGGTTTTTTTTTATATTTTTATCATTTATACTTGAGTCCAGTACGGTTTTTGAGTGATTGTGTTATCAAAATACGGATCAGGCAGAAAAAAGAAACAAGGTATTTGTATCCTTTGTTTTTATCTATGTTCATTTTGTTTTCTTCATATTGTTTATTAATTAACCTACCATATATTTCACCAACTGACATATATTTCATTGTTGTTTTACTATTAGGAGTAAAATGGAGGGTGCCATCATTGCAAGATGTGTTTTCAAAAACACATCAGCGGCAATTCCAATATATGCCGACACCTCTTTTGTGGGATTGTGCTCTGAAATGTGTTCACGGTTTGATGAGCTCATAGTTGGGGAATTCCAAATGAATTATGTTGTCCCTGACTATCCTCCCTGTTTGTTAAAATCTGATTTAGATGTGCGTGTGTTACATTTGTCATGTTATAATAACAAGCAAAATTCAGTGACTATTATTGTTAACGAGTGTCAATCACCATGTGAAGGTAATAGTGGTGTTAATGGGAATGGAGTTTCCTTCAACGTTTGGGATGGTGCTACACCTTGTAACACCAATGATTTCATTGGAAAATATGCTGCACCACTGCCACAAACTTATCTATCTCACCCATGGAAAACCTATATTAATCACGTTGGGCAAAGGTTTATTGGGGGGGTCTCTGAGTTTAGAGACAAACTTCGTAAGTATTCCATCGAGAAGGGGTTTAGGATAGCTTTTTTAAAAAATGAAAAGGAGAGAGTGACAGTTGAGTGTTCTAAAAAATTGTCTGAAGGTTGTATGTGGCGGGTGCACGCCACTTTGTGTCACGCCAATGGTTTTTTTTATATTCGTACATTGAACAACACACACACTTGCAGCGGGTTGATTCGTGAACGGAAAGGTGGTATGATGTCGTCCAAAGTGGTCTCATCTGTTCTCGTGGAGCAAGCATCTTCCAAGCCAATGTTGAAGCCTACTGAGATCGTAAAGGATTTTAAGAAATATTATGGATTGGATATTTCGTATTATAATGCGTGGTACGGGAAGGAATCAGCCAAAAAAATGATGCATGGTGACGAATCGTTGTCATACAATCACTTGGCTTGGTACGTCAAAGCAATTGAAAGTTCAAATCCTGGCTCACATTGTGTGTTGAAGTGCGAATCGGAATCTTCCCGATTTAAAAGGATATTCGTATCTTTCCATGGTTGCATAGGGGGATTTGAGTTTTGTAGGTAAATTATAATTGTGACAGTATTTTTTTAACATCATTTCTCATTTTACATGAATTGCATATGTGGCAACCCTTAATTTACCTAGTCTTATGTTTCCAGGCCTATGTTATTTCTTGATGGAACATTTATCAAGAACAAATACAAGGGTCACTTGCTTGCCGCTACCGGGAAAAATGGAAACCAAGGTACTTATATCCAAATATGATATATTTATGATTTATTTTATTTTCTTAATACATTTGTTCAATCATGTCTTACATATATATGGAGAACATATTGTCCCTATAAATTATGTGTTATAGTAGTCCCTATAAATTATGTGTGTGTTGCATATTTTATATGTTCATCCGTATATAAACTAGGTCATATTATTGGAAGATTAACCACTACTATGTATAAATTTTAGGTGTCAATTTATTTTTCCTGCCTATATTTTAACAAACTGGTATCAGGTTTTCCAGTTCACAATACTACTATATTTATAACATATTGTCTTATATGAAACAGGTATATATCCTTTAGCCTTTGCGGTTGTTAACTCTGAAAATGAAGAAAACTGGTCTTGGTTCCTCCAAAACTTGTCAAAAATCGTCACTCCTCAAGGAAGAACCATTACATTCATATCTGATCGACAAAAGGGGTTGATCGAAGCAGTTGCATCAGTATTTCCACAATCACCGCATGCATTTTGTTACCACCACTTGAAGCAAAACATACTTCTTAAGTACCCATCCTCCCTGGGTAAGTCGTATCGCGACTGGATCATTCAGCTTTTTGGGAAATGTGCATATGCTCCAACCGAGGATGCATTTGAAATGCATCTGAGGACATTAATGGAGGAAGGTGGTGCTGTAATGAGGGATTTCTTGAAAACGCTTCCAAAAGAAAATTGGGCAGCCGCTCATTTTCCAGGCCCAAAGTACGGCGAAATGTGTTCAAACGTAGCTGAATCCTTCAATGCATGGATTGTCGATCAACGTTTTTTGCCCATATACCAGATGCTTGATGGAATTAGGGCCAAGATCATGGAGATGAATGCACAAAGGAGGCGTGTAGCTGAGGGTTGGAAAACTTTCCTTTGCCCAGAAATGGAGACCATTATGCAAGATTTGCTGGAATGCGGGCGCCATTGGGATGTTGGTCGTTCAAGTGAGTTTTTGTTTGAGGTGCATGGTGAGGACTCTGTAATGGTTGATCTCCAATCTCGCACATGTAGCTGTAGAATGTGGCAAATCAAGGGGTTTCCCTGTGCCCATGCACTTGCTGCTATACTTAAGTCGGAGGGGAATCCATATGAGTACGTGGAAGACTATTTCATGGTCCATTTTTTTAAGAGTTGCTATGATATACCAATTGTGCCGATTCCAGATATCGATAGGTATGCACAGGAGGAAAATGAAGAAATGCTGATTAATCCACCATTGACAAAGAAACCTCCCGGAAGACCAAGGGTGAAGCGAATCAAATCATCGGGGGAGCGGACAAGGCCAATTACGTGTTCTAGGTGTGGAACCCTGGGTCACCACAACAGAAAGACTTGCACTGCCGAAATATGATATAAACTTGCTCGGGGCTTTTTACTGTTTGTGTTTTTTTCGTTTTTGTATTCGATTTTCCTGTTTGTTTTATGTTCAATAAAGAATGCCTCTGGCATCTCGAATTGATTGCCACCACAATTAGGTCTTCGTTGTTTTTCCATGTCATCAATGTTATCAAGAAGTTTGTTTACACATATAGGTTCATATCTACCAAAACGGGTTTGAATTGTCATAACTAGGATTAGATCCAATTTTTTCTTCCTTGACTAATTCGGACTTTTCCTTTTTCTACGTGCACAACAATTTAACTACCCAATACGAAGTGCTGGTGATATCCGTCTTTCGATGCAAATTATTTGTATATATACCGAACACATATAATAATACATTTTTCGACCAAAAGAAAATCCCAATATAATAATACATGGATGTGAATGATGGACTTAAAGGTAAATTACAGATTTGATACATCTCTTACGTATATTTCAAAACACTCCTTATATGGAGGTTGGCAACGGTAAATAAATTGTATTCCAATTATTATCTTAGTTTCCAACAAGAAAGTAGGCAAAATAAATAATTCAGCGTCAATTTGAAGGCAATATTATTGGAAAAGGATTGGCAAAAATAAATTTGTAGGCACAATAAATAATTTCAATATATACAGAAAAAAAAAAAATATGCTGCACCCATATCATATAGTTTGCATCAAGAAACATTTGTTCAACTTGTAGGCAAATTATTTTTCCATTTTTTTTGCTACATATGTTAAAATCAAGTTTAGTATGAGTGCGCATAAAATTTTTTTAGTGTTATGCATCAAAGTTCATGTTACTTTTATTGTTGAATGATTAATATCCATACATTAGTACATATGTTTGGTATATGCAAATAATTTGCATCTACACCAGGAGTGTAATTCGGTAGGTAAATTGTGCAGTACTAACATAGAAAATAAAAAAAAAACAAAAAAAAAAAGGGCCCGCAGTACTCAATACATAAGGATGCAAATACTGAATCTAATATGGGTGCAGCATAAATTTTTTTTTTTTTTTTTTTTCCGGTGTATATTGAAATTATTTATTTTGCCTACACATTTATTTCTGCCAATCCTTTTCCAATTATATTGCCTTCAAATTGACGCCAAAAAAGGGATATATAGATCAGCAGTTATTTGGATACATTAACCTTTTGACATAAATGTAGGATTGGATCAAGCTTGTAATTTACCTACACGACCATTTTGGAATGTAATAGAATTGCTTTTTTTTTTTTTTTTTTTTTTTTTTTTTTTTTTTTTTTTTTTTGGAATGTAATATTTTCATAAATGTAGGATTGAGTCAAGCTTATAATTTACCTACATTGTTATTTAATTACCTACATCTTCATTTACCTACATCGTTGTATATTTTTTATACATCGTCATACTTTACCTACATCGTTATTTGTTTTGTTTGATCGTTATAATTGTGGATACATTGTTATAATTTACCAACGATGTAAATTACCTAAATTAGTTTTTACCTGCCGATTTCATTATATATTTAATATACATCGTTATAATTTACCTACATTTAGATTAATACCTAAATCGTTATAATTTACCTACGATTTTGTATACCTAAATTAGTTTTTACCTGCCGATTTCATTATATATTTAATATACATCGTTATAATTTACCTACATTTAAATTAATACCTAATCGTTATAATTTACCTACATCGTAATAACGATTTAGTACATCATCAATTACCGACATCGTTATAATTTACCTACATGGTTATTTATTTACCTACATCTTCATTGGACTACATTATAATTTACCTACCTCGTTATAATTTACCTACGTCTTCATACTTTACCTACATGACCATGTAGGAATGCAATAGTTTTTTTTTTTTTTTTTTTTTTTTTTTTTTTTGAATGTAGTAATATTTTTTTTGTCGAATTTAATCTTTACCTACATCCATATTTATTTACCTACATGACCATGTAGGAATGTAATATTTTTTTTTTTTTTTTTTTTTGTCGAATATAATATTTCAAATATTTTATTCACCATTACCAACCTCCAAATGAGGGATGTAGTTCGGTATTTATTTGATATATTCCCAAAAAAAAACTTTCTTATCTCCCAGTTGGAAATATGAGGATAATTGGAAAACATTAATTTTTGGCATTTTAATCATTGCCTGTCTACATATCAGAATCATTCTGGCATAAACTTAGGAGGTAGATCATATTTTTGAGTTTATCATTCTGTCTACATATCAGAATCATTCCGGCATAAGCTGAATCACAAACAAACATCCGTCGGACAAGATATCTACATAGGTCGATATTATTAACCCACCAACATTTAAACTCCAAATATAAATGGCTCAAATCAAAACATCTTAATTTTAAGAAACAAAGATACAAAATATTCATTGCAAAAATGGGTCATAGCAACATGACTTTCGCCATAAAACATAAACAAAACTACAAATTCTAGACATCCAGACGATTGTGCTAATTTTAACAATGTGCCTTCATAGGATCCACACCACAGTGGTCGACTTCAAGTTGTTTGTCACCGCAAAAATTACTCATATTCCCAACATTTTGCATCACTTAAATATTTCCTGATAATCTGCGCACGATATTCCTTCATTTTGTTGACCGAAAATTCTTTCACCATGGTTTGACTTCTTGAGATTGTTGACATATAGTACATCACTACGATTCCGCAGTCAAGACTGATTCACAAACTTATTTGATTACACACTCTAGAGTGATAAAATGGGTAATTACGCATAGTACTTAGACAATATTTTGTATAAAAGAAAATTGCTTACGAGCCATCCAATTGTCGTGGGCAAGATAGCGATGGCCACAATGGGTAATTAGGGTCTGCAGATATTAACCATTGTAATGTTTGTATCTCACTCTGCATTAGGGGTGACTGGATTGACCTTTCTCCTTCGCTTATGGATTGTCTCATTCGATAACCATCATTCAACATAACTGGAGCAATGCAACTATTATATTGAAGGAACATCGTAACAGCATCTCGCTTCAAAATTCCACCACATATCAGGTAAAACAAGAAAATAATATCTAAAAAAATAAATAAAACAGGTGGGAGCAAAACAATACTAACCAATTTTTCCGCGTCAGCAAAACACCGGTCATTTGATGTATCTGTCACACAACGCATTGGGTCGTAGTGAACCCATTGCTCCTCATCCTTTTGTAGCACTAACAAAGTGAAGTGGAATTGATCATGATGTCTCATTGGGAAAATGATATAGTCCACCCTCGATAAAACATCTAACAGGGGGTCAAACAGAAATTGACCAACACTCTTCCCATCACCTCTTTGCAGATATTCCTGAATCGTCAAACAAAAAAAATGGTGTGTCAAACCTGGAACGAAAGTTGCATTATCTCAAACCACATGCATATTTAAGACTAGATGTCGGTAAAGTATATAACGATTAAGGTTGGATTTTCGGTTCATTTGAAAAAAATTAGAAATTATCGTTAAACTTACCCAGCTATAAGTTGTCATAATGTGCGAAATGGTTTTCATTCTTCCTTCCTTTCCCAACTCAGCTAGCAAAATTTCCCCGAAAGTATCAATGACCTACAAAAGATTATAAATATTAAAGAAAAAAACTTAATCAAATAAGTGCAATTAATATTAATTAAACTAACTAATCCAACTTACATTACACGTTATAGCAGACCCCGTTAACAGGTCCCTCAAATCATCCTTATATACAGCCGAGTATGATCCTTTCCAGAAGGGAACCCTGTTTTCATAGTATATTTTTTTTTTTCACTACCCCATCCTTGTAAAAAAATATTATTATCATATATAAGACATTTATAATGACGTTTAAACTCACCCAGAATCAGCGCAAAGAAAATATTGATGCATCCTATCTTGTTCTTCATTTGACAAGTACATCCACACTGACATGCATGAAGGATCGAGTGTTACACCAATTCTTTGTTTCCCTTTGACTGTGTGACGACCAATAGCTTCTGATCCTATCTGAGCCTTCCCTTTAGTAGTGTCTACAATCTCATCATTTTCGGCGGGATTCACAACACTAGGTACTATCTCATTAAGCTTCACCTTTTTGGGTTCTCTCCAAGATTTCATCTCATCATAAACAAACCCAGTCAAGCGTTTCGGTTTCCTTTGTTTCCTTTTCAACCTTACAATCCATGTAGCGATCACAGGGGATGAGGCATGTTTGTTTTCACCCATTTCCTTTTCTATGCATTCTAATAGTTGCGTAAGGTCCGATGACAGATCATCATACTGATTGTATGCATCTGCAACAAGAGCTTCAGTATCGCAGCACATTTCATGGTACACAACAGAATGCACTTGTGCTACCTCAACTTCAATTTTCAACTTTTTAATCTCTTCCTTCAATAACTTATTCTCTGAACGTTCCTTTTCTAGTCGTTGTTCCACACTAAGTTCAGAATTTTTTGGTACATTATGTGCCTCAACGAGTTTGCACTCGCTACGACCTTTGTGGAAAAGATTGTCTTGTGAACTGATGAGTTGAAACATTTTGGACGGATTAAACTCTTTTTTGTAAGTAGTACTCACCACCTCTTTCGTTCGAATCTCATCAAAATTAGAACCACCACTCACACCGGTTGTCAAACGATGATTCGCAACACCCAAATTTTTCTGGTGTTCCAACATGTAAGAGTGTAAACAAGTTACTACACATATTACACCATACAACTATTCTATATATAACGAATTTCAAACAACATACCACCACAAAATTAGTAATTTTACCTTTTCAGATGTAACCCTAGCAACTGTAACTGACGAGGTCATGTTTTTCGCTAAAGACTTATGGGCCGCAATTGGTTGTTGAGATTCATAGCTACGAAACTTGCTCTTCAAAATTCCAATGGCAGGGGTCTTATGCACATCATTTACATCCTGTATATATATATACACACACACATATATACATTGTGATATATAGTAAACAATAAATTACAATACGCATTCATTAAAAACATGAGACAAAAGGTTAAAACCAAAACCGACATACCTGAAAGTCTTGATCACTGTCTCTGTGTGGGGACACCATAACGTGAGGTTCACACCTCAAACTTATATTCATGTGCGACTCTGATGCATCGCTAATCTAAAATAGGCAAAATGATAACCATCGTCAAAACATTTATATCAAAATCACCAAACATGCATTAAAATAAAAAATAAAAAAATTTAAATTAAAAAAAAAAAAAAAAAAAATTAAGTTCAATTTTAACGTACCTGTAGCTTATCAATTTCAATAGCTGACATGGCCTCATGCAGTACCTGCAGATCCCACTTCACAAATTTGGGTGCCAAATCCATTCTTCCTTTTACAGGTTCAACCAATGAACTTATCTCACAAAACCAAAACTATTGACACACAAACATAAACTGGTCATCGAATTACAAAGCATAAAGAATGAATTATAAATTAACACACCCGATTAGGGTACAATACATACCGGCAACAGCACAACACATCCAGATACATGTGATGGTTTCCCGCAATTCTTGACCAGTTGTTTTTGCAAACAATCCGATGTTGCTTTTGCCCAATTGTAGCCCGCCATTGTTCGAACATCTTGACAACGGGAAGTTATGTTCCAAGAGATGGTACTACCACTATTACAAAATAATAATGTTATACAAAGATGCAAACACATTAGGCATACAAAATCCTCACGATTCTGTTGTGTTTTCTCTGTTACTATTGTAATCATAGCAGATTCAATATTTTGCCTTGTAACTCTGTCAACTGTTTTAAAATTTCTTGTAATGAAACCTTCCTCAGACTTTGAACAACGTTCATTAAGATTTATATCCCGACCAAAGTTAGGTAATCCAAGCAACTCCTCAACTTCAAACCCTGTTAACTTTTCATACCTATCACCAAATTTGAATTCAGATGTCCCGGCATTGAAACAATTAATTATTCTAATTATATCTACATAAGTCTTCCTACACATATCATCGCTAACCAACCCTCCATCATAAGCTTTGAAAAGACCCCAAAATGGTGTTCCTTTTATAATGTCTCGATGTTCTTCCTGAATTTTCAATTTCAAAACATTAAAAACATTCAAAAATGGACCAAAAGCAGCTCGGTATTGCATTTTTCCAAACTGTTTCCTGTTGATTTCCATTCCCAAATCTACAATGAAAAAGACAAAACAAAGCCAAAACAGGTTAGACAATGAATGTACCTACAAGATATATTCCATGTTACAATCAAAAGACTAGTTAAATTGAATGAGACTATGCCAATTTACCAACATGGCATACAAAAGTCATTCAGGACTTTCCTCAAACACATTATGAGCGCACAATATAGAATTACACTGAAGTGTAAACAACACAATCGAGTCATACCAAAAAATATAGTATACTTACAAGTGAAATTCTGGTCGAATATGAACGAACGATTTGGAATAGATTACTTCCTCCAAATTTTTATCATTATCCAACGGTATATAATGTACCTACGAAACAATCGAAAATAAATACTATGAAATCCATACAGATTTTCATAAAATAAATAGGTACAAACGTATCATAATCACCTGTTTAAATGCACAGATTATGATCGGATTCATTGAAGACCCACTACACACCATGTTGTTTGAAAGTATCTCCATTTAAGTTGATCGGAAACAAAGGAACATCGTAACGCTTGACTGGGTTTGTCAATCTCTCTCCATAAACGTGGTAATTATTGAAATCAATGATGTTGTTATGGATGGTTTTCTGCAAAACGACTGGATTTGAAACGGTTGGATTTGAAACGGTCATGGATGATATTTTGAAACGCCTGAATTGTATTCTGAAACGCATGCTGAGGATGAGTGGCATAGGTGTAATACTATTGTATTACTAGGTCAATTGTTTTTCAATTGAGCTACACATTTTAAATTTGGGTTTATATTAGATGTTTATAGATACAAGGGTTTTAGTCTTAGGATTGTGAATTGCAAGGGGTAAAATCTAACGGACCCTAAGAATAACTAGGCAATAAACCGAACATACAAATGTCTTTTAAGTGTTATTATTGTTATTATTCTGCTAGATTTTCATGATCGGCACATATACATACCAATTATTAAACCCTAATTATACTGTCAATCTTCAACAATCTTCTTCAGTAAAGTGCAACATCCTTGCACCAACGTCAAACAAAAACTTATAATTAACCTGCTGAACCGCGCCCACGATGCTTGGCAAGTTTTCACTAGTACCCAGTGACAATATCGTCATGCATAACTCACTCTTTTTTTCAACCACTGTGAAGAGTGACGGCTTATGCACCTCCATATCGCCGCCTTCGAAGCGAAGCATCACTGACGGTGCAGTGAATACTGTATGGAAGTCGTAGCAAAGGTCAAAGTCATCTCTCGCAGTTTTCGGAATTGGTTGCCATTGGTACTTGTTGTAAAAGTAGTCCACCACAGCCTGCCTCAAGATCTGGAACGCTTCGTCGACGATAAGACTGTACGGAGCCCCGGTATCAACAACCACCCCTCCTCCCCCTCGCGTGAATAAGTTCGGATCGATGGGGAGAAGCTGTCCGTTGAGGCTTATACCATTTAATCTCACGTAATAATGGTCGTCTGGACCGCCCAAAATTGGTGTGCTTCGAACATTTTTGGCACCTATAATTTGTGCGTCGTCACCAAAATGTAACAATGATGGGGTGGCCTCAAATTGTGGCGCAAGGCAATAGGAAAATCTTAGAAGGGTGATTGGGTTTAGTTGTCTTATAATACTTGTGGGGTGATCCCTCCCTAACCCCATAATCCCGATTATCGGATTCGGATGATCGTCGTCACGGACGCTGAAGATTATATTGTTCACTAGCCCTAACCCAAACGCCAATGGGACATCTTGTTGCCCTTGCTCGGATAAGAATGTAAATTTCTCGAATCCGACCAAACCCTCAGTGGTAGTACGGTCAGCATACTCTAAAAGATAGGAACAGCCACGGCCGCGAGGGCTGAGGAATGGAGGAACACAAAGCGGGTGATTATAAGGCAGGACTCTTGACGAGGATGATTTCCTGAGGTCGAAGCCTGGCAATGGCGTGACGATACACTTTCTGCATTCTGCAGACTGAACCCAGGTAAAAGCACTACCGGTGTCGATTGCCAGGTTGGCTACCTGTGGAGGTGTGCCGATGGTGATCACTGTGTAAAAGAAGTCACTGAATGCATGTCTAACGTAAGATCTTATGGTGTTTGGGACCAGTACTGGTGATGATGAATTAGGGTTCGTGATCGGTTGAAATCGATGGGCTCGAGATTTCGAGATTTGGATTAGTTTTTGGTGTTTTTCAACTAGGGTGAGGTTTGGTGAAAGGGTGGTGAACATCTTGATGCTGAAACCTTGTGCCTTGCCTCCCATGCTTGCTGCAAACATGAGGAAGGCTACTAGAACAAGAGAGAAAATTAGAATGTTATGAGACATTTTTCTCATGAGGCTCATGGTTTTGACTGATCTGATGATATCTATTGTATTGTGATTTAAAGTGTGGACTTCAGAGTGCTATTTATAATATGAAAACTAGCATTTATCTGCACATTTTGTGAAAAATGAACACATATTTTTAGAAAATGAGAAGGAGAGAGGGAGAGGGAGAGACGTGAGGGGAGTGGGAGGTTTTTTTTTTTTGTTTTTTTTGTTTTTTTTTTAATATTAGATGTATTTTAACATCACTTATAAGTGAAGTTTTGATAAAACACAGTAAAATTTAGACATATGAAATTACATTATTGTCTATCATTTTTTTTTTGTGATAGAAAACTAATTTGTCTTTTCATCATTTTTTTGTTGACAAAAAGGATTTTATTAATTAATAGAGATGTGATAAAATTGTTGTTCAGAAATATGATTTTCACTCTTGTATTCTTTTCACTCTCCTGTTTGTTTTTAACTCAACGATAAATCAATGGAAAAAATAAATAAATACAAAATGCACAAGAAACGGGAGAAATTTTTAATTGTGACGGGAACACGAGTGGTACATCACGTGTTTTATGTAACTAGTGAGAAATTTTATTTTTTAAGTTATTAACATTTTAACACACATATCATACCATTTGTATACTGACATGTAGTTTACCATCTCGTATGCCGATCACACTGAAAAATCTCTCGAAAAACGGATCTTCGGTATGATATGTGTAGTGGTGTTAGGTGTAAACATTTCTGCCAGTGGAAGAAGTTGCACGTGAACATATACATTCTAAGACATTGAGATGTGGCACACTGAGAGATTGCAAATTTCGGGTTACCGTATATGTGGTTCTTATCACCAATTTAGTGGAGAAATTAAATTAAATTTACAAAACTGATGATATTTTGACAACAAATGTGTGAGTTACTAAATTAAACTTTGGGATGCACTTTGTAGCCATTGTTCATACACGAAATTAGAACATATATGAATTAAAGGTTTTCATATTAGCATGGCCAGCTGCAAAGAAGATAGTGGAGGTAGCTATGCTTCCAAAAGTATATAGTTTGGGACTCGATTAATATTACAGATTCTAATTAGAAGATGGTTTCTTGTCGATTTTCAATTACCATATGAAGATTGGTGTAACTTGTAAGTTATTGAACCGGGATAATGCTATGAAAATTAAATTTGTAGACTAAATGATGTGTAAATAATAGGAATGAACACGTTTATCAACGCTTAATTACCAATCCAATGATCAACTTTCATGTTATTTAGTTTACAAAATTTTGTTTACAAATTTAGTCTTCCTAATATTATCCTATTGAACCGTGACAACTATGATTGACATTTGTATATAGCAGAATTGTTAATCACAACTGAGCGAACAACAAAGCATGCACACCCTAAGGCGCACCTAAGCATCAGTCTTTTTCTTCGGGATGAGCACTTGCGGATCTTCTTCTCGGTTACAACTTGCAGATTCCCTGTAGTGCATTATCATATGAAGAAAAAATTCACGCATAACAATGTATTACTAGACGTAAACGCCACATGATGTGAAGATGCATCTTTAATCATGATATTAAAGAAATTTAGAAGCTCAAAGAGTGGAAAAATATTTGAATTACATTATTGCTAGCCCATTGTGAAACTAAACCACACCCTCCTCCCCCTTACAGATAATATCGTTTGTTCAAAACAAAAAAAATGTACTAATCGAAGTAGCAAAGGCCTTGTAGTCACTAGGAAGGCCATTTGAGGGTATGTGCTACAAAATCAAGGTCATCAAGTGGAGCACCAGCTGCAGCAAGGGCATCAGAGGTCTGCTTAACAAGCTGAAGATAGTCAGACACGGAAAGGGCTCCGTTCTTCAAAATTTGAAGCTTAGCTTTGAGCTGCAGCAAGTGGGATCTACTAATACCACCAAAACGGTTCTCCAGGTTGATCCATAGAGCAGGCGCAGTGGTTGAAACATTCGGACGCTAAATGATTAATTATTGTATCAAAGTGTATACAAGCAGTCTATATCTCTAGTGATACTCCAACAAAGAAAGGCTTATGGTGGAATGAGAGCCAATTCATGTTTTATGTTACTATGATCATCGTGATGGTAATCACCCTCGTTGTCATCGCTGTAACTGTCGTAAACCGGACCAACAGAGAGCGGAGTTTCTGACTTCTCATCTCCGCCCTGCAGATGTCGGAAAGATGTATTCTGTTTCTTGAAGGAACTTCTCTCCGAAGAGTTTGAGGCAGAACTTTCGAGTTTGCGAGTTTCATCCACAATAGAATCGGATGATGTTGATGTCTTCAACAAGTGTGTAGTAGCAGTGGATGAAGTACTTTGTCTGGCCTTCACTCTCCTTGTCCATCCATGTAGCGAATTTCTTACATTTTCGGATACTACAGATTTCTTGAACCTTGAACCCATCTGTGTGATGATAACATAGAGTGGGAAGGTTATAAAGCTACACCAGAACTGCGTGACAACCCTGCAGTGAGTGATCAATAAGTCATCAGCATTTATATCTATGATATCGAACCACATTGGCACAATTTGCAGACAATGAACTAGACCTGAAGCACATCAGTTGCAATGGAAAGAGCGAAAAATGTAAATTACATACCCAAATGTCAAGCGAATCACAAGGAAAGTACGGTTGTCCATGAAACACGAAGGTTCCTTAATTTCCCACTGGAAACAAAACATTTGAATCAGCGATTCAGCATCACAAGGAACTAAAATAAGGAAGCTTTGAACTTTTTTATCTCAGAGGCCCGTCTAAGATGAAAACTAAAAACTAAAATGGTTATCAAATGGGCCCTTAACAAGTCATTACATTCATACCAGGGACCAGATGAAAGTTGCCATCTCGAGGGCATTCTGAAAACAAATGCCGGTAAAATATTAGGATGGTGGGAATTAAACGTCATTATTTTAAGAATTGAAATGGATGCAAGTGATCTAGTACTCACCTGGAAGGATATCAATTGTATTGCACGTAAAAGAAGCCAGGGCTTCTTAAACCAGAAGAGCTCATCTCTTAGCTTAAACTGATGATTTTTCATGTACGGACTTTCTTCCATGATTTCGACAGCCAGCTTTACCACTATTCGGTGCAGTTTTGTACCAATAAGCAGGATCAACTGATGTGGGAGTCATGAAAGAAGGGAAACAAAAAGAGAAATTATGCAGTGTTACTTCGAAAAATGTTTAACTTTAGAGAAGCTCCAGGAAATTTGAACATCAGTGACTTACAATGGCTGGAAGGAAGGAAAGCCAAAAGTAAAGGTTGCTTCCTGAATGTCAGTAACAAAGTTAAAGCGCGCGGTAAGATTAGCTTGACAGCTAAAATGTATCAATTTTTTTCCAGGAATTTTAACTGCATAAATTTTAACTTGGGTGACAATTGTTGTCCTTTGAAACCATAGTTAAGCATTGGTATAAGCTTTTCGAGACAAAGAAAATTACCATGAAAATCTAGAACAGCACAACAGATGGTGTAAATCCAAAGAGGCAAACTGCAAAATAAGTGCAAAAAATGTAATTACGTTCACCAGAATCTATGTTGAGATGAATAAATTACTGAATTCGTCATAGAAATAAACTTTTACAAAAAAAAAAAAAAAAAAGAAAACCAGTTTCTGAAGAAGAGTAATGAGTAAAAAGTTTACCTGATACCAACAATATCCTGAAATTCTTCCTCCATGCTGCGAATCATATAATTATGGAAATCATACGACAAGGGAAGTTGATGAGTCTACATGAAGGAGGTGAAACACAGCAGAGTCAGCAATGCAAAGCTAGTCCTGTGATCTTTACTCGCACATTCTTTTGCACTCTGAACGACTCAATATGTAATTAAAAAAAAAAAAGAGAACATAAAGCAAGCTATAATACCGTGGATATGACTTATTTTCCATAAATGTAACAGTCGTAAAAAGAAACTAATATTCCAGATGCCATGGCAAAGCCAACTTTTCTACTATAACCGGACTCACAGTGTGAAAAAGCATGCAGATATGAATATGAATTATACAAGTACCGTAAATGCTCAAGAAAGACAAAAAAACATTTAAGACTAGAAAAGAACGTACAGTGATGAAGCCAAAGCGCAAAGCCATGTAAGAAGACCGGTTTATAGAACTCCAGAACTGGCGGCTGAAACAAAGCTGCAAATTGGGTTGAACAAAGTTGATGTTAAAGAAAATCATAACAGCAGATAAAGCAAGAGACAAAAGTTTAGGAAACTGCCGTTAACATAGCACAAGCATACATTGCAAATAGCCAAATAGAATATCATTGATTGAAATTGATTGTCCTACATGTAAATGAACAACGAGGTAAGTTTTAAGCAATGTTGTAGCATCTGTGGAGATAGTGATAATGCCCAAATGCATGCAAATGTGGGGGCCGAGACCTCAAGTTAAAATTTAAAGATACATTTCTCAGTCAAGATGATGAAACAGAATTACCATCCAGCATATAAATAACAAAAAGGTGATAAATTTCCAGTGTACTGATATATCTGAATAAGAAATTAGGATGTGAGAATACCAGCCAAACAAGAACTCTGTGCTGGCTCCATGGATGGGATGCATGGTGAAAAATGAAAGTAGACAATCTCCTCATTCTTTGAATACCTGGTCTACCTTCCGCAGTATCTGGATAAAGGAAGCAAAAATAATAGGGCATGCATGACATCTACAATTTGTACAGCATATCCAAGGTTACGTCTGGTAAACAACAGATGGACAACTCTGGAAATCAATACAAACAGTTTTTCACCTTCTAAGGTCTGAATTGCTATAGCTTTGGCTTCATTTTCCCATACTCTCCAGCTGTAAATCTGCACAAGATTAGGAAAATGCGCGTAGTTTTCCTGTAAATAGGACGGCACAACCCCAGGGACCATTAGAGAAGTTTGATCGATGATATGATATAGTTACCTTAATCATGGCCAGGACAATGGCTACGAAGCTGTAAAAAACATGGGTGATGCCGAGCACAAACATCAAACGGTGAAGCTGTTCAAGACTTTGTTGAGAAGCAAAGGATTCATGACCCTAGCAACCATATAACAAGATATGAAACAATCTTTGTGTTTATTGCTTTCTATTGGGGCCGATCAGATTTCACTGAGTACCATGTGACAAGAAAATTTTCAACTAACAAGCAAGCGAATGTTGTCACATGTGAAAGAACCATAAACTCTGTCATCAAGATTTTTCCAAATGATCAATACGCAGACTCAGAACAAGTGATTGCTGAGATTTGCGCGGGAGAATATATACACGTTTAAAGTATTTCCAACTACAATTGCATTAAAAGGAATTCATTATGCCATGAGCAAGTGAAATTACCTCAGGACAATAGCCGTGTTGAGAACCAGCCTTCACCTGTACACTGGAGACTGAACTATTCAAATTACCTGAACTCGGAACAAGAACATGTTCAACAGCATTCAAAAATTCATTCTCCGATGCACATGGAAAGAACCGGCTGCTCATAACCGACGATTTAACACAAACCTTGGCCACAATAATAATGAAGTGACTCATCAACAATGACATAACCCCAAAAAGCATGAGCTCTGCTTCAACAACATTGACAGCCAAAAGGATGAGTTGAAATCATCTGAACAAAGATTAGTACAAATTGAATGAAGAACAAAAAACCGATTTCTAAAATTATTACCTTCTTTAATCTTCTGCAGAGCAGCAATTAGAGACTTCCTTTTAGTCTTATCCAACCACTGTCACAAAGTAGGGGAATAATATAAGACTCTGAGATAATACGATATTCTAAACTACTCTAATCTACATCATCGAGGATCAAAATTGATGAAACGGGGCGGACACACCTGAAGTTTTTCTTGAAATAAGGACAATATAATCTACAGATTGAACTTAGATAAAAGGGGTGTGACTAATTGGCTAAACTCACTAAGAAGAGGCATACGATTAAAAGGTAAACAAACACCAAAACAAAGACAAACATTGAAGATTTAAGATCAAAATTACCTTTCCAACCCGTTCCAAAGAGCCATTGAAGAAGAACCCAAGAACAACCATGACACAAGTCACACAAGCAACTGTCCATGTTGGGGTTTCAGCCAAGGATCTTCCTTCCCTCTCCTCCATTTTTTACCAATCCCAAACGCAGAAAAACCCAGAAGAACAACTTCTGCTTTTTTCAAAAGCTATCTGCTTCCGCTTGTCTGATGAACCAGAACATTCAACACTAAAAATGGTACGACTGGTTGTTACATGGGTTGATTTCAGGCCATTAATGGGCTCCGATTAGGTGGTGGGTTGCTGGGTTTGTGGGGTTTCCATGCCCAAAATGAGAAGTGCACCAGCAGAAAATTTAAGGAAACATGCATGGATTATTGTCACGAAATTATTCACTGACCCACTTTCAGTATGGTGGGCGGCCACAGAAATGGGCCCCACTAGCTGACACTAGCAGTTTGCATGTTTTGTCCTTTGACCACAGCATCTCTGGGGCTTTGAGCGTGTCTCTGTCTTCCATGCTGACCGTTTCATATGATACTGTTTAGTCAGCATTAGTTAGCATGTCACATTGAATGCATATTACAATAGTGCGCAGATTCTAATTTCATAAGTGGTTAATTTAACAAAATTTATTATTTGACAAAAATAAAAAAATAAAAAATAAAAAATAAAAAAAAAAAAGCATGTCACATTGATTAAGAAAATTAATAAAGGATATAGTCATGGCAAATTTAGGATCGTATTCTTTTGGTGCATTTTTCTACCCATATATATATTTTTAATTAAAATAAAGTTAATTAATTGAAAAATTAATCATAGTTGGTGTATAGGATATCTGGCAGTCTAAGGCATGATAAATGCACTTTATTTTTCTAGAGATTGCATGTTGAAAATTGAATCTTGCAAGCGTCACTTCTTTGATTCTAAATTGGTTTTGGGTTGAATGTTTATATTTTAATATGGTGTCATAGGAGATTATTCATGTCACAAGCAGTCTTACGTGCTTCCTTGTTGAGACAAGTCCACATGTGAGGAGCGGAAAATTGTGACATATAAGATGATGTGTTAAGATTATTCTATGTTAAATAATGAAAGTTTGGCGTGATAGTCTAGAAATAAACAGGCACATCTCTACACATTAGTTTTGAATTGAATGCCAACATTACAAGAACAATGTTATTTGAACACATAAAACTAACACGCTTGCTGAGACACCCACTTTTATTAGAATTTAGAGTGGCAGCTAATTTGTTAATTTTGGGTGTGTAAATAATGAGTTGCCGACCACCTAACTATAATAACTGTGGTATATCTAGTATCTGCCATGGTTGTTGAGAAGATTATAACAATCAATATTGTATGTGAAGCGATTTCATGGATCTTATATAATATAAGAGAAATGTTAAGAAAACTCTCTCAAAGTTTGACTCTCTGCCCCTTATGTTTATGACATGGGTCATTTTGGTTCCGGTCCCTAGTCAACTCAATTGTTAGATTGAAATCTTATTGTTTTTTATTTTTTGATCAAAATCATTTGACTTTGTACACTTCAGCATTCTAATATTACTATATTTCCATGTCATCTTTTTGAAATCTTAAATAAAAAAACTATAATTTAAAATATTGATTGAAGTCCAATATTTAAGGGACTTAAATCCAAGAATTTATGTAATTCAAAATCCTAGTATTTTGAGATTCAATCAATCGATCAAGTCTAAAAGAGATTTAAAATTTTATAAATTCAAAAATTTATGGGATCATATATATATGTACAAATCTCACGAATTATGAGACTTTAAAAAAAAAAAAAAAAACAATTTCTACAATAAAAATTCATGCACACTGCACATATTTTTTGTGAATTTTATTGAGTAGTATTAAGGGAAATAATGTCCCCATGAATTCATACATACAAAAGCAATGTACCCACGAACTTAGACCAAAAATAATGTATGTACCCATACATTAATAGCATATGGGTACATATTGAATTTACAAGAAAACTCATGTGTACATTTAAAACTCAAGGAAAAGAATGTCCATCGTACCACATTGTTTTATAGACATGCATATGTGGGTACATAAAATGCAGCAACCTTAAAAACCATTTTACATAATATTCTTCAAAAACTTTGTACCCATATATTTATGTAAAACGAATTTGAACCAACCAAAACATATTATAGCAATAGATATATTAGAACGAAACATGTAGATTTAAAATGTACCCATGGATATAAGTGTAGCCAACAAGACATTGAATAATCAAGACTAATATATAATAATAAAAGGAAAAAAAATATAAAGAACAAAAGAAGATTACTTCAGAATGGTACAATTTTCACATAGCCTTCTCACTCTACAGTCTGCATGTTTGAATCAACCAGATTCCTACAAATCTCACAAGCCGATAAAACCATTGATGCTAATTTGTATTTTAATCACAATAGGTTTATCAACATATATGCATTGGATCAATTCAGGAATGGAGAAAAAATGGAGAAAATTGGGTTTGGGGTGTTGTGGATTCCGGATGTGCATAAGGGAAGAAGAATAATGGAGGAGTGCAAATGGATTTTCCTTGTTTTAAACCTACTAATATAGTTTATTTTGCCTTAAATGCAGAAGATTTCATTTATGATGATGTGTAATATTTTAAATACTAAAATGATGACATGGATTAAGTCAAAGGATCTTGATCTAAAATAGAAAAACAATAAGGTTTCAATTAATATAATATGAAAATAAGGAATTGGAACCTAATTTTTCCTAATTTTTCCTAATGTTTGTCCAAAACAAAGACAAACATTGAAGATTTAAGATCAAAATTACCTTTCCAACCCGTTCCAAAGAGCCATTGAAGGAGAACCCAAGAACAACCATGACACAAGTCAGACAAGCAACGGTCCATGTTGGGGTTTCAACCAAGGATCTTCCTTCCCTCTCCTCCATTTTTTACCAATGCCAAACGCAGAAAAACCCAGAAGAACAACTTCTGCTTTTTTCAAAAGCTATCTGCTTCCGCTTGTCTGATGAACCAGAACATTCAACACTAAAAATGGTACGACTGGCTGTTACATGGGTTGATTTCAGGCCATTAATGGGCTCCGATTAGGTGGTGGGTTACTGGGTTTGTGGGGTTTCCATGCCCAAAACTGAGAAGTGCACCAGCAGAAAATTTAAGGAAACTTGCATGGATTATTGTCACGAAATTATTCAGTGACCCCCTTTCAGCATGGTGGGTGGCCACAGAAATGGGCCCCACTAGCTGACACTAGCAGTTTGCATGTTTTGAAGTTGTCCTTTGACCACAGCATCTCTGGGGCTTTGAGCGTGTCTCTGTCTAGCGTGTCGCATGATCATGATGAAGAATGAATTTAAACTTTTATGAGTGATTAATTTAACAAAATTTATTGTCTGATTAAAAACAAAAAAAAACATGTCACATTGATTAAGAAAATTAATAAAGGATATTGTCATGGCAACTTTAGGATCGTATTCTTTTGGTGCATTTGTCTACCCTTATATTTTATTTTAAATTAAAATAAAGTTAATTGATTGAAATATTAATCATAGTTGGTGTATAGGATATATATGGCAGACTAAGGCATGATAAATGCACTTTATATTTTTTAGAGATTGCATGTTGAATATTGAATCTTGTAAGCGTCACTTCTCTGATTGTAAATTGGTTTTGGGTTGAATATTTATATTTTAATATAGTGCAATAGTGGAAAGCTGTAACATGTAAGATGACGTGTTAAGAGTATTATATGTTAAGTAATAAAAGTTTGGCATGATAGTCTGAAAATAACCTGCACATCTCTACACATTAGTTTTGAATTGAATACCAACATTACAAGAACAATGTTATTTGAACACATAAAACTAACACGCTTGCTGAGACACTCACTTTTATTAGAATTTAGAGTGACAACTTATTTGTTAATTTTGGGTGTGTAAATAATGAGTTGCCGACCACCTAACTATAATAACTGTGGTATATCTAGTATCTGCCATGGTTGTTGAGAAGATTATAACAATCAATACTGTATGGGAAGCGATTTCATGGATCTTATATAATATAAGAGAAATACTAAGAAGACTATCTCAAAGTTAGATTCTCTGTCTCTGTCATTTTAGGTCGGGTCCCTAGTCAACTCAATTGTTAGATTGAAATCTTATTGTTTTTTTATTTTTTATCAAAGTCCTTTGACTTTGTACACTTCAGCATTTTAATATTACTATATTTGCATATCATCTTTTTGAAATCTTAAATAAAAAACTGTAATTTAAAATATTGATTGCAGTCCAACATTTAAGGGATTTAAATCCAAGAATTTATGTAATTCAAAATCCTAGTATTATGAGATTCAATCAATCAATCAAGCCTAAAAGAGATTTAAAATTTTATAAATTCAAAAAATTATGGGATCATATATGTACAAATCTCACGAATTATGAGACTTAAAAAAAAACAATTTATACAATAAAAATTCATGCACACTGCACATATTTTTGTGAATTTTATTGAGTAGTATTAAGGGAAATAATGTACCCCATGAATTCATACATACAAAAGCAATGTACCCACGAACTTAATCCAAAAATAATGTATGTACCCATACTTGAATAGCATATGGGTACATACCGAATTTACAAGAAAACTCATAGGTATATTTAAAAACTCAAGAAAGAGAATGTACATCATACCACATTGTTTTATAGACATGCACATGTGGGTACATAAAATGCAGCAACCTTAAAAACCATTTTACATAATATTCTCCAAAAACTTTGTACCCATATATTTATGTAAAACGAATTTGAACCAACCAAAACATATTATAGCAATTGATATATTACAACGAAACATGTAGATTAAAAATGTACCCATGGATATAAGTGTAGCCAACAAGACATTGAATAATCAAGACTAATATATAATAATAAAAGGAAAAAAAAAATATAAAGAATAAAAGAAGATGACTTCAGCATGGTACAATTTTCACATAGCCTACTCACTCTACAGTCTCTGCATGTTTGAATCAACCAGATTCCTTGAGAAAGCGATGCCTGCATTGCCGTGCCTATGCCACACAAATCTCACAAGCCGATAAAACCATTGATGCTAATTTGTATTTTAATCACAATAGGTTTATCAACATATATCCATTGGATCAATTCAAGAATGGAGAAAAAAATGGAGAAAATTGGGTTTGGGGTGTTGTGGATTCCGGAGGTGGATAAGGGAAGAAGAATAATGGAGGAGTTCAAATGGATTTTCCTTGTTTTAAACATATAGTTTATTTTGCCTTAAATGCAGAAGCGGATGAGATTTCATTTATGATGATATGTAAATACTAAAATGATGACATGGATTAAGTCAAAGGACCTTGATCTAAAATAGAAAAACAATAAGGTTTCAATCAATGTAATATGAAACATAGGATTGGAACCTAATTTTTTCTAATTTTTTATTATGTTGGCACGATAATTGTGCAAAAAACATGAGGTGGCGGATATTCCATGGAAAGTCTCAATTTTGAGAGTATCCTTAGCATCTCTCGTAAATAAAAGCCCAGAAACTCCTACATGTATTCTAACACGTTGAGTACTTGAAAATTTTTGTCTTTCATTAGGAGAAATTTTTCAAAGTATCCGGGGTTTTCAAACGGTTATAACACGAGTGGAGGGACATGGAAACATATATTATTTCCTCCATTTGTATTATGACTTATGAAGTAGCTTTGAAAACTGGACACTTGGAAAAATCTCTTATTGGTTAAAAGGCTCAATTAAAATTGTGGGATATTGAATTCAATTACAAATGTATATCAAATAACGAAAATTTTATTATGCTCTGAGAATTCTTACCGAGAATTCTTACTTCATTAAAACTAATTGTAGTTGGAGTCAACATAATGTTTTTTTATGGTAAAGATCACGAAGTGTCCTCAAACCCGAAGGGTGGGACTAATCTCCACTCGAAATTCGGCTTGCCTCCGGCCATAAAGTGCTCTTAGCTGGTTTCAAACCCCTACCAAAATAGTACCAAAGAATCTGCCAACTGAAGGTGGCAATTTGCCAATCGCACCACACCTTGTGGTTGAGTCAACAGAATGTTTGCATACTTGTGAATTCATACCTTTGATTGAGTCAACAGAATATTTGAATACTTGTGAATTCACACCTTTAATCTAGTAAGGCTGAATTCAATCTAATCGTGGCCAGTTCTGATATTTTAGAGGCTTTGATGTGTTATTTTCGAGTTTAAATAATTTAAATAAGGCCGCTTGAAAAAGAGGATGAAAGTCGAACTCTTCTCGATATTTGCAATTACGTAACCAAGATTTTATTCCCCTTCCTCATACTTCGGAAGTGATACATTCTTAAATATCATCCACTATATATATACACAGAAATTCAGATTCCAGACACAGATGTTGCTCCCATGTAAGAAACTAGAGCTCTTCTTCTGCTTTATTCTGTTGGTCTACATCTTCTGCCTTTTTCTGTTGCACAACATCTTCTGGCTTTTTCCGGTCAGCGTATTCCGGCTTAGTAACCGGAAAATCATGCTCGACCCAAGTGAGATAGCCTCCTCCCATGTTGCTCACATTCTTGAAACCCTATCATTTCATTGACAATCTTCTAAGAATTTGATAGAAATGAAAGGTGGGAGTATATGCACAAATAAAATCGGTTTCAAACTTTTAATAAAAAAAATAAACTAAGGGGACAATAAACCGTGGTTGTTATACGACTTATTGTCGATTTAGTTAGTGCCTCCCGGTTTTAATTCTGATTAAACATCTGTAAACGGTCCTATTTGTACGTATTTCGATAAAATATGCAAAAAAAGGGATACGGATTTGAGAATACTTACAGCAGCCAGAAGATCAGCAGTTGCATAAAGGGATCTAACACCACTTTGACAACCCTGTAAATATAATTATTTCACATTCAGAAATTTACCAGTAAATATATGCTCTTGATTCTTAATAAAAAGCTACAAGATAACCCATGAAAGTAAACAGTAAGAAAATTACCACAACAATAAGGTCATCTTTGTTGCAAGCAGATGAAACCTCTTCCAAAAACTGGGGATTTTTCACCATACCTGAGGTAGAAGAACACATGAAATTGACGGTAAATAAAATCAAAACTAGTGAAAACGCTAATAACTAACAGAAGTTACAGCCACCTTTAGGTGTATTGAACATGTAAGGAATGTTCATAATCTTCTTTGTATCCACATGCCCTTTCTTGTACTCCTCCTCCGTCCTATTATAAATACCAATAATTAAACACCCCATTGAAAAATTACCACTTCGTACTACGGTTTAGTGATATTTTTTTTTCCTTACTTCAAAGACGAGTTTGTACCACATCATTACTACCCCATTGCGAGGCTAAACCCATCCCCACTCCCTTAATACCCATTGAAAAGTTTGAAACCTAGGGCTGTTTGTGATTGCTTGTGTAGAAAGCCCTTCTACTTATAAGCGCTTATACCATAAGTGATCCTGAAAAAACAATTGGAAGTACTTGTAGAGAAGGCGCTCATATGACCCCAAAAACACTTCTAATCTTCTAGTCGTCAGAACGCTTTTAACTCTTCTAAAACAGTCCATAACAGGCCGTTACCCTCGTAAAGTTCCCTAATTTGAGAAAGAATAAGGAAAAATGAAATGGGAAAGAGAGCTCTTTACCTAACTTCCAAAAAACCATAGCCAGATTCGAGCAGATGTTTTGCTTCTTGAACATCAACGGTGACAACCTCCGATTCCGAGCTACAGCATAACAGAACAACGATATAAACAAACCCAGAAAGCAACCCGGCAATCCAAAAATAACCCATATCACAATTTGCAATACAGAACTCAAGAAATTAATTTTCTGAAAATTTGGATAGAAAAAGGCCACCTTCCAATAGAACCCATGAGGAAGAACTGGTGTTATATAAGTAGCTCTGGTTTTTGTGAGATCTGTTGGCTGTTTGGTTGATTTTCCGAGAAAAACCAGCTGAGGATGGAAAAGGTGGGCTGAGGAACCTTACTGCTGCTGCGGTGTTTCGTTTTTCTGTGGGGAAGACCGGAAGAGTTACTTATAGATGGGGAGCTAAAGCTACTTGCAGTTTCAATCATGGGGCCACATAATATCGTGCCACCTAATGAGAACCCACCTTTGATGTGAACTTCAACCAAATCCATAGCATGTGTACAATCATGGGTTATGTATGTTATGACTTTATAAGAAATTCTCCGCAGAGGACGTCCGTCGTTTCTTAAAGAGAAATTAAACTCTAAAATCTAATAGAAAATTAGTCAAATGAAATCCGGGTTTGAAAAATTGTTACAGCATTACACTTTCCTACTAGTCACATTCAAAGTGTCCAAAAACATTTTTTTTTACATTTTTAATGAGTTATTTCTGTATGTGCATCAAACCGTGATTCGCATAAATTATTATTTTTTCTTCAAACTTGCAGTTATTTGTAATATAATTATACAATCATTCAACCAACACGTCGGAGAACCTTTAATATTTTAATGTGACTTGATTAATAATTTAATAGTATAACAATGGATTTGGACTTTGTGGAATCCATATCCATCAAAATCCACTAATCAATCTCTTGATAGGGCAAATTGCTCAAAATGCTATTTTATTTAAGTAGATCTTGAAATTAATATTTCTAAACTCTTGGATTACATGCTTTGTATTGTATCGAAGCCGACTAACATACTAGATACCTTTACATCTAAATATTTTATATATATATATATATATATTTGAGACGGATTCGTGACACCACCTGAGCTTCATGCAACACATGCGGCAGATTGCAGATCAGGGTCATCAAATTTGTGGTGATTCATATGAACGGATCTGCGTCGAGAGCGCAGGTTTATTCAAGTTGCGTTCAAGATGTACTCTTTCACGGAAACATTAAGCAGCAGCTGTTACTGATATTTCCATGGCAGTGTAGACAAATATCATCCTTATGTCTCTTTAATCCACGCAATGGAACACATTCGAGTGGCGTTTGTATGGATGTCCACAAAAAACAAGGAGCAACCCTGAAAAGAAACAACAGACACAATGTTGGATGTGACAATGGTGATGACAGAAGAAGCCTCATGGTTGCTAGAAAGTAGGAACGCGCCTTAGGCGTGGATTACAACTGAAAAGCATTTGGAAACCAAAGGGGATTGCTGTCACTTTTATAAGTCAAATGATAGAGATTTGTAAAATGATTTGGCTTTGATTTGCATCAAAATGGCCGACGCAACGGTCCAAATGCCAACAGAGTCACTCTTTCAAAGGACCTCAACATGTCCAGCGAATCTCGTCCATAAAAAGGTTATTCATCCTTTTGTTGGAGTACGAGGGAAAAACTTTCAAACTAACCTCAATACCTTGGGAGTCATATTTTCCATTCGCTAATTGTATAACCAGGTTTTTCTCTTGATCTGCAAGAAGAAATAACCAAATTTTCAGTATATAATAAAAGTAACCCCACAACCTGAACAATTCGAACACTAAAAAAGAATCATCCATCAAACACTAAATAGCGAGGACGGGCCCAATTCCCTTACCTCAGCATTTGCAATTTTCTTTCTTATATCGTTCTTGCACACAGGGCAGTTTCTCCCCCATTTTTTCAGCCATGAATCCACACAGCTTGAATGAAATTCTGCAAGTAGCTCTCAAGCTGATTAACAGATATCAACAGACTTCGAATGACAAGGTGAGGAAGTAGATGTAAACTACAATCAACCTTTCGATTAAGGCCAAAGTCAATTGCCTAATATGATGATGGGCATTTCATGTCCCTAACCCTATAAGGTTATGTCCAACAGTAGGATTTAACAGCATGGCGATAATAGCAGCTTCTCCAAGTTCTTTCTTCTTAGACTGGACAAATGTTCTAATACTTGTGATGAGAACTTGCACATGTCCACAGTATGAAAGTTCAGCACGTTATAAACCCAAGTTCTTCTACAATGTAATTTATGACCAGTTGAAAGTCTTCTGTGGTATCATCAAGATAGGAGGCAAACATCTACTATGATGTCCAAAAGTAACATTTGTGGCTTGATGGAACTGACATCGCAACTATGACGAAAATACAAGGAATATTAACGTGAGGGAACATCTTATAACTTACCATGTTGGCAGGGGAGAACTTTAAGAATTTCGGAATCTTTGTAATTCTCAAGGCAGATGGCACAAGTTTCTTCAGTGTGGCATTCATCCAAACCAGCAGAACTGAATGTGAAGCAAGGTAGAGCATCCACAATCTTGGTATCCGCACTTTTAGGAAGTTGGTTTCTTCCTTGAGAGTAGGGCCAGCCCCAGTTTCTCTGAGCACAGATGGCAATCACAAGGAGACCCAATACAGTTAGAAATGAGATGAAAGATACAGCGAACACCGACCAGGCCTTTTCATTTGGTAATACGAAGATGCAGCATTCCCCTTCTTCCCCACGAGCATGTTCCTTTAGCATTTCACCAGATGCCTTGGAAACAAATACGGCACGAATTGTGACATTCTTGCTGTTTATCGTCACTGATAAAAGAGGACAGAAATCATTATAAATTATAACAGCCCAACGTAGACTCAATACAATCTTCAACAACATAAGAGGAGCCCAAAATGAAATCGAGCAACACATATATAACAGAAGTAAACAGAAATTTCAAGGGACGTGGTGACTCACTGTGAACCAATTTTTCTCTTCTATTATTGTAAACAATCACAGCACGAAATCCAGCATTTTGAGCGTGTTGCACTTTATCCTCAAAAGTACATTCACCTCTTTCTACTAAAGCAAACCTTGTTATATCAGTTTCATTTGATCGAAAACCATAGCGCAGAGGCCAGCAGGCATCCAAAGGGTCTGCTACAAGCAAAGCTCCACATATTTCAGAGCCATCGACAGCAACAGCTATCACAATATTCAGATTTCAATGATTAGTAAAAGTACTTAGTCTAAAACTAAAAGTGATCATCCAAATATAATCTTGTTCAAGGGCATATGAATTGAACCCATTTCGAACATATTTGATTTGAGTTGAACCCATTTCGACTTTTTACGTTAAGCTAAGGGGTCGTTTGATAACCATTTCAGTTTTTGGTATTTGGTTTGGTTTTGATTTTCACTTCTCATTTCTTTCCAAAAGAAAAATAAAAATTCGAAACGGTTATCAATGGCTCCTTAGCTTAACGAAAACCTGACAATTTTCGAAACGTGTTCAACTAAAATCGAAAGCTGATGCTAACTGAAGAGACACAAGGAAGGAAATTCATTAGACTAGTTTTCCCACATTTTCTCAGCAACCAAACAGCAAAAGATGGAAAGTTACCATATTTGGCGGGAAGGTCGGAGATAAGAATTTCAGATGGTTGGAGAACAATGTTAGCTGAGCTAAGTTGGAGAAGCTGAAAATAAACAACCACAAAGAATCCCACTACGGCTTCCCTCATCTTCCTCTTTCTCTCTCAGCTCCAAATTACCTAAATTAAACACAAAATTAACAAAAAAAATTAATCAAAATTTATTGAAATTCATGAATTCAAGCAATAAGTGACTAAATAAACCGAAAATCGAAAGCAGAAATTGAAAATAAATAAAAGGGCATACCGATTCAGTGAGCTTGTAAGATTAGCGAGACCGAAAAACCCTAGAAGCAGATGGAGAGCTGATAATTGCCAAGTTTCCAACTTTTCAACAGTATTTTTCTACTATATTCGAGCTATACGCTGTCGTTTAGGGTTTGACCTAAATCGCTGCGTTTTGATCAGTAACCATTAGCCGCCAGAGTTAAAAAGCTTCGGTTTTTAACACTGATTTGATTTTTCAGTCGCAGCTTTCGAATCTGTCTGCGAATTTCATGGAAGAAGAAGAAGAAGCAGCTTCGAAGCCGGTGCTGCCGGACGCCTTCCTCGATTTTCTGAAGGAGAACGGGCTGGACCCTTCGATTTATTACGAGAGCCAATCGACCCCACGTTACATAAGGTACTAATTCTCTTTGTAAATTTATTATTCGATAAATATGCGCTAATAAAATTGGTTACGAACTTTTAATAAAACATTCAATTACAAACGATATTAAATAGACAATAAATCGTGTGTATATCGTTTTGGATTTTTTCATTGTATGTTTTGTGTTTCGGTTGGATTTTTGATTAAAAGTTTGTACGTTTGTTGATTTGTGCATGTTTGCCCCTGCTGTTTTTTGCATGTGTTTTTGTAATGGAAGAATTGGGTTTTGTTTGTTATGATTGAAAGACTGAAGCCCGGTTTCGAAGATCGAATCGAAGAGATTGAAGCTGAGATCAAGTGCAAGCTTGAAGAAGTGGAATGGTTGCCTGGATTTTATGCTTTTCCGCCGGATGTTCAGATTGCTAACTCAAATGCATACCGGGAGGGAAAGGTGAGGGGGGAAATTGAGCAGTTGGGTTTACTTTTCCCGGCAAGAAAGTCTCAATTTTTGCGATTTTTTATTGCAAGATTATGAGTTTGTGTTTGTTGGATTTTGGGTTTTAGATATATGGAATTGACGCGGCGTCTGGTGCTGCTGTTTCAGCATTGAGTATCTCAGCTGGAGATCATGTTCTTGACCTTTGTGCTGCTCCTGGTAAGTTGTTTTCTTGTTTCTGTTTGTAACTACGTAGATTGCGTTGAATGGGAGTAAATTGATTTCGGAAAATGCAATGCTTAATGTGTAACGATGTGTAAACTTATCAGCTCTTTACACCAGTTTATGATTATGAGTAAACGCAACTAAATCCGTGTGAGATGTATTTGACAATGTTCATATGCGAAATCTGATTCAGTTGTTACAATGATGACTCTTATTTTTTGCAAATGGCTCACCTTGCTTTCTTCTCCTGTATGTTCTATCTTCAGGTGCTAAGCTCTGTATGATATCGGACCTTCTTGGGGATTCGGGTTCTGTAACTGGTGTTGATGTTTCAAGCCATCGTTTAGCGGCCTGTAGGACAATGTTACAGAAATATGCATTGGGCAATCTCTGCCGACTATTTGTTGCTGATGGGACAACTTTTTCCCTCGTACCCACGAGAGTTCTTTCAGATCCAAAATCATGTAACTGATCTGAATCCTCTTATACCTGAAGCTTCATATCATATGTGAAAGAGTGAAAATCTTAAGAATACTATTTGCAAGCATGTTTCTGTTTTTAATATGTTTTCATTCCATCTAGAATTATGCAGGTGAATCTATTTTGGAAGAAAATGTGACATTCAAGGAGTGGACATCTAGGAGACCATGGAAAGAAAGGAAAGAAGCAGCTAGGGTAAGAAAAAATGGTGCCGTTCGGTCAGGGAATCAACTTCCAGAGCTCATTTATTATGGCCACCACTCTGGTGTGGTTGGACTGACTAGAAGTGAATTGTACCAAACTTTTCGTGACAGCGAATATTTGAGCCGCGGCTATGACAAGGTAATACTGCATTTTGGTTCAATATTTAAACCCGCCTTTACAGGTCTCTTTACACTCTTTCTATTTCCGTATTTTTTTGGACGATCACTAACACCTTTTCAATATCTTTTATGTTATTTCTTTGTCGTTTAACGTCATTTATAGTTTCATTGAAGTTTGCTAACTTAAGCGGGATGTTTATTCAGGTACTAGTGGATGCAGAGTGCACTCATGATGGATCAATTAAACATGTCCAGAAATTCGAACAGTGGGGATGGGAAACTCTTCAACGTCGTGTACTGGATGCAGAAAGAAGTGATAGCCTCACCGTGCTTCAGGTATCTGATTTCAGTTTCTGTCAAATGTATTTGCGAACTTTGCTACTTCGTATATGATTATTACTTCTCTATTGTAATATTTTCCCATGTGCATTTAATGGCAGAATTCTAGCTTCCTTGTGCATCGTCCCCTGTTATAAAAATGCTTAGTAAAGTGATGAAAATATGTGTCCTTGGTTTGCAGTTGAAGCTCCTAACCAATGGTTTTCGATTGCTAAAATCTGGGGGGATTCTTGTTTATAGCACTTGCAGGTGCCTTCTGTTGTTTGCTCCTTTAACCTTTAGGATATTACGCATAAAGGATATCCGCTTGTATTTTGCTAATTTTCGTTTTCTGTTGATTAGTTTGACAGTTGCTCAGAATGAAGACGTGGTAAAGCAGTTTCTTGAGGGAAATCCTTGTGCAGGTGAAGTCCTTTGTGCTTTGTAATATCATTAGTGATGGTTTAAGTAATTTACAGCCTGCAACTTATGGGTATGGTGACTGTATTAAACGATTAAGTATCATTTTACCTGTAGCAGAACGGCTAATCAAAATTAGTTTACCTGACGTGATGGTTTAAGTACTTTGTTTTTTCGTTACATTTTTAACGTCATAAAGAAACCAGATAACAATAGCTAATCTAGACAAACTCATAATCAGTTGTTAATCCCATACTATCTACATTACGAGCTGAAGTTGTTTCTACGACTTTTTCCTGCTCGAGTAGCTCTTGCATCTCTAGTTCGTACTCTATGAACAATTTATCATTACATCAGAGTATACTCGTATCATTTTACACGCTTATATCCCTGTGGTTCATCGGTTCCTTCTTATTCTGCAGAGTTGCAGGCGATAGATGCTGCTGAAAATTGGCCGTGCAAGAACGGGCGAGTACCAAATACCTTGCGCTTCGATCCCGTGACTTCAAAAACGAGCGGACTGTTTGTCGCAAAGTTCTCGAATTTGACCATTTGATCAAGTTTTAGTTGTACTGCATTTTCTTTTCGTTTCTTTGCACTGCTGAATAGTTCAGACAACCATTGGGAGAGGATCACAATTACGACCAACATATATGCTGTATTCTTTATATTTCTTTCCAGTGGAAAGAAATCACACAAAAGCAGTGAACATTTCGTTCTAGCAAGGCAAATTCCCCTCCTTTTTCTGGTAAATCAATGTGGCTCCTTGCCCGACAAGGAGAAACTAAAGCAAAACATCACGAGATTGGTACGAGGAACCACCCGATCTCATTTTGGATTTGCTTATTGAGGAATCTGGTTTGTAATTGAAAGCAATGTGCTTGGTTTTTTCATGAATGAAGGCTATCGAATCTTTTCACCAAAAAAAAAAAAAAAAAAAAAGCAAAACATCACGAGATCTAGAGATTCCATCAGCGTCCGACAACAATATATTATGACAACATGCAAAAGCTTGATTGAAATAAACTGGACCAAGAGAATACGACAAACTTAAGTTAGCTAGTTCATTAGTCACAAAACTCATCCCTTTTTGTGCAATTAAAATTTTTGTTGATGCATTTTTCCCGGATAGTGTAGAAGAACTATACCAAATCGGTCAGGCTTGTCAAGATACTACTAGATCCTGCCAGACGATAATCGGTAAGGCTTTGTTATGTTCCTAGTTTAAGACCTAAATGACAATTTTTTTTAACAGTGTAGAGTACTCAATACGGAAAATGAATGATCACGGAAAATGAATGATCATAATTGAATTAAAAAAAAATACACGCTATTTTTGCTTACTTGTCAATCTAATGGTTATAAAATTGGATTATCTAATAGTCCGGACTATTAAAGACTTACCTCCAAAACTATACTGTCACATCCCGGCCCGGGTGGGACCACTTTCCGGGCCCGCTCCACCACCGTAGCACGATATTGTCCGCTTTGGGCCCCGACTACGCCCTCACGGTTTTGTTTCTGGGAACTCACACGAGAACTTCCCGATGGGTCACCCATCCTGGGATTGCTCTCGCGCGCTACTCGCTTAACTTCGGAGTTCCCATGGAACCCGAAGCCAGTGAGCTCCCAAAAGGCCTCGTGCTAGGTAGGGATGGGAATATACATTTAAGGATCACTCTCCTGTGCGATGTTGGATGTCACAATACGAAGCCAAAATGTAATGTTAATATTAACTTGATTGCTATTTGAGGATTAAAAATCAAAGGAAAACTAATAAAAATGACTTGAAAATTTTGAGCTTTAACAGTAAGGATAAAATAAATGATAAAGTGAAATAATACATGATTGATTTTTTAGTGTAAAAATATGGTTTTTCGTTAAAGTAAACAACATCGGAAATTTTTCGTTAAAGTTCCTTAAATCAAACCAAATTAGTTCAAGCCCATTCCTACGAGAAATTTTTAGTTGTAACGGGAATAGGGATAGGATACCATATGTTTTTATACAAGTGGTGGAAATTTTTAATTTTTAATTTATTAACATTTTAACACACATAACCCATAATTTATATATATATATATAAGTGATATACCACCTCTCGTGTGATGGTCACATTGAAAAATTTCTTCATTTCTACCAATAATGTTTGGAGGGCGCGTTTAGATACATACACTATATGCATTAATTAATATATAGAGACACGTAATGTACCACCTCGTATGACAGTCATATTAAAAAAAATTTCGTTCCTACCAATAATGTTTGGAGGGCGCATTTAGATACGTACACTGCGTGCATTAATTAATATATAACAATTGGAATGTACCACCCACCCCAACAAACAACTAATTGGTACGTGTTTATTTGTTATATAAACTAATAAAGACTGAATCTGAATCAGAAAATGTACTGCGCCGGAAATCTGTACAGATTCATCCGACGTAATTACGTATGCATACTTCAGTATCCAAAACCAACACGCTGTCGTTTTATTACGTTACATCATTAGCAAGCCTCCAAAAAGCTTCAGGACAAACTCGTCGGTAAATCCAGGTCACCGCTGACGTCTCTCAAGAATTGCTAGTCAAACCCAGAATATCGCTACGCAGACCCACACACAAGCTCCGATCAAAAGGCCTCGAATCCTTGTTTTTCGGAAACCAAGACGTCCACGTTTCATATTCTCCTTTAGCGCTCGGAGGAGCAGATGACCGGCAGCAGCGGCCACGAAATCGCAGCTCCCCTTAGTAAGCAAACACTCAAATTACAAGTTTCTCCTTCTTTTTCGCCAAATTTACATTTCTAATTCCACTAATTTCGCTGCATTTGGTTATCGCTGCAGTTCCGAAGACTCAATACGATGCCTCCGCCTCATCTCCGCCGCCGGCGGACGAGAACTCTCCGATCGAGCAAGTCGCCCTTACCGTTCCGGTCACCGACGATCCCTCCCTCCCGACCGTCACGTTCCGGACGTGGACGCTCGGCGCCCTCGCGTGCGTTCTACTCTCCTTCCTCAACCAGTTCTTCTGGTACCGCCGCGAGCCCCTCTCGCTCACCTCGATCTCCGCTCAGATTGCGGTGGTCCCGCTCGGCCACCTCATGGCGTCGCTGATCACCGATCGAGTTTTCTTCAAGGGGCGAAAATGGGAATTCACGCTCAATCCGGGACCCTTCAATGTGAAGGAGCACGTGCTCATCACCATCTTCGCCAACTCCGGAGCTGGGAACGTCTACGCCATCCATATCGTGAGCGCGGTTAAGATCTTTTACAAGAAGAACCTGTCGTTTTTCGTTGCGCTGCTTGTCGTTTTGACTACTCAAGTGCTGGGGTTCGGGTGGGCCGGGCTGTTCCGGCGGTACTTGGTGGAGCCCGCCGCAATGTGGTGGCCTCAAAATCTCGTTCAGGTTTCGCTCTTCAGGTAAACTCGCCTGATTTCTTTATCCACGTGTCGTTTCATTAATGGCGCATGTAATTGTTGGTCTACGTAACCAACTTGCTTATTATTCATACACATATTAATTGAATCGGATGAATTAAAAAAGATCAATAATAAAAAATTAATTATATCAAAGATAAAAATGAACGTGTGAATAACAATATCCTATTCATAGTAGTTCGCCTTGTCTTGGGCCTTTAGGTAGGGTGTTTTCAATTAAGAGTTTATTCAATCAAAATCTTAAATGAATTTATGGAAGTGATGGGTATTAATCAAAATTTTAAAAGAGTTTATAAAACTCTATACAAATTTGAGTGTATTAATTCTTAATTTTGAAGTAGGTAATAAAACTCGTTATGTATTAAATTAGGATTTGATTTGAAGCATTTTAAAAATACATGATTTTAATAGATCTGAAGGGATTTTATAGTGTTTTTTTAGGCTTTACGCATCTTAAGATTTTTAATAATTTCACCCAAAATTAACATAGAGTCTATGGAACACCATTAAACTCCATGAATTAAGAAATCCATTGAACTTCATGAATTTATAACTGTTTTAAAATCTTTTATAGTAGCTTAGGGTTTCCATGAATTTATAACTCTTGTATTTATTTATTTAATACAAGCTTAAACTGAAATGCATATGTCTTCATCCGCTCTGTCCAATATATCCCTTCGATTTCTAAAAAAGATTACTAATCCTTAACTTTTCGAGTAATCCTTCATTCACAGCTATGCTTCCGTCTATAATTAACAAGTGATTGTTAATTACCTTAGTTGTGATGATTGATACTAGAATTATCAAAACATGCTGGTTTAAGTAATTAGAGGAAAAATTACAATAGAAGTTACTATAGTAAGGAAAATGTACGGGCCGGGGTTTGCAACTTTAGTAGTTAAAAGCATTCACAAACGATATTTGGGGGAAGGGGGATTCAAAAGCGGAACTAAGGTGTAAAGAAGAATACTCATAACCAACTAAGCTACAAGCCTCTTGCTATGTTATCCTTCATTTTTATCTTAAGTAGTATTTTGAACACTCTGGCATATTAGCGGTCTCCATATACTACATATAATATGTTCACTTATTTTTTCTCAAGATGGGGCTTTTCTAGCATAATAGCATTACTTGTTAGGCATGCCCGGTAACGTTTTCAGAGAATATTTTCAGAAAATGGAATCGAGAAATTAAAGAACGTGCTTTTTCAAGATCCGAGATTGTGTAATTCTTGCTGCCTATTTTTCTTTGCAGTTGGTTTTTAGTGTAATACTATAAGACCATCAGTCTCTCACTTAAGTAGTATAAACGAGAATGTTGAGGAAGTCATGAATCATGACTGCTCTATGTGGTTTGTGTGCATGTTATGTATTTACAGGGCACTGCATGAGAAAGAAGAGAGGCCAAAGGGTGGATTAACAAGAAACCAGTTCTTCCTCATTGCCTTCACTTGCAGCTTCGCTTACTATGTCCTTCCCGGTTACTTATTCCCAATGCTAACTTCCCTTTCCTGGATCTGCTGGATTTTCCCTACTTCCATCCTGGCTCATCAGCTCGGTTCAGGACTGCACGGTCTTGGCATCGGTGCTATTGGCCTCGATTGGTCAAGTATATCCTCTTACCTCGGGAGCCCACTTGCCAGTCCGTGGTTTGCTACTGCCAATATTGCTGCTGGTTTTTTCCTTGTGATGTATGTCATTACTCCTGTGACTTATTGGCTCAATGTATATAATGCCAAAACTTTTCCCATATTCTCGGATGATCTGTTCACATCTACTGGCCAAAGCTACAACATATCAGCTATTATAGATTCCAACTTCCGCCTTGACATTAATGCATACGAGCGAGAGGGCCCCCTCTATATGAGCACCTTCTTTGCTATCTATTATGGCATCAATTTTGCCTGCCTTACTGCCACTATTGTTCATGTTCTCCTCTTTAATGGGAGGTAAGCGACACTTTTCACATTCAACTGCTGCTGTCTTTTCAATATTCTCTAAAGCAAATTTTCCGTAAGTTGTATTAGAATTCTTCACTTAAGCTCGGGTTCTGCATCAATATATGTGCAGTGATATCGATCCTATGGTGAAATAGCTTATATATTGTTAATTTGTTATACATTTTGCTCACAAAGCCTTATTGTATCGAGCGTGCAGGGACATCTGGCAGCTAAGCAAGTCTGCCATCAACGAGAACAAGATGGACGTGCACACAAAGCTCATGAGAAAATACAAGCAAGTTCCTGGATGGTGGTTCATGTGCATCCTTTTGGCTAACATAACCGCAACCCTATTTACTTGCCATTATTACAATTATCAACTACAACTGCAATGGTGGGGTGTCTTGCTTGCTTGTGGTCTTGCCTTGTTTTTCACTCTTCCTATTGGAGTCATCAATGCCACAACAAATCAGGTGTAGTATCACGCTCCTCATATTCTGCTTTTTTTTGTTTTGAGTTAGGATGTTATTTACCTTTCTATCCACTTATGTCATCCAATATTTTGTCGCACACTTCTTTCTAGCTTTGCATTGTTATTTCTCTAGCATTAACAATCTTTTCATTTCCGAACAGGCGCCAGCGTTGAATGTGATCACAGAGTACATCATCGGGTATCTGTATCCAGGATATCCAGTTGCCAACATATTGTTCAAAGTTTATGGATACATAAGCATGAAGCAGGCCATCGCATTCCTGGAAGACTTCAAGCTTGGGCACTACATGAAAATTCCTCCCAGAGCAATGTTCATGGCACAGGTTAGCATCCTGTGTTTTTCTCTTCTCAAACATGTTCGGAAACAAAAAATACTCACTAAGTTTCATCAAAATTCTTTTCAGGTAGTTGGTACTATTATAGCAGCGATTGTCCATCTAGGAACTGCCTGGTGGCTTATAAGCACAGTCCCAGACATATGTGATAGGGCGTTACTACCATCAGACAGTCCATGGACTTGCCCGGGCGACCATGTCTTCTACGATGCTTCTGTTATTTGGGGTCTTGTCGGGCCTCGCAGAATCTTTGGTAACCTTGGCCATTATTCCGCCATCAACTGGTTTTTCTTAGCTGGTGCTATAGCTCCTGTCCCAGTTTGGCTTGCTCACAAGGCCTTCCCAAGCAAACATTGGATTAAACTTATCACCATGCCGGTGCTCTTTGGGGCAACAGTTAACATGCCTCCGGCTACTGCTGTCAACTTCACCAGCTGGATTCTCATTGGATTCGCATCAGGGTTCATCGCTTACAGGTATTATCGCGCCTTGTGGAGTCGCCACAACTACGTGCTATCTGGAGCTCTGGACGCCGGATTAGCGTTTATGGGGGTACTTCTGTACTTGTGTCTGGGGATGGAACATGTTAGCTTGAAATGGTGGGGAAGCAGCCCAGATGGTTGTCCTTTGGCTTCTTCCTCAACAGCCTAATGAGTTATAGCTAAATCATGCCCCCTGCTGCAAGAAAAGTTGTAAGGTGTATTTTTTTTTTGTAAGAACAGAAAAGTTGTATGTTTGATATGCATAATTATGCGCTTAGGGTAGAACTGTAAATAACTTGTGTAATAACTATTGTTTATTGATTATTTGATAGCAAATATCAATTCATTTTTGAACCATATTATTGTTAATCCATTGTGAGGTTTAGTCCACTCCCCAACCCTGTAAATAATGTTGTTTGTTAAAATAAAAAAAAAATTATTAATTCATTTTTTATTGCAAGCGATGGTTCTAATTTGAATAATAAGTTCTAAAGTATATTCAGGCGAGGAAAAAGAAGGTACACATGTAAAATATTTTTTATCCCTACATTTAACAGACAATTAATAAAAAAAATTATTTTTGGATTAAAGTTGCTAACGGACTACATCATCAGAGTTTAAATCCTAATATTTTTTAGCACAAAAACTATCTCCCAATTATTTTATCACCATAAAGACCGTTTATCCGATTAGTCCTATCTAAAACTAAAATGAGATTGGTTTGGAAGTCCAAATACGTTTATCCGATTAGTCCTATCTAAATGAGATTGGTTGGGAAGTCCAAATACATTATTGCCACCTGGGTCAAATAAGGATTACAGAAAAAACAGGCGGTTTTGATCCAGGCGTTCACCTAGTTTATGTGATGGTTTTAGCTCTAATCTTTCCCGTGGATTTTGAAATGTCCTTTTTGTCCTCTCCATCCACTTGATGAATCCGACATTACATGATTAAATTTGGTATTATTTTATTTAATCATATATCATTAATATTAATCAGTCCCGGAATTGTAAAACCATGGACTAAAAACCCAAACAGATATGTTTAAACATTTGTTTTAGTTATTAATAATTTAATAAAGCTAATTAATGAAGGCAAAACAAACTTATAAATAACTTCGTCAAGCAGAACCAGAATCCTCGGACAAAACTAACCAAAACAAACACATTTGGTCTGAAAAATCTAATCGGAGTTTTCTTTCCCTTGATTACTTTTAACCATGCTTTTTCCGTCGCGATTTCTCGCTTCCCCTGCCGGAAAATGGCTGGGATTTGTGACAGCCATTTGGGTTCAAGCCATCAGCGGCAACAACTACACATTTTCCAACTATTCTGGTGCCCTAAAATCTTTGATGGAACTCTCCCAGACTCAACTCAACAATCTATCCGTTGCTAAAGATGTAGGCAAGGCATTCGGGTTGTTATCCGGCCTTGCTTCCGATCGTTTGCCGACTTCCGCCATCCTCATTGTCGGAGCATTGGAGGGCCTCATTGGATATGGAGTTCAATGGCTGGTTGTTAGTCAGAGAATCAGCCCTCTTCCCTACTGGCAGGTATTGTCGATTCGACATTTAGGTTTTATGTTCTCTTATCATGCAATATGTTATGTTATGTTGTCATACTATTAATTTCAATTTTATTGCGCAATCTGTCGTGTTTGCATTGTCAAATTGTCAATTTCAACATCTTAAACTCGAGATTGGTTATATGCAAGTACATTTACATTCATTTGAACTGCTTTTTATTTTCGTATATATTTTTTACGGGTTCTTGAAATGATTTTCTACTCTGGCTGCAGATGTGCATATTTATGTGCATGGGAGGAAACAGTACAACATGGATGAACACGGCAGTGCTAGTGACATGCATGAGAAATTTCACGAAAAACCGCGGCCCGGTCTCAGGAATCCTCAAAGGGTATGTAGGGCTAAGCACAGCAATCTTCACAGATTTATGCACAGCTCTCTTCTCATCCAATCCCTCCAAATTTCTCTTCATGCTTGCCGTAGTCCCTGCTGTTATCTGCCTCATAGCTACCCTTTTCCTCAAGGAAACCCCGCCGGCTTCCACTCTACCGGAGATAAAACAAGAAGCCAAGTTCTTCCATGTCTTTGATTTAATTGCGGTTTTCGTAGCTATCTATCTCTTGGCCTTTGACATGTCTGGAAAGCACGGCCATGATCTCTCTTTGATATTTTCTGTTGGACTTCTTTTCCTGCTAGCTTTTCCCTTGTGTGTACCTATGTACACTTTGCTTTTCAAACCCAATTCTCATCACGATTTAGAACAAGAAATTAAGGAACCTTTGCTTGCTCAAGTCGGACCGATTGTGAAGCCAGAGATGCAGAACTCTAATGGTGCAGGCATTAAGGTGGATGATGTTGCGGTGAAGAGACAACCTTTGATTGGGGAAGACCATACCATTTTTGAAATGATAAAAACACTTGAGTTTTGGATACTTTTTGTGTCGTTTCTTTGTGGTGTAGGGACTGGAATGTGTGTCATGAACAACATGGCTCAAATGGGACTTGCTCTTGGCTACTATGATGTCTCCATTTTTGTGTCACTTACTAGCATTTGGGGGTTCTTTGGACGCATAGTCTCCGGCCTAGTCTCGGAATACTATATCGGGTATGTTCCTTCTAATTTTAAAGCGTTATTAAAGTAACTGTTTCAATAATGTAAAGATAGTTTAATGTACTTAACTGGTACCGGATACCAATCTACAGTACCTGATACATTGTCGATATTATTAGCATAGTATCAACTATCAACTATCAACCACATAATAACAGTTTACCTAATACTATAGACTAGTAGCCATTACTAAACACTTTTTCCGTACTTATGTAATCAAGTTAAAGAGTAACATACTCGATTAGGGTTCCGAAAATGTGCTAACCCTAATTTCACTATTTTCAGGAAATCAGCCACCCCTAGGCCACTTTGGAATGCAGCTTCCGAGATTCTAATGGCCCTCGGGTTCATATCCATGGCGTCGGCCTTGCCGGCTTCCTTCCATATCGGCTCGAGTCTAGTCGGAATGGGTTACGGAGTCCTCCTCACCATAACAGTTCCAGTTGCCTCGGAGCTATTTGGTCTCAAATACTATGGCCTCTTGTACAACATTCTCATCCTCAACCTTCCCTTGGGCTCCTTCCTCTTCTCTGGCTTGCTTGCTGGCATTGTCTACGATTCTCAAGCCACAGTTAGCCCTAGTGGAGGTGGGACCACTTGCGTTGGGTCCCACTGCTACATGCTTGTGTTTGTTGTGATGGCAGTTGCTTGCATGTTTGGGCTTGCAATGGACGTTTTGCTGGCGTTTAGGACAAAGCATGTTTATGCCAAGATTTGTGAGAGCAAGAAACCGCAGTAGCTTCAAACTCCCCTTTATTTTTTGTAAATGTTGATTTCGTTGTACAGATTTTGAACCCTCAATTTTTAGTTTTGCAACAAACATCTATGTTTCTTTGTTTTGTTTTTGTGATTTGGAGATGAATGAGTTGAAGCGACACTATAACAGCGAGTGTCTTTGTAATTAAAGTAGTTAAGAGTATTTGCACTGCACTCAGAAAGACTTTTCAAGAAATGAGAATTGTTATGCGGATCCGCTTCACTTTCCGTACAACAATCTAAGCTATCTTTTTTATAAGTCTCAGTTCATAATTTATTCTTGGAAAAAAAATTAGCTCGATCGAAAACTATTTGCCCATTTGATTCTAGTCATAAAATTTCATAGTAGTCAATGAAATGAAAGTACAAAAAATAGACGATTCGGATCAGTGAAATATACTACTAACAAAAACTTTTGGGTGGTGTAGGCTTGTGTATGGGCCATACTTAGAATTGGGCCCACCTGAACCACAGCCCAATCTATGGATCCAATCTCAAGGCAACAGAAACGGCGCCGTAGAGAGCGCCAAATATTGCGCACAATCTTCCGTTAATCCGTACCAAACCACCTGGCTGAAGTAAGTGCCCGCAGACAGAGCTGCAGAGACTGAATCCAATGGAAACAACCGTCAAAGCTTCCTCTCTCCGGTGGAAAATTCTCCGTCAAGCTCTCCTCCGCAAACCCACCGGTGCCTCTCTCTCTCTCTCTCTCTCTCTCTCTCTCTCTCTCTCTTCTGATCAAATGGAGTTTTTATTTAATACTGTGAACTGCAGGAGAAGATTCGCAATCCGAAATCGGCGTCAAGAAAATCACGAGGAAGACGACGCAGGGCTTCAACTTGATCCCATCCCACATCGCCAACGACCCATCATCTCGCTCCGGCGACGTCACCGTCTGCTACACCTTGCCCGACGACTCTGCCCCCAAGCTTCGCCTCACGTGAGTTAGCTTTCAATCTTTGTTTCAAATGCTGCACCAAGTTCGAATCTTTCGTGTCAGTATATGATGCTCGAAATTACATTTGCAAAACCGAGATAGATATTTGATTTTCTCGATGTGGGATTTTTGAAATTTGATACAGTGATGCGAAAGTTTGAAAATTTTTATTGAATTTTTGTGGGCTTTGATTGAATTTTGTTACTTTTTGGAGCAGTCAAAGAGTGGTTGACCGAGCTGAGCTCAGTGACTTTGAGATTTGTAATGAGTACAATATTGACAACACTGGGCTTGTTTGTAAGTTCCTCTTTGTGCAATTTGACTGCACATTTTATTGTTTTTATAATTTTGAGCAAGCTTTTGGCTTAATATTTGTTGTTCATGTTGTTGTGCAGGTCAGTGGCCGTCGGAAGAGGTTCTTGCTTATTTTTGCTTGACTCACGCGGACATGTTCAGGTTTACAAATTATGCCTTGCACTGCTCTTTTGGAAATTTTCGTTTGGTCTTGAAGTTTCTGTATTGGCTGTTTCGACATTTTGGTGCAACTTTCAGTGTTCATTTTTCTTCTGTGTGATATATTTGCATTTGCCTTGCATTTTTCTAGGTCGAAAAGAGTACTTGAGCTCGGGTCAGGCTATGGCCTAGGCGGCTTCGTTATTGCAGCTGTTACTGAGGCATCAGAAGTTGTAATTTCAGATGGGAATCCACAAGTAGTAAATTGTATCCTAATTGCATCGTTGAACTATGAACATGGTCTGTCTTGGAATGTTTTCAAACACGAACACGTCCTTTATTTTTATTTTTTGGTTCTGTATTTGTGTTATGTCATCAAAGAACCATTAATTGTAAATAGACCCCCCCCCCCTTCCTTCTTTTAAGAACATTTGGAAGTACTATTTCTCTTATTGTGATAATTTGAAACCAGATTATTTCTTGGTCAATTGTAAACATTATGTACAGATTCCTTAATGTTTAGATATTCAGCACAATATTGATGCAAACTCTAAAGCATTTGGTGGTACAAAAGTGAAGTCCATGATGTTGCATTGGAATCAGAATGAAATTTCTACTATCTCTAGCGAATTTGATCTCATTGTTGCTAGTGACTGGTATGTTCCTCTTTCGTTGAAGTTTCTTCATTAACATGTGCAATCCCACATCATTTTCTGCCCTTTTCATTAAATGAAGGGAGAGAATCATTGAATCTGGATGGAGATTATGTGCCATAGTTACCTCAACTTATGTGCCAAGTTCTATGCACTGCCCAAGGATCTCTTCTTTCCATCTGAAAGACATGAAATTTAAATTTGGTGCTATGGTGTTGTCATGATAGGCCCAACTTTGCAGCAGACCACCCATTATTCTTGAATGGATATTGTTGATTCCTCTTTGGTTATTTTTAAGTAATACTTTTTAATGAGTCTGGGAGGTTATTGGTGGGGAAAAGTTGTTTGTTGGTTGCAATTTTGGTTGACCTGGGGAAACTTAACCTCTTGGTTTTCTTCACTAAATGACAAGAGGCACTTGTAATAATTATGAAACATAAATGCACCCTAACACGTTGTTAAATCTTTATGCTCTATCTTGTTTATATTCATTAACTTGATATGTCATATTCACAGCACTTTTTTTAAGGAATTCCACAATGGACTTGCTCAAATTCTCAAATTCCTGCTGGGAAAAGTGAAATCCTCGGAAGCTATATTCTTCAGTCCTAAAAGGGGTGACTCCTTAGACAAGTTCTTAGAAACAATCAAAGAATGTGGTTTGCACTTTAGCATAACAGAGAATTATGATGCAGAAATTTGGAAGCATCACGAGGAGTTTTTGGACGGCGATGGTTCCTGGCCTAGCTATCAAAAGGATCACTGCTATCCCTTATTGATCAGGATTACAGTATGAACTTTTGAACCCATATTCCTTCACCAGCTGCACATATTTCAGGCAATATAGATTCTGTCTGTAGGGTGTCAGTTTTTTCTGGCAGCATGGATTGCGTGTGTGAATTGTTTTTGTTATCATTAGGAATGGGAAATGCAATGTACAGCCAAAGTTTGGCCCCTGAAAATGGTGGTGGATACAGATCCATAGGCACTTAAATGGCGTATTCGTTCCTTATCATTGTGTTGATCCTTCCTGACTTGTAGCTACCAATTGGAATGGAAAGAACAGCATTACCGTTGTTGGTTGATGTAAAATAATTGTGATTTCCTTTTAAAGTCTATGTTTCCTGCCAGATTTACAGTTTACCAATTGTAATGGAAGAATGAGATTTCTTTTCATGATTGATATTATATATTGTTGATTTCCCATTCTCAAGGTCTGAAAGTTTGAAACTTTTGTCTGAAGATTCCTTATCTTTATTTGAGCATCTAGTCACATTATCAGATTTAAAATATAGCCGTCCATGGCTAAACAACGACATGGACAGTAAGGGACGCAGCTGAACAATGTCAAAAGCGATATGCTCTTTGGATCGGTTAAACTAACATATATTAGGTGTGGGAGATTACTTGTTTGCTTTGAAGTTATATGTCACCGCAGGCTCACAGAAAGGAAGAAGGCTTGTCTGAAGAGTGTAAAGATGACATGTCCTGGATCAAATCCAAAGCTTTTCTAAAGATAAGTCTATCTCTATTCTCCTTTCACTATTGCTTTACGCTGGTTGGTTCCGAGTGCCACTTGTTTATATGAAATTTTACTTGTTAGCTCGAAAAGTATACTCAAGTTTGCAGTGCACAACTTCTCTGAACAAGTAATAAAAAATTCGTGAGCATTGCCATTGATTGATTCTAATGCATGATTCGGCAATAGGGTGCAATTTTGGGAACGATATGTTAGCATTTTATTTTGAATAATACCGTGGTTCTCATACTCTTGCTCTACTGTGATCTGTTTTCCTCTTGTTAGCTTGATCGCTTAAATTTTATAACGAATTAATGTTTTCCTTCTGTTAGTTCCTAACTGCCTTAACTTTCAACACTGATTAATGCAAGAACTGATAAAATACATTAGATGGCAAAATATATATTGTTCTCAATAGGTATAGGCGTCACTGGGAAGCATGTCCCTTAAGATGGTGATCCCAAAAAATAGTACTTGAGTAAAATATATTTCATTGCTAGCTTCATCATCCCACCAGTAACAAATTATGTTTGCATTTCTGCGGATGGTGATTTTTGCATTCCCGTTTTATCCATTTGCCCTCCTCGCTCCCTTTTATGTCTCTGCTTTTGTAGTGTATTCGTTCACACAACTTTTTGAATTGGAGAAATGTCGAAAAAGATGGATTACGAATCATCTTTGAAAATGGACCGCAGTCATGATCAGGTATCAATCATCTTATCTTAAGGAAAAAGTGGTTCTTTTCTGTCTTTGTATTGCTTGCTCTGGGGGGTTTCCCCACAGAAATTATTGAAGAATCATCTCTTTGTATACATATACATCCAGGATGTGAAACTCCAAGGAAATCACCGTCATAGGGCGGCAATATGGAACCTACTTACATTGGCATTTTTCGGCTTGTTTGCTTATCTTGTTGGTAATCGTAACGAGAGAGAAGATGAATCATTCAGAATTGCCATTACTGATTGAAATCACATTATCTTCTTTTTGGCTTCAGGTATGATGATCAGAATGGTAGACCCCTACACGCACCTCTTTTGCTGTCAATTCATCAATGCTCATCGCACACGCCTATTTGTCGTGCTAAATGTTCACACTGAAAAGTGCTTGCGTAAGTGGGTTATGTGGTGGTAGGTTACGAGTAATTCTTCCATGTGACCGTTGTATTGTCACAAAAAAGAACGTTTGGACCAAAAATATTTGTAGACCCCTACAACAAGAAAGGCGGTCGTGGTAAAGAATTTTTTCCATAGAGGAAATGAAGCACATTTTCATTTCTAAACAAATGCTTTTGCTTTTGCTTTTGCTTTATAAATTAATACGTGTATTTGTATCGAACATCAATATTGCGGGGTTTGGATTTGGGTGGTTTACAATCCTTGAGTGTGTCGACTTTCCTCATTACTACCGCCAACTTGGCGTCTCTTGGTTGTATGTAAGTTTATCTCTCGAGGATGCAAACCACTGGGCCATTTGGAGCATGATTGGCTAATGTAACTGTCGAAATGTGAGAGCCGAAGTGATGACCAAAATCAACATACTTTGAAGAGCTATGGAAATGGAAGGTTGGGTTTTGGTTGAATCTCCGCTGGCCAAATCAGCTAGCAATGAAGAACCTATTGGGTTCGACCCGGAATCCGACCCCGACCCCGACCCCGAATCTCTTGAAGATTTTAGGCTGCCAAAAAACATATTCCGGAATCAAATCCATGTCAATTACAAGCATATTTTGCAAATCGTTAAAATTGATTACTGTGGATTAAAAACTAATAATCGAACAACATAACATGTAATGCTGTTAAAAAAAATTAAGGTACTTACCTTGAAGTAAGAGAAGCGCAAAATGTGATCGTATAATCAGCACTTGTACACGTAAACGTACTTGAAGCATCATCGTAAGCGTAGCTATATGATTTCGGACACGCCGACTTAAACAACTGCGAGTACATGGACGGCTTGCATGTAGACGGTGAACCGTAGGCGCCGTTGCAACAATACTCCGGACTTCCAAATGCGTCACACGCACTCTTGCACGCGCCGCCACCCTTGACTTTGAGCTCGGCAGGGCACCGACGGTTGAGGTCCGTAACGCACCCGGTGGACGCGCACGCACCGGATCCCCCACTCCCCTCAACGATCATTGGTAAGTTATAACCGTCAACGAGGCTGACGTCATAGAAGTCTTGAGAACCCGAGCCGAGTGTGAACTCGGCTAAGGTGGCCGGTGGCACGGCTCCGGCACCGTTGCACTCGAGCTCGCCCGAGCCGCAGTCCCCGGTCGAACAAGAACCCCGACCCGAACCGTCAAAGGTGCAGCCGGTTCGGCCCCAGAAGCGACCGGACCAGCCGGTCGGGGCTTGGAAGACGCGGGAACTGCCTTTGGGAAGCTCGAAGCCGGTGCTGTCGAGCTTGTCGTTGCCGGCGCTGGCTAGAATTCCCGGCCATACTGTGAAGTCACACTTATTTGTGAACGTGAATGTGGCCCCTAACACCCCTAAAAAACAGAGACAAGTGTATAGATTAGTGATAATTCAATTGAATTAAGAAAATGGAAAGAACAACCCAGGTGGTAAAATTGCTCGTTTTATTAAAAGTTTGTGTCTTTTTTTACCTTCGGTAATGATTAGAAGAATGAAGGTGAAGTGGTAAGAAATTGGAGTAGCCATACGGATTTTGGTGAAAAGGTTTAGAATCTTGACTGGCAGAGAATGTTGGGTTTTTTTTCTCACACGGAAACAGAGTCTGCAAATGGCAAATGCTGTATGAGAAATTGAACTGAGGGTGGAGGAGGAGGAGGAGCTGGTGCTGGTGCTTTGGGGAGGGATTGGGAGGGGGGGGGGGGGGTGTTGGGGGGGGGGGGGGGGGGTGGGTTTGTGAAGGCGGGCGGGCGGGGAAGGAGGGAGTGGTGGGGGTTCCGAATGATCAGCTGAGAGTCTTATTTATGAGGAATTCATGCACAAAAAAGAGACAGAAAGCAATGTGAGTGTCAGCTATCACTGACTCACTATTTTTTTTTTTTTTTTAATTTCTAATTTTACGAATAAGATTTGGCACCCAAATTTTTGCATTAAATCTGTGCGTCAAATGGATTTGATGTGTCACGGACTCACTAGCTAGATTTGTGCTTCGATTCATATGGAATTTGGTTAATAAGCGTCACATCATTTATAGCACAAATTTAATGTATAAATTTAGTTTTCGTAATATTAATCCTAATTTATTTTTAATAGTGAAAAGTTGATCCAATTAGATATGAGGTTAGTCTTGTGAAACGATTAAAAATGTCTGAGTTGTTGGGCAAAGACATGTTTTTATCTGGAAAACAACTGGAACTTTGCTCCAGTGGCAGCATATGATTGGCGGACATTTTTCTTTTGCAGTTGTCTAATTTCTTACAATTCAGTTAATTTAGTTTCATTTCATCCCATCATCGCGAGATGGTTTTTCCCCTGATTATTGGGGGAAAAACACTACAAAACAAAATAACCTAACATCAACCTCTTGAAGGAGAAGATGACTGCAAAGGTGGAATGCACCAAAACATTCTCGCACATTTGAGAATGTAATTATGTTCCGAATCTCAAATCTCGGAACTCGGATGAGAATGGCCATAAAAGTGCTTGATTTCCGCTATAACACCAGCCTTCCTCTCTTATTCTTAACAATTAACGGGTATGTGTGATTTCACTCTTATCTTATTAAGTGACGAATGAGTCCAATTGTACATTATCCATCCGAACTGATAAGCCACAATCTCAAATCGTATCATGACACTAGCACTACATTTTATTGAAATTCCATTTCACTTGTATTCAGTTGTAAGTGAAAAGTCTTAGACTCAACTTTCAAGAACCGCAAAATCAATGTCAAATGATTATTTACCTACTGTATTGTGACATCCCGTCCCGGAAATATCGAAACGTACATTTGAAATTACAATTTTACCCCTAGTTCGTTACTTTACGTGTAGTTTTGTGTTGTGTGGTGTTGTAGGACCACACACACTCATACACTCTCTTTCTCTCCCGGGATTCCCTCCCTCTTTTCCTCTCTCTCTGTCTCTTTTCTGTCACTTCTCTCTCTTTCTCTCCCGAGCTCCCTTTTCTTCTTCTTCCTTCTGAAAACGTACGGACGACACCCAAATCACCCAAACCTTGATGGATCGAAGGAACTAAGGACACCATCGAACTCGTGAAGCTCGTACGAGTGCAACCATACCATTTTCAGGTAAGAAATCATTCGTTTTCACGTCGTTTTGACTTTGGCCGATTCGAGTACTGTTCATGCAAGATTAATCTAGTTAGTTTTTGGACTTTTGAAGCTTGTAGATGTGTTAGTAAGGTCCCAAGGAGCCTCGGAGTACTTCGTTGGAGAAGTTTGGACGTCGGGATCATCGTGGTCAAAGTTGGCCGGAGATTTCGAGGGGTTTTCCGGCGAATACACGGCGAGTTAGGGGTCGAGGCAGGTATGGATGTGTTCGTCTCGTCAATACCTTCATTTTGATATATAATACGTCGAAAATGGTTAAGAAATGAAGAAGTTATGACACTTTAAAGTTTACCCAGAAATTCCGGCAAAACACCCACCGCCGGCGAAACCAGTCCGGCGACGCGAGGAAGAAGACGCGCGCGTGGGCAGCGCGTGAACAGGGCGCGTGGGGGCGCGTGAGAGCTCCAAATTGAGTTCTGAAAATTGTCACGTGTTCGTGACGTCGTGTAGATCACCGTGGTATATTCATACACCCAAATTGAGCAACATATGAGAAAGTTATTGACGAATGTTTGGTGTATGCGCGTTAAATAATGTCAATTTGGTTACTGTTTGTATAGGTGAAAATTATACAGAGGAAGAATGTAACCAAGCTAGGGGAGGTTCAGGGACCTACGAGACGTCGATGTGATATGTGAGTGGGCAGTTATTTTTCAGTATATATATATACGTATGCTTGACGTATTTCCCAGAAAACGTATTTTAAAAGAAATACGAATTAAAAATCCTGTCATATATGCATCATATTTTAATATGTGCATTACCATAATTATGCATACTGTTGCATGGTGCTGAGGAGGCCCAGGTAAGCTACGATTGAAATACTATCATCACATGCATTAGTAGTGGCATACATTTATATATGTGTATTTGGTGCTGTGGACGCACAGGTAAGTGCCAGGTAAGTGGTATTCATGTTTGTATGCAGTAGTAGTTTGAGAGGATTAGAGAGCTCATAATCTGCACCCCCGGTGTTAGTGCTCCCGCCCGAGGCCAGGGCACAGCCTTCACGTGTATGTTCACCAGCACCGCATGCTCGCCTTGGATCCAAGTTAGGTGCAAGCCTGTCGTACAGACCACATTAGGTGGTTCCGACTTGTAGGTGACCCGCGATTTATCGCACAGCTTCACGTGATCGTAGCACTAGAGCATATATATATTACACCCAGTCTGTCGTACAGACCACGTTAGGTGGTTCCGACTCGTGTGCAGATTCAGTTATTGAGTTGAGAGTGGAGCTCTAGATGCAGCCGTACAGGTCACGTTAGGTGACTCCCGGCTGCCAGATTATATGTTATTGATGTGAATTACGCTTGAGCACTTACATTTGATTATGAGTTTCCGTTGTGGCATATTCTCGAGCATGAATGGCATATTTATGAGCATGAATGATATATCTTTGAGCATGACTGTCATATCTATACATACGTATATATGTTATTTTCTGGGAAACTATACTTGTTTTACGGCGAGGGGTTAGTATATGCAAAAGAGAAAAGAAGGTTTTGAATACGTTCGTTTTGCTGACCCACTCAATTTTGTTTTGCGCCCCTCCAGGTTCAAGAATTGCAAAGGTGTGGTGACTACGAGGAAATTCAACGGTGTTCTGACAGAATGGACCAAATAAGGACTCACCTTCGGGTGTTTCATTTTAGAGTTGTATATTTTAAAGCTTCCGAACTGTGCAAATGGTTACGTCACTCTCACGTGACGGCCAGCATGCCCTCCTTCGGGACGGGGTGTGTCATGTATGACTTAGCCCTACCTATAACTCTCAATATCGTTGCCTATAAAGAAATGAAAATCACAAGACAAAGGCATGCAAAAGGCTGTGTAGTAAAGATTTTTCAGTGTGTCCGTAACTCGAGACATTACGCCATATGTTATTATACAATTAGGGAGATACTTGAAAAAGAACTTCCCTCCAGGTGTTAAATGAAGGAAAAATTTTGTCCTAGCTAAGAACATGTAAGAACATTTGAATACATATGCATACTAATAACACTTTAAAGTAGGCATGCATTCAAAAACAATTCATAAAACCCATGACTTTCAAAGCCTAGTATATGGTGAACCATAAGACTCTTTAACAATATTAAAGAGAATAAGAATTTAGAGATTCTTTACCCTTGAAGCTCATCCTTGATTACACAAGGGATTCACCCAAGTGGAGGGCCTTCAAGTCACCTCCTTGCTCCTTGGATCTTCCTTGTGATTTCCTCCCTTTTAGTGCTCCTTTTCTTCTTTGAGGATTTGAGGATTTGTTCTCCAAAACACCAAAAGTTTGGTGTCTCTAAATCTCCACACCAAAGATCTTGTGTGAAGATGAAAATGGATGACTTAGGGAAGAAAGATTGCTAGATTTTCCTCCCCTAAGGTGGCCGGCCTCTATGTAGAAAATGAGAGAATATGTTTCACCCAAATTCAATTAGAAAACCCCTTATTTGAAACAAAGCTATAATGTTGATTTTATACTTCATTTCATGTGAGTGGCAAACTTGTAATTAATACAAGTTTGCTACCCCTCACCCTTATGGTCGAAAATATGTTGTTATTGGGCTTAATTGCCCATTTTGTTTTAGTTGTCATACAACTTAAACATAATGGGCCTTGTGGACCAAAACGTTTTTGTACCCCGAAGCCCAAAACTAACTTAAACGCCTAATACGAACGTTTCGTATAATTAATTAACTATTTAATTAATCTTGACCATTCTTCAATTAAACCATTTAATTGCTTATCCATTTCATATAATTTCTTCACTTATATCCTTACTCGGTGTACGATCCATTAGGTTCCAATTAGCGAGGTAGTGGGCGATGTTACTCTTAACGATCGATTGTGAATTGAAACCACATTTCAATTCTCCCTTAAAATTAGTGTTTGCTAATCTTTAGGGCTTCCACAAACCATGAGTGACGCCTAGCAGCATGTCATGGTTACCCAAGCTAAGTAGAAGTGGTTGGAGAACCTATCCAGTTACAACTACAATGCAATACGGTCCTTCTCTAATACAATACTCTTAATCACATTGTTTAAGTGATAGTTTGTTTCATGTCTACTATCCAATGTGATATTTCTCTATATGATTCAATTGAATAAGATTTGGAACAACCTTCCTTAGTCATATTCATATGCTTTGGCCAAAGACTCTCGAATCATATCTAAGAGTATTCTCCTTCCACCATGGAAGGTTAGAGATCCCTTGTTGTGCATTCATATGCCTACATGACTAGATAGCTTGACCCCAACAATGCCGTGGACACTCCAATGGAATGCCGTTGACATAATCAAAGATCAAGGACCTAACCATTAGACATCAATGATGCCTCAGGTCAAAGGACTACTTTGCATATTGCAACTATTGAGTTCTCACATGACATGTATGTTCGAACTCTCGTTTGATCGTTGTTCAGTGTACTCGATTACTCTTTCGAGCACCTATGTGTTTGCCTTAGTGTCCAACACCAAATGACTTGAGACTAGTTCATACTCACGCTTGAGTCGACATAACACATTCTAACCTTAGCGGATTGTCAATGCCCAATTGGCAATCCTATGGCTAGGAACGTTTTAGGAATGAACATAAGAGAAAGGTCTCGTTAATTTAACTAACTTAAATCACTTGTCTCTTAGATCAAATACATTCCTCGGATTCCCTTATTGCTTAAACACAAGATACTATAAATAGTGATTAACAATAAGCTTTTGCCCTCTATTAAACATATAAAAGTTTAACACAATAAGTATTCCAAAAAGCTATTACATCAAATGAGTGGCTTTGTGGGCATACTTCCAACAATCTCCCACTTGCACTCAAAGCCATCTTCCCATGTATCTAATACCCATCTTTTCCATATGACGGTCAAGTTGGATTTGAGACATTGGCTTCGTTAGTGGATCTGCTACGTTATCGGCTGAAGCAACTTTGAGGATGTTAACTTTCCCCTCGGCAGCATATCTTCTAATGATATTAAAGCGCCTATCAAAATGCTTGTTCTTTTGATGTGCCCTGGGTTCCTTGGCTTGAGCTATCGCCCCACTATTATCACAGTACAAAGTTACTGGTGATGTAATGGTTGGAACCACTCCAAGTTCATTGATGAACTTCTTCATCCAGAACGCTTCTTTGCCGGCTTCAGCTGCAGCGACATATTCAGCCTCTGTCGTGGAATCAGCAATTACACTTTGTTTCTTGCTTTTCCAGCTGACAGCCCCACCATTCAGAGTGAATACATATCCGGAGTTGGAACTTCTATCATCGACGTCAGATTGGAAATCTGCGTCTGTATAGCCTTCCACTCGCAACTCTGTCGCTCCTCCATAAATGAAGAACATGTCCTTAGTTCTTCTTAAGTACTTAAGGACCGTCTTGACAGCTGCCCAGTGTTCTGATCCTGGGTTAGATTGATATCGACTAGTAATGCTCACAGCATATGCGATATCAGGCCTTGTGCATATCATGGCATACATAAGACTTCCTATGGCGGAAGCATAAGGAATCATATTCATATGCCGTATCTCTTCAAGAGTCTTAGGTCCCATGGACTTAGAAAGATGAATTCCATGTCCTACAGGAAGAATACCTTTCTTAGATTGCTCCATCTGGAACCTACTTAGCACCTTATCAATGTACATAGATTGGGATAATCCAATTAATTTTCTGGATCTATCACGATAGAGCTTTATCCCAAGTACATAAGATGCATCTCCTAAATCTTTCATGTGGAAGGTTTTGGACAACCACACTTTTACAGAAGAAAGTACTGCAGTGTCATTCCCGAATAGTAATATGTCATCTACATATAACACTAGGAATACAACTGCTTCCCCAACGACCTTTTGATAAACACAATTGTCGTCTTCGTTTTGAGTAAAACCAAACGATTTGATTTCAGTATCAAAACGAATGTTCCAGCTCCTGGAGGCTTGCTTAAGTCCATAAATGGACCTCTGAAGTTTGCATACCTTAGTCTTTTCAGACTTGGACACGAAACCTTCGGGTTGAGCCATATAAAGCTCTTCCTCTAGGTAGCCGTTCAGAAAGGCTGTCTTCACGTCCATTTGCCAGATTTCATAATCATGGTACGCAGCTATAGCAAGCAAAATTCGAATGGACTTAATCATGGCTACAGGAGAAAAGGTTTCTTCATAGTCAATCCCTTCTCTTTGCCTGTAACCCTTGGCTACTAGTCTAGCCTTATAAGTCTCCACGTTCCCATCAACGCCTATTTTCCTCTTGAAGATCCATTTGTTTCCAACAGGTACTATACCTTCTGGAGGGTCTACAAGAGTCCAGACTTGATTTTGATACATGGAATCCATCTCGGATTTCATGGCCTCTTGCCATCTCTTTGAGTCAATGTCGGACATTGCCTCAATGTAGTCTCTAGGGTCTTCCTTTGTGTCATTGTCACCTAGAAGGTACAATTCCCCAAAGTCTTTGTCTAAGCCATACCTCCTAGGTGGCTTATTAACCCGTTCAGATCTACGTGGAGCTAGGGGTTCAGGAACAGGGTTGTCAACTTGTCGAGTGCTTGTTTGTGGTTCATCATTAATCTCATTAATTTCCTTCAATTCTATCTTGCTAGTTCCTTTAAGAACTAATTCATCCTCCATGAATATAGCAGTTCTGGCGACAAAGACTTTCTGGTCGTCAGGGTGATAGAATTCGTATCCATAGGTTTGTTTAGGATACCCCACAAAATAGCATTTAACGGATCTCGCTTCAAGCTTTCCAGCATCTTGCTTCTTTACGTATGCTGGACAACCCCAAATCTTAAGATGTTTAAGACTTGGCTTCTTTCCATACCATATCTCATATGGTGTTTGTGGAACAGATTTAGAAGGCACTGCATTCAGCAAATAAGCTGCTGTGTGTAGTGCATATCCCCAGAATGATATTGGTAGATCAGCGGAACTCATCATAGAACGAACCATGTTCATCAAGGTTCGGTTTCTCCTCTCAGAAACTCCGTTATGTTGAGGAGTTCCTGGTGGAGTCCACTGTGATACAATTCCACACTCTTTGAGATAATCTAGGAACTCATTACTCAGATATTCACCCCCTCGATCCGATCTTAGGGTCTTTATCTGTTTCCCAGTTTGCTTCTCAACTTCATTCTTGAATTCTTTGAACCTTTCAAAGGATTCTGACTTGTAGTTCATAAGATACAAATAGCCAAACCGAGAGTGATCGTCGGTGAATGTGATATAGTAGGAGAAGCCTCCTCTCGACGTAGTAGACATAGGTCCACATACGTCAGTGTGGATTAACCCTAGAATTTCAGTGGCACGCTCTCCTTTCCCAGTGAATGGAGATTTGGTCATCTTTCCCAGTAGACAAGGTTCACAAGTTCCCATGAGGTCATTACCTAATGGGCTAAGATATCCATCTTTCGACATCTTGCGAATCTTATCTTGGTTTACATGTCCAAGTTTAAGATGCCAAAGTCTAACTTGGTTAACTTCTTCTCTAGCCCTTTTGGGTTTTGAGGTATTCCCGCTTTCAATACAGTGCATCCCACTATTCGTCTCTAGGTGAAAAAGTCCCTTTATCATATTACCATGAGAGATAATACGACCGTTCAAGTATAAAGTGCAACTCATTTTGTCAAACAATATTGAGTGCCCATCTCGTAAAAGCTTAGAGATAGAAATCAAATTCTTTATACATGAAGGAAAATATAAACAATTTTTAAGTTCCAGGACTTCCCCAGAGGGTAGGTTAAGCATGTAGGTGCCTATTGCTTTTGCAGAGATTTTAGCGCCGTTCCCAACTCGCACAACCATCTCCCCATTGCGTAGTGTCTTGCTCCCTACTAGTCCCTGCATCGTATTACAGATATGTTGACTAGCGCCTGAATCAAATATCCAGGAATTGGAGCTCACTGTAAAAGCACTTTCTATGACCGAAATAGTCTCTTCAAAAGTTCGTGTCATAAGGCTCGCAATGCGCACCCTGTATTTCTTCTTCCAACGTTCATCCTTTCCACAATGAAAGCATGTTCCTTTGGATTTCTTTGCCTTCTTCTTAAGTAACCTTTTCCTTGTTTTTGCATTCTCACTCCCACTGTCCTTTTTGAAACATTTTTCAAATTTACAGCACATGTCAATCATCTCGTTAAAAGTATGATCGAATCTATTCACTTTATAGTTTACAATAAACTTAGTGAAATCATCCGAGAGATATGCAAGGAAAAAGTCTTGGGCCATTTTGTCAAGTATAATGGTGGGTAGTATTTTAGGCATGTCGTTAACTACATAACATAACAGAAATCGTATTAGATTGTTTATTAACTACTTGATTGGGTCTTGAATCAAATAGTATCACCCACTATTTTTGGCAAATTCCATATCCCTCAATAGAATCCGAGAGTTATGTTGAACTCTTAGCGGGGTATGGGAGACTCACCATTACCAAGCCCACCTCAGAATTATATCATGTTGGTTAGCAAAAATAATGATGAGAGAATAACACTTTAGTCATTTACAACTCTTGTAATTACCCATCTAGTTTGGCCTCTAGAGAATGAATGCCTCAGAATTATATCATGTTGGCACCATTGCACTTAGTTAAGTTATTCCCACCATGCTTAGTTTATGTAGAGGTTCAAGCACAACCTCAGAATTATATCATGTTGGTCATACTCGTTGTCTACACTCACCTCATCATATGTTTATGGACTCCTCCTGGATGTAAGCCCATACTTTGTACTTCCCCATTATAGGGTGAAGCCGGTGCATGAGTCACAAACGATTGGAGCCCACCACGGTGGAAGGCCTACGAAGAAATGTTCAAAACATCTCTCGTTTATCAACTTAATATTCGTTTGTTGAGGGAGTAGTTTTGGGCTACATCAAAAACATTTTAATCATATTAAAAGAACATGGCCCTATCATAACTATTGGTCCAAGTTAATATGATTTAGTAGTATATAATACTCCCACTGTTTCGTTGAAACAAGCGAGACTATATGGAACTACTAACGAACGCATTGCATCCTCATATGGACTATATAGTCATATTAGGTTTTAGGATGATTATGAACCGTTTGATTTGATCCAACACGAGCCTTGTGTTGGACCTTGGGTTTAAGGTAGATAGTTGTTGATTTTAGTTACGCGTTTAATCCAATTAAACCGTTATTTCCTATTGGGCGTTGGACCCAACTATTCCAATTTGCATACATATAAACAAAGAGGAATACATGAAATAATAAGAAGGGCTTATGCCCTTTTACAACACAAATAATGGGCTTATGCCCTTTACAACAAATTGAAGGACTTATGCCCAATACAACAACTTGAATTAATCAAATTACATTCAAATCTACATTACTTAAAACCCAAGCATTCATAATGTAAATCGGCCAATCACATAGCTCAATTATCGAGGCCTTTGGTTCATAATCACCCTTTTCTTAATTAACTAAATTAACTAAGAAAGCAACTTTAAACAATTGGTTTTTGGATCCATAGAATTGATTTAAATGGAACTAAATATAATGAAAATCCAATTCTCATTAAAGAGACAAAACAATTTTTGTTCTCATTTTATTTGAGCCATTTTGCAAAACACAAACTTTTTGGGCCAAAATACAAATACACAAAAGTATCAAAACTTTATTTAATTGCACAAAAGCACCCCACTAGAAGGGTGGCCGGCCAAGGATAGTTGTTATAGAGATTTTTGATAAAAAGAATTTTGTAAGTGGATTTTGGTGGGTGAGATTAAAGATGGTGGGGATGGTTTGAAAAGAAAATATATCTTTGATATAATTAAAACCATTTAATCATTTCTTACCAACAATCATCATCCATCAACTAATATTCAAAAATAAATCTTTGACATAATTAAAGCCATTTAATCATTTCTCACCAATAATCATCACCCATCAACTAATAATCAAAACTTTATGTAAAACATAAAACTTTTGAATCAAAACTTCAAAACTTTTTGTTCTTGATAAGAACTTCAAGAAATATGAAGAACATACATGAAAACTCATAATAGCTCCATGGATGTTTTCTTTCACCAAAAACTCAAATTTTCACAACTCAAAAGAGGGTTCATATCCTAGGGTACTTAGGGGTTCCAAAAAGCACTTTAAAACCATTTTAACAAGCCTAACATGAACCCAAAAAATCACCCTTTGGATTTGGCCGAAAATCCCAAAACACTTGGCACCAACTTTTAGTTCCATTATTCATGCTTTAATGAAATACATCTACAACATTTGAGATGCTAAATTTTCAAGTAAAATTTATATTCAAAGCAAGAACAAAGCTTGTAACATTTACAACACTTAAATCACAAAATATGAAAAATCACAAAACCCAAAAGGATCCACCATAAACTAGGCCTAGGCTCTGATACCACTTGAAGGAAAAATTTTGTCCTAGCTAAGAACATGTAAGAACATTTGAATACATATGCATACTAATAACACTTTAAAGTAGGCATGCATTCAAAAACAATTCATAAAACCCATGACTTTCAAAGCCTAGTATATGGTGAACCATAAGACTCTTTAACAATATTAAAGAGAATAAGAATTTAGAGATTCTTTACCCTTGAAGCTCATCCTTGATTACACAAGGGATTCACCCAAGTGGAGGGCCTTCAAGTCACCTCCTTGCTCCTTGGATCTTCCTTGTGATTTCCTCCCTTTTAGTGCTCCTTTTCTTCTTTGAGGATTTGAGGATTTGTTCTCCAAAACACCAAAAGTTTGGTGTCTCTAAGTCTCCACACCAAAGATCTTGTGTGAAGATGAAAATGGATGACTTAGGGAAGAAAGATTGCTAGATTTTCCTCCCCTAAGGTGGCCGGCCTCTATGTAGAAAATGAGAGAATATGTTTCACCCAAATTCAATTAGAAAACCCCTTATTTGAAACAAAGCTATAATGTTGATTTTATACTTCATTTCATGTGAGTGGCAAACTTGTAATTAATACAAGTTTGCTACCCCTCACCCTTATGGCCGAAAATATGTTGTTATTGGGCTTAATTGCCCATTTTGTTTTAGTTGTCATACAACTTAAACATAATGGGCCTTGTGGACCAAAACGTTTTTGTACCCCGAAGCCCAAAACTAACTTAAACGCCTAATACGAACGTTTCGTATAATTAATTAACTATTTAATTAATCTTGACCATTCTTCAATTAAACCATTTAATTGCTTATCCATTTCATATAATTTCTTCACTTATATCCTTACTCGGTGTACGATCCATTAGGTTCCAATTAGCGAGGTAGTGGGCGATGTTACTCTTAACGATCGATTGTGAATTGAAACCACATTTCAATTCTCCCTTAAAATTAGTGTTTGCTAATCTTTAGGGCTTCCACAAACCATGAGTGACGCCTAGCAGCATGTCATGGTTACCCAAGCTAAGTAGAAGTGGTTGGAGAACCTATCCAGTTACAACTACAATGCAATACGGTCCTTCTCTAATACAATACTCTTAATCACATTGTTTAAGTGATAGTTTGTTTCATGTCTACTATCCAATGTGATATTTCTCTATATGATTCAATTGAATAAGATTTGGAACAACCTTCCTTAGTCATATTCATATGCTTTGGCCAAAGACTCTCGAATCATATCTAAGAGTATTCTCCTTCCACCATGGAAGGTTAGAGATCCCTTGTTGTGCATTCATATGCCTACATGACTAGATAGCTTGACCCCAACAATGCCGTGGACACTCCAATGGAATGCCGTTGACATAATCAAAGATCAAGGACCTAACCATTAGACATCAATGATGCCTCAGGTCAAAGGACTACTTTGCATATTGCAACTATTGAGTTCTCACATGACATGTATGTTCGAACTCTCGTTTGATCGTTGTTCAGTGTACTCGATTACTCTTTCGAGCACCTATGTGTTTGCCTTAGTGTCCAACACCAAATGACTTGAGACTAGTTCATACTCACGCTTGAGTCGACATAACACATTCTAACCTTAGCGGATTGTCAATGCCCAATTGGCAATCCTATGGCTAGGAACGTTTTAGGAATGAACATAAGAGAAAGGTCTCGTTAATTTAACTAACTTAAATCACTTGTCTCTTAGATCAAATACATTCCTCGGATTCCCTTATTGCTTAAACACAAGATACTATAAATAGTGATTAACAATAAGCTTTTGCCCTCTATTAAACATATAAAAGTTTAACACAATAAGTATTCCAAAAAGCTATTACATCAAATGAGTGGCTTTGTGGGCATACTTCCAACACTATACTTGTTTTACGGCGAGGGGTTAGTATATGCAAAAGAGAAAAGAAGGTTTTGAATACGTTCGTTTTGCTGACCCACTCAATTTTGTTTTACGCCCCTCCAGGTTCAAGAATTGCAAAGGTGTGGTGACTACGAGGAAATTCAACGGTGTTCTGACAGAATGGACCAAATAAGGACTCACCTTCGGGTGTTTCATTTTAGAAGTTGTATATTTTAAAGCTTCCGAACTGTGCAAATGGTTACGTCACTCTCACGTGACGGCCAGCATGCCCTCCTTCGGAACGGGGTGTGTCATGTATGACTTAGCCCTACCTATAACTCTCAATATCGTTGCCTATAAAGAAATGAAAATCACAAGACAAAGGCATGCAAAAGGCTGTGTAGTAAAGATTTTTCAGTGTGTCTGTAACTCGAGACATTACGCCATATGTTATTATACAATTAGGGAGATACTTGAAAAAGAACTTCCCTCCAGGTGTTAAATGACATGTGATATCATGTTCGAGATCTCGGCCACTGAAAAATTTCTCACCATGTAGAACATATTAGTGGAGTCAAAGGCAGTACGAGGCACCATAAGTCCACTCATATTAGTGTGGATTTAATTTGTGAATAAGATTCTGCTTCACCTGATTATATTGGTAAAAATAGAGAATAGGAATTACATGCACTATTGCAAAATTCAAAGGGACAATGACCCTTGTCTGAAGGACAAAAGAAAGAACACCGTTGCGTTAGTTAATTAGTTGGTTACATGGCGGGGTTTGGTTTAGGCAAGCCGCATGGTTTAATTGGTATTATTGTGGGAGAGCTTTATTCTGCTACCCAATTGAGGTACTTGGTTTCATGGGATTGATGCTCTAAATCAACTTCAATTGAAAAATCTTGAACTGAATGACACCGATGTGGTATCGGCCAATACTTTAGAGTATTTTGAGATATATTATGTTCAGAATTCGTTTGATAATGATTTTATTTTAAATTTTGTTTGAGTTTTTTTTGTCAGAGAGACAAAAAAAATGTATGAGAAAAATGAGGCGTAAAATTTAAAGAAATATGTACAACATGGTACTTATAAAATGAACACTAAAAGTAATTCGAAGTGATATTCTTATTCAATTTGTTTCGCGCTAAATAGCCATTTCATTGCTCCCTCCCGTCCCTCCCACCCTCTTCCTCCGTGTTTTTAAATCTGTCATTTCTCTATAATTAACATGTGCGTTCTTATTTTACTGACTTGATCGTCCAAGTATTTGTACCCAAACAACTACGGCATCACAATCTTCAATTTATTTCTTACAGTTGAGATCATAACTGACTTATCCAGCTGAAAAAGTACATATATTTTGAGGTCTATAACTTTGTCTGCAACATGAGAGAGGAAAGAAGTTAATTGGGAATTTAGGAGTGACCGACCAAGTATAACAAGTTCACATGTATGATGTACAATTACAGAACCTTATGAAAGGGGTCACATAACAACTTGTACCCAGGTTCGTTCGTCGTTTCACCCAAACCTTATGCTTAAATCTTTTCTAGCTTTTTCAGTGGGACAGCATCTGCTAGCTTTCTGTGTAGCAATGCCATGTTACCCCTTTTTATTTTTTTGGAAGCCCATGTTACCCTTTTTTAAGTTAGAGCATCTTGGAGGTTTTATCATTTATGAGGCTACCATATTTCCAGCTTTAGCGAGAAATTTTATCTCCAATGAGCCGAAAAATGGGAATAGATCCACAACTGGGGCTAGCAACTTCCTTTCTTGGGTAACATAAAATCGGGCTACATCTAGCCCCAAAAAACGGTGAGTCCCACTAAAAAAGTAGCAACTCATGTAAGCGAAATTCTCTCACTTTCCCTCCACTTGCGAATATACTTATACTCTCCTTTTATTATATTTTTTTAAATTCTTTTTTCTTACTTATTTTTCTTTCAATTTGACTAATTAATCAATCGTTTTAAATTCCATAAGAATTAAAATTTCAAATAATTTTTTTTTTCAAAATTGTATGATACTAATTTTCCAATTGGTGCTAGGTAAATTGTTGTGTTATACATGAAAATCAAATTATTTCAGAGGACGAAGTGGGGGTTTGTTTCTTTCAACGGATGAGATTGAAATAAGGGAATTTAATCCAACGAACAATTCATAAATGATGAAATTTAATTTTGTCACAATTTGAACTTTTTAGGTTGAAGGGTTCATTTAAAAAAAAAAAAAATTAAGATAACATGTCCAAAAATCAACTTAAGAAAAACTAACACAAAGGAGCCCGAAATTATAGCCTTATTGGGAGATATTCTTTTATAAAGCCCAAAGATTCCTCGGAGCTCTAAAATAGGCTATATCCACCACTTTTCTTGCCCCATATAGAGCCCCTTACTGAGGATGCTCTTGGGATAGATTTTTCAGTGTACTTGAAACGCCACCACATGTTATTAATATTCCTTTCAAACTAATATTTATAGATATATATCTATATCATTTAGGAACAAAATTTATTTTGTTAACATATAACGAATGAAAAGATTAAATTAACTGTATCAACAAAACTAAAGAAAAAAAAAATCAAAAGAAAAGTTATGGACAATATAGTAAATTAAACTTAAAATAATTTTACTATTTTTTTTCTCCCCTCACGGCCAGGTAACCACATCAGTTATCCCTATTTTCCTCTCTCTTCCACTTTTTTTTTTTTCTACTGAATAAAATAAACTTTTAGTGACAAAATAGTTACTTAGAAACAATCGCTAAAGATATAAGAAGGTTCTTCAACGACAAAAAATCATTTAATGGTTGTCACTAAAAAGCTTAAACGACCAGAACCATTGATGCATTTTCTGTTTTTGTAAATTTTATTTTCAAAATTGTAATAACTACGTAGATAGCATATATACAATGACTAGTACTTTTTAATCAAACTTACAATCCACTTATATCATAATACGTAATATAATACACCACTACATAAAACTTTCTCGTTAGTCCACATCTAGGTTTTGTTGGTGACGCGAATGCATGCTTTTTAAAACTCGATGACCTAAATAAATGGGAGTATGCATGCAAGTTGTCGCCTTAAGTTGTTATCTGACTCTGTAATTAGGGTTAATGTGTGCAAAACGCCAAATGTGACAATGCTCAAGAAAGAAGAAAAGTGAAAAATGTGAATGTGACAGGAGTACATAGCAGTGATCATTATTTTATCACTCCTCACTAAACTAGAGATTGATCCTTTTTAGCTATATTCTCTGTACACGTTAGGAGTTAGTTAAATGCTACTCTAATTTGGTTCTTCCCTTTCAAATTTTCAATTCTCATATTCCATTTTGACTATAGATATATAAATTCATAAAAACAATACAATTTCGTTTAGTTTTCATTTTTATATTTTAGATGTGGGAGAAATATATAAGAGATAATGCTTGAGAGGTTTAAAAGAGTTCGAGAAAGATGGCGCGGAAGAGATGTAGATAAAATGTACAAAAAAAAGGCATGCAAAATGAAAAATAGAAACCAAAACAAAAAACATGTCTAAGTTATTTTCACTTTCAAGATTTTTCTTTTCATTCTTCTTTATTTCTTTCCCTCTCCCTCTCTTCGCCTTACTTAATGATCACATATTTTCTCAATATGCTTTCCTCATATTCTACGCAAAAAGATAAAACTAAAATCAAAATGGTTGTCAAATGAAACTTAGCGTACTAATCAAGATCAATGGTAAATTACATAAAATTACCTTAACTATTGGGTCAATCATAATTTCATATCTCGTCTTTAAAAAATTTCAATGTCATACCTCATCTACGAATTTTTTACAATTCCATACATTCCGTTAAATTTCTATCAATTCTTCTATTAAATAGTGACGTGGCATGAGACGGGACCCTATTATCTATTAAAAAAATAAAAAAATAAAATCATTTTTATTATTTTTTTTTGGCATGGGGACCCACCCCCCTTATCCCACCCAAATCCAAAACCAACAAGATACCACTCCACCCCTTCTTTCCCGCTACCACTCTCTGCCATATCCAGCAAATCCGCCAAAACCCTTACCCTGGAAACCCTCTGAAACGCTTCCTCGCTCTCCTTATACCCAGCCACTTGCGCGATCACGGCCGTGGAGTCCATTCGCGTCGTACTGGAGCAAAGAGATTTGAGGGTTTGGAGGGGCAGGGAAAGAGGGTAGAAGTGGTACTGGAGCAGAGAGAGGGTTGGTTGACCCGATTTAGTGAAGGTGGAGTCGGAATCAGAGAGGGAGTCGGTCAATGGAGGTGTGGACGGAGGGAGGGGGAGGGAGTCAAGCGATAGGTGGGATCTGGGTTTGGGGAAGACGGGATGGGTGGCTTATGCTGTTTGGAGAAGACGGGATTTGGGTTTGGATGGGGTAAGGGGGGCGGGGGAAGAATGGGTGAGGGAAGGGTTGGGTCCCCATGCCAAAAAATAATAATAAAAATGATTTTATTTTTTTATTTTTTTTTATTTTTTTAATATTTAATTATTTTTTAATAGATAATGGGTCCCGTCTCATACCATGCCAGTACTTAACGGAAGAATTGACAGAAATTTAACGGAATGTATGAAATTGTAAAAAATTCGTAGATAAGGTATGACATTGAAATTTTTTAACAACGAGGTATGAAACTTTGATAGATCTAATAATTAAGGTAGTTTTATGTAATTTACCCCAAGATCAATATATCCCTAAAACGATCCCACCCGACCTTCTATTGAATGTTTATGTAACAAAATTGTTGTAGAAGATTGTACTAAGTTGATACTAACTATAAATCCAACATGCATTTGAGCTCCGAATTCCGATCAGGATCCATAACAACTCTAGGGCTTGCTATATAGAATCGAATATCGTTCCTTGTGGGGGAAGAAATGTAATGTTATGTGATATTTAAATCGGATGATTCTGTCAACTTCTTTAAGCCTCCAAGTGATAGGTAATATGCCGTGTAAAGTACATATCTGGATAAGATTTTCAACTTTTTTCCTTTTCATCAGCATCATGGATTGATCGATTCGATCGATCGATCATCCCCATGTTTTGTTTTAGTAAAGAGAAGTACGACACCCAACCCACCGTGGCACTTCTGAAAAGGTTTATGTAATCGGGAATCCTTTGTTTTTTAAGTCTTAATTTCCATCCCTTTGCATTATTTGTTTGGACATGTGAATTGAAGACCTACAAATGCTCCGGTTAAAAGATACGACTGTGAGACAGAGGTCAGAGCAAAAGGAATAAAGAAAGATCTATGAAGACTCTAAAAGAAACTATAAGAAAAGATATGGAGTACTTGGAGCTAACGGAATGCTTGATGAAAAACCGAGCGCAATGACGTTCCATGATTCACATAGCCAATCCTACCTATTGGGATAAGGCTTAGTTGTTGTTGTTTAAAAGAAAAGAAATGCATGGTTTTATTATGATTAATGGTGAAAAGGAAAAAGGTTGTTCACAGTAAAGTTGGCTTAATTAGACAATTAAACATGATAACTATACGAAGAAGAATTAGATGCCTTTTGACACAAGAAAAGTAAAATACTTGATATCCTAACAGGAACGATACAAGTTGCATGGAAAGGGAGGGGGTGTGAAGGGGCAGTGAACATGGAGGAGGCAATAAGTCATGATAAAAAGAGGTGCTTTAATTAGTTTTGCTTATCAAAATATCGTAATCAAAAGTGCTTTTTAATCTATGCTTTATAACTTTGTTATAGTTAAATCGACAGGTGTGAGTCGTGCATGGATGACTGGCGAGTTACAACTATATTAGAATGAGGGATTTGTAGGTATAAGCACTTAAAAGTAAGGTCGCCCAATCACGAGAACAATACTTTGGTTGCTAGTATCGTGAAACGATTGTGTTGAAAACTAGTTGATTCCCTGATGGTCTTATTTCGTTTTTCTAGAGAAAATAGAAGAGGATTTGATGGGATTAGCTCTTCGTCAATAAGCAAGTAATTCAGAATTTTCCGTTCTTGCCATATATTGAAGTACATTATAGTCGTATGTTTACAAATTGAGATGCCGATTCAAATGGTTTGGGTAAATAGAGTTTTTTTTTCCTTCTCCGCTCCCAGAGTCATAAAACTAAACTAATGCAAAATAGGGTTTCCATGCTATCTTGTTATTTACAATTTTGCCGATTCAACTGTGATTTTTCCTTACTTTATATTCGTTTAATCGCGAGGGCACCTCCCCTTCTTGGGAGGAGAAAAAGTTATTTCCGACAATATTGTACATATACAGTTCAAAGTTAAGACATAAATCATCTGTTTCCTGCTTCATTAATTGAACATGCATGCATGCATACCAATTCGAATTTCGAGATGGTAACATATTGGACTTTTTCCATCAACTTTGGCAAAACGTGTATGATTCTTCAACAATTTAGGCATCCTTCTGAGGTGGCATTGGACTTTTTCCAACCAAGCGCACTAAATTGGATGCTAAAACCCCATCATCTTTTCAATCACCTGCCCAAAGGTAGAATTTGCTTTTGAATTTCTTCTACTCACACTCTCACAGCCACCAGAATTTTCAACTTGTTTTTCGTGGCATGCCATTAGGCAAATTTCTTAGTCAGATTGAGAGTGATTATGTTGGAAAAATATTAGCAAAGGCTAAGAAAATTAAGTGTGAAACGATAATTTCTGTTGCTAAGTTCAGCATAAATGCACATTAGAAAACAATTAATAACGGAGATTAAATATATATATATATATATATATATATATATATAGTCGTAGGCAAATTTGACTTTTTCTCCTGCAAATGAAAATAAAAAATTATTTTAAGTTGTTTCACTTTCTAGACTTTGTTTTCATTCATTTTTGCTTATTTATTTCCTCTCTCCCATCACCATTCCTCTTTACACTCTCGTTTCTTTCGTATAAATTTCCTCATATCTCAAGCACATCATCTTCCTCCAGGGATAGTTTGTATGAAAATTCCACGTTTTACTTGCTCTACAATGTATATATGTATGAATGGTCCTGCCAGGAAGTCAATGCAAACATTTTCGTTATTTGATCACGAGTAAAGAATCTTCTGTAACTTGTTCAACAAAATCTTGATTATATTAATTAAGGTGACTACGATATTTAGAATCTTAACTTAATTATCCAACATTTAAACTGATTAAGGGGGCTGGTTTGGAAATACTTTCAAAGTGACTGAAATAGCTTTTGGTGAAAATGTTTTTGGAACTAGTTTTTAGTAAAAATGCAAGTGAATTTTGGAAGTGTTTTTGGAACCAAATTTTTTTTTTCTTTCTAAAAATGTTTTCTGTCATTTTAAAATCACTTTCAAATTAGCACTAAGATGTGATCTGGCTTGGTTTGTCATAATTGGTCTTTTATATCAGAAAAAAAAAGTTAGGAAATTAGCTAGAAAGAATATAAAGCTTTACAGGTTATATTCTACGTACAACTTGTGGAATTAAAGTTTCTAAAAAAATAAAAATAAAATATGAATGAGAAATGGAAAAGTGCATAGCCAATTTGGATTGCTTTCCATGCACATGCATGTAGCAATGTCTAGGTGTAAAAGCTACTTAATTGATCAACCCTTTTTATCTACGAGAAATTGTTGAAAAAGCAGTTGTATCTACTCACTTTGTGTTGTTCTACGTCAAAGGGTAAATTCAATTCAATTATCACACTAATTAGAAAGACGAAATGTTAATTAATTCGATAACATGCTCTTTGTTGTTGCATGTTTTGATCAGCCATTCGAAGTGTGAAACAACGACATGACCGCATTTTGTTTAGACTTTCATAATGCTGACCAAAACATACATCTAGCAGCAAAAGATTCACATTTCCAGCTACTGATTCTATCTGCTTTCTACTATAATATATATAATTATTTACATCTCAATCTAAAATCCGAAAATTGACAATAATTAAGAAAAAAAAGAAGTGGAAAACCCTTTGTGCTTATGGCAGCAAGGGCAACGCTCCTGATTTGTCCTTTTGAAATCAGACGACGTGGATCACAGTGTGTATGTGTTTGTATGTGTCACCAAAGTTGCATACATGGGGCCATAGCTTTGTTACGGCTCCGTTTGACACCCACATGCAAAGTTGTAACCTCCGATCGAATCGTGGGCCCCATTTTCTCCTACGTCCGCTTTCAGAAAAGTCAACATGTTTGGGCCCCCAACGTATTTCGAAATCAAACTGTTAGCCTATTACGTCAGATCTCCGATGAGATATCTCTAGTGTGAAATCTGCTGCAGAGATTCAAAATAGCGGCAGCCACCGCCAAGCCGCCGCCATAACAGTGACGGCGAAAAAGACGATGTTGGGCGTTGTATTACGTAAACTAGCTGAGACACCGGCCGCACCAGGGACAGTCCCATTCGACGACTTCACGCTGCAAAGTGCAAAACCCACCGTCAATATTTCACTCAAAAATCAGAAATACATTTTTAAAACGATAAATAAATTAAAATAATGTAATTAAATAATTCAAAAAATGTTACATGTTGTCCCAGTTGCCTGCAATCATAAAGCATGGACGGTGCTTGTGGCGATGCATGTCAATTATTAAAACAAAAACGTGACAGCCATGTCTTAACATGTTTGACAATCCAAAAATGGTCGAATCTCAACCGATCTTGTAAGGTAAAAATAACAATTTCACCAAATACTCATACAATTTCGCAACATTGGATGTTAATTGTGTTTTACTTTCATAGTTCTTCGATAAGACTTTAATCACACGTAATAGGTTTAAAGTGACCTAAATAATATATTTCAAATTTTTTATCAAACAGATTCGAACCTAAGACTAGCTCTATTACCCTAGACAATGATCATACTGTAATAGAACCAACTCATGCTTAACATGTCATGCAACGTTACAGCTAAACACAGTGCAACTCAGACAAACGAACGTGATCATGAGATACAATCGTTTAGTGGGTTATTCAAGACTAGTTAACCAAGAAGGGAAGGATCTCCATTTTTTTTTAAACATAAATTATTTTTTGTATTTACTTCAATTCGAACCGTCTATTTTTTAAGTTTCAGGTCATCTATCATCCTTGAAAAAATTAGTGAAAATGGTTACCTGGTCGAAGGAGCAGGGCAGAAAGTGATGATGTAATTGGCGGAAGCACAGGTGAAGGTGCTGGTGCCATCGTCATACGCATAGCTGTAAGCTTTCGGGCACGCATTTTTAAAGAACTGCGAATAAGAACTCGACTTGCATGTGTCCGGCGTAGCGTAGGCCCCGCTACAGCAGTACTGCGGCTCCCCAAACGCCTCGCACGCGCTTTTACACGCCACGCCCTCGTCACTCGCCGTCACCTTCAGCTCCGAGGGGCACCCGCTGTTCAAGTCGACCACGCACCCGGTGGTCGTGCAGTTCCCCCCGGTCCCGCCCTCGGGCACCACCAACATGGGAAGGTTATACCCATCGACCAAGCTCACGTCGTAGAAATCAAGCCCGCCCGCACCGTTCAGTGTGAACTCTGCGAGAGTAGCAGGCGGCGCGGCTCCACCGCCAGCACATTCGACTGCAGAAGATCCGCAGTCGCCTGTCAAGCAAGAGAACTTGCCTGTGGTTGAGTCCTGGGAGCAGAGCGTCCGCCCCCATAACCTACCGGACCACGATGTAGGGACGGAAAACGTGTTGGACTCTCCAGGACCCAAAGCGAATCCAGTGGTGGGTAGCTGGTCAGTCCCGGCATTCGACAGAATGCCCGGCCATATGGTGGTGGTGCACTTGTTTGCGATGGTGAACGTCGCCGAGTAGCCGACTCTAATGGATTGAAGGAGACAGAGAAGGAATAGGAACGATGAAAAAACTTGATGGGAAGCCATTGGAAGTGAAATGTCTCTTTTTTCTGTGCTTTTTTGTTTCAGTAGGTCGTGTGGGAGAGATGGGGTTTTTATAGGGAAGGGGAGAGAGTTGGGAGTCGTGTGGGAGAATATGGGGTGGGGGGCACACGAGTCACCATGGCAGAGATCATGTGACGGGTTTTTGTGTCTCTATCTTAAGTGGCGGCAACTTGTGCAGAGAAGGCATTGTAATAATATGTTTGAAAAGTTATGAGTTACTTCAGAGAAATTATTTTTTTTGATAAAAGCTACAGATTTTTTTTTTTAAGTGAAATTTTTTATGAATTTTTCGTCGTTTTATTTTTTTACGATATTTTATAATATTAATATAGAAATTAACGTTAAATTATAAAGTTTCAGAGATTTTGAAAGTCACCTTTGCATTTCTCATTTTTAAAACTAAATAAATAAATTATATGATGTGTCACTAATAATGATTAAGCACATTAATTTACATTTAATTAACAATTCAATCATTAACAATTACGTCGTATAATTTATAAAATTTGATCTAAATAGTTGGTATCTCTGACATTGCTCTTAAAGAAAATAACATTTGGGAGAAGACAACTTTTGGAAGCTTGTGAAGGATGACTAATTTTTTCAACTAATGCGATGTTTTAAATTATTCTAATCTTCGAAAACTAGTTTTGAATTTGAGTGAACATAACGATGCATTACTCTAAATAATTTGGCCGATTTACTAGAAAAACTTTCAAGCAACGTGAATATTGTTGTAGCATTATTACTAGAAACTATTTATAAACCATCAAAAGTTAAATAATCAACTATATTAAGTTGGTTAATTTGAGACAATAACACAATTATATATCCGTTGTGGATAAGTTTCTCTGCTAAACGACTTATGCGTTTGGAGAAGTTTATAAAACTTGCTTGTTATCGGGACGCCCAAAGTTTCTTGTATTAATGTGAGCTTATTCCAGAGCTCAGAAAGTGTGGCTCCAAACTTACATGTTTGGATTTGGATTTCGGAAGTATCTGGTAGAAGCCAGACCCGTGAACTCTCAGCGTGTCAGTTGAAAATATCAGACCAGTCAATGATGGTACCAAATATCTACCTTACACGTGGAATTTCAACACTATTGTGTCAGAAGCAACAAGAGTCATGCATTAGGAAACTGCCACGTATTTAATAAATCCTGACATGGTCTTCCTCCCTAGGTCTAGGCAACACGGTTAGGTAATCTGAATCAAATATCATACTCTTGAAGTTTGTAAGTGATTGTCAGCCGTTAATATATGTAATGTATTATTTAGTGTTAATGTACACAAATTTTATACATGTACGAAAAATATAAAGATATACTTCTGATTGTATGGCAAAACCGCTCTTAAATAACTGTACACAAAACGCATTTCGATCGAGTACAAATTTGACGTGACCTGATCAAGTGCCTTGCTCTCAAGATTCTAACCTAGCTTTCACTTACTCTTTTGCAGAACAAGATTGAACAAGTTAAAGGCTTCAAATAGTGGAAAATGGTAAACAATCCCTCTCAAATACAGTTGTATTTTGATATGTACATACACCAACTTGGAAAGCCAATCTCAACTTGGAAACTTGTAATACTAATATAGAGTTTCTACTAGCATTCCGAAATAGTTATTCAACAATCGTCTCATTTTCAAGTGCCAATACGATTCTCTAATGTTTAATTTTAGCGGGCGAGAGAGGTGGATTGGTCTTCACCAAATATTAAAAAAAAAGTGGCTAGCATGAGCTTATCAATTAGAGACTGAAATTCAACCTTAAATTTCAATGACGAGTGCGCAGACGTTGCTTTTGTTACAAGCAAACAACTTGACATCAACCTGGGGAAGGCAACCTTAAATTTCAACGAAGACGAGTGCGCAAACGTTGCTTACAAGTAAGCAACTTGACAACTAGCCCAGGGGAAGGGTTTGGTGCAAAAACAGAAGGGGAACAGGGGTAGTGTCCTCTGAAAACCTGAAGGGCCAGACCGATAGAGACCCAAAACATTTGCGTATTGCTGCAGCCCATGCTCTTTGGGTCAGTTCAAAACACAAATTCAAGTCACCCCAGAAAGTCCAAAAAGATGAGAAACATCCACTCCATCAGATTTGCAAAACCAAATTAAGACCAGATTTGCACGTTTAACTACTATTTCTTGTACAGTGCAGCTTCAACAGGTGACAGTAAAAACTCTTGTACCTACAGAACCAAGCAATGCATACAATAGGTTTCGGCCGCTGTTATCACGAGCTGAAGTCATATCCCGGTTTATGGATGCGGGAATTAGAGCACCTTCAATGTTGAAATATAGAAGAACATGACATCTGCCTGAAGGTTCCGTTCATTTAGACCATCACAGATTTCCAAATGTTCGGTTAGAAACTATCCCTGTTGCCTAACCTATCAGCTATCCATACAGCACAATGAGCAGGGACTGACAGATAAGTATGAGAACGATTCACTCCAAGCGTTTAATGTCCAGAGCTAAGTAAAAGGCTTACAGCTACGAGGAAAGTTATACCATAACCTTGAAACACAGGGCTAAACAGGAAGGAAACCACACAAAGGCAGACAGGGATCAACAAAAGATTTATAGAAGCAACACTCCAATCTATCCATCAACATTCGAAGGTAAACAATCCACGTGAAAGGATTCGCAAGCTTGACAGGTCCTATAAAAGCTTATGCTAGTTTGAAAACTGAGCTCGGGATATACCAACACTTTGCCGGGAAGGCTTAAAAGGCTTTTCTTGGGTAGAACCAAACAGACCCAGATGGGAGTGACAAACTGCTAAAGTCATTTGCAGCCCTACCCCCACCCACCATCACTTAAGCAACAGCAGATATGAACTGACACACACATACCCTATTACAATCTGTTCGTCAAATCCTAATGCTAAATGTGATTTAAAACTTCAAATCCAATGTCCACCTAACACAAAAAACAACAATAAAAACCCAAGCTCATGCTATAATACAACCTAAACCCAAATCAAGACAGTGTAAATGTGAATTCAGGGCTTTGTGGAGCAAACACAACAGTAGGTTTCAAGTGAATGCAGCACCAGGGCGGCAACTATAGTATATGTAACAATCGATTATGACAAAGATTATCACAAGCTCACTAATCAAGCACAATCAGAACAATACGCTTACAAATCCTATCCCTTGTTAACTAATAACACAAAAGCAAGTGGTTCATCTCCTTTTCTCCAAATGATCGAAACACCTCATACTTTTTCTAGACTACACATGATCTCGATCTCTCAACATCAACAAGATGTAACAATAGCAAATTTAAACAGGATCCCGATAAGCAATGCAGTATCAACGGCAATGACAAAAGCAAGTGGCAATACCTAGCTGCAAACAAGATGATAATCAACTCTATTGCCTAAAGTTGAAGACAATTGAAGACATTCAATTCAACTTCAGCCAAACCGAAAATAATAGAACACAGTCAAACCACCACATCAATGCATTAGAGATACCATAAATTCACACTCGACAAGAAAATCAAGAGCATGTAGCCGTGTACTGCCACAACAGTTGAAAATATCTAATTCAACTTCCAACAAAAAGAACAACATCAAACCACACACATTGTTCGATTATCGAAAGTAGAGCCCCAAGGTTAACACTTGAAATATAAGGCTTCCAATTTAATAGCTCCGAGAGTCATCGATAACAAGGATTAATATGAAAAGGGCACCTAGTTCTATAGCCGAACCGCCACATATATGTATGTAAAAGGGGAAAACTTGTTCGCCAAACGACAACACTTACCATCCATCAGAGAAATTAAAACCCTCTTGCAACAACCACCATATGTATATCCCACCAAAACGCAAAATTACGAGACCAAATTACCAAAAGACTAATGCTTTAGCAAAAAAAGATTAAAGATTCTTGAAGAGAATATTTACTATTACTCTCTCTCTTCTCTTTTATTTTCTTCAAGCCTTGGCATTAGGAGGATTAGAACACTCCATATCGTCCTTGAGCTCGGCAGGGCACCTACGGTCGAGGTCCGTAACGCACCCGGTGGACGGGCACGCACCGGTTCCCCCACTCCCCTCAACGATCATTGGTAAGTTATAACCGTCAACGAGGCTAACGTCATAGAAGTCTTGAGAACCCGAGCCAAGTGTGAACTCGGCTAAGGTGGCCGGTGGCGCGGCTCCAGCACCGTTGCACTCGAGCTCGCCCGAGGCGCAGTCTCCGGTCGAACAAGAATCGCGACCTGAACCGTCAAAGCTGCAGCCAGTTCGGCCCCTGAAGCGACCGGACCAGCCGGTCGGGGCTTGGAAAACGCGGGAACTGCCTTTGGGAAGCTCGAAGCCGGTGCTGTCGAGCTTGTCGCTGGCGGCGCTGGCTAGAATTCGCGGCCGTACTGTAAAGTCACTTGTTTGTGAACGTGAATGTGGCCCCTAACACCCCTAAAAAACAGAGAAAAATGTGTAAATTAGTGATAATTCAAGTTGAATTGTGAAAATGGAAGAACAACCCAGGTGGTAAAATTGCTCGAATTATTGAAATTTTGTGTCTTTTTTACCTTTGGTAATGATTAGAAGAATGAAGGTGAAGTGGTAAGAAATTGGATTAAATCTTGAATGGCACAGAATGTTGGGTTTTTTTCTCACACAGAAACAGAGTCTGCAAATGGCAAATGTTGTGTGAGAAAATGAAGTGAGGCTGGAGGAGGAGGAGGAGGTGGTGGTGGTGGTCAGTGAAGCCAGAAATTTAACTAAGAGGAGCACCTTAAAAAATTTGAGCATTAATTACAAAGTGCCTAATTTTATTACTTTATTGTCTAATTTTATCTTTAACTGTTGACAATCTAATGCTTATTTGTACTAATTAACCAAATACATGCAACTCAACAAAGTTTAAACATTAATGCGTGAGAAAAATATATAAGATGAAGAGGCATTTAAAAATTAAAAAAGAATTTTCACTATTTTAGTATGATTAATTGAATAATTTGCAAAGCAAAAAAAATAAAAATGATTAGTTGAATCATCTGGAATTTATCTATATAAAGATGAGAGGGGTGCCCCACTGGGCCTTACCTCCCTCCGTCCCTGATGGTGGTGGGGGTGGGTGGTAGAGGGAGTGGTGGGAGGATCTGAATGATCAACTGAGAGTCTATTTATAAGGAATTCATGCACAAAAATGTGAGTGTCAGCTATCACCGACTTACTATCACGGGAAGAATTTTTTTTTTATTTCTAATAGGCACCCAAATTTTTGTATTAAATTTGTTCATTAAATGGATTCGATGGGTCACTAATTTAATGCATAAATTTAATTTTCGTCTGAATTTAATTTTAATAGTAAGAAGTTGGTCCAATGAGCTTTGAGGTTAGTGTTGTGAAATGACTAAAAAATATCTGAGTTGTCGGGGTAAAGATGTCTTTTTATCTGGAAAATAGTTGAAACTTGCACTTAATCAACTTCAATTGAAAAATCTTGCACTGAATGACACCGATGCAGTATCGGCCAATACTTTATAGTATTTTGAGATATATTCTGTTTAGAATTCGATTGGTGATGATTTTATTTTAATTTTGGTTGGAGTTTTTCTTGTTAGAGAGAAAAAAAAATTGTATGAGAAAAATGAGGCGTGAGAGTCAAAGAAATATGTACACAATGGTGCTTATAAAATGAACTCTAAAAGTAATTCAAAGTGATATTCTTGTTCAATTTGTTTCGTGCTAAATAGTCATTTCACTCCTCCCACCGGTCCCTCCCTCTCTCTTCCTCCGTGTTTTTATTTTTGCCATTTCTCTATAATTAACATGCACGTTCTTGTTTTACTGATTTGATCATCGGAGTACTTTGTACCGAAACAACTACGGCATCACAATTTTCGATTCAATTTATTTCTTACAGTTGAGATCATAACTGACTTATCCAGCTGAAAAAGTATATATATTTTGAGGTCTATAACTTTGTCTGCAACACGAGAGAGGAAAGAAGTTAATTGGGAATTTGGGAGTGATCGACCAAGTCCAACTTCACATGTATGATGTACAAATTGCAGAACCTTATGAAGGAGAAAGGGGTCACATAACAACTTGTGCCCAGGTTCGTCGTTCCACCCAATCTTTAAAGATATTTTTCAGTGTGATCGGCATATAAAGTGATTCATCACGTGTCATTATACAAATTATAAGATATATGTGTTAAAAAGTTAATAATTTAAAAAATAAAATTTTTCACTACTTACATAAAAACACGTAATATATATTACATATGCTCTCGTCACAATTAAAAATTTATCCAATCCGCAAACCCACTCGCCAAATTCAACAAGCACTCACCTACCCTAAAGGGCCTAAACCCACATGTGCTTGACACACATGACTATGTCTCTGACCCACCAGTTAACCTTACCCCACTTGTCAGCCTGTTACTCCAAGCACCACATAATCATATCCTACCTCTGATAATTCTATCACCCCAGCCCTAGAATACAACTTTTTTTAACATCCCACGTTGTTGGCCTACTTTCTCTCGGGCCAGAAGTGAGGGAATATATTGAAGAACTTGACGTAGATGATAGAGGCAGAAAAAGCGCAGTTGGTGCTTCGTTAGGGGGTGAAATTTTTTACCAAATTTTCATACCAATTGTATCATACCAAAGTTATGCCAAAATATTTGTACCATTGGTAATGGTACAGTATTTGTACTGTACCATACATTTTTGGTACTGTAATGGTATTCAAAACTATTACCAGCAGTATACCGTACCGTACCATTACTATTAATATTATATCATTTATTTATTCATTTATATATATTTAGGTATTATTATCATTATATATGCACTTTATATTTTTTTCTAGTCATTTATCCAATCATATCACCCTCTAACCTCTATTTTCCCAATAAAAAAAACCTAAGCCTTGTTGTCCTGCGACTCTTCATCTTTTCACTCATCTAGCCACCGACTTTATCTTTGTTGCTTGAGTTCCAGCGACTCTCTCCGGAGTCCACCTCATCTTCTCCTCGTCTATCAAATTAATTTTTGTAAAATTTTAAAGAATGTAGAGATGGAATTTAGGAATCTTTGTACTATTTTTTTAGGAATATTGGATTCTTTCAGCAACTCTTCCATCTATTTACTTCTTGTTTCTTAAATGAATATCTATAAAATTCTCATAATTAAATAAAAAAAGTTTTAAAAACCCAAAGGAAGTGTCCAAAACACGTTTGGGCCTTGAATTGGGTTGGAAAAAAAAAATCAATTTTTGGCCCAAAACAAAATGGTAATTACCATTACCATACCATGTTAACCAAACTATTTAGCATGCCAAAATTTGGTATACTGAAAGTTTGGCACGGTAATGGTAATAGATTTTGTCATACCAAAAGTTTGGTATGGCAATTGGTACATGAATTTTGGTACGATAATCGTTCCAATACCACCCCTACCCCTACCTTACCAAATATTCCCAACATACCTACGTTAACCCATCACGATTCACCTGTGTCCCCCCCCCCCCCCCCCAAGTCCACTTCTTCTGCACCATTTGACGTCACCACACATTTAGGTCAACCCAACTCATCTACAACCATCCTCTTCAGGAAATTTTTCATTGTGACGGGAATACAAATGGTACAACACGTGTTTTAATAGAAATAGTGGAAAATTTTATTTTTTAAGTTATTAACTTTTTAGCACACATATCATATCATTTGTATAGTGACACGTAGTGTACCACCCTGTGTACCGGTCACACTGAAAAATCTCTCATCCTCTTCAGAGCCCTCACTTCAACCCACACAATCTATACAACCTCCACGTCAGTCACTTCATCCCAAACACCCTCCAGCATGGCATAGCGACTACCACATGTCCAACCAAGTTAATCATTTTGCCTCGATGCCTTGTTCTTCAGGTACTCGATATCCCATTTCTCATTCTCTTTCTTACTCTCGCTTTTCTTCTGCCCATTGTGCTTTTCTAGGAAACATTACATGCTCTTTGTTGTTGCATGTTTTAATCAGCAATTCGAAGTAAAACAATGACATGACCACATTTTATTCAGACTTTCATGATGCTGACCAAAACATACATCTAGCAGCAAAATAATTACATTTCCAGTACTAATTCTTTCTGCTTTCTACTATATATAATTATTTACATCTCAATCTAAAATCCGAAAATGACAATAATTAAGAAAAAAGAAATGGAAAACCCTTTGTGCTTGGCAGCAAAGGCAACGCTCCTGATTTGTCCTTTTGAAATCAGACGACATGGATCACAATGTGTTTGTGTTTGTATGTATCACCAAAATTGCATACATGAAGCCATAGCTTTGTTATGGCCCCGTTTAACACCCACATGCAAAGTTGTATGTTAAGAATTATCTTTGTAATATTTACTTTCCTGATTTAGTCTTGATCAAATCTCATCAAAGGTGGATCACGAATTCCTAGCCTTAGAAATAGGTGTAATTGAATGTTGTATTTGTATATATACACGGCCAGTCCTGAGAGTAGTCTGAGTAGGTGCCCCGCCTAGGGCCCCCACTTCGGAGGGCCCCCAAATATATATATATATATATATTATATATAGGAAAATATTATTGACACTCCAAAAATCTCATCATACACTATTTACAATTGTATTTTTCTTTCCAAATAGAAAAAGTTTGGAATGTAAAATAAGAATTTTAAAGTGTCAATAACAATTTTCTATATATATATATATATATATAACTTTATAGTTTGAGTAAAATATCTAAATATGAAATTATAAATATTTTTTTGGACCTTGCCGTGCAGCGTTTTGGGCGGGGCCCGGGGAGGGGGGGTGATAAATGTGTGTGTGTGTAATATATATAAATATATCTTTAGAGTTTGAATTTCATAAAAAATTTAAATATAAAATCATATAATTGTCTTGAAACTTAGTGTACAAAGTGTCCTTGGGTGGGGTGCAACTTTAGCAACAATTCAACTTTTTTTTTGGAATTTAGCGCACATCATATTGGTAGCAAGGCGAGTCTGCGCCTGCGAATTGGTTCTTTCCCACTTACAGAGGTACCTCACCGATCAATGCTTCTCTTCTCTTCTGCTTCTTTTTCTATAATTTCATTTGTGAGTGTTTGTAAATATAATTAGGGTTTTCGATTCTAGGGTTTATGATTTGTTTATTTTAATGTGTATTGTTTATGCAAAATCAATGTTCACTTGTCAGGTGTCTATATTGCAATTATAAAATTCGAACTTGTGGATGCACTTAACAAGGTTGGTTACTTTTGCTTCCTAACTAGTTTTGGTTCAAGATAATTCAAAGTTTCAATGTTGAATTTTATCGTATTTTTTATGCACCTTGTTTTGTGTTGTGTTATCTGTATCAAATTTTTGTGTTGGGTAGTGGATGAAATTTGAATTTTAGTTTGTTTCTCTGTCAATTTGTTATTTACATAATATTGAGTTGATTGTTGATTGTGGGGTTGTGATTTCTTGATTGAAAAACAGTTGGTTATCATGTCTCCTATTAGAAATAGTAAGCCCACTAACAGAAACAAAAAATATCTCTCTGGATCTCTAAAAAGAAGAAATAAGACAAATGAAGAAGCATTAATAAAATCTCAGGCTGGATCTCTTAGTAAGTTTTTTAAGAAACAAGATGATAGTTCAATGAACGAGGAACGAGGGAATCATGACAGTAAAACAAATTGGGTGAAAGTAATCAGAAAATCTTTCATCCAATTGTCTATTATTAGTCAAATCTATTTTTAACGTGAAATCTGCTACATAGATTCAAAATAGCGGCAGCCCAGCCAAGCCGCCGCCATAATAGTGACGGCGAAAACGACGATGTTGGGCGTTGTAGAACGTAAACTAGCTGAGACACCGACTGCACCAGGGACCGTCCCATTCGATGACTTCACGCTGCAAAGTGCAAAACCCACCGTCAATATTTCACTCAAAAATCAGAAATACATTTTTTTAAACTATATAATAAATTAAAATATGTAATTAAATAATTAGAAAAGTGTTACATGTTGTGCCAGTAGCCTGCAATCACAAATGCATGGATGGCGATACATGTCAATTATTAAACAAGAACGTGCCAGCCATGTCTTATTTATTTGACTATTCAAAAGTGGTCGAACCTAATATGCACGTTTTATTTTTTTTTTTTGGACCAATTTTTTTATTAATTTATTAATTTAATTTAATATTTTTCAAACTTAAGAGACTTAATTAATGTACCTAAATATTAATATTAAAATTTATGCACCAAAACATATTATATTAAATTAATGTACCTAAATATGTGTACCGAAATGTATGTACCAAGATATATATACTTAAATTTATTTACCGAAATGTATTATAGTGAATTAATGTACTCAATGTTTGTATCGAAATGTATATACCGAAATATGTGTACCTAATTGTATGCACTGAAATGTATTATAATAAATTTAATGTACCTAAATGTAGAAGACAAAGTATATCAAAATATATTGTATAACAAAAATTAATTTATCTAAATATTTTCAACAAAATATATTACAATGAATGAAATGAAAATAAAAATTATAATGAAATGAAAATAAAAATTATAATGAAATAAAATTAATACATTAAACTTAGGAAGAAAAGAGAAGTAATTAAAACATAAAGAAAAATAATAACAATAAATAAAATGATTAATGTATAAAGGACTAAAATTAGATTTTGATCTTAGTCGTGATTTTAGTCTAAAAATCATCAATAGTGAAAATGATTACCTGATCGAAGGAGCAGGGCAGAAGGTGATGATGTAATTGGCGGAAGCACAGGTGATGGTGCTGGTGCCGTCGTCATACGCATAACTGTAAGCCTTCGGGCACGCAGTTTTAAAAAATTGCGAATAAGAACTCGGCATGCATGCGTCCGGCGTAGCGTAGGGCCCGCTACAGCAGTACTGGGGCTCCCCAAACGTCTCGCATGCGCTTTTACACGCCACTCCCTCGCCACTAGCCGTCACCTTCAGCTCCGAGGGGCACCCGTTGTTCAAGTCCACAACGCACCCGGTGGTCGTGCAGTTCCCTCCGGTCCCGCCCTCGGCCACCACCAAGATGGGAAGGTTATACCCATCGACCAAGCTCACGTCGTAGAAATCAAGCCCGCCCGTACCGTTCAGCGTGAACTCTGCGAAAGTAGCCGGCGGCGCGGCTCCACGGCCAGCACATTCAACTGCAGAAGACCCGCAGTCGCCTGTCAAGCAAGAGAAGTTGCCTGTGGTTGAGTCCTGGGAGCAGAGCGTTCGCCCCCATAACCTACCAGACCACGAGGTGGGGACGGAAAACGTGTTGGACTCTCCAGGAGGCAAAGCGAATCCAGTGGTGGCCGGTCGCTGGTCGGTCCCGGCATTAGACAGAATGGCCGGCCATATGGTGGTGGTGCACTTGTTTGCGATGGTGAACGTCGCCGGGTAGCCGACTCTAATGGATTGAAGGAGACAGAGAAGGAAGAGGAAGGATGAAAAAACTTGATGGGAAGCCATTGGAAGTGAAATGTTTTTTTTTTTGTTTCAGTAGATCGTGTGGGAGATGGCTGTTTTACAGGGAAGGGGTGAGAGTTGGCCCAGTTGGGAAATGTGGGAGGACATAAATGGGAGATGGGCGGTTTTTCAGTGACGTAGCCCCTTACATAATTTGTGTACTTGGAGCCGTGCGGACCATACATAATTTGTGTAACAGTCGAAAGTAATATAAGAGTCGAAAGTAATATAAAAGACCTTTTCAACGGCGGCGTGAAATTATCAGCAGGGCCTGCGGGCGGGCAGAGAATCAGTGACGTAGCCCCTACCACCCACTCCATCCTACCCCTGCTTATCTATTTTATTTATCCTTTTATATATCACACTCTAAGTCAAAGCCAGCATTGTTTTATTCGAGAAAACATATGTGACGTACGCCCTACCACCTACCGCCCACTTTATCCTACCCCTGCTTGTCAAACTTTTATTTAGAGAAGTGTTATTGTTACTTCAAAAATCTCATTCTACACATTCCTCACAAGTATATTTTTCTTTCTAAATATAGAAAGTTTGAACTGTAAAATGAGATTTTTGAAATGCTAATAACAATTTCTTTTATTTATCCTTTTATTTATATGTTTTTGAATTTTCGTCAGCATTATTATCCTCCCCGTGCCTAACAAATAAATAAAGCTGAGCTTTCACTGAGATTCCACCGCAAAAAGAAATGTGAGATTTTGATTTGTGGTAGGAAGTTGGGACGACAAAAGAGTTCATTCCAACATAGTTGCGGTGGGAACCACAAAAGAAATGTGAGATTTTGATTTGTGGTGGGAACCACAAAAGAGTTATGTTGTACATCGATATCAAAATCTAAAAATCATCCAAAGTATATTTGAAGATCACCGAGTGTAAATGTTTGAATAAATGAAGGAAATAATAGGTTCAAATATCATCTAAATTTTCTCATCTACATCATTAATTGCTTATTTTCCAAAATATTTTAACAATCTTTATACGGTTGGCCAATTAACTTTTTAACGATTGGTTTGAGTACTAAAGCATGTGATCTCACATCCATGGTTGCTCATCTCCATCTATGCAGCAAAAATAGCTATACAACTCCATGATCAACTTGTTTTTTTTTTTTTTTTTTTTTTCCAATTTGTAATAGAGAAATGAAAACACCTGCACATAAGAAGAAAAAAAGGAATTTTTAAAATGCAATGAAAGATGATGTGAGAACTTGCTATGAGACAGTTGTTAGGATAAGGATGAACGAAACCGACAATTTTTAAAGTTGAATTTTCTGTCAGTAACAATATAAATTAGAATATAATATTATGGTTTTTTTTCTCCACTCTGCATAGACGGAGACAAGTAACCATGGATGTGAGATCGCATACTTTTGTACTCAAAACCAATCGTTAAAAAGTCGATTAGTCAACTGTATAAAGATTTTAGCTTTCGAATTTTAACTTGCTACAAACTGTGTGACATTTGAATATAATATTCTAATTTATATTGTTCCAATATAATATAATATAAATTATAATATCTGTTTTCGTTGCTCAAACAAAAGTCACACACAGTTTGTAACAATATAAATTAGAACATAATATTAAGTTTTTTCTCTGCGCTGCGTAGATGGAGATGAGCAACCATGGATGACTTCTGGATTTTATATAGTTTTCGTCTGAAAATTCAGCTTTAAAGAGAGTGTTATTACCATAAGGTGTAATTTGATGTTTTCGATTCATTTTCGGAGTATGGAATGGAATTGAAAAGGTATCTCATGAAAAGAAAGTCAATTTAGAAAAGCTGATTGCATGTAAAAGGAAGGGAGAGCAAATCATGCTAACCACTTCATCTCAGCAGCAAACCTTCTATTGTTTTCAATGTTTATAGATTATCGAGCAGTGTAAATTTTCGCATCCTTTCATTGAAGCCAGAGCAAATAAACTAATAGTCAAAAACACATAAAACAAAGGGAAAAAGATACCTGGGATAAACTAAATTAACTAATAGTCAAAAACACATAAAACAGAGTCAAAAACACATTCTTGCCTGCAGTTTTGAGGATGTCTGGGCTTCGTTCATGTTCTTGTGCCAAGGAAATCATCTACCAAATTCAACCACAAATGAGGGTAAGATTCTATTACAATTCTCAATAGCTAATAAAACATACACTAATCAAGAAATATATCCCAAAAATCATGCACAACCCTGTATTGCAGTAACGAACTCCGACATCACAGCAGTAATCCGAAACTCGAATTTCTCAAATTCTCAATATTTTCTACTCAAATGAGCTTCAGCTAACCCTTTTTCAAAACACTGAAAATAACAGATCGAAGGTACTTACTCGTCATAGGGTTTATGCAGGCCCATATTCAACCATTAGAGAAAAGGCAGCGGCCAGGGAGTTCTAGAGAGAGAAAGTGGTTTAAAGGAGAAGAGAGATGAAATTTTAGAGAGAGAACTCGAGAAGTCTGCACAGGAAAGAAACGGAAAGGTTCACTGGAATCTTCGAGAGAGCGAGGTCGAGAAATCTGAGAGAGAACACGCGTCCACCATCAGCAACTCACGTCCACCATCACCTCACTAAAACAGGGGTAAAAACGGCATGACACTGTCGAATGAACAGTGTTTTAGGCAATTTTCTCTTCTTGTATATACTAGCACTGATGCCTGAGCGAAATATATCACCAACAGAAAACAGAGGTCTCCTATGCTGCGGGTTTCAAAACTATATAGAAAACAGAGGTCTCCTATGCTGTGAGTTTCAAAACTATATAGAACATGTAAGATTTGTAAATTTATATATGATAGCGATACTATTTACATACATGTGGAATGTAGGAAGGAAATTACAGTCCTTTGGTTCTGAATCAAGATCACTAATTCCAAAAATACAATTTCAAGAACCATTTTCGTACAGTTGAACATCAAGAAGACCACTAATTCTGAAATACAGATTAAATTTCTCTCCATGTTAAAAAGCATGTAAGCAGAGAGACAAAGGATGTGGTTTCTATTACCAGTAGGATTAGCTTGTAAAGACTTGTCCACTGTGTTCTGAATATTGGTCTCCACTGTAACCATCTTTAGAGAACTTTTCTGTAGATAATTCCACTGTAAAAAGAAAACCATGTTAGAATGCGTTTCTATTCATAACACGTTCAATACTTTTTAGTGGACTATGATCGGATTTTAATGTTGTGTGTCAATATATAAAATAGAACAAAGCCACTAACAATCTGAAAATATCATATAATTGATAGCGGTATGCACTTTTGGTAGATACTTTGTAATCAGATTGCAAAATATTGGGGTGTCCAAGTTCCCGCAAGAGTGTGTTATCCTTAGCAGAAAGGATACATTTTGATATTTCGTAATTACCCAGATGAAATCATGGCTAATGCCTCACACATCTGTCATAAAATATAAAAAAATAAAAAAATTCTTAAATACAAAGATTCATCATTATAGCCTAAATTAACATCTCATTATCATATAGGAACAGACGAAGGTGCTCAAACTCAAAGTGTACCACATGTTGACATCCGACAAACCAATCAAAACAAAAGATGCACAAAAGGGTCTTGAGTTTTGCCAAACACACCACAATTGTAGATAATTATAACCCAAATTCTATCTTCAAAAGTAGGTGTTAATCAAACTATTAAGCCAGCAAAACTGAAGGAAAAAATTTGTTAGAAAGAAAAAAAAAAAGAAACACATATTGCTCATCACAGTTTTGGAAAAAATAAATGTTAAAATAAAGATTCCAATTATGGATGTTAAATGCTTCTGCAAAATGGGATTTTTAGAATGATTTTCTGCTTACTCAGTTTGTGGTGATACAGTGCTTAGGAATTCATGCTTGGTCCAAGACAGTGAAGATGCTTTACCCAAATGAAGGAATAGACTTACCATCACAGGAAACTCATGCCTCCTCTCTACAAAGCTTTGCTGGCTCTCTGTTTTTCTCACCTGCAATTTAGACCCAATGCGCAGAGGCATTTCACCCATAAATTTCTAAATCCATAAACATCTAAAAACAGAGAACAAAAAACCGAGAAAGCCGTGTGTGCAGGCGTGCATGTTTCTCTGGTACATTTTATCAAACAGGTGATGGGCACTGAGCAAAAGATACATATGAATGTAAATGTTGTTTGTAAACTCAAATGGAATGCGTAAAATTACACTCTAACATGGTTTGGCAATTTCATTTCATTAAGTGATTTCAAATTCAATAATCAGAACATGATAGAAGAAATACGAAAAATTACAGTTGGAAGTCACACATCAGTTAAAGAGTTGAAAAATAAGCGAGCTTGCTTTGGGAACTATATTTACACCTACAAAATAATAAATACAGCAAGCTAGCACTTATGAAATAATCGAAAAAGGCAAAATTCGTTTTCAATTCTTCCTGATATTAAACCTAAATATAAAAATCGATCTGCTTTAAACCCAGAAATTCGAAACCCCTCACCAAAGAAAGTACCACAACTCCGAAAATTTTAACCCTTAGAGTTCACACCTGTTATAAAAACTGAAAGAGAAAAAAAACCATAAGTTCTATTAAAAAAAACCCAAAACCATAAAAGAGAAGAAAACAACATTCTCCATATACATGAAAAATGAAGAACTGATTGATTCCCACGTATTCAACTTTCATAATACACAAAAATTACAAATTTGGTTCCACAAAAGCCCAAAAGGGAGAAGCAAAAAGAGAAACTAAAACGTGATTATGAGGGTCTGCAGCCCTGATTTTCATATCCACAAACGTAGAAATTCTTATATTTTCGAAAGTATGCGGAACCCAACACAAAAACTAAATAAAACCTTAAATAATACATTAATCATCTGTGTTTTGCTTTGCAAACAGCAAGGGGATAGGAACTAAAATAAATTCCCTGACCAACAGCCTCTCAATAACCAAGCTTGAAAGCATAAAAACAAACCCTTCAATCTTTGTATGCAAAATTAATACCACAATAAATTCAACCGCATTTCCACAATTAAGAATCAAATTTCATAAAAAAAATATACAAAATTTACAGAATTTCACCCAAACATAAAGAGAATAGTACTGTTAGATGCTGAGAAGAAAAAAAACCAAGGAAGAATGGAAGATGGGTTTTACCTGAGGACTTGAGCTTGAATCCAATCAAAAGAGAGAAGCTTACCCCCGGACTGAAGCTCAAGGGGCCTGCTTTTGACACGCATGAGGCGCCTGGTGGTAGATGTGGTTCTACTGCTAGAGAGTTGGAGAAGGTTGGTTCTGGTTTTTGGTTGAGAGAAACAAACATGAATCAAAAAAGAAGCAGTGGATGATTAACTTTAAAAACAACTAAAATCAAACATGTAATACCTGAATTTATCTCTTGCGAGTATAGGCATGTAAAGAGAAACGAATTGTACTGATAACAAATTACTCGCTCCACAAACTGAATATAAATCTACTATGCAAGTTCCAATCTTGTGCAATGTTATCAAACTTTTTCTACCCTGGACTGGTTCAAATCTCAGTATCCCACTGCAAAAATTGAAAATGTTTTTCTGAAAACATTACAAAAGATATTTTAAGACTTGGCCTCTGACTTGTGAAGTACTTAAAAGTACAATTTGTTTTATAACCTTCATTAGAGAAAAAACTCAAACTCCTTTAATCCAATCATAATTACACATTGCAAGCATTTGATTCATATCATTAATTAGCATTAATCATAACCCGATCATGATTCATCGTATCCCAACATCAAAATGAAATGAAATTCTACTATAATAACATTAACAACAGTTAACTTTTGAATCTACAAACATATTTTCTAGTATCATGTCCCATGTTTCTTGATCATTGCAAATTTACAACTACCAAAATCCAGAGGACCTCTCAAGCTTATGCATCACCATATGTGCACCACAAAAACATGTAAACTAAACAATTGATCACAATAAACGCTACATTCTCAGTCGAAGTGCACCATATGGTAATAGATGATCTTTCAAATTTGGAATGCAAGTTGGTAAACAATAATATCGTAGGCAATCATTACATAGTGTCCACAATTTTAGGAATAAATGTGCACGCAGATGTTTGTTAATGTATCTCTAAGTAGATGGTTAATTTAGTTCAAGACTACTTTATCAATTTGCCACTGAACTTTATGATCACTGTCTCTCAAACTATTTTAATTAGCCAATTTACTCCCTTTCCGTTAAATTTCTACACATTCCAACCATGTCAGTGATAAAATGTTGCAGTAGCTCCAATTACCTGTGCACAATGCCCTAAAATTTTCTGCAGAGAAAAGAGTCAGTGTTAGACATTTGGCATGAGATAATGATGAAGTGTAAAGAAGAAAGCTATTCCGCAGATCCGTAAAATAGCACGGTCAAAACCAGCAAGATTGCTAAAGTTATCTGAGTTGAGTGTAATTTTACATGTAAAGTGAGTGTAATTTTAAGTTGGTGATTAGCAATAGCATGCACTGATACAAACAAAAACTTGAATTCCAATGTCATGATGATTATTCTAAATCTAATGAGTAGTTTTCAATTAAAAAAATCTAGTAAGTAATTACAAATTATACGAACAAAAATATGCAATTGTGATTTATACTGCAAAATTTGATAAAAATAAGATGATGATTAATCCAGCTGGTTTCTTCACTCCTATTACATAAGACAAAAATACCAAAAAGTAAAAAAAGCATCAAATTTTCATTCAATTGAATAACATCCACTAAATAACCCAAAATTGAACACACACAAGTAGAAATAAAAATTAAGAAACCCTTCCCAACAATTGAAAAGAGTAGGTTTTATGTTCAGAAGTCAAGCCTACAAAGATAAGCATGTTCATTAACTTCATTAACATCCTCCATTTAAGACAACGCTATCAAAAGCACCAATCCTGCCCACCGTTGAAACAATTTCAACAAACCCAAATCAAACTAACCAAATTTTAGCCAACAACTGATCAAAATAACGTCGCACAAACCCCAAAAGTTGCACCAATCCACACATAAGTGTAAACTTGTACGGCAATTACTACAATCTGAATCAAAATTCCACTGTTTAACACACAGTGCTTTGGAACTGTATAAATAATATAAAATCAGAAAAAGTCCTAATCTTTTTTTAAACTCACAAAATTTAAGCAAAATGTAATCCCTAACAAAGATTTTGGAGAATAGAAAGGCCAATTCCACCCAATTTAAATTACGATAATTACAAAATAACTCAAACGCAGGCAATTTGATCGAAATTTGCAGAGCAAAAAACCCTAAAAACAACAGAAAGAAAAACTCAACATAAATTGAAGAACAAAAATCACTAATCACACAACCAAAATTAATGAAAAAAAAAAAAATAATACCAATATGCATGAAATACCGAAATAAATAATCAGTAAGGGAGAAGAAATTGATCCCATGTTGGAGCTTTTTCGTTCCAATCTAAATCGAGCAGGAAGGAAGAAGTTGAGGAGGAAAGACCGAACCTTGAGAACTTGATCTTCTGGGTAGCGAATCAAGGAGCAGAAGTGGGCTTGAGGGGAGTGAATTAAACTTACGAACCCAAAATCACAAAAACATCCAAATTAAAACATAGGACCAGATATTGTTAGGCACCAAACAAAAAATTACAAATCCAAAACTTCAAAAATAAAAAATAAAATTAGAAACAAATTAAGCGGGATGTATTCAATTGAGATTTTGAGTGTTTTTTATTATTTTAATGAGTCTAGGGTATTCAATCAGGATTTTAAGTGATTCTCTGAAATTCAAGATGTATTCAATTAAAATTTTAAGATAGATTTTAGAAATCTGAATGTATTCAATTAAGATTATAAAGAAATTTATAACATTCCAAGTGTATTCAATTAGATATTGATTTTAAAAAAATTTGAGAAAGTTGAGGAATTATTGGGAATTAGAGAGATTTCCTAGTGTATTTTAAGTATCCATAAATCTCACATATCCCCATGCGATTTTGAGAGAATTGAATCAAAATTTTATATAAAATCTTTCTAAATCAATTGAAAACCATAAAAATACATGGATTTATAAATCATTTAAAATCTCTCAAAATTCTCAATTGAATACAACCCTTAAAACATGGGATTGTTGAAGACTGTACCTTGGAAAGGATAGACGCATAAAAGAGGCAACATTATAAGGAAATTGTTATTAGCATTTCTACACCCCAAACTTTCTATATTTGGAAAAAAAAATACACTTCTAAGAAGTGTAGAATGAGATTTTTGAAGTATCAATAACACTTCCTTATTCTAAAAGTTTTGGGGCAACGATTGTGAGATCGGGATGGAACGGTCGAAACCAAGTTTATAGGTTTTGAGAAAACGTTGAGGAAGCTAGGTTTCAAGGGATCGGCGCCTCCTCTGAAGATGGTGGCTGCAAACAAAATCCCCAACATACAAAAACAGGGTCTCGTTCATCGGTATTTTGTGAGAGAAAAAACTCGGGATTTGAGAGCGAGAGTGATAGAAGCAGAGATTTGTGAGACAAAAGTGGAAATCGAAAGAAAAATCGAAAAGATACCATCAAAGCAGAGACTTCAGCGATGATAGACACGTGGCCAAGATGGACAATATGGTCATTTAGCTGTACCAAGGAGGCTAGGGAACATGAAACAGAGAAGAAACCGAGGGCAATTTCGCCTTTTCACTGTTTATGAACAGTTCCGGGATAAACTGAGTTTTAGTATATATGATATAAGATATAATTTACTCTATAGTGTAGCTTCAATAGGTGACAGTAAAAACTAAATGTAGATACAAGAGTTTTTACCGTCACCTATTGAAGCTGCACTGTAGAGTAAATTATATCTTATATCATATAATAGGTTTCCACCGCTGTTATCACAGAGCCAAAATACAGATTATATCTTATATCATATAACAGCAGCGGAAACCTATTGTATGCATTACAAAAAATAAGAACCAAGCAATGCATACAATAGGTTTCCACCAATGTTATCACGAGCCGAATTAGAGCACCTTCAATGTCGAAATATACAAGAACATGACATCCACCTGAAGGTTCTCTTCATTTAAGACCATCACAGATTTCCAAATGTTCAGTTAGAAACTATCCCTATTGCCTAACCGATCAACTATCCATACAGCACAATGAGCAGGGACCGACAGAGAGGTAGGAGAACGATTCATTCCAAGCGTTTAATGTCCACAGCTAAGTAAAAGGCTTACAGCTACGAGGAAAGTTATACCGTAACCTTGAAACACAGGGCTAAACAGGAAGGAAACAACACAAAGGCAGACATCGAAACACCTCAAAGTTTTTCTAGACTGCACATGATCTCGATCTCTCAACATCAACAAGATGTAACAATAGCAAATTTAAACAGGATCCCGATAAGCAATGCAGTATCAACAACAATGACAAAAGCAAGTGGCAATACCTAGCTGCAAACAAGATGATAATCAACTCTATTGCCTAAAGTTGAAGACAATTGAAGACGTTCAATTCAACTTCCGCCAAACCAAAAATAATAGAACACAGTCAAACCACTACATCAATGCATTAGAGATAACATAAATTCACACTTGACAAGAAAATCAAGATCATGCAGCCGTGTACTGCCACAACAGTTGAAAATATCTAATTCAACTTCCAACATAAAGAACATCATCAAACCACACACATTGTTCGATTATCGAAAGTAGAGACCAAGGTTAACACTTGAAATATAAGGCTTTCAATTTAATAGCTCCGAGAGTCATCGATAACAAGGATTAATATGAAAAGGGCCCCTAGTTCTATAGCCAAACCGCCACATATATGTATGTAAAAGGGGAAAACTTGTTCGCCAAACGACAACACTTATCATCCATCAGAGAAATCAAAACCCTTTTGCAAAAACCATCATATGTATATCCCACCAAAACGCAAAATTAAGAGACCCAATTACTAAAAGACTAATGCTTTAGCAAAAACAGATTAAGGATTCTTGAAGAGAATATTTACTATTACTCTCTCTCTTCTCTCTTATTATCTTCAAGCCTTGGCATTAGGAGGATTAGAACACTCCTTGGCAAAATGCCCTGCTTCCCCACAGTTATAACAACCTGATCCAGAGCTGAATCCATATCGTCCTCCTCCACGAGCACCGCCATCGCCACCACCGCTGCTGCAATCCCTGGCCATGTGGCCATATGCCCCACAGCTATAGCAAGCTCCAGCGCCGCCGCCGCCTCCCCCGCCCCCACCAGTAGCACAGTCCCTAGCCAAATGCCCACATGCACCACACTTGTAGCAGCCGCCGCCGCCGCCACCTCCACCACCACCACCACTCATTGTCCCATTAGGGCAGGCCCTTGCTACGTGGCCATACCCACCGCAAGTAAAACAGCCACCACCACCGGCTCCGCCACCTCCACTGCCCTGACGGCAATCTCTAGCCATGTGCCCAGGCTCGCCGCAACTATAGCACCCATCACCACCGGAACCACCTCCATTCCTCCGATCACCGCCTCTCCATCCACCGCCAAATCCAGAACCACCACCACCTCCGCCGCGGCCACCAGAGCGACCGAAGCTCTCTTTCTTGTTACCGATCAACGGCGCACCGTCAGGCCCTGTCACATCGACGGCCTTGGTCTTGCCGTCATCGCCGAAGTCGATGAGGAACTCCACGGACTCGCCCTCCGCGATGGTGCGGAATCCGTCGGATCTGATCGAGGACTGGTGGACGAAGAGGTCCTCGCCTCCGGCGTCGGGGGTGATGAAGCCGTAGCCCTTGACGTCGTTGAACCACCGCACCTTCCCGGTCGATCTCTCCTCAGCCATCGTAAAAGGTTACCGATATGGATTTATGCGCAGGGTTTGAAGGCGAGAGAGAGAGAGTGAGACTGTGATTATATATATGAGAGAGAGAGAGAGTTGCAGTGAAGGCAAAGGCAAATCTAAGGATGATTAGTATTTTATTAATCATAAATTTTATTCAAACCCAATCAGTGTCTTCATGCGATTAAAAAATTAAGTTTGGGTTGCTACTTGCTATTACACAGTGTAGTGATATTCTCCTTCATTTGTAAGTGAGAGACGTTATGTTCGGTTCTCGCCAAATACGAGTTTGAACCACATTATTACTAAGTCATTGTGAGACTAAGCTCATCTCTCCCATTTAGTATAGATAATATCGTTTATTCAAAAAAAAAAAAATTAGGTTAGAAAATAGAATTAAAGGAAAACTAATGAAAATAGTTTAAAAACTTTAAATTTTAACGATAAAGATAAAATAAAAGGTAAAATAAATAGTACCAGAATTGACTTTCTAGTGTAAAAATATAATTTTTCGTTAAAGTAAATCGTACTAAAAGTTTTTTGTTAAAGTTCTTAAAATTAATGGGTTTAAATAAAATTTTTCCTTTAAGCAAAACCCTAAGACAGCCCTAATTCGTCTGAGGCCCACTTCTTAATTACCTTTGGGCTTCTTTTACTTTACGCTTTTTCTAATGATTCGATCTCCTGCTTCTCGATGTATTGTAACAAATCCTGCAACCTCTAATTAATTATTTCCTGTAAAATATTCTAGTTTTATTATTATTTAATTAAATAAAAATTTCGATTTGCCTTTCAAGATCTATCATTTGCGGCCAAGATTTTATGTTGGAATAGGAATGAAATTTAGGTTGGATAAGCACGTTTACAGAGTCAATGGGAATCTACTTTGTAGTTTAACAAAATAATGGTTGTACTTTAATCAGGACACGGATACACGTGGATCTATCAACTGTCGGAGGACGAAGGAAAATGTCTATAAAATGCTCGATACTATCGAAAGAATGTCAGTAACCTCGTCAATTGCCTTTTCTTATTTACTTTTTTCATTTATCACTTGAGACGTGTATTTCACTAACAAATTAAACTACATAATTCATATTTTTAAGGTGGAAAATTAGTGTTCACACCATACTTTACCAATTTCGAAACTACCGAACACCTGTTAACTTCATAACTTCGGGGCCTCACTAAATGATTCGTGTTGAGGCACCTTTGTGCTGAAGCACAACAGTTCCTATCCAACCAGGACGTAAATCACAACGCAACACGTGTCAACATCATAATGAAGCTTCTAGAGTCCCACATCGATCGCGGCAGACGTAAGTGTGTAACTCTTCTCAACCACAAAAGGAGACTATTCTCGTGCAAGTAATCCAAAATGTTGATATTCTACTTAATTTACTGTTAAAATTTACTAATGATGATTATGCTTAAACCATTGTATCATATAGAATTTATAATTTTAATGCATTAATTATGCAGTTTAATTTGTTAGTGAAATACACGTGTCAAGTGATGAGTAAGAACGACAAATAGGAAAAGGCAAGGTAGCTAGCATTCCTCTCACAAAAACATAGGAACTTTTTATATTTTGGTTTCATCGAGCCTCAACCTACCGAATGTCTACTTCAAAGAACGACATCAACAATGTTATGAATTTAAAGCAATCACTGTTTTTTTTGTAGACAATTAAACTAACATTTTTAAACAAGAAAAACTTACTACATGTTTATTTTCTTAAAACGAGAGAAGAGGAACATCGAGTCCACAAGGTTTCCACTAAATTTGCACCCTCATAAATAAAATTATTGTCGCCATTTTTTAATAGTATAATACAAAAGCTTCATTAAAATAGAAGGCGAAAAAAAAAAAAAAAAAAAAAGAGACGACTTTCACCTATCTACATACTGCAGTGGTAATCTTTTAAGATTTCCTTGTTTTGTCGCAGAGAGAGAGAGAGAGAGAGAGAGAGAGAGAGAGAGATTTGTACAAGATGACCAGAAATTAGTAGACTTCCACATTCCATTGCTCTGATTTCTTCAACTGCTTCTTGTAGTCTATCCAGTCAATGCCTGCAAAATTTATCAGAACACAAAAATCTTCTATCAAAATTTTGTCAAGATTTCAGAGAGACGGACCGGCAACCCCCACCACTGATCACATTAATAATGTCCCCAACTTGCATATTATCACTTACTAGCACAACATACGTAAGGTTTTTTAACTTTTTATCACAAAACGCCTACGTACAATTGGTATTAGAACCATTATATATTATACTTTGTTTTGTCAAATTTTCGACATGGGATTTTCCATTTTTCAAAAAAAGCGAGCAATGCAATCCATAGTTCTTACCGTCTTTGGCAGCCAACGAGACCATGATATCATCGATACCCTTCTCCATTCCCTTGAGACCACACATGTAGACGTAGGTGTTGTCTTTCTTGAGCAACTCCCATAGCTCTTCTGCATACTGAGCCATTCTGGTTTGGATGTACATCTTCTCACCCTTCTCGTTGGTTTGCTCTCTGCTGACGGCGAAGTCAAGCCTGAAGTTTTCGGGGGCCTTCTCCTTCATCTTCTCGAATTCCTGTATCCCACAAGTATTTCTTATTAAGTCAAGTTTTCGACGAATTGAAAAGGATTGACTTGGAATTAAGAAAATCTTGTGTCTTGGCATATCTTACCTCCTTGTAGAGCAGTGAGCTACTTGTAGGAACACCCAAGAAGAGCCATGCCAAACCATTGAACTACACGCAATGTCAAAATTTGATCGTTCGTTAGACGAAGAGCCAATCAAAGAACAAATGAGAATTCATTGGTCATGTATGCACTTGAAGAACGTTTTATGAGCGTGTGATTTTCATGTGCAGCGGGCTGGAGTGTTCTATGTCCGAAAGTGTCTAAAGGAAAAAACCTAGCGGTAATGCTTACCTTGTAGTCTTCGTGCTTCTCGAAGAACATTTTCCACAAGAATGCTCTAAAAGGAGCAATTCCGGTTCCAGTTGCAAGCTGCATTAGTAAAGAAATTTCAGAAAACCAACACTACTCACACGGGGTAAAACATTTGATGATCGAGTTGTCTTCCTAAATACGTAATATGGCAAGTACTTATACCATGATGACGGTTGCATTAGGGTCTTTTGGCATAAGCATTTCTTTTCCAACTGGTCCGGTGATCGTCACTTCACTTCCGGGCTTCAAGTCACCTGAAACACGGAAAATTTATAACAAGATGTTCTGATTTTGTGGTAAAGAACAAATTGGTTTTTCTTAGTGCCTCAATGGAATAATAACTTTGTAGAAGTAGAGATCTGTGTGCTCACACAAAAAGTTTGAACACACTCCTTTAACAATTTCGCCTGCGTCATTGGTGTACACGAGACGTTTCACACACAGAGAAACCTGGATGGAGGCAATCAGATTTTAAGTATCAATCGAAAATTTCGGATCAATGAAACGTGTTTACTAATTGCCTAAAGTTGCAACATTTCGTGTTAAAATGGCAGCATATTCACATCAATTTGGTAAACAACATCAGCAGAAAATCCAATGGATTGTACATATGATAGGAAAAGTGTAAACACTCACAGTCTTGGAGTCTCCAAAGTCACCGAGGGCGCTGCTGGCAATTGAGTACAACCTCAGCTTGTGAGGCTTACCATTTTTGTCGACACCTTCGGGAATAACTCCAATGGACTGCCCTTCTCTGTAGGGCACCTCTCCTACAAGCAAATAGAAGTGAGGGTAGTTGTTGTAAGTCACTAGTTCAATACGAAAATGAATTGGGAAATATGCACAAATAGAACCGGTTACACATTTTTCCGAACATTAGAACCGGGATACAATAAACATAATAAACACACAATAAGCACTTAAGCGGTCATGATAATATAAACCACTTTAGTGTCCCTCGAGTTCTATTATTTATTAAAAATTTGTAAGGGGTATTTGTGCATATTTCCAAAATAAATTATTAGGCTTGGAACATACCCTCTGTGCTGAAGACCATGTGCCAGGTCTCACCAGGCGCATCATCACCAGTGATCTTAGTGTTGAGGAGGACTCTGGCAATGTACGGATTTTTGGGCTTGTACTTGTTGACAACCACCCCTTCATCTTGCTTCTTGGATTCCTTCACAACCTTGGCAGGTGGCGCAGTCTCGGTGGTGGTCACCTGGGCTCTGATGGACACCACTCTCCCACCAGCATTGCTGTTGTACAAAGGAACCTGAAGAAACCAACAACAACCCATGTCACATAATTTTGTTTCGTACAAGCGGTATTCTACACTAATTTCATCTAAACTAGACGAAGCGGAACTCGAACTTGGTCCCCAAGTGATTGATTTACCAGGACCTGAAATTTTTTACCTTCTTGAGGGTGATTCTGTCAGGTGAGATTAAGGAGGTCCTGGTGGGGAGGGAGGAGGACTTGGAGGAGGGGAAGGAGACAGCAGCGGTCACAGCTGCAGCCATGGTTGTGGAGTTAGAATGCTGAGGAAGCAGAAGAGGGAGAAGAAATAAAAGAGAAGCAAAAGTTTGATGCTTGATGAGAAAATTTGTTGAAGAAATGGGAGAACTTTTTGGTGGGTTTTGGATTAAAGATTGGTGGTAGAGATTTGAAGGCCAATGCAGTGGCAGATGAGAGGATAAGTCTTTTGTGTAATGTATGACTCTCGCCCAACCTTTGATTTTTGGGAGGTTTAACAAAACATCCGGATACTGTTTATTTTTAACGAAAAATTATATTTATATATTTTTCTGATACTATTTACTATACTTTTAAAAATAATTTTTCATTAAAAACGAAGGTTTTTTTTTATTTTTCATTATTTTTTTTTTTTTTACTTTTTTGATTCACAAACAGTGCAACACCCAAGTTTTGTTGTATAGGCTGAGACCCCTGTCAAAAGATGATTGTGATTTTGGTCACATACCATACAAGTGTATTACTACACACCATAAGTACTTTGTACAAATGGACATCGTAATTTTAAAGGATGCAAGCTACCTTCTTCATTTTGTTTCGTTTGTTCTGCTATCTAATTTGATTATCAAAATCGTCCATTTTCTATTTAATCATTTTTTAGGTAAAGATTAGAAATTGTTTAAACGTCTAGTTTATCAAATAAATGAATGAATATTGAGTTTGTCACTAAAATTATCACAGTGCTGAACAAATGACTAGAGAACTTTTAATTTTGTTTTTGTTCTTTTTTTTTTTTTTTTTTTTTTGGCAAATTTGACCTTTTGTTTAATGACTTGGAATTGAACGACCCAATCATCGAATAACATCGCGGGTTGGAAAGAAAAAAAATAAAGAAGAAGAAATCTACACAAGGGAAGGTAACATTTCCCATTGTTTCCTGAATGACATGATATTGTACACATAAATATTTAATGGTACCAACTCGTATAATGATTTAGTGTTATTCTCCTCCTAAGTGAGAACTTTATGTTTGACTTTCGTAAATTTTATATGAAACCACATTACACATTTTGACCACACGAAATTTTAAAAAAAATATTTTGACCAAAAATGAAAATTGGGGCAATGTACCCATTGTAAACACGAAAAATTCCTGAAACAAGAAACAAGAATAAGTGTACAAAATATATTTTTTGTATTAATGATTTTTAGGGTTACAATCTCTTTGTAATTGGATCCTCTGATTCTATCTTCGTAGGGTGTAGGTTTGTGGATGAGCTGTTGATCCAAAGGGTCGTCGGGGCTTGATCTAGGGATGAACAGTTGATGAATGGATCTTCAAGGGGCGTTGGGCTTGATCTTGAAGAATGGGTGTATAGGTTTGTTGAGATTGTTGATCCAAAGGGCCGTTGGGGCTTGATCTTAGGATGAACGGATGATGAATGATGAACACTTTCTTCAAGGGACCGTCGGGGCTTGATCTTGAGTCGGTGGAAGTTCTTCAAGGGCCGTTGGGGCTTGACCTTGAAGGAGGATTTGACGAAGAACGAAGAGTGCTTTCTTGATCCTTCGGGATTTTCTTGAGAGCTTTAGAGTTTCAAGGCTTCAAGGTTTTGGTGTAGGTTTCTAAAATTCCTTTTCTCCTCCCTTTCTCCTGATGGAGAAGCCTATTTATAGGCTTTGAGAGTGAATCACTACCATCCATTTTTTTGGTGAAGTGAGTGGATGTTGTAGGTGAAGTAAATGGAGTTGTAGGTGAAATGAGTGTGTGAGGTAGGTGAAATAAGTGTGTGAGGTTGGTGAAGTAAGTGGAAGTTGTAGGTGAAATGAGTGTGTGATGTAGGTGAAATAAGTGTGTGAGGTTGGTGAAGTAAGTGGAAGTTGTAGGTGAAATGAGTGTGTGATGTAGGTGAGGTTTATTCACCTAATTAATCTATACCGTTGGATTTAAACCAATTTGAATTTCAACACTCCAGATTGTGCCATGTGACACAACGATAACATTTCTGATTTTTTAATTGCTTTTTCTTTTTTCTTTTTTAATTTTTAAAGTCTAATAACGTAGACCATTGATCTCAGATTTAACGGTAGGTATTAAATGAATTTTTTTTTTTTTTTTTTACCGTTGAAAATCCAACGGTCCAAAATATATATATGTTGTAATCCAAGGGCCGTGGGGAAGCCACGTGACTCCCCAACGGTAAGATTTTTGAGCGCGCCGCAGGGCCCAATTTCTCATTTTATGTTGAATTACGCGTGCTTGAAGTCCATGTGCTTGACAAAAAAAATAAAAAAAGCGCGGCTGACGTCTCCCTGACGCCAACCCACATCAGGTGGCCATTGAGCGCTCGGGCCAGCACGAATCCACAGCCTGTTTCCTCAAGCCTGCTCCGGCTGTGACAACCCGTCCCGGACTTTTCGTACCGTATGGGTGAAATGACGGTTTGCCCCTAATGGATAATTGTTGTTTGTGTGGTTGTTTTGGGTTTTTGGTTGGTTGCATCCCTGCCACACATCTATCATCATCCTCATCCCTTTCTCCTATTCTCTCTGCCTTGTCCCGAGCCCTCTCTCTCTCCCATTCCTATTTTCTTGTACGGACGACAACCAAAACCCTTGAAACCTTCACAGATCGAGGAAACAATTTGCATATTTGTGCTCGTGAGGTCCTTAGGAGTTCAACCATACTCATTTCAGGTAAGAATACATTCGTTTTCACGTCGAACTCGGAATCCCCGATTTTGGTCATTGTTCATGCACACGTTAATTCTTGTGTTTTTGGGAATTTCAAGCTTGTAGGAAGCTTAGTGAGGTCCTTAGGAGGCTCGGGGTGGTTCGTTTGAAGGTTTTGGACGTCGGGATCGTGAGTTGTAGGTTTGGCCGGAGTTGGTGGTGTTTTCCCGGCGAGATTCCATGGGTTTTGGTGCTTGAAAGTGATATGGATTTGTTCCTCTTGTTGTAAGCTTCATTTTGGTACCAATTTTGTGAAATTTGGTTGAAAAACGAAGAAGATACAAAGTTTTGAAAATTTCCTAGTTTTCCGGCGCCGGAGTTTGGCTGGAGAAGATGACGGAATATTCTGTCAGTTTGGACGAAATATTCCTAACGGCTTTAACGGCATCAGTTAGATTTAACGAAATATTCCTGACGGCGTTAACTGACGTTGTCAGTGTGCCAGGCACGTGCCTGCGCGTGGGCTGCGTGTGTGGCCGTGTCTTGGCCGTCGCGTGGGGACGCGTGCGGCGTCGGAAAATTTTTCTAAAAATATAGGGATGTTCATGAGGTTGAGTAGATCACGTTGGTGTATTCATACACCCCATTTGAGCTTTGTATGAAAAGTTATTTCGTATGGTTGGTTATGTGCTTTAAAATTTACGTTTTTATAGTTGTTTCGCATATAGGTGAAACCTATCCCGATGACGAGCGCGGTCACTCGAGGTAAGGGGGTTACGACCCTTCTACATACCAGTGAGTGGGCTTTTGGTTTTCCGTATATACCTATATACTTATGTTTTTCCTAGAAAGTGAAATGAAACGTTTATATGTCTTATATGCATGCATTATGTTTGCTCGTTTAATTATGAATTATTAGTTGCATTTATATATATGTTTGGTGTTGCGGGCGCACAGGTAAGTGCCAGGTAAGTTATGGTTTATGTTCAGTAGTGATTTGAGATGCATAGAGAGCTCATAACCTGCACCTCCGGTGTTAGTGCTTCCGTCCATAGTAGGGCACAGTCCTTCACGTGATGTTCACCTCCCGCACCACATGCTCATCTTGGATCCAAGTTAGGTGCACAGTCTTGTCTTACGACCACTTTAGGTAGTTCCGACTCGTAGGTGACCCGTGATTATTCGCCTAGCATTCACGTGATCGTAGCACTTGAGCGTACTTATTATACACCCAGTCCTATCGTACAGACCACTTTAGGTGGTTCCGACTCATGTGCAGGTATAGTTAGTGAGTTGGAGATTTGAGCTTTAGATTCAACCGTACAGGTCACGTTAGGTGACTCCGGCTAACAGATTGTATGACATTGTTTGGCATTACCTGAGTACTTGCATTTTATTTCGAGGCATTTGGTATGGCATATTTCCGAGCATGATTTGTATATATGTATATATTCTATTTTTCTGGAAAGTATACAGGTTTCACGGCGAGGGGTTAGAACTTTGTTTTAGAAATGGTTTTTGAAAAACTTTTTTTTTGCCCACTCACGCTTTCTGTTTTGCGCCCCTCCAGATTTTAGTTTGGCTAGCGCTTTTGGTGGCTCTCCAGAGGATTTTCCCGACTTATCTGACAGATTATCACCGGTGTAGGACCACCTTTGGGTGTGTTTATGTAGTGTTGTTTCTCCCGGACTGCATTAGGTCTTCTGTGCTCTGAACTTTGTTTTTTACACTTACGCTTGCACATGTATGTTATTACTTTGTGTATACCTGGGTTTTTATTTATTCGTACTTTTATTATTAGTTTTAGCTTCCGCACTGTGCACATGGCTACGTCACTTCCACGTGACGGCCAGCATGCCCTGATCTCGGTCGAGGTGTGTCACCGGCTCCATCGCCAGCTCCCGCTGGACTTCTTCCCTCAGGCAATAGCCCACTGTTCCTCAGCCCGTCCCTCCAACAACTCCTCCTGCTAGAGCTGCTCTTAAAGGACAAAGGCAATGTATTCTTTCATTCATAATTAATTAATGTGATCATATAGAGGTGCGCTAGCTTCTTTTGATAGTTCATTGTTCTTTCTCATGACAATTCAAGAAAGCTATATATATGCCTTGCTTCACCAAATGTCTTCTTTCATTCATAATTTTTCAGGGTCTTCGTAACACGAAGTGGTACACTACATGTCATTATATAAGTAGAGGAAAATTTTAGCTTTCAAGTGTGTCTCCACTTGTATAATGACATGTAGTGTATCACTTTGTGTTCCGAACATTGAAAAATTTATTCATTGATGTGTCTTCTACATGAAATAGAAAGTTACGATGCGATGAATGCTTGCATTGCATCACAAAATTTGCCTCTTGAAGCAGAGATAAAACCCTAAAATTGGAATCGAGACCCATTCTTATATGTATCACTAGTGAAAAAACTATTTGCAGGACAAAACTTCATTTAGCTCGACGAATAAATCCCACCAGCATTAGTGTTGCCGAACTCAATGTTAATGGTCCACAGGTGGGCCTGGAAGAATGTTGTTGTACGATGGAGGTGATGAGGACGATGGTTGTGTTATGGACCAGATTTGTATCTTGCTTGGCCAGTCCTTGCAGTCGCTTAAACTTATTAACAGTTGTCCATCTACAAAATAAAATAAAGAAATTATAAAGAGATTCTTTCAAAGTGAAACATTTTATGAACTTTCCGTCATTGCGTGTAAAATTAAGCAGTATGAAAAATTGCGAAAAATCTAGCGTTACTTATTGTGAATTAATCTTCAATGTTGTAATCAACCATCTTTCTCTTCTTTTTTAACGATATTGATGTTAATTCTTATCATCATCAAATCTTATTATTTTCTTTTATTCTCATTGAAGAAAATAAGAAATTTTATCATTTTACGGTTTTAGCAACTACGGGATATACTTTTGTTTACAAATTTTAGGGGAACAAAATGAAAGGTCCAACCGACACAATATAAGATGGTATGGAAGAATTGCAATCAATTTTTCTTACTCATTATGTCCGTAGATATTTACTATAATTTCACTTTTGCCGCCCACCACCGTCCATTGCTAACAAGGGAGCTTTTGCTGGGTTGTTTTTCTTGAATTTCATGTTTCTTTAAACATATGAAATGAAAAATAACAAATAATTGATGTTTATAGGTTAATTACTAATTAAGATTTTTCTCCAATCTAATTCCTTTTATTATAATTATGGTTACGTAAACGAGCGATAAAATAACCCTATTTGGTTGTCAATGACGGTGAGATGACTATTATATATAGCATGTAAATGCATGCCAGAGTTTCAATATTTGTTTTAAAAATCAGGGGCATTAATTATTCAAGAAACCAAAGAACAGGACTAAACCGCAACCAGTCATCCTTTGTAACGTTAATTATATGTAAAATTGCTCCTACGTCTTGACTAGTAGATTAGATTCAAGTGTATTTGAATCAAATCATCTTTCCAGGGCAAAGGGCCTTCATTAATCCGGGAACAGGTAATATATAGCTTCATAGCTGGTGAAGTTGCTCGTTACTGAGATTCAAACTAGACATGAGCAAGGCACACAACATGAACGAATGACGTTTGTTGGAATTGATCATACAAAAACTAGGGTTTGACAATAGATTAGATGGATTGATTTATCACTGCCCTAGCTAAGCCAAATTACCACCTTCCCAAATCCTTCTTAAACCAGCAAATCAGGCATCCAATCCAAACTGCCCTAATCTTAGAAACAATCAATATATTTGGCAATATACTGCTATTAATTTGCTCAAGACTTGGTTACACTGCGGTTTGAATTAGGAAGAAGAGATTTCCATTCCCAGTTTGCAAAACACGAATGAATGCTTAATGGGAGGATTAATACAAGGTTTTTAATTTATACCCTTAATTTGCACTAATAAGCATTTTCCTCTAACTTACATAAACAGCTCTTGTCGTTTTATGGTTGTCTTTTCCATGCATCCATGCTTTGTTTTGCATGCACATTATGGTATTGGTCAGGAGAAAACAGAATGTACTCATCTCATTGCATGCCTATCCAAGGAATGAGCATTCTGAGTAGGCCTGGCAAACGGGTTGTGTTTGTTGTGTTCGTATCGTTTTCGTGTAACATCTATTATCTTAACGGGTCATGTTGTGTCACACCCGTTATCTTAACGGGTCCTTAACAGGTCAGGTCACTTTACCCAACGGGTAAAGTGACCTGACCCGTTTTGACCTGTTAAGAAAAAAAAAAAAAAATTTCTTAAATTTGCACATACCACACATTGCCACATAAATATTACTTCAAAAGATTAAAACACATTTGTCGTTTAAGTACTATATCTATACTTGAAAATAAGAGCCTAATAAAAAAATATTCATACACTACTAGCCTATTACAAAATATTAAATGTGCAAGGACTAGAGTTGGGCAAATACCCATTGGTTATGGGTAACCGTGGTTATTTGCCCATTTAAATTTGATGGTTAAGGTTATAGATAATTGTTTCGATAAATAAACAGTTATATGTATATCATTTACCCGTGAAATTTAAATGAGCGGTTATAGGTATTACCTGCGTTTATAAACAGATACCCATTTAACCTTTTATTTTAATATATGTAAAACTAAAAATAAAAATAAAAATATTAGTTTCTAACTAGGTTTAGTATCCCAAGATATATTTGGTTATAAATGACCATAAAATATATATATATATATATATATATATATATATATATATATATATATATTATGCCTCACTTTAGAGAAAAATATAGTTGATAGAACGGGCTAATATTTAATATATGTGATTGAATGTACTAAAGTATTAGAGTGTTCGACAGTTTTGTTTTGGAGTCTTTTAGAGTTTTGACCAATTCAAGATAATGATTACCTTGAGCATTTAGAAACATGTTATTATCAGATGATGCGTACCTATATATATATATATATTATCAAAGTTGTTAGAGATTGAAGTGAAACGGGAGCCATGTATTATTCTGTTTATTTTCTTCACTATTATCAGATAAGAGAAATGAACGTAGAGAGGGACAAATGAGGAAAACATGATTATTACTTTCTGCTTTTCATCTTTTTGTACTAGCCATACGATACAAGCATACGTCTCTTTTAATGAATATAAAAGGCTTACACACCAAAACAATAAAAACCGAACTTCTACTATTTTAAGCAATATAATTTTGACTTCTATTCTTCCACTTTCCCCCCTTAGCCATATGTGGTTGTTTTCTTATGTGGGCATTCACACCAATTTCACAACAGAAATATCATTACTTGAGTATTTATAGTCTCAACAACTACTAATGTTAGTGAGAAACAATTCAAGAATTAATTACAAAAAACAAAAAGGCACAACTTTGTATTACTTGTAGGGCAAGTAACCCCATTATTTTTCTTAAAAAAAGGCACAAGGTATGGAGAAATATTATCACAGTAATTCGCAAGCCTATCCTCTCTCTCCTTCAATTAAATTTAGGCCACAACGCATTGTTAAACACGCTCTTGACACTGAGCTAAGGAACTGAATGCTTGTTTACTACAAAGCAGTTCACAATATTCATCAAGCAATCCAAGTAATCTATAAAGCATGGTTTCAATTTTGATATTTTTTCAGCAATGATTGCATGAATCATTAACCATGAAGCATGAACTCTAATTTTACGTTTTTTTTTTTTTTTTTTTTTTTCAAATTATAAATTTAGCTTAAATTTATTGTTCTTATAATTGTGGTGAATTGAATATGCGTGAATAAGAGAAGAAAAAAAATGGGATTTTTCAAACCCTACACGCATGGGAGCCGCAGCCTGAAGTCGCGCTGCCCGAGCCACTAAGTCGTTCCCCCTCCAAAACTCTAAGGTCCAAAACAAAGCCGTTTTGCATCACCTTTCATACGGACATGGGTTGCCTGCAGTCGACCCGCAACCCAATTGGGCATATGCACCAAATCGTCCCCCAGTTTTTTTTTCTTTTCTTTTGGGCCATTTTTGCCTCGCATGAAATAACAAGCCCATGGGTTAGGCCTTATTTTTCACTTTTCCTTCTTAGCCCAATAATTGGGTATATAATCTGTTAACCTATTTACTTCTCATTTGTTGCCCAGCAACCCAATAACCACTTTTTTGGGCCTGCAAGCCACGACAACCCCATATTTTGGGTCGTCACTCATTCTTTTCACACATAGGTCTCGCACTATTCCCATTCACTGCATATGTATATTGTGTTTGTTTGCAAGTATCATGAACCTAGAGTTCGTACTTAAACTCGAACTTGAAGCTTTGAAAATAAGTGCCATAGAAACTCGAAATTTCATAAAACAATACACCCGCAAAAATCCGGAGTTCTTGTAGGTGATTTGGTAGGATTACATATAGATGATGTTTTTAAAAACAACTATAAAATTTAGTTTGTGCAAATTACTTTGTTGTCCATAATTTTATTTTGTGATAGAAGACAAAAATGTTTTTTCACCCTCTTATAGTTGAAAAAAAGAGTTTCATTAATATGTGGTTTAAATTAACTTCTTCCTTACAAATCTGTTATGTGTAAATAAATTAACTTGAAATATGTCCAATTTTATGGAAAGATATCATTTCCAGATCCTTTCCACCAAATCCATCCAATCAATCAATACAGGCCCTTGAAATTTGATCCAACGGCTACAAGTAGGGGGCCCCTTTAAAAGTTATAACTACTTTAGCCGTTGTACTAAATTTCAAGGGTCCGAATTAGATGATTGGGTGGATTTGGTGGAAGAGATTCGGAAAGGATCCTTTTCCCAATTTTATGGCCTAACAATTAGATTAGTCTAATTTTTAGTTATTTTTTTATTTAGGTCCATGAATACGACTCCATGTGTCAACACTTTTTGTTGTTAGGTTGATACTTTGCATTGTGATTATATTTTACTCTACTATAGCTATTCAATGGAAAAAGAAAAAAGAAATAAATATATATATAGAAAATGATACGATCTGTACTTTGGTAGCGATTCTATTCTTAAATAATCGCTATAAAGATAGCGACTGATTCCCAAAAAGGTCGCTATTTTCATACCGATCCATCTCTTTTCAATTTTTTTTTTTCAGTTTTTTATTTTTATTTTTTATTTTGTTAATGTTTCTTTTATTTCTCTTACTATAACAACAAACTACCATATTTAAACATATTTTTTCCATGCAAAATATATTATAATTCATTTTTAAACACTTGTAATCAATTATTTAAAACCTAAATTTAAAGATATTTTTCTATTTTCTCACTTTAAGAATCAATAAAAATAGTTTCAGGACCTAATAATCGGTAGGATCACATGCAAAGGTTTTGCAATATTTTCTTTAACTCCAGCGCAAAATATTTCTTAAAGCTAAAAATTTCAATTTTTTTTTTTTTTTTCACAAAAAACTGAGTGCTATAAGCCAAAGTTAGAGTCATTATATTCGCACCACATATTTCCTAAAATTAATTTAGGACATTTCCAAAATTTCGGACACCTATAAATCTCTTGGAGGGCCTCGCTATTAGTTATATTATTTTTCTATTTTTTTTTTCAACTTAGGTACCCTATTAGTCGACATAAACCCAAGTTTCAGCTGATCTTTTACAATCTAAACTACATGTCATATAAGTATTTTTACAGTCTAAACTACATGTCATATAAGTACTTGTACAAGCTAAACTACCTATCATATTATAATATTAGTCGGCATAAACTTAGATTTCAACTGATCTTTTATAATCTAAACTACCTATTATATAAGTACTTTTACATTCTGAACTACCTGCCATATAAGTACTTGTACAAGTTAAACTACCTATCATGATGGAATAAGTAATTTTACATGATTCTAACAGTAAGATGTAGTCCTCCATCGTGGTAATGTTAAAAGCCCTTGAGGCTAACACAATCAATGTCAAAAGCCTCTTGAGCAATTACTTACATAAGACAATCAATGTATAATGCTCGTGAATCATGTAGACTAAAATCATGTAACAAATACCAGCAAAAATGAAGCTTACTATTGTAAACGACTCAACGAAAACATGTAAAATTACTTGTAGTTCTCATAACTTCATGCGAATTCAAATTCAAATTTGGATACTAATCTACATGTATTGCGAGGAAAATTCAAAACAGGAGTCGGATAGAGTTTTTGATGAAACAACGAGATTTGATGAGTAGCTTTTTTTTTATTTTTATTTTTTAATACAACGATATATTTTACACTAAAAAATATAAGATTTTTTTTATGAAATGATGAGATTTGATGTGTAACTTAAAGTTCCATTTTAATTCTAGAAGAGTCATGATGAAACATTCAACGACAGTCGGTGCAATTTTATTTTCAAATTATGGACACTTTAATTGCTCTACTTATTGGACCTTACCTATGACTATGCAATACATTAGACCTGTGACATCCCACATCGCCCAGGGGAGTGATCCTTATATGTATATTCCCATCCCTACCTAACACGAGGCCTTTTGGGAGCTCACTGGCTTCGGGTTCCGTCGGAACTCTGAAGTTAAGCGAGAAGGGGGCTAGAGCAATCCCATGATGGGTGACCCACTGGGAAGTTGCTCGTGAGTTCCCAAAAACAAAACCGTGAGGGAATGGTAAGCCCAAAGAGGACAATATCGTGCTACGGTGGTGGAGCGGGCCCGGGAAGTGATCCGCCCGGGGCGGGGATGTGACAATTTGGTATCAGAGCCTAACCTTGGCCGCGTGTGTGCCGACGAGGACGTCGGACCCCTAAGGGGGGTGGATTGTGACATCCCACATCGTCCAGGGGAGTGATCCTTATATGTATATTCCCATCCCTACCTAACACAAGGCCTTTTGGGAGCTCACTGGCTTCGGGTTCCGTCGGAACTCCGAAGTTAAGCGAGAAGGGGGTTAGAGCAATCCCATGATGGGTGACCCACTGGGAAGTTGCTCGTGAGTTCCCAAAAACAAAACCGTGAGAGAATGGTAAGCCCTAAGCGGACAATATCGTGCTAAGGTGGTGGAGCGGGCCCGGGAAGTGATCCGCCCCGGGCCGGGATGTGACAAGACCCATATCAAAACATGTGGATCAAGATCCTCTCATGAGCAAAGGGTGAGGATCTTCATGACCAATTCCATCGGGCCGTTGAAATTATCCAACGGCTACAAATAGGGACCCCCTCTAAAAGTTATAATAATTGTAGCCGTTGGATAAAATTTCAACGGCCCGATGGGCTTGGTCAGGAGGATCCTCACTAGGGATGGGCAAATACCCATTGGTTATGAGTAACCGAGGTTATCCGCCCATTTAAATTTGACGTTTATGGTTATGAGTAACCGTTTAGATAAATAAATCGTTATGGGTATAACCGTTTACCCGTAAAATTTAAATGGACGGTTATGGGTATTACCCGTGGTTATAAACGGGTACCCATTTAACCGTTTATTTTAATATATGTAAAACTAAAAAATAAAAAAAATTAGTTTCTAAGTAAGTTTAGTATCCCGATATATATTTGTTTATAAGGGGACATATAATATATGTGTGTGTATATATATATATATATATATTTATGCCTCATTTGAGAGAAAAATATAGTTGATAGAATTGACTAATGTTTAATATATGTGATTAAATAAGCTAAAGCATTAGTGTTCGACAGTTTTGTTTTGGAGTCTTTTGGAGTTTTGACCAATTCAAGATATTGCTTACCTTGAGCATTTAGAAACATGTTATTATTAGATGATGTGTACCTATATATATATTTAATTGGCCTCGAGTTTTCAATAAATATTTGACCCCAAAATTAGAAATCGATTAAATGGCTTGGATTGATGAACATATGTTTCTAAATAAAAATCCAAATATTTATCAAATTAGCCTATTAGCAGACTGATGCGTACTTACATATATATATATATATATGTGTGTGTGTGTATGTATGCATACAAGAATATTAATTAACCTACAACCATGCATGGTTCTTGTAATAGATTAACCGTCAAATAATTGGGAGACATCGCATGTATTCATAAATAATATTGCCGTTAATATAAAAATACATGTTAAATGTACTTATAACGGTATTTAATAGTTAGAAAAAAGAAAATTATGACAAATTTCTTTTTAATTTTCAAGTCAAAAAAATAGGTAGACGGGTAAAAAAAAAAAAAGTAAATGGGTACGCAGTTATGGGTAAATGAGTATGCGGTTATGGGTATGGTTAACCGTTTATAAACGGTTATGGGTATGGGCATACCCATTTATGTAAATACCCAACGGGTAAACGGTTATATGGGTAAAAGCTTAAATGGTTATGAGTAAATAACCGCGGTTACCCGCTTGCCATAATCGTTGCCCATCCCTAGCAAGGATATGCAAAATGAAAGAATTTTTGTTTTCAAAGTTGTGAAGCCTTTCTAAAAAATTTAAACCTTGCCAACGGAGGAGGATGCAAGAGAGATGCGGATTAAGAAGACGGCGCGGGAGTAAGTATGAACTAGAGATATCAGAGTGAATGAGAGAGAAGAGAAGGATAGTCTCCAACCTAATGCACATTGGACAATTGAGATTAAATCTCAGCTGATCCAATGGTCACCAATTTTTTAAATTTAATTTAATATATAGGGGTGTGCTATCCACACACTGCTTTTTACTTCTCACACACCTCTTGTTAATTTATATCCGTTGATCTTCTTCAATTCATTCGATCTGATGGCTGAAAACTAAACAGGTGTGGGAGAAGTGAAAAAAGGTGTGTGGATATCACACCCCTATATATATATAATTATTATAGTTTTTAGGGGTATAAAATTGTTAAATTAATATATATAATTATTATAGTATTTTTTTAGGGTTATAAAATTATAAAATTAATATTTTGCTTATCGTATATCGTGTTATCCACGTGTATACCCGAACCAACCCGTTATCTTAACATGTGCTTATCGGGTTGCCCGATAACGACCTGATTAGTTATCGTGTCAACCCAAATACCTGTTAATTTCGTGTCAGGTTATCGGGTAGTATCAAGAATTGTCAGGCCTAATTTTGAGCATCCATCACAGGTTGCGTAGTGAACCAAAAAAGACAACAGTTGGTTTTGTTGCGTCATGCGTGTGACCTTTTATTTTTTATTAATATTGGAAAGAAACTAGGGAGGTTTAACAAAACACTTTTGGCACTGTTCACTTTTAACGAAAAATCATATTTATATCTTTCTCTGGTACAATTCACTATACCTTTAAAAAATGTTTTTCATTAAAAATGAAGTTTTTTTGGACTTTTCATTAATTTTCGTAAGAAACTAATCCAAAAATAGTTATATATAATGATAAATTAGGTTCTCATCCCTCACTTCTCATTCTCATTAATTAAAACCTTATTATTTTTTCATTTTTGATCAAGATCCCTTGACTTTTTTTCATCTCATTATTTGAATATTAAATTATTTACAAGTCATTATATGTCAATTTAAAAATAAAAAAATTATTAATCATTTTCAAATATAGTTTTTTTAGTATTTTTGTTTTCATATATTTCTATTTATAATTTGTATCTTTTTTTTAATTTATACTAATATTGTTCTTAGTTTTAATTTGTATCCATAATTTTGAATTTTAATATGTACCCATATTTTCAATTTAATTTGTACCCATGGTTTGGAATTTTAATATGTACCCATATTTTTAATTTAATTTGTACCAATATTTTTTTTTTATGAACGTACCCATGCTAATTATATATGTTTATTTTATGTTTTAAAATATATCAATAGTTATTCACTTAAATGATGCCAAGGACATTGATCAAACTATTTAAACAAATAAGGTTTCATTCTAACAACTAGGTTGTTTATTAAGAATATTTTGGAATATCATATTTTATCGAACTCAAGTTCTTTGTAGTATAGATGATGGATGCCTTTATACTGCTTATAAATATGCTTTTACACACTTCTTTATAGTATAAATGATGGATGACTTTATACTATGAAGATGTTTTTGAGATATATGTACCTATGTTTGGAAAGATTATGTTCGATGTTTTGTGCGTACCTAGTGGTCATTATTATTGACCTTCGGGTTGGGTGCTGTAGGAGCCTACGGGCGATGATACTATATATTGACCTTCAGGTTGGGTGCTATTGATACTATATATTGACCTTCGGGTTAGGTGTTGTAGGAGCCTACAAGCGATTGATACTTATTACGGAAGTGTTCTGAAGGAAGAGTTCTATATGCCTTTGGGCGACACTGATAGCACTAGTTAGCACACTATATACGAGATATATTCCATGAAGGTTCTGTGGCATGCTAGAGTTTTCGGAATACCTATTATGTATTATGCTATTAATGTTTTTATAAACTCTGGGGATTAGTATGTTGATAACTGTTTCAGTATTATATATATATATATATATATATATATATATATATATATATATATCAATTTGGTACACTCATATTTATTTTGCGCCCCCTTAGGATTTAGATTCGAGGCATACAATCCATGCATCAAGGCACTCTCACATCGTCATCTTCGAGTCCTCTCGGTGTAGGACTCATTCCTTTGCTCATTCAATTTTATATTATTTCTTTTCTAGTGTATAGAATTAGTTGTATGCTCTGAACACGTTCTTCAATTGTATATTAATTATATTTAAATTTACAAGTCTTATTTATTTCTTGTTCTCATGCATTCTAATATGATTTCGTCACCTTTGGGTGTCGGTTAGCACGTACTTACCCTGGAGTTCGAAAAATATCGGGATCGAGACATGTCGCAATATCGGTATTAAATATGCAAAAATTAAAATTCAACTCTTAAAATTTCCTACTCTAAAGTACGAAATCGAGACGTGTCCATAATAAAGTGGATGATATTAAACGCAGGAAAAAGCCCGGTCAAAGCCTCTTAACAGAAATTAAAACCGTTTGGCTTTATATTCGCGGCTTTGTGAAGAAAAATTCCCCACATTCCTGCTCTTTGTGATTCCCATTTCTTTTCTTTCTTTTTTTCCTTTTTATTGTTCAATCTGAATACATTTGATTGACATTGCAGAGCAAGAATAATGGTGAAGCAAATATTGGCCAAGACGGTTGAACTTGCCGACCAAGCTCAAATCCAAGACTCGAATGTTGGCCGGGCTGCTCCGCCAGTTCCTCAGCCGTGAGCTCTCCGTCCTCGGTTCCTACGGTCGCCTACAACGGCTCGTACTCAACGGCGTCGAACAAATCCTCAGCCGGTTTCTGTCCAAGCTGCTCAAGCGTTGTCCTGTCAATTACACTGTCATTGACAAGATCAAGCTTTGCTTCACCACCACCACCCCCTTATCTGACTTCCGCATTATCTCTAGGTTACTCGACAATTCAATCCAAGATGTCCCGTGGATTCTACATCTCATTTGGAACTGTGAGTACGAGTACTCGACGCTGCCTCCAATCGCATCTAACGAGTTGATTCTGTTCATTATTTGGGAGCAGATTGCTATTCTTCGCCGCTAGCCTGTTTCACTTGAATGTCGATCTGATGCAACATCTGCTCTCAGATCGCTTGTCCGGGACGACTGTCGAAATGCGGAGTTCATTGTTGAGGAAGGTGGAGTCGAACCCTTATTGAAGTTAGTCCAAGAGGGTACAGTGGAAGAACAAGGGAGTGCTGCCAGGACCCATGGGCTGCTGGCACTTGTTCGGCAAGGTGTCGAACGCATGATACATGCGGGCGTGCTTAAAGTGTTTGCAAAAATTCTTAGAGAAGCCCCCATGAAAGTTCAGGTTGTTGTGGCCTGGGCCGTGTCTATGCTTGCGGATGAACACCCCGAATGCCAACATGGTTTTGCATTCAAATTCTCCGGCTTGGAAATATGTTGGGAATTTGCATCAAAGCTGTTGGGAATTTGGCATGGGCCTTTGGGGCAACAGAAACAAGGATGATAGACGCATTGGTCTGATTTCTACACGAAACAGAAGATGAGATGTTAGAGGCTTGCATTGCCCTCACAAAATTCGTACGTCCAAACAACTATTTTCGCCATGATTTTTCCAAGCAAATAGTACGCGTTGGAGGGGCTATGCAATTAATCCAGCTTTTGTATTTTAAGAGACGGATTATTCTAATTCGCGCCTTGGCTCTCATCTGCAACATTGCACCAGAGATTTAAGAGCTTACACGGGCTGAGATGCTCACCGCGCTTAAATGGGCGTCGAATCAATCTTATATGACCCAAGACAAAACGCTGAACACATTGTTACAGAAGGCTAAGAGTAGGCTGAATCTTCCTCATCAGTCCAGGGGCTCAAGGGGATGCCCTTAACTCAATCAATGTGTACAAATTATTCGAATTTACAAATTCTTTAGTCAGATGAATAAAAAGCCTTCTTTTTGTGTGTCTTGGGCAGTGTCTGAACTCGCGGATAAACAACCGAAATTTCAAGACGGTTTTGCACTACACTCTGTAGTCCCTTGCTGGTTAATTAACCATCTCGCATTTGAAATTGTTCATGTGTGCATACTAATGATGAGAACAAGACTAATTGCGATGTAAATGTGAATGATGACCCCGAAACCATGCCATTGGAGAGGCTTTTAAAGACAAGATGATAAACGTTGCATTTTAATTAGTGCATGTTATTGGACAAGGACAATTTGAAGTAGGAGCAGGTGTTAGAGTGGTCAGTAACTTAGTTGTTTAAGAGCATTTACTTTTGCACTTGTTTGAATTCAAGGAGTCACTGGGTGAGTTTCTGATTCTCAATTTCTGAAATGTAATCAAATGTTCATCACTCATGTCTTCGGATCTCTGCAATGTCATGGTTAATTGCTTCTGTATCTGATTTTTTCACACCTTTTAGCTGAAATTTTGTTCTCACTATTTGCTTGTGGAGACTGTTAAAGCAAATTCTCATTTGAAAGCAATAAGATGTTCTCACTATCATAACATCACACCACCCTTCGGAAGACCCGACGTCCACGGCAGCCCTTACTCTGGTGGCTTTCACTCTTAACAGCTGCGCACCCTTTGATCGTCCCATTAAGGTAGCCATTTCCAGATTAAAGCTTAATGGTGTAGTAGTACTTAAGTCTTTGGGGTCCTCCCACCTATTGGACTAGTCTTTTGGGTTGGGCTCTTTTCTTGGGCTCGAGTACCTAAGTCCAATAGGTGAGAGGACCCCAATGACTTAATTACCGCTGCACCATTCCTGGTGTAGCCAAGATCATAACACTATCACCTGAGTGTGGCGCAACGGGTGGTATTGTACTTGGAATGGAAGGGGTTGGTTCTTGATTTGAGACCGCCCACGGTGTATACTGGACGGAGAAGATTTGTGCACTAACTATGTGATGTAACTGCATAATGCCCCAAACATTTGTAAACCTGAATGAACACCGTGGTAGAAGAAACATTGGTTTAACCAATTTCGGCGTTGATACAGTTTGTGATTGAGTAGCCAATTTCTCCAAAGTTCTAAGTTCTGGAATCAGTATTCCACTATTTCTTACTAACCAGGACATCGACTGTGTTCCGCTAGTTCGAAGCTGTAATTTCTGTTTCTTGCAATTATGTACTCAAACAGCTGCAGATTTTTACAAGGAGACCCATTCTTCTGATGCAGATTGGTGTATAATTCCCGGTACCTACTCGCCAGCTTGGTGAGTTCTCGAGCATTGATTCAGATTTTTTATGTTCTTAATTGGTGTCCATTAATCTTGTCACCTACTCCCCAAAGTGGTTGGTTCTTGAGCATTGGTTAAGGTTTTAACTACATCAGATTTGTCAAGTTGCTGTGTATTGTTGTCTAGTACTTGCGGCCTACTCGCCAAAAGTGCCGATTTGGAAACAAGTTGTTTTTCGTTTCCCGGTTGTGCAGTTAGATAATTGCTCAAATCATTTTTTGGTTATCTTCTCAGAAACATTTCAACGTGCACCGCGACTTGAATTAGCTCACTCGGAGTAGCCCTGGTTTCATGTCGATTTTTCTGAACGGTTCACGTTGAAAATGCTCTCTCTCCCTCCCTCCCTCTCAACTTGCATGGAATTTCATTATTGTAGGTTGTATTTGGCTTGGAAACGTTGTGTTTTTCCTTTCTTACCATATTTTCGTTCAGAAAACCTGCACTTTCGATGGCCGCAGGAAAGTCATCCATCAGCTGGTACTTATATGATTACCCAAACAATGTCTTGCTGATTACGCAAGATCGATCACGAATCCTGATTGGTGCAGAGATTTGTATACTGCAGATATTCGTTTTCCTTCTGCATTCTGATTTCAAAGCATTCATAATTTAGTTACTGATGTAATCAGATGAACAGAATTAAAGTTTAATCTAGTTTTACGGCGTGGTGTTTGAAATTTGATCTCACGACGGCTACAAAACCAGATCAAGTACCACTACGGTCCAGTTAGCATTCCGTTCTTAAGATGTTTTAGGAATTATAGTACATTAAGCAAAAGTTTGTCAGCAAATCTGCTAATAACGCGAATAACAACCATCTTTAGCATAAAAATCTGAACTTGACGTATGCTAAAACTAGAAACTCGTTTGTATTCGCTTCGAGAAGTTAATTACATAGGGAAAATAACTTGATATGTCAAGAATCCGAACTTCTGATCACCCGTTTTCACGACAACAACGGAGGGGAAACAGAAATTCAGAAGAAGATTTTAATTTGACTAAGAAAGTTGTAAATTACATAGTATGTACACTCAATGAGAATCATAAAAACAAGAGAAAAAAATGAGATGTCTTCCTTTTTGTTTCAAGTATGAGGAAGACCACTCTGCCTTGTGATTGAATCAATGGAATCCCCTCGAGCCCCTGGACTGATAAAGATCCAACCTGCTCTTCGCTTCTTGTAACAACATTTCGAGCGATTCATCTTGGGTCATACATGATTGCTTGGACGCCCATTCGAGCACCGTGAGCACCTCAGCCTGGGCAAGTTCTTCGCTGTCGGGTACATGAAGTGCAATGTAGCACATGAGAACCAGTGCGGGAATTTGAACAATTTGCTCCCCGAAATACACAAGCTGGATCAAGTGCTTAGCACCACCAGCACTTATTATCGCCTTGGAATGGTCGAGATGAAGATAGTTGTCTGTACAGGCAAACTTTGTGAGGGCAATGGTAGCCTCCCTGGTGACCTCAGCCTCTCTTTCATCGAGAAGCCGCACTAACGGGCCAATCATTCTCGTCTCAGTTGCCCGAAACGTCCTTGCCAAATTCCCAATAGCTTTGATGCATGGAATCAGGAGGTCTGAATCTGCATCAGCTTCCTCAGTAATCTTCTGTAGTTGGTCAACCACAGACTTGCAAGCCGGGGAATTAGGCTTGAAGGCTGATCTTCTCAACTCAGCATCTTTCTCTGCTACTGCTGTAATCACCATTAATGCCATCGCAGAATTAAGCTGAACATCTTCGGAGCCCTTCTCCAAGAGCACTGCAAAACATAGCAGTGCTCTGGATTCCGTGATGCTGCGGCAAATAGGCGAGTTCCCCTTAGCTAGCTGCCAAAGAGCTCTGGCCGCCATTGCTTTCATGTTGGCCTTGGTGACAGGGTCTTCCAGTTCCCTCCCCTTAATGCTCGTCCCGGAAAGATTATGATGATGGTGAGACTGTTGGTGCTGAGGATTCTGCTTTCCGTTGATAGTTCCGTTTCCATTGCTCTTGGCATTAGTGGTTTGACTCCCACCAGGCTTCGACCCGCCCTGCATTGCCATGGTAGTAGCAACCACATTGTGCAACCGACTCGGGGTTCGATTACCCAACGGATGAGGAATGCGACTGTAACCCTGCTTCTCATCCTCCTCACCCGCCTTGTTCGAATGGTTATTCGCATTCGAATTATTGGTTGCCACCACAACGGCATGAATCGATGTAGTTTTGTTGAAGGTAATAGAATACTTACTGTGCTCCTGAACAGTTTCAAAAGCAAGATGGCTAACCAGCAACCGAATGATGTTATGCTGCGCAAAAAGGTCCTGGCATTTGGGGTAGTGACCTGCAAGCTCCGACACCGCCTGGGCCACCATTGCTTGCACCTTCATCGGACCTTCTTTGAGGATTTTTGCAAACACCGAGCACACACCGGCGTGGATCATGTGCTCCACGTTCTCCGGATCACGGCCAAGCAGCCCGAGTGCCTCGGCGGCGTTCTCTTGGCCTTCCGGTTTGCCCTCTTTCACCAATTTTAACAAGGGCCCGACTCCACCTTCCTCAATTATCAGCTTCCCGTACCGATCATTGTCCCGAGCAAGCGAAACAAGCGAAGCTGCTGCATCAGATCGATCATCAACCGATCCAGTATGCAGAATTGCAATCTGCTCCCAAATGAGGCACAGAATTGGCTCGTTTGCAGCAATTGGAGGCAGCCCCAAGTACCCATCTTCCCGGGTATCCGCAGGAGCCGACACCCGGAGCAGCCACGACAGGTCGCCGATGGAGTTTTCAAGTTGGGACGACATTTTCCGGAACTGGGCAGCCGGGATAATGGTGAAGACTCGCTTCATGATGCCATTGGCTCGGCATTTGAGCACCAAAGAAAGAGCCTTATCGAGCACCTGCTCAGTCTCGTCGATGATCCGCCGAGTAGGGCGCTCGTAGAGGTCGGAGCTGGCTCTCGCCGCCTGCCGGAGCAACCCCGCCAGCTTCTCAGTCTTGGATTTGAGCTCCAAGCAGTCCTGCTTCGACGAACTGGCCTCCTCGGCTGCCTTCGTGACCTGGTCGGCTAGCTGGATCGGTTTCGCCAAGATTTGCTTCACTATGTCCGCCATGGCTGGCACGGCGGACCAAGGATACCAAGGTGTTTGATGAAATGTCTGACTGAAAAATCACAGATTGGATCAAACAACACAAAAGGGTATTCTTGTTCTGGTGTCTGGAATCGGAATATCGATCTCTGGGAGGACGAAGGTTGGAGATGTGAATTGGGTAGCGTGCTATGGGTCTGTGGCAGGTCTGCAGAAATTCGGAGATGAATATTTCGGCAGACGCGACGTGGGGTTAGGGCAGAAGAGAGGGAGAGCTCGAAAGACTGGTGGTTTTGGGTTTTTTGTAGAGCTGCAAAAATGCAATGAGTTTGAGATCTCCACGAGTTCTACAACGTCTGGTCAAATGAGTTTTTCTTCACAGATATAATAAATGTGGAATTGTTATTACCATTTCAAAAACTTTATTTTACAATTCAAATTTTCTATACTATGAAAGAAAAATACAATGGTGAGAAGTGTAGAATGAAATTTTTAGAGTGCCAATAACACTTCCTAATAAATACTGTGACCTTTTCTTTCTTTACCGGCTCGATTTCATTTTCTTGATTTTTTTTTTCCAACGGTTTTGGAAATAAATACACATAAAAGGATGGACTGCAAGTGACTTGGATTTTTTTTTTTTTTTTTATACATCATATATTACACCGAACCCTAGTACTAAGTAAAATTCTTACTTTTTTTTCTTGAATAAATGATATTATTTATACTAAGTAAGTGGGGTGAAGGAATAGGTTCTGCACAATAAGCTAATAATAATATGATTCAAATTTGTCATTTCGTGTAAAATTCGAACTTAAAATATTTCACTCACAAATGAAAAGAAATGCTAGTAAACAGTGATAGGGCAACTTGAAGTTTAGATAGTTAAAAACGTTTATCCTTACAGTGTTGTTTATGTTCAAATATATTATCCGCTTCGTTAAGAAGAAATATATTTAGAGTAATGTTATTCATATTATGTTTTTATACCATATTTCTATGCCATCTTAGGTGACATCTTATGTGGACAACCACATCATTTGAAAACTTTGCAAAATCCAAGGAAAGGAAGGAGAAAGACTTCTTGTATACAACAATCATTATTTAATTAAATAATTTTTCTTAATTATTAGTTTATTAAATAATGAACTAAATTTAAAAATCTGATTAATTCAAATGATGTGACTGTCCACATCAAATGCTATCTAAGGTGGTATGAAAATGTGGTACAAAAACTTGATATGAATAACATTACTCACATATTTATAAGGAATTATTATTGGTACTCCAAAAATCTCATTTTACACTCCAAACTTTTTATATTTGAAAAGAAAAATACAGTTCTGAGGAGTGTAAAATAAAATTTTTAGAATGTTAATAACATTTCTCTATTTATAGTACTACAAGTTAAGGACAATTTAAGTGAAAATTAGTCAAAATAAAATGTTGAGGGAAATTAGTCAATCTTAGTCAAAATAAATGTTCGAGGGGCATATCAGGAGTAGTCCAGAAGAAATTGTCGAATTACACATGAAATATATCATAAGAAAATTAGAAAATGATGTCAGGCTGTCTTTTTTTTTTTTTTTTTTTTTTTTTAAACTACAAGCCCCACTGGGTCCCCAACCTTTTCAGGTTGTTGCAGGCATAGAGATGGAGTAAGAATCACTTTGGATTTTGTGTACGAAGCTCACGAATCAAGAGATTTTATTCAAGAGAAAAATTAGAGCTGTTTAAGTTTTTGAGTTTGTAAAGTAGGTCGGTGAAATGAACTAATAAGAATCGTATGATTAAAATAGAATGATTCGAATTCCTCGATTTACGAGCTTAGACACATAGATCCAAAATGCATCTCAATGAGCTATGTTTTGCTTGGCAGATAACCATTGAACGTTGCATTGTAAATGGTAATTTTAAATAGAGTAAAAATAACGAATTTCACTATTCCTTTGCTTTAATAGATTTAGGAAACTAATTTTGGCACAATTTTTTCCTCTCAATGCATATATGTATGTTTATTTGTGGCATTTGAATTGAATAAGAACAAAATATGACTACTGAAAAATGAGCAGCAGCTCCTATTGCTGGCCAATCACAGATGGATATGTGTCCAACTAATTAAATTTTTAATCACATATTGGACACGTGTCTATCTGTGATTGGTTAGCAACAAGAGCTGCTGCTAATTTTTTCAACAGCCAAATTTTGTCCATTGAATAAACTAAAAGAAAATTAAGATACCGAAATAAACAACAAGAATGTGCATAAGAAAAGAAAAAAAATGTGTGAAAATTATTTTCCTATTTTTGTTGTTGGTCGATGCACAATCCATGAGTTGATTAGTCATTGGTCTATAATTTACAGTCATTTCGGCCTGATTCGCTGACCGGCAACCAACCAGCAGGCGGTGTTCACCTCTCGACCGTCAACTTCGTTTTATCGATGAGGTGTAATTTGCATCTGACCCTTGCCTCTGAGTTTTATTATCTGAAGAAGTTCTAAATTAGGCTTTTAAGTAAACAATGTCGGCATTAAAAATAAGTACAAATTGGAGGTGATGATGAGATTAGTTTAGTCATATTGACAGCACTGCCAATGGGAAGATCCCCTAAAATGTCGGGCATCCTTAATTTAACCATAAGTTTATATACAAATAATAAGCGGATCCATTAACTTTAAAATTAATAGAGTAATTATCTCATGATTTCATAAAGATGTTTGGACTACTGATTGGTGCAACGTCAATACTGTCTCTAACTAAAACACTTGACATTTTATCCCAATTCTCAAAGATTTAAAATTTGAGCATGCAGGAATCGAACACATTATTTTGGTAAAAGAATGCAAAAGAAATGATCGATTTTTTTATATTTTTTGCATTTGGGATTGAAAGACTCATATTCAATGAGATTTTTTATAGTGCTTTGGAGATCTTCGGTATACTGCATAGCATCAGAGAATATTTAATATCTAACTTGGAATGCTCAAACATGAATTATTATTATTTATTTATTTATAGTTTGCAGAAACATTAGAACTAGATTGGAAACAAGATTTTCAGTGTTGTTTTGGACAGAAACAGGCCCCAACTATCTCTGTGGCAGCTTTTCGATCTCTTACGTTTTTGGGATGAGACCAGGCTGGCCCTTGGGATTGGAAGCTATGCCCTCCAAGCTGTTCCTTGGGACACTCGTGGAACCCTATTTTTTTTCCCATTAAGCCAAGGCCAATTTAATCCAGTCCCAACAAATGCCAAACAGTATTTAACCTCAATTCTTAGATCGCACAGGATTATACTGCTTGGAAATCCAGCGACAGGTTGGTGGTGAATTGGACAACTGGGAGAGGACATGTTTGCCTATGGATTAGTTGCACACCTGTTATTATGTTTTGGCCAGCTGCCCGCATATTTTAAATTTATCGTATCATATATTTTGTATTAATTTATAGGGTTTTCACATTAGGTAGCTGGAATTAAAACAAAATTGGAATTTGCAACCAGAAGGCAATTTAATAAATTAATGTTTGGTGGTGGAGTTTGTGGAGGTTTTAGGAATCTTTGTGTGGGAATTGCGTCTAACATGTGTTAATATCTCATTCTTCGTTGTATTCGAGGTTTTGGTTTAATGTAAATCTCAGTAGGGAATAAAAAATGAAGATTAGAGCTGGCAAAATTAGTGCTAACACACGAAGCATAAAAGATGAGATTAATATTCTCTTGTCGCAGACATGGTTAAATCAGTTGATCAGAATAGTATGATCGTCTCTTGCATTTGGTTTCGAATATTATTCCATAAATTAGAGCATCACAAGAGCTTCAATAAATTTCTATATGCTTTCAAAATAATTGAGGATCAACTACCCCACCAGGGATCCCCCTCCTAGTTAGGCTCTAATCATCAATCACCCATTCTAATTATTCAATTAATTACAATTTCAAGCTACTAAATTGAAGGCAAATGCCTTTATTACTCCAAACTTGTGGACAGAGTTGTGGAGTTTAGTTACGGATCAAATAATATATCTGAGTCTCAATTTTTACATTAAATCGTAGCTTATTTCTTTTTATTATCATCATAGATTCTTACATACAACCGAATATATATCTCTTTGTATTAATAATTCACATGAAGAAAGTTGTACATACATGAGTATATATTTCATGTCACGCAAAAGAATCTCTCTAGTGTTGCCCAAACCACAAGTCGAACGTGCTCTCTTTTCAGTTTGGTACAAAATAAGTTTTTTCGGAATTCATATGTCAAACAGTTTAATTCTCTTTTGTTATATAGTTCATTTTCTTCAACTTATTCTATATGAAGAAGCCGTACGTTGAATAATGCAAGTAACACGTTTATTTGCTGATAGTGAAAAATATAAAAAGATGGATTTCCTGTATATGTGGTTTGCGTGACTTATAAGTAAGAAGAAGAACAAACAAATGGAAGAAAAAAACACAAAAGAAAAGAGGAAATTCAAACAATTGGCCTTGTGAGAAAAAATAGTCCGGCAGGACTGAAATGGAGTCACTTTCGAAATCTGCTTTTTTTTTTTGACAAATGACAATTAATTAATCGTGGATCATGGATTATGGATATGGTGTACGTGGATCTATTTAGTATCTTTTCAAAGTAGGTAAATAGTTCAGAGAATCGTAGCCCACCGATACTTCCACTTTCAGAAGTATTTCGGACATTCAGAAATATAATGGCTTGACTTTTGCCCATCTTGGTGAGCTAGATATATATCTAAACACATCGGATTGCTTGCAACACACACACCATTTAGTATATAGTGATGCATGACAGATTTGGCATAACTGATCCATTGTATGCATGCATGGCGACCTTGTACATACGTACGTACAACCTTTTTTTGGTAATTGGAAAGCCGTAGTTAGGGACGTCGTGGCTTAGATTTTAGGCCTTGTGCAAAATTTATAAACGGATCTATTAATATGGATGACAGTGTGAACAAGCAATGATATGATCAATTTACAAATAACATTAATTAAACAAGAAGGTAATTGAACAAGATGATCACGTTTGCACAGAAAAGTTTTTAGGCTTATTTTTAGCTACACTTTTTAGAACTCGATTTCGATCTTATTTTGCTCTTTAAAATTCAGAAGTCTCTATTTTACTTCTGAAACTCAATATTCGCTCTACTTTGGCTTGTTTATATGTATTATGTTGTATTACTGTTTAAGTTTAGGCTTATTTTTAGCTAAGTGCCCTGAAACTCAAAAGTTATCACTTTACTCTTTGAAACTCAAAAGGAAAATTTTATTTGAACCCATTTAACCTCTCTAAACTCAACTTAAACTTTCAATGTGACATGTTTTTATTACCCTATTGCATAATTATATCAACTACAAGATGAAATTAACAATAAATAAGATTTATTAATAAACTCACACTCAATAATCAAACCTTAACTATCACGTAATCCTTCTCATACGTTCTATTCTGGAAATACAGTCGATGTCTAAGAAGCTCTCTTGCACTTCAGTCAATGTCCCACTGTTGAGTGTTAAAAGCTTTCACTTTAAGGAATTTGACTTCTTTCTTTTTGAATTTGTGGTAAGTTAATTAGTAGTATGAGTACAAAACATGTTATTAAAAAATTGATCAGGAATACAGTTTTTATGTTTATGATCATGCTTCTATCTCTTACACCAAAAATGACAACATCCAATACAAGTGAACAAGAATTTTTCTCACCAAATGGGAGTTGCTGTCAACTAGCTTTTTTTTATTCCTTCAAACTGCTTCTACGTGCAAATATATGCACACATCACGGAGGTGAAGCCAAAATAAATGCAAGAGGGTAGTTTAAAGGGGACGACTTGTTTGACATGATCACGCAAAGCAATCGGAAATTTATCGAGAGCAATGTTATAGTTAGAGACTCCGTCAAAAGCAAATGTTTGAAGGAAAGAACACCATAAAAGATAATACTTTGATTTTGGTTTTTTATTTTTCAAATGGGTGCAATGATAAATTTACATATTGCATTCGGTTTGTGAGGGTAGTGTAGGTAGTAAATTTGGGTAGTAAATTTGGGTTTAAAGAGATATTGACAGTTTAATTAAAAATAATATGGGTGTAAAAGTTAAGTTATGTGTAGAAAGAAGTTATATATATGAACCCAAATAAAAAATTTCAACTCAAAATTTATTATTCCACGTTGCCTTGTTTTTGTTATTGCCGACTCCGACAACACCACGCCCTCATCTCTTCCCTGATCTGCCGTCTCTCCTCATCTCCCTCTTCCCATAAATGAAATTCAAATTCCTCATCTACCATGGCTTGTATGACACCTCTACTCTCTATGTCTAGGAATTGTTGAAAAAAAAAAAAAAAAAACATGGGAATTGTGCATGGTATTTTTCCAATTAAGAGGATAGAAATAATGAAATCAATGGAACTACTGATAAGGTGACTAGAGATGGAGGGGGAAGGGATGAATGTATGTGCCATGATTAGAGAGGGGGTCGGAGAGTCATTTAAGGGAATACACATAAGCCAAAGTGGAGTGAATATTGAGTTTCAAGAAGTAATTCAAGAAGTAAAATGGTGACTTTTGAGTTTCAAGGGGAAAAGTGGAATCAAAATCGAGTTCCAAAGAGCGTAGCTAAACAAAACATTCTAAAAATATATTTTTAGAATCCACATCAACATATTTGACGGTTTTTGTAAGGAAGCAACATAAACAAGGCAATGTGGATAGAATTTTGAGTTTTAAGGAGTAAAGTGAAGGTTTTTGAGCTCTAGGGAGCAAAGTGTGATGAAAATCCGGTTTTAGGGAGCGTAGCTAAAAATAAACCAAGTTTTTATTATGGTAAGTCAACGGGAGCAACATAACATTTTGGGGGCCGTTTTAAAAGATAATGATTATGTCTCCACTTACAATTAACGAATGTTTACTATTCATACATTATAATCGGAATCGTTCATTCTCTTTATCATTTCTGTCAAACTCTAGGGTGAGCAAATTTTCATGGGCATCAATGCCTCCTCCCTCACTGGTTATGGTACTCTCGTGACGAGTTGCCATGCCCACCCGCAGTTCTCTAATTGAGGTCTAATAGTATTTCTGTTCTATCACCCTCACTTATCTTTTGATCACCGTTAGGGTGCTAATAGTGGTTTGTTCGATTTTTAGAATGACTTTTCAGTTGCTAGAGTTTATCGACATCCCTCTATCTTTTTCCTTTTTTGGACATGATCTGCCCTTTCTTGCACTTGCTAGCCTAGTTGGATTCTTTCAATACATTGACTTTGGAAGGGAAAAAAAAAAAAAAAAAAAAAAACTCTTTATCGTCATCTAAAGATCATCTATAAAAAAATCATTCAATTTAAAGATCATTTAGTCATCCACACGTGTAAACCAATAAGTGGTTTTGATAACAAGTAGTATTGTCATGATAAACCGTCCATGGGGTCGTCTGCTCTTGCACCTATTGCGCTCTGTCATCCACAACTTTGAGAGTCTGAGAAGCCTCATCTTAAGGAGAGATTTTTCAATGTGCGAGGAACACGACTTGGTACATCAAGTGTCATAATATAAAGTAAAGAGAAATTTCTCTTTCAAGTGTCTATCCACTTGTATTATGATATTTGGTGTTCCAGGGTGTGTTCCAAGCACAGAGAAAAATTTCTCCATCTTAAGGAAACCTCGCTCTAATATTAAGCAGGCGAGATAATAGATTACTTATCAATATATAGTCATATCGACATCATATCAAAAACATGTCGCCAAAATGTATCGGCATCGCATCAACACAACATTAATTAATATGACGATGTGAATAATGGAGCGAAATCTCCCTATTTAAGAAATTTCTCATGTACATATGTATAATCAGCATATTTGTATAAGAGAAAAAGTCTATCATACGAATATCGTCTGAATCAAAATATCACCAAAATTACGTTCATCTAACAGTTTTACAAAGTGTTCATGCAAAAAAATGGTAATATCAAAGCCTGAATGTTGTTGTTAATGTTGAGTTCTTTTTTGACCCATAGAATGGTGCAGGTCAAGAAAGAGGCCATGAAAATCCCAATTGAAGTTAAAGATCAGGGAGATTAAGAAACCCAAGGTCCAAGAAAGTAAAAAGAAGATGCTTCGAGATCTAAAGTCTACGGCTATTAGCTCAGTTCGCACGATTCATAAAGTACTTTCCAATCGAGAGATGCACGTGGGCAGGCTAACAATTTTATGGCATAAGGTTTCAAGAGCAAGAATAGACGCTGATCAGGCCACGTGTCAACCGTCAATCAAAAGCAAAAACCTAGTATGAAATGTAAAGGTTGTCGAATTGCTATCAGAGTGACATCGTTGACTAATAAAAACCGAAGGATTACTCGATGCACGTCACTATGCAAATGTTAGTTAACTGCCAAATATCAACTAATGGGTAAAAAGTTGTCAACACGTTCGTCGATGCAAGTGGAGTATTAAATGCTAGAAAGTTGAGAGGTAGGTTTTTTGGGTTCATTGAGTGCCTATATAAAGAGGTGAGAACCTCTTCTAAGGAAGTCGGACGATCAAAGTAGAGAATTCTAGTTTTTAGCTGAGCACTATTTGTAACCTTGAAATCAATATGATCCAAGTAACACGATGGATGTAGCCCAGTTTTGACGGGAATTACTTAAATCTGGAGTCTATTTTCATTCTAGTCCATATCCCAAGCCCACTAACGTTAATTGTTTTAATTTGTTAACATGCAAGTTTTGAGAGTGGGTAGTTGTACACCATATATGATGATCCCACTCTATATATAGTCTTCTTCCGTTAAGGGATAACTTGTGGTACTTCCTTTGTAATTTTTTCGACGATTTTCTACATTTTAGTATATCATAAATCATTCATAGACCATTCTTACAAAAAATAAGACAAATTGAAATCATTAAGACATCCAATTAATTAAGTGAAGAAAATAGACAATTATTTAATCCAACAATCAAATGGTTTCGGATTTGGGTGAATTTTCATAGAGATTATCCTTGATGGAAGACTTAAAAGATGGACGATTGGAATACAATATAGAGTGAGCCCTACGAATGATACCTCAAATAATTAAGCTCATTTGAAAAATCTCTTAACGGAAAGAAATTATATTATACTAATTTTTTAGCATGGCATGCATTAAACGTGAGAATATATGGCATATGTGTATTAGTTCTGTCCGGATGCATGCCTACACACACGTACAGGAATTCTCACCTCACCCTCAACACCAGAAACATTGATCTGGTATCTGTATATCTTGATATACAAACAATATACGTGGGTTCCTGACTTTGTGCTCGTGGTCCTGCTAGATCCTGCCCTCCTTGTCGTACGTACGTATATATATCTCTATCGTTTTGTTTTGTTTTTTTTTCGAAGGAAATAGTTGTAAATTGTAGAACGTAGTAGTGTTAGTTTGATCCTAACCACACAAACTACACAATGACAATTGATAAGGATGCATGCAAGCAAACAAGCAAACTTATTTGCGAGATACTTGTGGTATAAACAACTATATATGGAGCATGCATATGAGCTAAACTTAACAAAAATAGTTATATATATCCTCAGCTTTTGTCGCTTGACGCTATATCAGAGCATACAGACTACAAAAGATTATTCAAGCGTGCATAAACGAATCTTTTTTCTTATTCGTTATCCAATTTATGTGATGATAAGATTCCATTCACAATTTCACACAACAAATATATAGGAAATCAACTGGTTTTTACGAGGTGATCAAAAGTGCATAGTTCGTGTGGTCATTTTCGTTTATTCTTTTGATTATCGATGACTACAAAATTTTCTCACCCAAAAAATGAAAGGCTCAGATATTGTTGCAAGATTGTATCCGCTTCTCTAATACAAAAAATTAGCAGAGAATTAATGGTATTATACCCTTTTCCCGTCAAGTTAATGCTTTTAGGGTTTAAGATTTAGGCCGGTATAACATTGTTAAGTAATTACGTCCGTCGCAACTCTAACCCAGCTCAGCCACTCATACCCATTAAGGACCTCATTCACATACATGTAAAAGCCAAGACAACATTTAGGTTTTCCAGGGTATTTAACAATTGTATCAAGCTGGGGGACCAAAATTTACACAATCAATCACATATCATTTCATCCTATCATTGCTTTACATATATCCGAACAAAAAGGTAACAAAGTTATGGGTCCCAACACGGACTGCGTTGTACCCCTATATGGAGCCTCTTTGTGAGGTACGAGTTTCCTGGAAGCAACCTCTCCTTGTAAAAGTTAGCTGGGAAGGTCACAAAATCTAAATAAAATCATATACTGTAAGCATCGGTATCAAAGGATTCTTTGTATAAAGTTAGGAAAGTTAGGAATGAACACTAACATTGGTGGAGATGGAGGTCGATTGTGAACTTGGATGCATTTTAAAAGGCAATAGGCAACTCAATAGAGCTGTATAGCTACGTTAGCCACGTATGTTTAGATAAACAAATTATGCATATGTTTATTTGTATCTAGTCAAGTTTTCATAGAGCTCGTAGTACTTTTGTTGTCATCTTCAGCACAAACTCTTATTTTCCATGCATTAATTGAATAAAAATCATGAGGATGACAAAAACAGATAATTTTCATTGACGGGATTATTTCAAACTTTGTTGGTTCTTTACACGTAAATAATTATTCTTTTTTATTATTTACACGAGGAGGTAACATTATTTTACTGTACAATAGTCATATTTTGAACGCTTCTTCTCTTTATCGTCATTTAAAGATCTTCTCTTGAAAATTTCATTTGATTTAAAGACTATTTAGTTATCCAAATGCATCACAAGTTTAAAGCTTTTACTTGTTACTGTAACCATTGATCTATTCTAACACATATTAAGAGAGAATAAATGGCATGCATTATGACATTAATTCGTACGGATGAACGTTTTCATGTAAAGAGAAAATGACTCTTTATATGTATAAAAATTATTCTGAGGCGCATGAATTGGTTAGAAAGTGGTATCTAGCTCAAAACCAATTCATTTCGGGTGAAGAAAGTCCAAAATCCTTCAAATCATTAATATTGAAGACTCCAATACCAAAATCTGGGATTTACACTCAGAGCAACATCAAATATCAATAACTTTGATTATTTACCGGCTACGTAATTAGAATTAATCATAATTTATATGACTCTACTTTATTTGAAGACAAATATATGTATTTGTATGTATGCGCGTGCGTGTCTGGTTGTATGTATGTGTCTACAAGATGGAAGGAACAATAAGAGGAGAAGACAGGTGGTTGAAGCTACAGGAGGAGAAGGGCTGGTTCTATGAAACTGCGTGCAAAGTGAATGGATGATTCATGAACAGTCTGAGACCACACTTGTTTTTATGTATAGAAGTAAAAATATATCGATTGGAACAATACATACATACAGAAATCTGGGAAACAATTGGCATGTGATTAATTACCTTCATAATGTCAGAGGACATTGAATTTACAAATAAAAAAAATGTTAGAAATCATATTTTTATACTATATTAGATTATTATATGGGCATGCACCACTTGAATAGTTGTTAATTATCTCTTAAATGGAGGTGAGGCCATCTTCAACCGAGAGCTGGCCAGATGACTCGTTTTAGTTCTCTAGTCCTCCAAGATATTAATATTTTAATGAACAGTATATGGCCATATTTGCCTCCGCCTCCAATCGAGGGCCAAAGGGCCATAGGGCTCGTTTTAGCTCTGTCACAAAAAACAGTCTCCAACCGAGGGCCAAAGGGTCATAAGGTCAAACATAATTTGTTATTTAAATTAAAAAACTACAACAACTTAAATTCAAATCCAACAACAACTTAAATTTAAAAACTACAACTTATATTAAAAAACTGCAACGGTAACTGGCTCAAAAAAAAAAAATTAGAACTTAAATTTAATGAATGGTTTAGGTATTTATGGGAAAAAAAAATTAGAATTTTTAAGAATTAAAAAAGATATATATTGGTCCAAAAAACCAAAAAAATAAAAAAAAAAAAAATTTTTTTGAATCCAATGGTAACTGGCGTTAGTTAGCCGTTAGATTCAAAAATTTGTTTAAGCATTCTTGTCAGTTATATTCGACAGGAATACTCAGCCCTCTGGCTAGCCCCATGCTTGCTGGATTAGGTCAGTACTTTGGCCATTTCAGATTTTGTGGGGCCCACGTGCCCTCTGGCCTAGTCCTCTGTTGAAGACGATTTTTGAGTTATTTTCGACCCTCTGGACTCTTCGGTTCGAGATGAACTGAGACTTGTGAAATCACGATCGTGCTGAATAAACTTGAACAAAATGGAGGAATTATGCCTAATTACGAACACGTATGACTTACAAAAACTGTCTAAACCTTTAAATAGTAAGAAACCAAGAATTACGTAAAATAGCAATGCTGGCGCATAAAAGCTAGCTAGCTAGGCAAACTATGCAAGAAGTACTGATTCAGCATTTTCTCCATGTCTTTGGCCATTGTCGAATCTTTTTCTGACCCCAACCATGCCAAGTTTTCGTCTCGTGTTTGAAAAGATCAATGCTAATTAAGAGGCACTTTGTCATATCATGACTTTGTCATATCAATGGATTCTCTCCAATTTTACAGTTTAATGTTAATTTTCGTACTAATATTATAAAATATTATGCTGAAAACATGATATGATGAGGAGCCTCTTAATTAGCATTTCTCATTTGCAATTATCATTTGTCACAAAGAAATGCTAAGGCAACTCTCTCAGAGATAGGACTCTCCACTATCTTATTTTTTCAACATAATTCTTCTGTTAACATTATAAAATATTGCATTAAACAAATGAGATGATGGAAAGTTCATAAAAAATCTCAGGTCCCATTTGCATTTCTTTTAGTCAAATATCAAACTTCAAATCATAATAATTAAACGCTTGTAACACGACAGAACCAACAAGAAAGAATGGAGTAATGTGCTAAACGAAAATATTAACTTCTAATGACTTTAAGTGTTGAAAGTAATATCAGCGCGCAATTGCATGCAAGATTCCAGGGTGGGAAGAGCGATGATCGCTTTCATTTCACATATGCTGACAAAAATTAAACAGTTAAATTATCTAAAAGTGACAAATTAGTATAACTCACAAGGCCCATCACATTCAAGTGATTTTTTTTTTATATTGTTAATTTGTTCAATGGTTTGTCTTTTCATCATCAAATATATCTCCACCTTTTTACTGCGATGTCGTTTACCAATCTCAATTATGGTATTTTATCGCCTCAATTTTCTTTTCAATGAATATCACATCAACTTTATTTTATAGTTAAGAGTGCTAATCTCTATTAATTCAACTTCATAGCGTAATATTAATTTTTATGTAAACATTATAAAATATTAAGCGATGAAGAATTTATAGAAATTCTCAATTTAATAAATCTTCTTAACATTTTTATTATAGATAATTTAAAACTTAATTGTACAAATCATTTTTTAGTTGAGTTTTAGCTCTCACTTTTAAAGAAAAGTCTCCTTAACATTTTTGTTATAATTAATTTAAAACTTAATTGTACAGGTCGTTTTCCATTTGGGTTTTGGGCATTCTAAAGTGTTCTTGGTCGACAACATGACAAAGCAAGATTTCGTGGGGCTTTGTCAATAAAAAAATGAGAGATTTCGTAAAGCCTTGGTTATGATTAAAAGGGGTCATGTAATTTCTCGAGTTTCAACCCAAAAAGAAAGGGAAGAAACAAACTTTTCTTGTATCACAAGTCACAACATGTTCGTACTCTAATATATATATTAAATTAAAATTATTGATTCAAAATGTCAAAATGACGTACTCAAGCTGTAAGTTGTTTCCCATACCCAGATCCCTTCTTTTTTGTTATTCCAATATTTCGTAATCCGCCATCCACAGCAACTTCATGAATGTGTCAATTATCTTATTACAACTACAAGTACCATTAACAATCAGATACATGATTTTCTACACATGTTTATTCATTTCTTCTTGCTTTTCTCGATTTATGGTCTTCCTTTCTCTTAATTTTTGAAAAATATAATTAATAAAGAACGTGCGATGCTATCAAATAATTATAAAAGAATAATGCTTGTGTACCCTTGAACTTGTTTCTGTATGTACAATTAATGAATTTTTACCGTTCGAACATTATAACGAAGCTGTTCTTTCTCTTTATTATCATTTAAAAATAGTTTATGCAAAACAATCATTTACATAAAACAAATAGACAATTCATCATGAGGATGTTACTTGTTACAAAAATCTTTGATTGGCTTGACACATATTTGACACGTATAGATAACTAAACAATCTATAAATTAAATAATTTTTTGTTGGTATGATATTTAGATGGTGATAAAGATAATAAACGATTCCTATTATGATATTTAAACAATAAAAAATTATTAATCGTAAGTAGGAGATAAGTAGGTTTTCCAATAAAAGGAACACATCGATTATTCTTAATAAAAGTCATGAACTGTGTTCGTAATTGTAAGGATACCCTGGCTACAGTTTTGTCATAACGATCACCATATAGGCCCAGAGCAAACTTAGAATCACAACAAGACTTTTGCATAAATCAGAACTTGGATTGGTACTTGGGCCTAATTTTCTAATTCAACAGCATAAAAAAAAGGCCCAATTGAGTTTCCAGTACCTAGGCTCTTGGGTCTTCAATATTTTTTCGTTGCACTTAAATAAGAGGAGCATTATTAGCTTTTTTTTCTTCTTTTCCTAACGATATATTTTGTTAAATTAGCCATCAATAGAATTTGAATTCACATCGTCATATAAGGGCGAAATCTGAGTAAAACATTAAGCATGTTAAAACCCTTCCAAACCGTGGCCACTTACTCAACTCCAGTTGTAAGTGGAAAGTCCTACGTTCGTCTTTTGGATACATCGAGTTCGATACCAAAATGTTAAAATTCTTGTATTTAAACCCCATCCTTCTTAAAAGTATTTTAGTCTCCCTCATTAATTTCAATGATATCGTTGTATTAAAAAAATAAAATAGTAAGAAAGGGCAGAATAACATATTGAGATTTGAGACTGGTATGATACGTCTACCCTCCAATATACTGGTCTGAAAGAAGAAACCATGCAAAGGTTCATGTTCCTGTGTTTGCTTTGACCTTTACGGTCGAACCTTTGACATGCATTTTCTCCATGTCTTAGGAATATATTAACCTCGATATTCAATACTCCAAGAAGAAGAAGAAAGAAGAAGAACCTAGATATTCAATATTCCAAACCAAATAAAATATTTTTTCCACCGCAGAAGAAGAAGTTTCCATCGAAGAAGAAGAAGAAGAAGAGGTTTCCATCGAAGAAGAAGATCGTTGTTATTTATTTTGCTACGTAATTTCTTCACCATCTCGTGTAGATTGATGACAAGTCAAAACCAAATGAACCCCTTTGTCATCATATATGACTTCATGCCATACGTACGTAGCTGATTAAAATATTTCCCCTACAAGTTGATTGGTATACTTGTGGTTTACATATCTTCCTTCTTTTCTCTTTCGTCTTATTCCTAATGGATAAAGAAGTTTTAAAATCATAATATTTGATAAACTTGGGTCTTGGTCCTTGGATGGCAAAAAGAAGGAAAATAACGCAAAGCGTGTTCCGATTAAATATGACTTATTTGGAAGTTCTTTTAAAATGATTAAAAGCACTTTTTGTATCAATTTTTATTAAAAACGTAAATGAACCTTGAAAAAGCACTGGAAGTACCTCATAGAAGAAATACATAATTTATAATTAGTGTTGTTTCCAAGAAGCACTGAAATGCATTTGAAACTCAAAAATATTTTATAAAAACACTTTGAATCATTTTAAAAGTACTTCCAAATGAGTCTTAATTAAAGTCACCGATACAATGTTATTATTGTATGATTTGATTAATAACTTGGAATAAATCCAATGGTGGAGGGTCATTAGTCTGCATCCATCTCCATCATACCCTCCGGTCCACCACCGTTAGCTACCACTCACGGTCTAGTCTTAACAAAAGAGCATGGAATATTTAGAAAATTGGAAGAATGTCGAGCTAATTGGTGGCACACAGAAATATATGTTTTCTATGGTTCTCTAGCTGGCTTCTAGTCTCTTTTAGATTCTTCCTCTCTTTCTAATTGGCGTATCTATATTGTAACTATAATGTTAATTTCAGTTTTCTATTTTCAAATTTCTTAGTTTTTAATATTTCATACATCCAAGTTTTTTTTTTATTTTTTATCCCAATTTGTTACTTAAAGTTAAAATTTTAAGACACTTTCAGACATTCGTTAAGTTTTCCATCAGAATCCTATTAGCTGATGATGTGAAATCTATATAGACAATGATTTGACGTGTCAATTTGGATCCACTTAAATATTAAAAAATTAATTTTTTTTCCTTCCTCTGTCTCTCTCCCTCTTCTGTGAGAAAACCCAGCAACCACCAACCTTTACCCGCAACCCAACCCCGTAAGCCGCCGGAAATGGGTCCCAATCGGAGACCGAGAGAGAAAAATGAGAGTCACCGCCGATCCCAATCCCGATCCCGTGCATCACAAAGTTGGATGCCGAAATGGCGGGTTTCTGGGCCAAGCTTCCGTTGATTCGGAAGCTCCTTTGGTTGAGTTTCTATGGTGGATGGATAGTGATGCAATGTTTACAGATATGGCGTTTGAATTGCCATGGGAGAGGTACAAAGATTCCAACTTTGTGATGCACGGGATCGGGATCGGGATCGGCGGTGGCTCTCATTTTTCTCTCTCGGTCTCCGATTGGGACCCATTTCCGGCGGCTCACGGGGTTGGGTTGTGGGTAAAGGTTGGTGGTTACTGGGTTTTCTCACAGAAGAGAGAGAGAGGAAGAAAGGAAGAGGAAGGGAAAAAATATATATATATATTTAACTTCCAATTTTTTAAGTTTTTAATTTTTTTAATATTCAAGTGGATCCAAATTGACACGTGGTGTTAAGTTATTGTCCATGTGGGCACCATGTTATCAGTTAATGAAGGTTCTAATGAAAAATTTAACGGATGCATGAAAGTGTCCTAAAATTTTAACTTTAAGTACTAGGCTGTGATGAAAAAAACTTAATGTATGAAATGTTGAAAATTAATAAATTTCAGGGTAGTAAATTAAGATTAATTCTATATACACACATATTTCTATATAGAGATATATGTAAAACTATATATATGTAAATCTTCAAACACTCTCATGAGTAATGATGTTTAGCCAGATTGATATTGAAAAAATTATTGGAAATGAAATAGCAATGAAGTGAAACTACGTCTTTTTACGGATCTCAGATGACCTACGTTTGATTTAACCTAACCATTACCCCACTCTCACACCGCATAAGCTAACTGCAAAATATCATGTTTGCTTTGTGTGGATGAATGCTTTGGATCTGAAAGTAGTCACATAAATTGGATCTTTGACCTTAGTAAGTATCAATAAGCAAAATAATTAGCATGCCGATCGCGTTGTAGGTTTAAATATAAGATAACTAGGGAGATTAAAATTTTAAACCAAATGATATGTCACCAATAGAAAATAAACATATTAATCAACATTTAAATAATAATTAAATCATCAACAACTACATCATTTAGTTTAAAATTTTAATTTCACTAGCATTATCCCTAAATGTCATACCCTCTTTCAACCAATTAGAGAGATGAAATATTTGCAACGCAAATTAGCAAGATATTAGTATAAGATCAATGTTTTCAACGTGCATAAATGATCGATAAAAATGCTTATTGCTTAGTCTTAAGATCCCCGATAGGAATACTGAGTCTAAGCATAATCGTTTAATTAACAAATTAAGTTAATTAACCCATCAGTACTGTTTCCTCGCTTCATATATACATGCTGACAACAAAAAACTCAGAAAGTGATGCGTGGCGGCATAAAACAGTAAATATAACAAATAGATTAAGTCTAGAGTTCGTTCCTAATTGTTTCTAGAAAATTTTTCTAGTAAAAAGAAGAAAATTGTTTCTGGAAGTTTTGTATGCATGTTAAGTCCTTGTAGTTAGTCTAAATTACTTAATTATCATCGAAGAATCAAGATTCTTCATGACTTTTTGACAGAGAAATAAGAAGAAGATGGAAGATCAGTAGTTAATTTACTTTTGTGCGTACATTCTTTACCATGTCATTTCTAATCTAGGGAAAGAGATTCTTTTCGGATTCCTTCCACTAAATTCATTAAATTCATCAATACGGACATTAGAAATTTGATCCAATGGCTAAAAACAGGGGCTATTTTAAAAGTTATGATAATTTTAGCTGTTGGATCAAATTTCAAGGTCTCGAATTGGTGGATTTGGTGGAAAAGATCCGGAGAGGATCCCTTTCCTCTAACCTAGGTAGTCAATATTCCAAACCAAATAAATTATGTATTCCATCGAAGAAACAAGAAAGTGGGTTCTGTTATTTTAATCTACGTTTAAACCACTCGTATAATTAGCACTAAATTTTCCAGAAGAAGACGCAGCATATGAAGCCTATAGTCATCATTTATGACTTCATGACATACGTACGTAGCCGAGTAAAAGACTTTGATCAAGAAGTAATTTGTATTTATGTGGGATCGGCAGATTCTGGGAATCTTTAATTAAATCATATTTTAACAGAGAGATTAAACTAATCAAGGTTAAATCTTTTAGAGGGTAATCTTCCAGAAACTTGAGCGGGAAGAAAAAGAAGCATATTAAATACCATAAAAAACAAGCCCTCAATTTATGACTTGATCTAAAAGTAATAGGGATGGGGTTCACAATTCTTGACTTATCATGTATTTACGTAAACATCAGGAAAAAAAGAAAAAAGAAAAAGTGAGTTCTAAATTACTATCTGTTATTAGAATCGATGAGTTTCAGAAAGTGGACAACATTAGGACTAGAAAGAGAAGGTCCAGATGTGGAGGAAGAAGATGAAGTTTGAGTGGCCATGGGAAGGAGGGAGAGGATCACGGCAAGGAAATTTTGGGAATGGGAAAGTAAGGTTATCTCCAACTGAGGACTGGCCAGATAGCTCGTTTTAGCCTTCTAGCCTTCCAAGATATTAATATTTTAATAAACAGTACATGGTCATATTTGCCTCTATTTCCAACCGAGGGCCAAAGGACCATAGGACTCGTTTTAGCACTGCCACAAAAAACCGTCTCCAACTGAGGGCCAAAGAGCCATAGGGCCAAATATAATTTATTATTTTAAAACTACAACTTAAATTCAAATCCAGCGGCTAAGTAATGTCAACATGACGTCAACTAGCCGTTGGTAGCTGACGTCAGCTAACCATTGGATTTGACTTTTTTTTTTGCTATAAATAGGGTGGATATTGGGTTATAACTCACACAAATTTAAATTAAATCTATTCCAATTAAATCTCTTTCAATTCAAGTTTGCAATGAATTCCAACTTTGGATCCTCTTCGGATTCCAACTGGGGGTCCTCATCCAATTCCAAATTGGAAGAAAAATGGGCGCAAATGAGACGAGAAGATGAGGAGTCTGATGAAGAAGTTCAAGTAAGGCGCAACAAACAAAACAGAGCAGCAGCCATGGCTGTGGCCATAGTGTGTCAGCCAACTGAGGAACAACCTCAATGGGGTGGCTTTGTTGCTGGCTGCTCTTACAAACCACAAAACAAAGCGATGACGCATGCCAATCTGATGAACAATTACTTCAACCCTAACTCGGTGTACACAGAAGAAAATTTCAGACGTTGTTTTCGGATGAGGTGTCATGTCTTCGAGCATTTACTTCGTGATGTCCAACATGTCAATCCATACTTTCGACAGAAGCGGAACAAAACATACCGCCCTGGTTTCTCACCTCATCAGAAGGTTACTGTTGCACTCTGAATGATGGCCTATGACTCCCCAGATGATTCGATGGATGAAACCCATGGTATGTCTGAGTCTACATGCTTTGATACTCTTGAACAATTCTGTGACACAATTGTTCAGGTTTTCAAAGACGAGTACCTCCGCGAGCCAAATCAAGAAGATCTGAATTGGCTCCTTAGCAAAGTTGAAGACAGTGGGTTTCCGAGCATGATAGGGTCATTAGACTGCATGCATTGGGATCGGAAGAACTGTCCCATCGGATGGCAATGAGGCTTTAGCGGAAGGTCGAGAAAGCCAACTGTTGTGTTAGAGGCGGTTGCCTCATATGACACATGGATCTGGCATGCTTTATTTGGAGTCCCTGGATCCCAAAATGACATTACGGTTCTTGGGTGTTCACCCCTTTTCAATCGCCTGACGGAAGGTAAATCACTTCAACTTGACTACTGCATCAACGACCATCAATACAATATGAGATATTACTTGACAGATGACATCTACCCAAAGTGGGCGACACTTGTCCAAGCAATTCCAAACCCTAGGAATGACGCAGAAAAGTTGTTTATCTTACACCAAGAGGCATACCAGAAAGATGTTGAGAGAGCTTTCGGTATTCTACAAGTACTGTGGAAGATCATTAACGAACTGGCAAGAGGGTGAAGTCGAGAAAATTTGGACTCCATCATGATGTCTTGCATCATATTACACAATATGATAGTTGATGATGAGCGAGATGTGTATATTGATGGAGAGTCTGATAACGACCAAGAAGATCTAAATAGGTCAAGAATGGCTCGTGCAAAAAATATGATGGGCCTAATTTGCCTTTCAATCCAAGAACCGGTAGTATCTCTATAAATGAGTACATAAGGTGCTATAGAATGAGACGTTCTCGTGCCACAAACAAGTACCTACAACAGGATCTTGTGCACATCTTTGGGCCAAAAGAAGCATAGAGTAGGCGTTTAAGTTTTATGTTGTTAAATCTTTTAAAAATATTGTTTAAGTTTCATGTTGTTAAATGTTTTTTTTTATGTTGTATAATTTTTATGTTGGTTAATGTTATTTAATGTTATTTCATATTGTTTAATGTTGTTTCATGTTACTTAATTTAATTTAATGATGTATAATGGCTTAGGAAGTTATAGGAAAAAAAAATAGAATTTAAAAAAATATATGAAACAAATTTTGTAAAATAGAAGTTATAGGAAAAAAAAAAAAAATAGAATTTAAAAAATATATGAAACAAATTTTGTGAAATATAAGTTATAGGAACAAATGGAATTTAAAAAAAAATTGGAAACAAATTTTGTAAAATAGAAGTTATATGATAAAAATAGAATTTAAAAAAAAATGAAACAAATTTTGTAAAATAGAATTTATAGGAAGTTATAGAAAGAAAAAAAAGAAGTTATAGGAAAATTTTTGTTTAAAAAAAAAAAAAAAAAAAAAACTGTAAAAAAAAAAAAATTTCAAAAAGTTGGTCGTTGGATTCAAAATTTTCTTTATGCAATCCTGTCGGTTATAACCGACATGATTGCTCTGATTTTTTGGCCAGCCCGAGCTGGCTGGCTGGCTGGCTGCATGCAGCCAGCCCTTTGGCCATTTTAAATTTCGTGGGGCCCATGAGCCCTTTGGCCTAGGATAGGAATAGCCCAGCCCACATGCATCATTTGATGAAAGCACTCCAGTCGCCTCCTCGAAGTGGCTTGTCAACCACGCTTTCCCTCCCTTAAAACAATGCCCTTCCTTAGGTTAGGGCAACACAGCAATGAGTAGTTTGTCTGAGACCTTGCCTCCTCGAGAATAGGATGCCGGCCGAGATGGAGCTGTGTCATGAACCCAAGAGCTCCAACCCTACTCATAGTTAAGCAGCGATATGAATATGAGACTAAAGTCTCTATATGCATCCTACTACTAGCAGCAGCCAGCTAGCCGTTGGATTCAAATTTTTCTTTATGCAAATCCTGTTGGTTATAATTGCATGAGGCCAGCCCTTTGGCCCTTTCAGATTTTGAGGGGCCCACGAGCCCTCCAGCCTAATCCTCGGTTGGAGACGGTTTTCGGGCTATTTTTAGCTCTCTGGCCCTTTGGACCCTTCGGTTGAAGATGGCCTAAGAGGGATGACTAGGGTTGGAAAAAAAGTGGGATGTTAGGGTTTGACCAAGAAGTGGAAACCTAAAAGAGAGATGTTATGTAGAATTGTAATTGTATTGATTTTATTGATATCACAATGGTACAAATATTTACTAAATTAAGCGACTTGGAGTACAAGTAAACCTAGAGTCAAAGAGACTTACAAAACCAAGTCCAACAGAATCCTAACCCGAGTGTTTCACACTAACACTTTCTTGTAGAGAGTCCAATCAGCAGAGGTATTTCATGCTGCTGTGCTTCATGCCATATGTATGAAGCTAAGTAAAAGACTTTGATCCAGAAGTAATTGGGTAAATCTTCCAGAAACTTGGGTGGGAATAAAAAGAGAAGCAGATTATTTTTATTTTTTGATGAAAGAAGCAGATTAATTTAATAACGCAAACATTTCTCAATTCATGACTTGAGTTACCATGTATTTACGAAAATATGAGAAACCATGTGGGTTTATGTTAATATCCGGTTTCCGTACTTGAACGGCTAGAAATTAAATTTATAAGGAGGGTTAGTTATCACCAGTATTTAAAATTTCTTTCACACAGTTGATATTTTTATGAAAATATTTAAAAAATTAGATAAAGATATGAAAACTGAGAGTGAAGTTTAAACTTCACCTTATGTCGTAGAAACTCAAGTTTAGGCTATGACAAATATCGTTGATATTTCTGATACATCTGTTAAATATCAGAGAAACTCTTATATTTTGTTCAAATCAATGTTCTACATCCCTAAAGTTTCATTTTAAATTACCATCATTTCTATTAATATTCGATATCGCCGTCGATATTTCCATAAATTTGCATCTTGATATTTCCGTCGATACTGATATTTTAAACATTGTTTATCTGACAATTGCCTTTATTTTTATTTATTATTTATTTTTATAATATATTCTGAAAAATAGTGAACTTACTAACTTCCAGAGTCCCGTGGAGGTTTTTTTAGGGAATTTTTATTGTTTATTTTTTGAATTCTTAATAATAGAAGAACAATTTGAGTATTATGAAAGCTTCATCTTTTTTTTTTTATTTCTTGCTTCATAAATATAGATTATGACAAGAGTTTGAATTTCACTCTCAGGGTAAGTGAAAAATGAAATGCATTCTGGGTCTCTATCATTCTAGCTTTACCCATTGATACCTAGTACGTTCCACAACAAAGAGCTCAAACATTGTTATAGGGGATGGGGATTAAATCCAACGGTAGGAAGCCCTTTGAACAATTGTCCCTTTATATAGGGTGGTGTTATCCACACCTTTTTATCATTCATGCATTTCTCTTAATTTTCGGCTATTGGATTGAATAAATTGAAAATATGATCAAATGAAAAAAAATTTAACAGTAAGGTTCCCTCCGAATTTTCGTCCATTAGATCGAATGACTTGAAGATGATTAATTGATATAAACTGACATAAAATGTGTGGAAAGTAAAAAAATGGCGTTAATAGCACTACTCGGGTATATACTCACAGGCCTAGTTTACACCCATCTCCATCATACCTTCCGGTCCACCACCATTATCTACCAGTATAGTCTAACCAAAACTAGCATGGAATTTTTGGAAGACAATAAGATGTTCGGGCACCTAATTACTAAGATATGGTTTCTATGGTTCTTCTAGTCACTTTTAGATTTATTCATATCAAGAACTTCTACAGAGGCTCGAGATCTAGTGCTTTTACGAACATGGGAAGGAATTGAAAATTTGATTTGTCTTAATCCTAACTATCGTTGTCACATAAGCTAACTCAAGGGAACATCTATGTTTTGTATGGATACACTTTGAATATATAATATGAATCTACACAATTTGGATAACTAATTTTTATTCATTTGTTAATCTGTCATCTACGGGGGATCTCTTCTTCATTAGGACCATAAGTAATTATAAATTATTGCAAATTAATCAATGCGCGGGTGTCTTAAGTTCAAATATAATTAATAACAAGAAGTATTTTTATGACAATCAAATTAAAGTCATACCTTATAAGAAAAAACCTGAAGAGGTTAGAAGACATCAATTTGGACTAAGCATCACACAGAATAAAATATTTCCAACGCCAAATAGCAAGGGGTATTAGTATAAGATTTATGTAAAGTTTAAAGTAATGAACTCTCATATCAACGTTTTCAACGTGTGTAAATGATCGATAAATGTGACCTCACAAATTAAATGATGGTGAACATATTCAAACACCGATTTCCAATTAGCTTAAGCTTAATCATTAGTCAATCACTTTAATATTCTGCTTATTTATAAACTCACGTTACTAAACTTGACAATTCACAAAGCTAGTTACAATTATACCTAATCGCTCGGAATGTGAATTGAGTGGCGAAATATAAGATAAGCTATAACGGATGCATGAAACAAGTATATAGATCTTTCCTAATTGTATTAAGAATTTTATCAATGATAAAAATAATAAGTAATTTCAGGAACTAATGAGTAACCCGAAACGATTTTATCCTACATATGTAGGTCGCATTATAACTCATATATTAGAACGTTAAAAGTAGATATTTTGTATACATATCAAACAGTGATATGTCACAACATAAATAAAAAATCTGGTATATCATGAAAAAGGAAGTAACAATTTGGTTTGGTAAAACTAGAAAATGTTCAGATCTCTAATTTCTTTATCCCCATAGCCCTTATGCAAAGGACTGGCCATGTATACTTGTTTAATGCACTCTGACAATTTAGGGCTCATTTGAAAGTATTTTCAAAATGATTGAAAATGCTTAACTTTAGTGAATTAATTTTGAACCTTCTATTTTCGTGTTCGATTCTTCATTCATTGTTTACCAAAAAAAATTATTAATTGTCTCTTTGATAATTTTTTTATCCGTCTCTTCTTATTATATAAGTAAGAGGTATTAAGTTCGATTTTATCAAAAAATGAATTTGAACTACATTACTTATAAAGAAAAAAGAATATCATTAAACTGTAGTACTAAGTGGTACCAATAAAATACAATTGAAAACATAAAGAAATGATTTTCCACTGGCATTGCACCCCTTAATTACATGCCAGATTCCACTTTCAACTTTTTCGCTTTTTCTTAGGGTTCTTAACTTGTAATGGCCGACTTATACAAAACAACAGTGCTAGCCGACAACCAATTTGCAACATTTTTCAATGATCGCCGACTTCCATGTATCATAATATCCAATCTTCCTTCCCACCAAAAACAAAGGCCATTCGAAGACTGCGGTACCAGTGATGAAAGGGAATATATATTAGTCGAGAGAAAGATATCCTAGAATTCTTCTTAAAATAAAAGAATAATGTTAATTCTTAAATTGAAAGAACTCTAAAGTTACAGAAAATATGCTGATTCGTGCTGGATTAAGTTCTCGAATCTTGCGTTGATTCCTTCTTGGATTAGGTTTCCGAAATAAGCATGTCAGTGAAGTTGGCGGGCTTCGCCCACTGATTCCAAAAAAGGATGATGGTGATATATTCAGTCTATAACTAGACTTCAAAAGTAAGCATATTCTAATTCGCCTACTTGAGTCAAGCGACTTGGAGTACAAGTAAATCTAGACTAAAAAATACACAAATCCTAGCCCAATAGAATCCTAACCTGATTTTCCCACGCTAACACCATCTGGTTGAGAGTCCCATCAGCAGAGGTGGAACATTGTTATTATAGATATGGATTAAATCCAACATTGGTGGAGAACGAGAAAATTCTCCAAACATTATCGTAGTATGCATCCATCTCCATCACAGCTTCCGGTTCACCACCATTAGCTACCAATTACGACTGATTTGATATTGTTGTGTTTTGAGAAAAAAAAAAAATACTTCTACTGTACTGTGAGAATAAGCAGCTGTAAAATAAAGCAGTAAAGTGTTTGGTAAACTTTTTTTTGTAAAAGTGCTTTTGGAAAAAAAGAAAAAGAAAAAAGAAAGTATTATAGTGTTTGGTAAACTTTTATGTAAAACAGCTGTGACTGTGTGAAATGACCAAAAAGAGTATAATACTAGATGTGCCATTAATTTAATTTTCTTAACAAATAAATGTGAATTACTAAATATACTTTATTTTTAAAAGAAAAATATTTATAAACTTTATTATAAATATTAATTAGTATGACAAACTGCTTCAATTAAAATATTTACACACTCAAGGAGGAGTGTTGCAATCCTATTAGATTAGGAATGTGATTGTGTAAATCCTAGTAGATCTATTCCTATTAGGAGTTGATTACTTATTAAAAGTTGTAATCATAAAAGGGTCAGGATTTTACCGATCCTACTACTATAAATAAAAGCACAATGAGATGTAATAGAACACAATTTTACAATTACATATATCTCTTTCTCTCTACTATTGCCGCATCCCTCTCTATAGAGCCTTTAATTGTTCAGTAAATTATGCCTACAACAATATCACAATTTTTTATGGGTAAATTACATTTTGCACCCTCAAGTTTGAGTGCAATCGCAACCTCATACAACATTTTTAAAACATTTCAATCTCATACATTTACTTACCTTTTCATTACAATTTCATATTTCCGTTAAAAATTTTGTGAAGTTTACAGTTAATTGATGATGTGGCAATTAAATTTTTCACATAGATAAAAAAAATTATAAAACAAATCAATATGAAAAAATATGTAATTTTTTTTATGTTAAATGGCCCCACCCCTTCAATGTGCATCTACAATTCTGCATTTCTATCTCCATTCGACTCCATTACGAGAGAGATCATTGCCCAGGCATCATCTTCGTCGCCATCATCGGCCATCACACAGCCATCACCGCTACTCAGGGCTGGTCCAGAGATTTTTGTGGCCCGGGATGACGCTAAAAAATATGCCCTCACTTCATATAAAAAAAATTATTTGTTTTCACACGTAAGACATCGATAAAATTATATTTAGAAAAACACTTCAAACTCAATAATTTAAAAACATGGAATAACTAATTTATTTTGTATCAAGAGAATGAAACCAAAAAACTTCGGGCTTACAAGTAGATAGATTATGAGTTTTGTTTTCGATCTAAACTTTTAAAGTGCTTTTGTATAAATCTTGATGTATTTTTTCTTATTTACTAACCTAGTTAATATACGACTAAAAATATAATAATATTTTCGAGTCTTTAAGGATATGTATAAGTAATGAATGAACACTAAATTAAACCCCTTGATGACATGTAATATTATTTGCAAATTTAGTCTAAAAAATTAGTCTACGTGTTACTCTTTGTTGAATATTAGACTTGAATTGGAACGGATATTTAAAAATAGCAACCCACATAACTGCTAGCTAGTAAATAAATTAACAACCAAACAAAAATTTGTAAAAAATTGAAAAAAATAAGCATTCACATAGCATTTCGAACTTAGGACCTCTCGTTAATTTTAAACAACAAAAACCATTGCTTATAATTTAACTTTTTGATCATTTAGCCAAATTTTATAAATTTATACCGTTATGAAAAGAAATTTGTAAAAATTGGAATGTAAATAAACACACATGGTATTTTGAACCTAAGACCTCCTCATTAATTTTAAACAACAAAACCACTAGTTCTAGTTAAGTTTCTTTGTCACTAAACCAAATTTTATAAATTTATACTCTTATAAAAACATATATAATATACCACCCTAATAATTTTGGTGCCCCCAATTTTTTTGGGCCTCGGACGATCGCCTTGCCCGCACTGGGCCTGGGTCGGCCCTGCCACCACTACAGCATCCTTGAGCCGCTTCACCGCCATGGTGCTCCAGTCGTTCAACATCGCCTTGTACACAGCCACCAGGCTCTCTTTCCCCGATATCTCCAACAACACCCACATCAAATCCTCTAGCTCAAGCTGCTGCATTCGGTAAAAAAACACCAGCTTGCTTCTGTCGAAATTGAGAAAATATTGAATCTTTGCTGTAATGGAATCGAAGCTTGGCGACCTAGATGAAGCCAATTCAAATCTCGATAGTTCAGAATGTCGATTGGGATTGGAAGCTGTGGTAGGGGTTCAAAAAGGGGTTGGAATCAAATTATATAGGAGTTTTGATGCGGCAGGAGGTGGAGGATTGAGCTGGGAATGAAGTTTAAGGTTGGGGATTAGGTTTGGGGCGACGAGTTGGGAGCAAACGAGTGAGACGAAAGGGAGAGAGCCAGTGAGATGGCAGAGCAAGGAAGAGGACGATGCGAGAGGTGAGGGTAGGATCGGCATTTGAAAACTTTCATTGAAACATTACTGCTCACTCGAGTTTCTAAGATAAAAAGCTAGTTTTTGAAAGCAGCAAATAGCTGTTTCTCGTAGCAATTTTGAAAATAAGTACTTTGTTGCTAAGTTACCAAACACAATATTGAGCTCAATTTTTTTTTATCCTTGCTTTAAAAAAAATTTAAGCAGTACCAAACTGGTACTTAGTCTAGTCTTACCCAAATAGCATGGAATATTTAGAAAATTGGAAGAACGTCAAGTTAATTAGTGGCATATATAAAGATATGGTTTCTATGGTTCTCTAGCTTCTAGTCGCTTTTAGATTCTTCTGTCTTTCTAAGTGGCATATCTATATTGTAGTTACAACTACAACGTGTCTTTGTGTGTGTGTATATATTGTGGAACTAATTATAAAAGTGGGTGAGAGATAGGATGGGAGAGAGAAGAGTTCAAGTGTATGAGAATTGTATCATCACCCCTTGGCTTAGTACTTTATACTAATTATGATTGGTTTTCTTGTAAGGTTTTCTTGCTTTAGGTCTTAGGTTCGGTTCTTGTCAATGACAAATTTGAACCACATTATTGCTAGCGAGGTTCAACTCACCCTCTCCGTCTTAGTGTAGATAATATCATTTGTTCAAAAAAGAATTTGGTCTCGAAATCCTATTGGAATTTTACTTTAAGTTCATACAATCACATTCCGAATTAATAATTCTATTAACAACAATATGGCTATTTGTATGTATGTATGTGTGTGTGTAGATATCTATCTATCTATCTATCTATCTATCTATCTATCTATATCTATATCTCTATGGAAATTACTTAGTTTCACCCTGTAAAACAAAACCAAATACAAGATTTCATACATTAGTTTTGTAATACAAGGGCTTAAATTTATGTAAATCTTCGAACACTGTCATGAATAATGATGTTTAATTAGAATTCATTTTGAAAAAATCATCGGAAATGAAATAGCAATGAATTGAAATCTACGTATTTATATGAATATTAGAGGAATTTACCTTTTACCTATCTTATCCTAACCATTATCCTGCTCTCCCACATAAGCTAACTGCAAAAGAACATGATTTTTTATTTTTATTTTTTGGTATGGATGAATGCTTTGGATCTGAAATGAATTGGTCATAAAAAATGGATCTTTGAGTAACAAGAAGTATTTTATATATGGCAAACAAATAAACGTCATACCTTATAGAACCTCAAAAGTCTGAAACCTCTTGCAATGAATTAGAGAAATAAAATATTTTCAACGCAAATTA